>NC_065450.1:149356151-150557651 GCF_917563875.1 Diabrotica virgifera virgifera
CAATTTTTTTATTAAAAGAACTATCACTAAAAAGGAACACAGCGGCGCAGCGGTGCGCGATACCAGATGTGCGATCGGTACCTTAATTTTTCGCGGAACGCGAAGCAGATGCGCGGTCGGTACCTTAAGTTTTTCGCGGAAGGATCTCGTAGATACGAAGCGCGCGGCTGGTAATTTTGGAATTTAAATAAAACAACAACATAATGCAATTTTTTTATTAAAAGAACTAAAAAGGAACACAGCACGTCAACGCGTCACGTAAAAACGTCACATCAAAACGTCACGTAGGCTTGTGAAATGTCGCGTAGGCCTTATTGTCACGTAAAATCATCACGTCAAAACACGTCAACGCGTCACGTAAAACGTCACATCAAAACGTCACGTGGGCTTGTGAAATGTCGCGTAGGCCTTATTGTCACGTGAAAGCGTCAGGTAAAACGTTACATCAAACCGTCACGTGGGCTCGTGAAATGTCGCGTAGGCCTTATTGTCACGGGGAGCTCAGTCGCAAGAACTTATTGTCACAGCGCGACGTGAGGTAGTAACATCATGTCTTTGAATGAGTATAGACGTAAATTAGCAGAATTTAGAGAAAAACTGACACAGTTAAGAAGTCAGGTTTTATTTTATGAGGATAAAAATAAGGTTATAAAACAAATAGAGAACCTATCACTGGGAAGCAGCATAGACTGGACACCAAAGGAATTTAGTCAGCAGCTGCGACAAGAATATTCAAGTGCTGCGGACTACTTATTTAGGGAAACTCCAACAAGGCGAATTCATCCAATTACTATTAATGATGTTATCGACGCCGGCGCCAACAACGATGAACAAAGAAAACATGAAAAGTGAAATAGATAATGTTTTTGCAATGACTTGTGTAATATTAGCTTCAGTGTTTATTTTAATTATAAAGATTATATTTAAAATTGTTAAGAGAAAATTTGAATCATCATGTAATATAAGACTTGAACAATAAATAAGGCGTTTAAATAAAAAACCCATAACTCTAAAAAATATTTAGTTGAAAATAATGAAAATAAATGTTAGCAGATAATTTACATATCGCATAGGAAATAGCGGTTGAGGGTCTAATCGCATTACTATGCAATTTTCGTTATCATACCCACATTTTGTTATTGAGTTATATTTCTTATCATGTGCATAGAAAATGTTGGAATTTTTAAAACCAATGACAATGATAAAACTGAATATAATTTTGCACACGCACACTTTCTACAACACGTCATAGGGTGGGGCACGCAACCTTATAAATTTCAAAATCCACCTCAGGACGGTCTATTCCATAGTCTATTCCTTACTGTTAGTGCTCGTTGTGGTTCAACTAGTTTTGCAAGGTAAGTGTTCTCTTAATTATTTTTTGTTAAATATTTTTTATTTTTCTTGTTTGATTTTGAATAAAACTTAATGTTTTCTGCTCTGCTATTTATAAAATCTCTTCATTCCAGCTGAGATTTATTATTTCAACATTAAATAATTATCTAATTGTCGACATTTTGAATGACATTTATTTTTTATTTTCTCGTAATTATTCGTTGTTAAAATCTTTTCGGTTTTTCAAGTTTTTGGTTAGCTATTTATAAAATTCCTTCATTCCAGATGAGATTTATTATTTTAGCACCTGATTGTCTACAAGACCTCATGTCAGCATTTTGAATGACAATTATTTTTTATTTTCTCGTAATTATTATTTGTTAAATCTGTTCGGTTTTTTCAAGTTTTTGGTCAGCTATTTATAAAATTCCTTCATTTCAGATGAGATTTATTATTTTAGCACCTGATTGTCTACAAAAAAACATGCTAGCATGACAATTATTTTTTTATTTTCTCGTAATTATTCGTTGTTAAATCTGTTCGGTTTTTTGGTCAGCTATTTATAAAATTCCTTTATTCCAGATGAGATTTATTATTTTAGCACCTGATTGTCTACAAGACCTCATGCCAGCATGACAATTATTCTTTTTTATTTTCTCGTAATTATTCTTTGTTAAATCTGTTCTGTTTTTCTTTGATTTTTTTAATTAATGTTTTCTACTCTGCTATTTATCCCTTTATTCCAGATGAGAGTTATTATTTCGACATCTGATTGTCTACAAACAAAAAAGACTTACTGTTAGCATGCTGAATGTCAATTATTCGTCATTCTTCGTAATTATTCTTTGTTAAATCTTTTCGGGTTTTGATTTTGAATACAACTCAATGTTTTTTGCTTGGTTATTTATATCACTCCTTCATTTCAGATGGATTTATCAAAAATTAATGCCTCATCTGTCGTAGCGAGGAAACCCGTGAAGAAACTCAAAGAATTACCGATCGACATTCCAGTACCCATTACGGGAGCCAAAATTGTGACAACAAAGTTTGGGCAAGCTGTTCTGTTAGATTTGGGGGAAGAGGTGGTGTTTCTACCGCCTAGAGTCACAGATACCTACAGCCCCGTCATTGAGGAGTTTTCGAGCGGGAAGTATTCGATAGTTTATCACGGCCTGATGGACTGCGGCCAAAAGTACCAGCCCATGACATCATTTAAAATTATCTAAGCGAAAATACTGAGAGAAAGAGAGGTAAGCAATATGGATATTGTTAAACAATGTAAAAATTTACTGTTATTCATCAAAAGAATCAGAAAGATAGTTTTTGATAAATTCACAGCTAAAGACAAAGAAATTTGGGTGAAACGCTTAACGAAACAAATCAAAACTTGTAATAAAGTAATAAAAAAACGCACTTTGCCTATAGATACAATTAGAAAACTGCAAACGCATGTAGGACATTTTAAACATTTTAAACAGATTATTTTCAATAGACATGTCGGTATGGGGCTAGACAACAAACTAAAACATAGAGTTAAATGGGAAAATGTAGTTTCCGCGTTTAAAAGTCGAATTAAAACTGGAGTTATAGTTAATTTATGGCATAAGGACTTAGCACATTTCCTAAATGATTGTTATATTATTTTTAAAAATAAAATCAGAAAAATTTTAAAAGCAGATAAAGTTGTTAAAGTTAATGTTTGTTTTTGTGGAGAATTTATTAAAAAATCGGGGGAGGAGGAAATTGTAAATTTTAAATATTTTAATACAAAAAATGCTGTACTAGACGTATCTACCGATACAGAGCGGTGGTTTTTTGAGAATGTTAAAGATAAAATAAATCTTAAATTATCCGAGTTTCAGGAAAGGGACTCCGGTTTTGCATTAAATAGAATTGTATCTTTAGAAGTAAATATTAATCGATATGAAATTGGAAATGGTTCCTCGTATATTAAACTTCCTGAGAGTATTCAAAAAAAGCGTGCTTGTATTAATGTAAAAAATTCTGATCAAGCATGTTTTTATTGGGCAATAGTTAGTGCCCTCTATCCAGCTAAAGCACATAAAGAACTCCCATCCTCATACCCATGGTACAGTACAGTACTAAAAACAGAAGACCTAGAGGCACCAATGCCGTTACATCAAATTTCAAAATTTGAAAAATTAAATAATATATCAGTCAATGTATTTGCTTTAGAATTAATAGAAAATAATGAAAAGTCATTTTTCACAGTATATCCAGCTAGATTAACTAAAACAGTCGTTGCCAAACATGTAAATCTTCTTTTAATTCAGAATCACTATTTTCCTAAATTAAACGATTATGAAGCACCTCCAGTGGATAATGATAATTCAGAAATTAAGTACCACTACTGCCACATTACGGATATGTCTAAATTAGTTGCTGGTCAATTCAATAAAAGAAAGGCCAAATTATTTCTTTGCAATAGATGCTTAAATTATTTTTCAACTGAAGGGAAATTGTCGGAACATGAAAAAATGTGTGCAGATATGAATAATTGTAAAATGTATTTTCCTAAATATGATGCTGTTAGTTTTAAAAATTATACTTATAAACAAACAACGCCATTTGTCATATATGCAGATTTTGAGTGCATGTTAGAAAAAGTTACAGACCTCCAAACATCCTGTTGTACTAAAAAATATCAAAAACATATTCCGTATAGTGCTGGATACTATGTAAAATGTAGCTATGATGAAAAGTTGTCTTTTGTAAGAGTTATAGAGGCATTGACTGCATGGAGTGGTTTGCTAATGAATTACCAAATTTAGCTCAAAGTATTCATTCGAAAATTAAGAAAATTATACCAATGCAGGAAAACCCGAGTACCAGTAAAGCCACAAGGTGTCACATATGCGAAAAATGTTTTTCTCCTACAGATATCATTGTTAAAGACCGCGACCATTTTACGGGGGAGTTCAGAAATTTCGCCCACCAAGCCTGTAATTTAAATTTCAAAAAATTGTTTGTCGTCCCAGTTATTTTTCACAATATGAGTGGCTACGACAGTCATTTTATAATTTCAGAGTTAAGCAAAAAAGGAGATATTAGTCTACTTCCAGTCAATAAAGAAAAATACATTTCATTTACACTTAACGATGCTGTTACTAATATAAAATTTCGATTTATTGATTCATTAAGATTTTTAGGAGCCTCTTTAGATGAATTGGTCTCAACATTAAATAAAAATGACTTTAAAATTTGCAAGCGAGAATTTAGCAGGTTAAGTGACGATGAATTTAAATTAATAACTAAAAAAGGGGTATTTTGCTATGATTTTATTGATTCTTGGGAAAAATTAAACATTACCGATTTACCTCCAATAGAGGCATTTTATAATAAGCTAAACGATACGAATCTTACAGATGAGAAGTATGCTCATGCTAAAATAGTTTGGGATACCTTTAACATTGAAAATTTAGGTCAATATTCAGATTTGTACTTAAAAACCGATATTGTGCTTTTAGCAGATGTTTTTGAAACTTTCCGCAAAAAATGCTTTATAACTTATGGGTTAGATCCAGCCTGGTACTACACAATGCCCGGTTATTCTTGGGATTGTATGTTGAAATACGTGGGGTGTAACCTCGAGTTATTGCGTGACGTTGACATGATACTATTTATGGAGAAAGCAATTCGTGGAGGAATTTCAGTATGTAGCGGTAGAATGTCGGAGGCCAATAATAAGTACATGCCTAATTATGACCCCGCACAGCCCTCAAAATACTTAATGTATTTTGATGTCAATAATTTATATGGGTGGGCTATGGGAGAACCCTTACCCTACGGAGGGTTCGAATGGATGGATGCCAAAGACATTGATGTTATGTCTGTACCTGATGACTCTCCCGTAGGGTACATGTTACAAGTTGACTTGGACTATCCTCGCAAATTACATGATCTGCACTCAGATTTTCCATTCGCTGCCGAACACCGCAAAGCTTTGGGTTCAAATCATACTAAACTAATGACAACACTTTATAATAAAAAAGAATATATCGTTCATTATAGAAATTTAAAACAAATGCTGGCTAATGGGTTAGTTTTAAAAAAGATTCATAAAATTTTGAAATTTAAGCAGTCTGCGTGGCTGCGACCCTACATAGAATTAAATACTCGACTTAGAGCTGCAGCTACGAACGATTTTGGAAGAAATTTATACAAATTGGCCAATAATAGTGTATTTGGAAAGACTATGGAGAATATAAGGAAACATAGAATAGTAAAACTAGTCAGATCATGGAATGGGCGATATGGTGCTAAAAATTTAATTTCTAGTGCCCGGTTTCATAGCAGAAAAATATTCAATGACAATTTAGTAGCTATAGAACTGATTAAATCAGATCTAGTTTTTAATAAACCCTTGTACATTGGCATGACTGTTTTAGATATATCAAAATTATGTATGTACCAATTTCATTACGACTATATGCTTCCAAAATTGGGCGCAGATAAATGTAATTTAATGTATATGGATACCGATAGCTTTATTTATGAACTGTACTGTCATGATGCATATGAGGAAGTAATAAAACAAGATCTATCAAAATTTGATACATCCGATTACGCTGTAGATAATATCTATAATATCCCTCGAGTAAATAAAAAAGTTTTAGGAGTAATGAAGGATGAAAATAAAGGAGAAATTATGACAAAATTTGTGGGATTACCATCAAAAATGTATACTTTTAAAGTTCAATCTGGTCGAATCACTAAAAAAGCAAAAGGGACTAAATATAATATAGTAAAAAATGTTATAAAATTCGATGATTATGTAAACTGTTTAAATGATTTTAAGGAACAAACTGCTACTCAACACTCCATTCGGTCATATAGCCATAACGTTTATAGTATAGAACAAACAAAAATTGCGCTAAGTCCTTATGACGATAAAAGATATTTAATTCCAAATAGTTTTAGAACCCTACCATTGGGACATTACAGTATTTTAGAATAGATTTTTTTTTGTAGATGAATGTTCCATCATTGACCGACCTATCTATCAAAAAAATCTGTGAAACAACAGTATCAGCATCATATTTCATCGAGCAGTCCCCCTTGCCGTGGACATTAACAAAAATAATATTAAAAAAATTTCCTTTATATAAATGGGAAACGATGATAAGCAGTGCTAAAAATGATCCTATTCCTTCATATAAAGGAATAGAATTTATTGCTTGCTCTAAACACATACCGTCACATTTAAGAAATGTCGTATTAGGAAAGTCAGATTGGGGGAGTATATTTGAAGATGAACACTCCAGTTATTGTGTATGGGCTAATGGATATTATCTTAAGCAGCATCGCCTAAACGTATGTAAATCATGTTTTTTTGCATTCAAAAATGCTCATGAGACCTTAACTAAATTTTTACTGGTGCGTTACGACCATACTCACGAAGTTTATGATGCTGATGATATCGTTGAATGCGTATATCAGCAACCATATTATTGGTGCAATAGTTGTTTTACTCACGTTTTATTCGATTTAAAAGATTACGAGTCTTGCGTTAATGCATTACATGAAATGCCTAGAAATAACAGGTTTGATGATTCTGAACCAGAAGTCTGAAGTAGGCAGTAATATTGATTCTTTTGAGACGAATGATAGTGTCGAATATCCATAAGCTACTATCTCTCTTTCTCTCTTTTTTGTAAATAATAAAGATAATATAATGTTATTTTTCTTTCTGTATTTTATTCTATAATAAAGATATATGTAAACATTTTTATTTGTTTTATTATGAGCACTTCCCTCATATGAGGCGCTCAAAGCAACAGTGACCTAATCCACATCCCACAATTTTACCAAAACCCTTTTATTACATTAAAGTTATCCATTAAGAGATGGCTTTAACGTAATAAGAGTGTTTTCGTAAAAATGTGGGGCGTGGGTTAGACCACTGTTGCTCTGAGCGCCTTATCACATCATAATAAAAATCTTATACTTTTTATGATAAAACGTTACGTTTTATGTGAATCTTATATGTTTTACGATAAAACGTCACGTTTTATGTGAAATAAAACTCCAAATTTGCAATTTTTATCATTTATTTAAATCATTAATTACCTTAATTTTATAAAAATAAATGAACTCCCTAAGAGCATTGTTTGTCATATCATCTGGCATTATCAAACAAAAAGCATACAATATTTGCAAGGGGTTTAAACTATCTGCAGTATTTTTACAAAAATCTAAAACATTATAATAATATTCACAAAAGTTCAAATTTTCTAACAACTGCATACGAGGCGATAGCACACTAGTGTTAAGTTCAACAATTTGCTTCACTTCTTCTTCATCCATATAGTACTCCACACCATGCTTCTTAACAATAATGAATTTACAATCATCGTAAACTATCGGGGTAACAGTGCAGTATTCTTCGCATGGAAAAGTTGGGTGCATGAGGTCATCAGTTGATTGGAAAAAATCAATTAGTTGTTGTGTGATGATTGAAATAAAGGAATACCATTCGTATGCGCTGAGTGATATTCTGGTAGGTTTATATTGTTGAGATAAAATCACTGCAGGCGAAAATGATCTTGCAGGGCTTATACCACATTGTACTTCATAGCCCGATAACGTGTATTTTGTTGCAAGCAGGTAGAAAACTTCTGATTTGGCGGCAGCCTCATAATTTTCCAAAGCTCTATCTAATTCTTGATTATAGTCTTCGTTGCTAGGCATATCGATGCTAAATTCACAACCACCTGAGGAATACCCACTATCTTGAGAGCCACCTGAAGAATACCCACTATCTTGAGAGCTCATGTTCACTTGTACTGACATTGATACTGAAGCATGAGTTCTTTTATATTCCCCTACTCCTTGTGGTAAAAACAACCTCTTTGCAAAAAATGTATTGCTACGCGGCGGATTAAAAGATAGATCCTCCTAAACTACGTCATTAACGTTAATCCAGCTGTTATGTTTGCTGTCCATACCGAGCCATTTCACATACATCTTATTGCCTTTTCGTCTAAGTACTTTTTCAACCAAGTAAATGTCAGGGTTTAATGTTTTCTGTAATTCTTCTTCGTAAAACCCCCCGCTAATCGGTATACCGTGCATGTCTTCAAGCAAATACGTTATAGGATTTGTTATCTTAACTTTTACAATTTTAAATAATTCCGTCGTCCAATTGGGCGTGTAGGCCTTTTCAAATAAATGTTTTGTCTTTGAGACACGTACAATGTCACCAATTTTATATTTTCTTGGACCAGCAATTTTTAAATGACTATAACTCTTGTTTAAAATAGCTTTTTCGTTGGATTTGTTGACCTGAGATGGTTTGTATCCCGTTTTACTGTGCCTTGTATTGTTGTATTCCTCGGTAATTACAGGTAGAGCTTCTAACCATTTGTATGATCCATGTAAACTGAAATACTTGTACAACTTTGCTTTTAACGTTCTAATGACTCTTTCACAAATGGCGGCTTTTTTAATCGTGTAGGTGCTGTAATGATTAATTTCGTGTTTTTTCATTAAATTTTGAAATTTTCTGTTATAAAATTCTGTTCCCTGATCGGATTGGAGGTTCTTCGGAAGTCGTCGAGTATGGGCGAGAATATCCGAAAATGCTTGAGTAATTTCCTCGCCAGTCTTGGTCTTTAGAGGGCGTGTCCACACATATTTTGAAAAACAATCAATTACGACTAGTATTAGTTTAAAATTTTTATTTTGGTGTGCGTAAGGACGCATTTCGGCCAAATCCATTTGCCACAAGTCATCGATTCCTTTGATTATTGTTCGTCGACGAGGATAGATTTTTCGTGCTGGTTTATGCAATTCGTTCACCACCTGTTCCTTTTCTGTAGACATTTTCTTATTAACGACTTCCAGCATCTACATCTACAACATGTGTGCGCAATAGATCAATATTACGTACTATATCCTGTAATGTTTGCTCCACTTGTTTTAACCTCTGTTCCATCTTCATATCGTGCATCGTATGGTTTGCAAGTGTTTCTGCAGCTTCTTTTATGCTTTTATCCGCATCCTTTTTTAGTGTATTCACATCATCTTTGATTATTTTTTTCAATTTTTGCTCGAGAAGTGGAACTGTGGTTTTATGAAGCTCTTCTCTTACTTGATTTAGTTCGATCGCTAAATGTGGAACTGTGGTTTTATGAATTTCTTTTTGTACTTCGTTTAGTCCGACGGCTAAATCCTGTATATCATTAGTTTTTTGTTGCAACAACTTATTTATATTGTTCTCCGTATCCGTTTTTAGTGTATTCATAGCATCTGCGATTATTTTTTGTAGCTTTTGCTCGAGCAGTGGAACTTCTTTTCTTACTTCGTTTAGTCCGATTGTTAAATCTTTTATATTAATGGATTTTTGATCTAATATCGCATCATGGGCTTTAATTATTGGAAAGTATACGCTACGCATCTCATTTATTAGATTATCAACGTATTTTTTCGTTGCAGCATCACTATATTCTGATGGGTCCTTAACATTACAAATTTTCACATTTTCGGCATTAATGTTTCCGGCAGGAGTATGTGGAAATGTAACTCGTACTGCCTTTTGGGTGATACTGTTACGAGAGTGATGACCGAATTTGTCGACACTCATAATGGAAATGATGCCATCATTCTCAGTTACTCTATTATATTGGCTTCTTTTAGTTCATTGATGATAGCCACGATTTCGTTGTCGTGAGATGTGTTGCCGGCGTCTTTCGAAGCCACCAAGAGTTTAAGACGATCAACTAACTCATTGACGTCATCCCAATAAATATACTCTAAGGGTGCAGCGTTGTATGTTAAACGAGAGTCATCCAACCCCGTTCCTTTGACCGTAGATGAAGATGCTGACCGAGCTGTTTTCGTTCTGTGGTCGAGTTCTTTTTGTGAACGAGTTGCATGCTTTTTCATTGTTGCATCAGATGGTTTGAATAGAGGTTTAATAATAGAATGATATTTTTCTCCGCTGGAACCTTTAAGGCGTCCTAAGGTATCCAGATGAATCTCTGTGTTAATCAGCAGTGTTTTATACTTTTGTAAATCCTCATCATTATACTGTTCTGGGTTTGGGTTGGCATAAAATAAAAGGTGATATAGGCCTGGCGTACCACTTAACCTACGTTCTTCAAAATCCCGTTCTCGAATTATTACTATGTCTCCATTGTCTTTGTCAAAGTTTATTCGACGTTTTCCCAATATCCAGCCACTAATACTATCGTAAAATGGACCATAGTTTTTATCGATTTTATCGTCTTTTATCAAATATTCTTTTATGTACTTGTGACTTATTGGAGGATAGTGGTCGATATATTCGTCTGTGGCGTCCATCGGAATCTCGTTAGAACCGGAGATTGGCTCTTGAATGTTTTCATCAGATGCCTCGGGTGCATCAAGAAATACATCCTCATCCTCCTCCTTTTTCACCTCTTCTTTTTTAACATGTCCAAACTTGTTAGTGATAGTATGATGTAACGTTTTTGATGATTGAGCAATATCCTTGAGAGGCTTCGAGATTGGTTTAAAAAGTTTATTTAGTGACTCATCTTGCTCTGTTCTACCTAACTTCAATGCCAAATATTTTTTGCGAATTGATCTAGCCAATTCGGTAACTTTCTTCTTGCGAAGGGCAATGGCGACCGTATCATCTGGCATTTTGCTGGCGACGAAACAAACACCTTACAATTTTATATATTTATCAAATCCTTTGCGATATCGTCCATTGTTGAGAGCAAAATCTTTCATAATTACCACAGTACCATACCTATCTCTCCAACATTCTGAACACATTTTTTTAAATTCATCAAATGACATGTCTGGCGATACGTGTTCATCAAATATATGTTTCAAATTTATCTCGTCTTGCTTGAACAGCACAATCATGTTACAATTGTCTCTTATTAGCTGCTTAGGTATTTTTGAATATGTTTGGCATAAGTAAGCCGCATCGATATCTTTATGTCTGCACATGGAATAATACTCACGAATCTTGTGTTGGCCATCACATGCGACATCGTCAAATAAAAACACAGAGTTTGGTTGAGCTTTGTTGGGATCAATAATTTCTTCATTGTCTTTAAATGGAAAATACCCTACACCTTTGACTTGCGCTAATGCATCTCGCAATAGTTGGTATTTCGGTTGAAAGAGGGATTTTGAATAAACATAGACATTTTTAAACTTGACGCCATTTGGACTAAATAAAAGTGATAGCATGGCGTTAGTTTTTCCACATCCACTTGGACCACAAATTATGGCTCTGAATGAGTTTGGTAATAATTTTCCATGTTTACTGTTGGTTGCTTTCTGTACAATATCTAGATTATCAATTGGTAACGTCTGCTCTTGTTGAATGACTCTCATCGTGTGTTAAACATAGTAAAAATATGAACAATATATTACCAATGTCACCAAATGCATGACCATCAGTCCAATGTTGGTGTTCAAAGGGGAAGGTCTTTTGAACTCTCTAATTAATAAACTTCCAGTTGAGCTTCATATTCCTGGTTATCAGTATTGTGGACCTGGAACAAAACTAAAAAAACGTCTTGCACGCGGAGATCCGGGAATTAATCCTTTAGACGCAGCTTTTAAACAACACGATATCGCTTATTCGCATCATACATCTCTCGAAGAACGTCACAAGGCCGATAAAGAATTGGAAGATAGGGCTTGGGAGCGATTCAAGTCTAAGGACGCTAGCTTTGGCGAAAAAAGTGCTGCTTTACTTGTAACCGGTGGAATGAAAACGAAAAGAAAGTTGGGAATGGGATGTCCTCGTCGTCGTGGAAGAAAGGGACGTTATTCTTTCAATCGGGATGTGGTACCTAAAATTGCAAAGTCCATGAAGAGAGGAGCATCGTTAAGAGATACTGCTTTGACAGCTGTACGAATAGCAAAATCGGTAATTAAAAAACTTGGTGGACGAAAAACAGTTGATCTTCCACGAGTGTTGCCACTAAAATCTGGAGGTTTCCTACCCCTCATACCCCTATTTGCAGGTCTTTCTGCATTGGGGGCTTTAGCCGGTGGTGCAGCAGGGGTGGCGAAGACTGTGGTTGACGCAAAGAACGCCCAAAAGAAATTGGAAGAGGATATGCGCCATAATACTTTGACGTGACGTTTTCACGTGACATTTCACAAGCCTACGTGACGTTTTGATGTGACGTTTTTACGTGACGCGTTGACGTGCTGTGTTCCTTTTAAGTTCTTTTAATAAAAAATTGCATTATGTTTTTTTATTTTATTTAAATTCCACAATTACCAGCCGCGCGCTTCGTATCTACGAGATCCGCGAAAAACTTAAGGTACCGACCGCGCATCTGCTTCGCGTTCCGCGAAAAATTAAGGTACCGATCGCACATCTGGTATCGCGCACCGATCGACCAGCGCTAGAACGCCGTCACATCGGAACGCGCCCCATCGGACGTCGTCACATCGGAAAGCGCCCTTTTGGCACTATGCCGCCATGTTTTTTTGTATTCGTTATCTCCCGCCCATTCCAACGAGCCGTCGTACGTTTAAATCGGACCAATAGCAGCAGAGATACCATGTTTCTCTCTCTAACACACATACTTCCCTATATCAGCTGTGACATCATATACCTCTCTCTCTAACACACAGAATTCCCTATATCTGTAGTGACACCCGTTTAGATCATCTACTATTATGGACGGATCATCAACAAATGCGTTCGTTCGCTACAATGTAAATGGCCTTACTTTGTAGCGAACGAATAACCAAGCGAACTACCAAGCAAACGTAAATGCACTTTAAGGTGCCTTAAGCAACTGCAGTGTGAGCCAAACACACTAAGTGAAGTTGGTCAGTGTACTGGTGGGACTGATCCTAATGTGCTCATTCTATCTTATAACCCTTACCCTGCTTTCCAAAATGTGGTACCATGTGGTTCCTTCCACATACCAAGATGTGGTCTGAGAACATTGCTTAAGACAAAGTAGCTGTGCTGGGACCTGGGGCCCCTATTCCGGTTGCATTTTAATTTTTATTTCGCCAAAATAACTAATTTCCTCAGTAACAATTTATATCTTTACAAAAGGTCTCGGGGGCTCCAGCTTAGCCCGGGTCCCATCTTCCAATGAAATTTTAGGTTTTATTACGCCGAAATTCCTAATTTCCTAATTAATAATTTAAATTTTTATGCTAGTGCGGCAGATTCGTTCAAATATTATTAAGAATTGCACATTTAATGATACAAGCATATAATTTGGTCCACATACACTGCACATATAGAGGTTTAAATTTAGATATGAGGCCATCTCAGATTTTGCCTTTAAAAAAAATTGCGGTCATTCAATATGGGCGACTATACATATGTGACTAATAGCACAATATCTTTTGAATGGAAAGTCCGATTTTAACCAAATTTGGTATATAAGTTCTTTTTGTGATTTACAAGATCGTTGTAGTGAACTGGGAGAATCGGTTTACTAGAAGTTGTGTTTTCCTGGTTTTTTATGTAAAACTATTTTATATTATGTAAATAATTTATTTCCAATTTTTTCACCCTGTATATAGTATTTTTTCAAAATTGTAATACCACCATTGAAAAGAGCGTAAGAATATGTTTTAGGAAATATTTTGAACTTTTTAGTTATGTGAATTACCATTTAATAAATGCATAACGTATCTGCACATGTACCTATGTGTGGCAGATGCGTGCAAATATTATAAGAATTATTGTGAATTTAATAGTAGAAGCATATAATTTGGACCACATATACTACACATACAAAAGTTTAAATTTAGATATGAGACCATCTCAGATTTTGCCTTTTACAAAAATGGCGAGCATTCAAATTGGTGGCTATACATATGTGACTAATAGCACGATAACTTTTGAACGAAAAGTCCGATTTCAGCCAAATTTGGCATCCAGGTTCTTTTTTTTATGGATAAGATTGAAGTCCTGAACTGGAAGAATCGGTTTACCAGAAGTTGTGTTTTTACTATTTCTTATGTAAAAATATGTTGGTTTTTTTTTCAATTTTTTCACCCTGTATATATTAATTTTTCAAAAAGGTAATACCGCCATTGAAAAGAGTGTAAAAATATTTTTTAGGAAAGATTTTGAAATTTATAATTATGGTAATTACCATTTAATAAATGCATAACGTATCTTCACATGTACCTATTACCTATGTGCGGCAGATTCATTTTGAATGCCCGTCATTTTTGTAAAAAAAAAAAAACAAAATCTGAGATGGTCTCATATCTAAATTTGAATCTTTGTGTGTGTAGTGTGTGTGGTCCAAATTATATGATTTTATCATTAAATGCACAATAATTCTTATATTATTTGCACGAATCGGCCGCACATGGGTGAATAGGTACATGTGAAAATACGTTATGCATTTATTAATTGGTAATTAACATAACTAAAGAGTTCAAAATATTTCCCAAAAAATATTTTTACGCCCTTTTTAACGTCGGTATTAACTTTTTGGAAAAATTAATATATACAGGTTGAAGAATTGGTAAGAAAACAACATGCTTTTACATAAAAATCGGTAAAAAACAACTTCTGGTAAATCGATTCTTCCGGTTCAAGACCTTGGTCTTACACATCAAAAGAAGAACATATATACCAAATTTTCGTAAAATCGGAAATTTCGTTCAAAAGTTATCATGCTATTAGTCATATATGTATAGTCGCCAATTTGAATGACCGCCATTTTTGTAAAAGTTAAAATCTGAAATGGCCTTATATCTTAATTTGAACCTTGATGTGCTTAGTACATGTGGTCCAAATTATATGCTTCTACCATTAAATGCACAATATTTCTTATAATATTTGCACGAATCTGCCACACATAGGTACATGTGAAGATACGTTATGTATTTATTAAATGGTAATTAACATAACTAAAAAGATCAAAATATTTTCTACAAAATATTTTTACGCTCTTTTCAATTGCGGTATTAACTTTTTGAAAAATTAATATATACAGAGGGAAAAAATTTAAAAAAAAAACATATTTTTACATAAACAACCAGTAAAAACACAACTTCTGGTAAACCGATTCTTCTGGTTCACCACATCCATCTTATAAATCAAAAAGAGAACCTATATACCAAATTTGGTTGAAATCGGGCTTTTCGTTCAAAATTATGATACTATTAAACACATATGTATAGCCGCCAATTTGAATGCCCGCCATTTTTGTAAAAGGCAAAATCTGAAATGGCCTCGTATCTAAATTTAAACCTTTATATGTGTAGTATATGTGGTCCAAATTATATGCTTGTATCATTAAATGTGCAATTGTTTCACATATCGGCCGCACTATGTTAAGGTCTCGGGAAATATAATTCGGGTATAATTTCGGGAAACGTTGAAGGGCGCAGAAGTAGAGGTCGCTCACCTACTCGATGGACGGATCAAGTACAGAAAGCCAGTGGAAAAACATTCTCTGAATCCATTAGGGAAGCTCAGGACAGAAGCCGATGGAAAGAGATAGTTGCCCGTATTTTAGGGAATCACGACACTCAGCAATGAGGAAACGACTGAGGAGAGAGAGAGAGTTAAGGTCTCGGGGGTCCTAGCTTAGCTCAGGCCTCAGGGCCGCTGTTTTGTTCCAATTGCATTTTAGTCGAAAAGACTAATTTCCCCAGTAAAAATTAAGACTTTATGTTGCTGTCTTTTTAAAATTGTGTCATTTGAAAATATTTCGTTGATATCGGCTTTTAAATTACATATATTTATTTTCCTCGTTAAAATCTACGCACGTCCAACCAAAAAGGGGCCTCTGCGGGGCCCCCCTTGGCCGGGGGCCCCGGGGCACTGCCCCGGTTGCTCCAATGGTGGTTACGGCTCTGGTCGTATTCAGGAGACGAAAAATTGAGGGAGCAAATCCCGATGGAGCGGTAAGAGTTGTGTTCGTCTTGTGAATGATACGCTCCTTAAATTCTTGACAGCCGATCACTTTCTGTTATATGTGATTTTATATACTAGCCTCTGCACAATAAATTGATTTTTACTTCATAATCAATAGTCAAAGACCATGAATTGTTTACCTTCTGCGCTATTCTCCAATTGATAATTAGTACTTGACTCCATGTTTCAACAAGTCAAGTTCAACAAGTTTCAACAAATATATTTCAGAGCTCTTGTACACAAGTTGGTCTTCAAATTATCCTTTCCAAATCACAATACATGACCAACCTTGTACTAGCCAAAAATATTTAAACTAATGGCACGCAAATTGATTAAATATATTCTGTAACTCTTGTAAATGTCTGGGCCACGAGGTTAAATAAGGAAGAGACAATCGAAAAACAGAGTTCTTTTGAATTAAATTACGTTGAACTGATTTCTAAGTCAAAGACTCAGAAACTGCTTCTGAGTCATAGAGCTTCAAATTGTCGGTTTGTTGTCCATTTTTCAAAATCGGTAACTTATACTACAGTCACAATAAAGATGCACTAGAAATAAACTAACCAAACACGTTAACTGTTACCAAAAGCCTCCCTCTTCGAATAGTTATTTGAAAATTGGAAAAATTATTGAAAATCTTTTTAATTCAGTAAAATGCAACACTGTCAAAAGTGTGACTATGTACAAAAAACAAATGTTTAGTTTTAATGTGTTGAGCCATAAGACCATGTGTTTCAAAACTACCCAAGGCACGAGAGCACTCGCTCTTACCCTCTAACGGCCGGTTTCACAAAATAAAGTTAACTTGTGGTTAAGAGATAACCAGAGGTTACCCCGAAATATGCGTTTCACAATATCAGGTCAACGGCGAAGTTTTGGTTAACTGACAAAATTTTAAACCAGACGTTGGAGTGATGGTTAAGCTCTTAACCTGAGGTTATCCTAACCTAGTTTCGTTTTATTGACAGGAAAGAATGTCGAGTGTACACACGCAAATTATTAATTACAGATATAAATTTATATGTACTTAAATGCGTTTAAAATAGCATTTCAGCGGACAATAATTTTTAGATTTTTAAGTGCATAATTTGCTTCCTGGGGTAATTATTAATACACATTTATATAGTTTCTTGCTTGCTACATATTTTTATAAAAACAATTTAATTTTAACGATTTTGGCGAAAGACCTCAAAACAAATACTATTCTTAAACAAAACTTAAAACGTATAATGTGCATGTAATATACAGCGTGTGTACTTTAGTTGACCACGTATGGGAAGCATTTTTAATATTATTAATTCTACGAAAAAAATACTTCTAAAAAAGTTCTGCATAAAAATTTATATGGTCCAAAATCTAAGACGCAACCATCATATATCAAATTTTATTAATCCCATAGGAGGTATGTTAAAATATATGAATTTTTAAAGCAAGATAACAAGAATCCACATCAAAAATATGATTATGCAAATGAAACCACAAGTCTCGTATAATAGTCTCGTAGTGAATATCTTAACCACACATATACACACATTTATTTTTCCTTGATCTGCAAAATAAACTCCATAACTAAATTTAAAATACCTAAAAAATATATACAACAAATAGTCCTAAAGAAATATAACAATTTATTAAATTTAAATTAATAACAATCAATCAAGACTCATCTGACTCATCAGCTGATCTGATAATTCTCCATAAAAATATTATTTTTGGTGATCATTGTCCATAATTTTCTACCAACGTAAGAAAAATAAAACAAAACTTACGGTCAACTAACGATAATTGAATCTGTCGTTGTGAAACAGCACCTGTCAGTAAGATCATGGGTAAAGGCTAAAGATCAGGCCAGTTTCACAGATTGTGAAACTGGCCGTAAGTGTGTTTTAGTACGAGCTCGATGCAACACGCTTGTTGGTCCCTTAAAAATTCCGCCAAGGAGTTTCACGCCAATAAAAAGTGTGTTCTCAGCCGAGACTCAGCCAACATCACGTCGGAGCCAGTGTAACAAGTGAATATGTCAAGGATAAACAATGTGAATCCACGTAGAAGTGAAAACTTCGTTCTATGTCAATAGGTCCGTCAGGAACAAGGAAGTTAAGAAAGCGACGCAACAGCTCTCCTTCTGTTGCACCCTCAAATATTCCTCCAAAGAATCCTACGTCACGCACCAGTTCTCAACTAAGAAAAAGACGCGACCTCTCCGTTGCCTTCAAGACAACCAACCACACGGTTCGCACATCGCCACACCGAGAGAAAAAAATTCGTGACATAAAGAAACTTTATTAATATTTAAGAAAGATCGACTTGGCATATTGCCTAAAAAATATATCTTTGTATGTAAGATATAATTTTTTAAAATATTTCAAATAAATTTTAATATACCCAAAGAAATATATCTTAAAAATGTGAAAACTTTCTTGCAAACTGCAAACCCATTTGTCAGAAAGAAATTATATTTGTCAAAAAAATATATTTTCTTGGCATTACAAAACTCTTCTTTCTGAGCAATAATATTTCTTAGTAAGGAATATTGTTATCTTACCATTATTAATTAATGTATTTAATGTTAAGAAATATATTTCGTAGATATAATTGTATATTTAGAATTAAGTTACATTTCTTAAAAGTAAAGTGATATTACATACGGCGAAATAAATCATTTTGTTAAGGTAAAATTATTATTTATTAGATAATACAAAAAAACAGGATATAAAACATTAGATATTAATACATACAAATAATTTCTTCACTCTTAAACCACTGTCTTCTATACAATAATAAAAGAATGGAGAGGCAAATCCAACTTCCTTAATTTTTCCTTCTTTTTGTTAATAGCACTTTGTATATCAGCAATTACCTAAAACAAAACCGTTATTAGTCCATTCTTTCACGGTTTTTGCTCTAAATTTTAACGAACCGCTTGGATTGACATGAAATTTGGCATACGTATAGCTTACACGTCAAAGAAAAAAAGTGATACTGTGCCGATGTGTGCTTTTGCCCTGGGGGTGACTTTCAGCCCCTATTGGTGGTGAAAAAATATATGTCCAAAATAAGTCCGGAAATGGGTAAACTGACTAATTATAAGTAACTTTTGTTCTATAGAGCTTTTTCGCTAAGTCAACACTTTTCGAGTTATTTGCGAGTGAATATGTTCATTTTTCAACAAAATAACCACATTTTTAGACGATTTTTCGCAAATAACTCAAGAAGTAAGTATTTTGTCGAAAAAAACGTCCTTAACAAAAATATTGAATATTAAAAAGTAAAAAAAAATGGTGTACGCGTTAGGTCTCTGGATCTCGTAGAACCAGAGTTATAGCCAATGAAAAATAGATTCATAAATCACCAAATTTTAAATAGAATAATTCGACGTGAAATATCCAAAAAACTAAGCACTTTTTGGGGAAAACCCAATATAACTTATTTAAAGTGTTTAAAAAAAGCTTTATTTCTATTTTTACAAAAACTTTGTAGCGTTAAATTTAAGGAAGTTACGCTCAAAATAAAGTTGGTCCCTTTGGTTTTTGCAAAAAAAAATCGGGAAAACCACGCTCTAATAAATTATTAGTAACTTAAATGAAATTAATCGTTACCGCTCCACAAATTATTTTACTTATGTTGTGTTTATATGATATGTAAGTTTCATCGATTCAAAGTGCTTATTTTTGAAAAAATTTGGTTTCAAAGTAAAATTTTTAAAAATTTAAATTTAGAAAAATATGCTTTTTTTCAAAATAACTTAAAAAGACACCAAAAATCTCGAAAGACAAAAAAAGTCATATTTGCTTTTCTGAATATCATGTATTGTTTTGTTTTTCTGTTAGACAAAAATTGATTAAGATTTGGTGTTTCTAAATGTGCATACATTCGTGATCAGTTACTTGTTCAACCCCTTTTAACTACAGCCCTTTCAATAATAAGGACATTGAGCCGATGAGACTTACAGATCGTATAAACAATATATACACGAGTCAAGAAACTTGTGAAGTCGTAACGATTAAGTTCATTTAAGATACTAATTAGGGGGTGATTTTCTCGATTTTTTTACCAAAACCAAAAGGGACTAACTTTATTTTGAGCGTAACTTGTTTAATTTTGATGTTAGAAATTTTTTTTATAAAACAAAAATGAAGCTTTTTTTTAAACACTTTAAATAAGTTATAATGAATTTTCCCCGAAATGTGCTTAATTTTTGGTTATTTCACGTTAAAGTATTCCATTTGGAATTTGACGAATATGAACCTATTTTTCATTAGCTATAACTCCGCTTCTACTAGGTATAGAGACGTGATATATACACCATTTTTTAAAATTTTTTACAGGCTATATTTTTCCTAAGAATGTTTTTTCGGCAAAATACTTACTATTTGAGTTATTTACGAAAAACCGTCTAAAAGCGTGGTTATTTCGTTGAAAAAATGAACATATTCACTGCCAAATAACTCGAAAAGTATCGACTTAGTGAAAAAACTCTATAGAAGAAAAGTTACTTAAAATTAGCCAGTTTATCCATTTCCCGACTTTCTTTGGACGAATATTTTTTCACCCCTAAGAGGGGGTGAAAATCACTCCCAGGGCAAAAGCACATATCGGCACAATATCACTTTTTCTCTTCGACTTGTTAGGTATGTATATACCAAATTTCATGTCAATCCAAGCGGTTCTTTAAAATTTAGTGGTCTTGCAATATTTTACCGTTAAAGAATGGACTATATGGAGAAAGAGTAAACTTATTTTAATAAAAAAAAATTTTATAAGGATATAAGTACATACTTATTTTGACAAAAGGAAATACAAAAAAAAACAAATACACGGACCCACATAAAAACTATTAATTTTTTGGTATAAGAACGGTAGGTATCAGTAAAATAGTCTACAATCCAAAAACATTTCTTGGCATTTCAACAAATAGTAATCAATCATATTTAGTTCAAACAAGGCTTTATTTTTATCCTACCATCTTTGTTATTTTTTTTTTCTTTTTATTTCTTTTTTTTTTTATTTAATTTTTTTTTCTTTTTGTATATGAAATATTAGTTATTTATCTGTATAATATCACACAATAGACATTGTTTAGCTAAAATAAGAAGAAAAATATAACCGATGTAAAATATTGAAGCAGACATTTCTTGTGACTTTATTTATTTATATAATCTAAAAGAGAGCAAACCTAATCATTAAGAAATTCTATTACAGGAAAGTATTATTAATTATTAGTTTACATCTTCTTAAGTTATTTGATTCCTAATAATATTATATCAGTTTTCCGTAATAAAATTTCTTAACCGTTTCTTTGTTTCTTTTAGGGCCGGTTGTTCGGACGCTAATCAAAAATGATCATTATCAAATATTTAATTACCAACTGTCACCAACTGTCAATGTCAACTTTGTTTGGGTTGCTAAAAACATAATTATGCATATCAATTATGAAATTAGTTAATGAGTTATGTTAACAATTGTTATGTTAATTGATTAACTAATCTCATAATCTTAATCAATTATGTTTTCAGTAACCCAATCAAAGTTGATATTGACAGTTGCTGACAGTAATTAAATATTTGATAGTGATCATTGTTGATTAGCGTTCGAACAACCGGCCCTTAGACTAACTAATATTTCTGTACAATAAATATATTATACACGGCTCACTAAAATAATTAGTTACGCCCCTGTACTACTGATTACTTAAAATTCAAGTAGTATTTATGTAACCTTTCTGGAAACTCCAGGTTATTGTTGAGACTCGCATTTGAACCCCTCGCCGGGGCAGATCGTCAAAAGCTTCCTAACGAGAATCATCTCTAATCTATCGACGCTCCCGCTATTCGTAAAAAGGCCGCATTTTACCGGCTTTTTTTGCTATCGTTTTATACCGCTCAGATAATTCAATCTGCTCAGTATTATCGACGATGATTTATTTAGCGTATTAGTGAGTGCCTTACAAATGAACCAAATGGATTATGGAATTCAATCAGAGCTCTGATGTGACACGTCATCAAGGAATAAAACTGTAAGTACTCTACATGTATGTGAACATAACTTATTAGTCGTGATACTGTATGCATTTTGAACCATATACCTCTCGTAGCAAATATTCTTTGTGCCATTTATGCAGATAATACTTTAAATTACATATGAAAAATCGTTATCTACTCTTAACCAGCTTACCTATGGGAATATACTCTATAACCGTACAATAAGTATAGGTTACTATTGTTAAGGATACTTTACGTATTGCCTAAACATTTCTGTTCCATCGAGCCGTATCATATTAATTATTTATTAATTAAATCCTCAAGGTCCTTCGTATTTGCATATTTTGATAATCTCTATTCTGAGAATAACGGTTTTTCATTTATAGTGTCTTTCTGTTGCATTTGGAAATTTCCAAGCCACGCCGCCCCGGCACAAAAATAAAATATTCCTCTCTTTCTGCACTCAAATTCTCAGTATTTAACCCAGCACGTCTCTACAATAGCTGGTAGGTTGTTAAGCCCGGTCTACACGTGCAATTTCAGAAACTACTTGCTTTGTTCAAATAAAGGAGTCGTTTTGTTTGTATGAAAAAATATTTGCATATATTACATTATTTTATTTTCGTAAATATATTTTTCTGTTTATAGTATACAAAAAGTGTACTCATTTCTTGGCTGATAGTACGGGTGTTATAATTTTAACATTGTTTGTTCAACCTTTTGATTTAAATTAAATTTATAATTTTGAATCCGATTAAGCCTGGTTCACAGGTTACAAAAATTATTAAAAATAATTTTGTTTTCTTGCATAAATTGTAAGTTTTTGCTACATTTAGCTTCGCTTAAGCTCATTTTACACTTCTAGAAAACTATAGAAAATAAATAATTGTTTTTTCCTTCAATTTAATTAATTTAAATACTTGTTAAGGGTGTCTCACACTTGCTGAAAAATACCCATTTTGGAAAATTGCATATATTTTGAAATTTTATAGTTTTGCATTTCATATACTAATCTGCGCTCATACAGGGTGATACTATTAAGCCAATCTCACACTATTAAACGTGTAATATATAATATATTGTACATATTCTCTCATTTTCGCATCGATTTATAGGTTTAGACATTTGCAAATAATCTATCTAATCTCACATTCTCGCAACATGGCTGACCGATCAAAATATAACCGACAGAGGCTCACCGCAAAACTTGATATAACCAAGTTGGCTGATTCGGTTCCCACAACTCTTAATTCTCTAAACAAATATAAAATTCGTGAAATAATTTCACAACTCAAACATTCTTACGGACTTTTCCGCGATGCTCAAAATGTGCTGGAGACGATCCCCGAGGAACCTACCCCCTCTACTGATTCCTCTGTGGTTTTTGATAAATATTTGGATACAATTTCTCTATTGGAAGAAAGGTTAGAGGTCATTGAAAGTTCTAATGTGACTGCTACCCCCTCCCTCCAATTTGACCCTAATTCTTCTCTAACCTCACAGTCTATGGCTAGGCAACGAACAGTAAACCTCCCTCGTATTCAGTTAAAACCATTTAGTGGCTTAGTTACTGAATACAATTCATTCATTGAGACCTTTGATACAATAATAGGATCTGATACTACATTAAGTGATCTGGAAAAACTCATTTACCTCAAAAGTTTTCTAACTTCCGAGCCTTTGACGCTTCTCGAGCATATCCCACTCACAGGTGACAATTACAAAATAGCCCGGGATAACCTGACACAAAGGTACGCCAACTCTAAATCGCTTATCAAAACTCTCATCTCTCAAATTCTTGATGCGCCTCCTATTTCTGGAAACGCAAATCACTCACAATTAAGAAATTTTCATACGGTCATGTCAAATAATTTCAAGGCCCTATTGAACTTGAATAGGCCCCCTTCAGATCTCTTGCATTTACTTCTCATACATATCGCTACTCAGAAACTCGACGCACCTACCATTAGGGCTCTTGAGTTCCAATCCGGTGGTAGCCAAGCTACCCCTGATTTTGTCCATTTTCTAGGGGAAATCGAGACACGCGTTGTTCATCTTGAGAATATTCAATCTCAATCAAAACCAAAATCGACTACTACTTCCAGACACTCTTTACACCTAGCCTCAGACACTTCTACCAGTAACCTTTCGCCTCGCTTAGGTCCTAAGAAATGTTCCTATTGCAACGACTCTCACTCGATCTACTCTTGTCCTCAGTTCAAGCAGTTGAATTCTAAAGAACGTTTTAGTTTTGTCAAACAAAATAAATTTTGTATTAATTGTCTTGGGTCTCACATGCTCGATCAGTGTAAATCCAAATTCTCTTGCATAGTTTGTAAATCTCGTCATCACACGTTGCTCCATTTCGACAAAACGGGTCATAGTAACCCTTCCGCGGCTGTTGGCCAACACAACTCAAATAATCATAATAAAACCGCTATCTCAAATAACTCCCATACACAGGGTAATTCACAACAGGGGCCCTCACATGTTAGAGCTCCTGAAACGGAAGTTAATCTTCAAAATTCGACTCCACATTCAATGGCTCTATCTGCAGCCTCGCTTGATAATCATTTGGTGTTATTAAGCACACTCCAGGTCTATCTTGTCGCTCCTAGCGGCAAGAGGGTCTTCGCAAAGGCACTTTTAGACTCGGCCTCACAGGTTTCATTTATTAGTGCTGACCTCGTAAAGGAACTGTCACTCACCACTAGAGATGGAAAATTACGGATCAATGGAATTAACTCCACCTCATCCTCGTCTCAATCTATTGTAGATACAACAATTTTCGCTGTCGCTAACGACGTTCCTTTTGACATCTCGTGCTCTGTACTCCCAAAGATAACAAATCCGCTTCCTCAAATTTCTATTTCGGCGAGCAAACTAAACATACCCTCAGAGATACCATTAGGTGATCCGATGTTCCATGTAACATCCCCAATTGGTATCCTGCTCGGTGCAGACCTGTATAACGATATCATTCAACCTGAAATAATTCGTTTGGGAAAAGGTCTTCCCGTTCTTCAACGCACTCTACTCGGGTACACGATATCAGGGTCAGTTCCAGACTTTGCTCTTAAGTCGAAAAATACTAAAAAGGCTTTGGAATTTTATTCAAACTCTCTCGTTACTTGTTGTTCTCATAACACTCCTTCCGCCGTAAATGAGCCGGTAGTGTCCAACGAGGAACTATCCGATCATTTACAAAAATTCTGGGAGCTGGAAGAAGCCGCTCCTCAGAACACCGATCTCATTAATGATCACCCCGCTGAAATTAATTTTGTAAAACATGTTAATGTTCTCCCCAATGGACGATATGAGTCCACACTCAATCTCAAACTCCCTATCGAAGATATAGACATGGGAAATTCGTTTCTCTCGGCAAAAAGACGTTTTCTCAGTCTCGAGAAACGTTTTCAACTCAACCCTGATTTATTGGAAAAATATCAGGACATTATATCGGAATATCTCAATAACGGACAAATAATTCAAGTGCCGTTAAAAATGCTAAATGACTCAGGTAAACCTAATTACTTTCTCCCTCACTTTCCCGTTTTCAAATCCAACTCTACTACTTCCACTCGTATAGTTTTCGATCCAAACAATAAATCGTCTACGGGAATCTCCCTCAGTGACGTCATAGACAAAGGTTATGTCGTCCAACATGAACTTTTTGACATTCTCGCTAAGTTTCGTCAGTTTAAATTCGCACTAGTAGGCGACATCAAGGCTATGTTCCTACAAATCGCCATTTGTCCCACTGAAACATTTCTGTTAAATTTTCTCTTTAGGGACAATATTCAGCAGCCTTTACGGTGCTATCAATTTCAAAGATTACCCTTCGGGCTCCCAAGTAGCCCATTTATCGCTCAAAGAGTTATCAAGCACATCGCTGACAACAACAAACATACCCACGAACTTGCTACTAGTGTTCTGCAAGAATCTATCTATATGGATGACCTGATCAGCGGTGCTGACAGTCTTCATGAATTAAGTTGTCTTTTCGAACAATTAACTTCTTTGCTAGAAACCCATGGTTTCCTCCTCCACAAGTGGAACTGCAGTTCTTCAGAATTTCTGTCTCAACACAATTTAAATCCCGTCTCTGAAGTCAGTCTTAACTTCACGGGATCTGATAAAGTCTTAGGCATATTCTGGGATTCAGAACGCGACCACTTTTCGTTTAAAACTCCTATCTTCAAATTGGCTAATGTTGTTACTAAACGTACTATTCTCTCCTACATTGCTACTTTGTATGACCCGCTAGGATGGTTATCCCCTGTCCTTGTGAACGCTAAGCTCTTGATACAGGAAATATGGTCCCAGAAATTGGACTGGGATCAACCCATTGACTCACCCATCATTATGAAAAATTGGCAAAACCTCTTATCGACATTCAAAACTATAGAAGAGGTCAAGGTACCTCGATGCTTACTTTTACAAAAGAAAGTTGTTGATGTTCAATTAATTATTTTCACCGACGCATCGGAAAAAATATACAGCACTTGTGTGTATCTCAAAGCGACATACTCAGACTTTTCTGTATCGTCGCGGCTTATCGCTTCTAAAAACAAAATTTCTCCGCTAAAAAATAAACTCACCATCCCCAAATTGGAACTTTGTGGAATAGTGTTGGGAGTCACTCTGGCTCATAGACTTTTTCACATCTTCAAGAAAAATTTGAGTATATCTTCATCTCATCTCTTTGCTGACTCTACAATTGCCTTGTCTTGGATACTTTCTAAAAAACACATTTGGAACATTTTTGTACAAAACAGAATTCAAAAGGTCAATTCCTTGTTGGAAACTTTTCCTTGTGATTTCCATTTCGTCAGAAGTCACGAAAACATCGCTGACCCCGCTTCCAGAGGGATAAATGTCTTTGATAATCCCCAGACCACCGAAGACTGGTTATGCGGACCTAGCTTTATTAGAGACAATCCCATCGATTTTTCTCTTCATCAAATTCCTCATTTTCAGGATGATCTTCCTGAATTAAGGAAGTTAGTTGTCTCAAACATAGCAACAAATCACGAACTCAACGACACCTTTGAAAATCTATTCGCTAAATCTTCTTCTTTTCGTAAAATTCAAAGAATTGTCGCTTATCTTTTTAGATTCATCAGTAATATTAAAAAGAAAATAAATAACTCTCCACGAGATACGGATATATTGACGCCACCCGAAATGGAGATCGCTGATCACGCGATCATCAGGTATATCCAAAGTATCTACTTTAAAAAAGAGATTCTTGAATTGAAAAATGCTAAACTCGTGACCAATAAAGCCATTCGTAAACTCAACCCCTTCCTACAACATAATGATGGGCTGATTCGTGTGGGAGGACGTCTCCGACACGCCCCCATATCGTATAATCAAAAACACCCCATTCTACTTCCTTCTAAATGTCGAGTTGTAGAACTAATCTTGACTCAAGCTCATCATAAATTATTACATTCAGGCGCGCAAACAGTACTTTCGTATGTCAAAATGAAGTACTGGCCAATTGACGGATTAAGACAGATTAAACGCTTAATTCGTAAGTGTGTAAACTGTTTCCGATTCATGACACCCAATTCTGTTCAACAGATGGCAGATATGCATCCCGATCGTGTACTCCCCACTAGACCCTTCCAAGTCGTCTCAGTGGACTATGGGGGGTTCTTCTTAATTAAGTCCTCACATTTGAGGAAGGCACCGCTTTACAAAGCATACGTAGCCTATTTCATTTGCATGAGCACTAAATGTGTTCATATCGAACTCGTCACAGGATTAAGCGCAGAAGCCTATATTCTTACTCTGAAAAGGTTTATTGCCAGAAGATCCACGCCCAGTATTATTTGGAGCGACAATGCCACAAATTTCCATGGGGCAAAAAATGAAATGCGCGAATTCTATGATTTTTTCTTAAATCAAAATAATTCGGAACAGATTAAGGAATTCTGTACTCAAAACTCCATAACTTTCAAGATGGGTGTTCCCCGCAACCCCCATCAATTCGGCCTCCATGAGGTAGGAATAAAGAGTGTGAAGTATCACCTCTATCGAATTATAGGAAATTCCCACTTCACCTTTGAAGTGTTTAACACAGTATTATGCCAAATCGAGGCTATTCTAAATTCGAGACCCATCACTAGGATGTCGTCTGACGCCAATGACTTCGCTTTCCTATCTCCAGCTCACTTCTTAGTTCAAAGAAGTTTAACCGCGCCCCCTGAACCAAGTGTTTCAGAGATACCTGAAAATAGGTTGAATCTTTTTCAGCGTATTAGTAAAATTCAACAGCAATTTTGGAAATTGTGGAAAAAAAACTATCTTTGCCTCCTGCAGCAAAGAAATAAATGGACCGACCCTACTGACCCTGTCAAGATCGGGGATTTGGTTCTGTTGAAGGAGGATGGTACTCCTCCACTCTTATGGCCAACTGCCAGGGTAATAGATGTATTGCCTGGTAAGGATGGTCTAGTTCGTACTGTCAAGATTCACACTACTCACGGTGATTTTCTTCGTGGTATTACGAAAATCGCTGTGATTCCCCTGGAAGATTAAAATCTATCCCTAGGGGGAAAACTTATCGTTTTCCTCCATTTTATCGTTGTTACCCCTTGTGTATATAAACTCTAATTTCTTCAAACATTTCTTATCGTTGTGCACATCTTTGCCAATCCCCTCTCTTCGAGGTGATATAGGCCATCTCTCTCGCCTGTCGCCCCCGGCAATATGTACAATAAATATATTATACACGGCTCACTAAAATAATTAGTTACGCCCCTGTACTACTGATTACTTAAAATTCAAGTAGTATTTATGTAACCTTTCTGGAAACTCCAGGTTATTGTTGAGACTCGCATTTGAACCCCTCGCCGGGGCAGATCGTCAAAAGCTTCCTAACGAGAATCATCTCTAATCTATCGACGCTCCCGCTATTCGTAAAAAGGCCGCATTTTACCGGCTTTTTTTGCTATCGTTTTATACCGCTCAGATAATTCAATCTGCTCAGTATTATCGACGATGATTTATTTAGCGTATTAGTGAGTGCCTTACAAATGAACCAAATGGATTATGGAATTCAATCAGAGCTCTGATGTGACACGTCATCAAGGAATAAAACTGTAAGTACTCTACATGTATGTGAACATAACTTATTAGTCGTGATACTGTATGCATTTTGAACCATATACCTCTCGTAGCAAATATTCTTTGTGCCATTTATGCAGATAATACTTTAAATTACATATGAAAAATCGTTATCTACTCTTAACCAGCTTACCTATGGGAATATACTCTATAACCGTACAATAAGTATAGGTTACTATTGTTAAGGATACTTTACGTATTGCCTAAACAATTTCTTTATGACAAATAAAGCACACGCCATGTTTGATATAACGTTGAATTGTAGGATTGTATATAGAAGACATTACATTCAAGAAACATTATAGTTTATACATAAGTATACACATTTTTATAAAGGAACTTACCTGTATACAGTTCTATCATTTATGGAAGCCCCTAGTTGGTTAAAAGCTCCTTTCAATATGGTTCTGAAGCTTTATATTTCTCTCCGAAGCCCGAGGTGGAAGTCAAAACGTCAATATATTCATTTTTTAAGTTAAATTAAGGCTTATTTCCCAGTTAGAATAAGATCCTTTCTTTCAGAGTTGCCCATCAATATAGATATCTAAAATGCATAATATGCATATATAAAGATACTATTATGTTTCTTTTAGAACTACATATTCGAATATGCACCAATATTATTATTACATCTTAAATTAATCAATTTACTTTTATTTAATACCTATGTACATGTACGTACCTTCAAACTATCCCTTAGATTTTAAAGAATACCAACAAATCCAAAATACATCTATGAAAATGAACTAATGCCACGCCATCTTGTCAAACACTGAGATTGAATCACAAATAGTGAATAATGGTTACTGCGCAATTCTTTTGTGGAAGAAAATCTCTTTGCAAGTAACATTTCGGCATTAATGATAAAGTTTTTATTTAATAACCACAGTTACTAGAGAGGGTATTTCAAAGGAATTATTTCTTGTGGTTTAAAATATTTATTTGATTGCAAAAAAATTTCTTGTTCTCAAATATAAATGTGGATTAACTTAACATATATTTCTTATACTGCAAAATATTTGTAGTTTTCAATTTAAGAAACAAACACTTTAGGATAAGAAACTTAAAATGTAACCATTAATGCATTTCTTAGTATCGAAGAAATTATCTGTAAGAAATTATTGAGTTGTGTTTAAAAAACTCATTTCTTTATATTATGTGAAGCGGTAGGTATGATATAGTAACTTTTGAGAAAGATAGCTCAAAGAAATCAGTGTTTTAGGAGAAAAGAAATTGTTCTCTCGGTGCACGTTTATTAAACCCCATTGAATGTTTACATATAGTTCAAAGAAATAAGGAAAAAAATATCCTGTTGGTGACACAACCCCCTCATTTACACTATTAATTTTATTAAAAAAATGAAAAAACACAATTCTAAATATTGCAAAATTATTTTGCAAGAACATGTGAATTCAAAAAAGGTGGGGGCTAACTTCGTCCCTAATTGTACTAGGACAATTGTTTTTATTTCTGAATGTGTATAAAAATTCAGTCTTTTTAAATATGAACAATAATTTTTCTACGGGTAACGGTTAAAAAGTTATTCTAATTGTTTATAAGCCAGCAAAATATCGACATGTTCTTGCAAATAATTTTACATTATTTAAAATTACTTTTTGTCATTTTCTTTTAATTCAGTTAATAATATAAATGTTCTTCTTTCATAAACTGTCCGAAGTATTATTGTAGCCTCATAATTTTCTGACTTATAGTGTTGCAAAAAAAATTAATTTGGGATAAACAAATCAAATAACTTTCAAACTATTTGACCAATTACTTTGAAATATAAAATATAATTGAAGCACAAGAAGTCTCAGCATTCCGTGTAATAAGAAGGTTCTATCTTAATTTTTACATAAGTTATGAACATTTATAAAATCTCAAAATTTATGATTTATTTTTCAATTTTCTAAGCAACCAATAAGGTTGAACATATTCAGCGAACGCTATATTGAACTTTTTTTATATGGTTTATGAGTTTCTTATTCTCAAATTTGTTTAGAATGCTTCACTTTTTGTAATAGACGAAAAAATGGAAAATTTACCGTTTTTTGATCTTCATTAATTTGTTTATAACTATGTATATCATTAAAATCTGCTTCAGGAAACATATAGGTTATCAATATGGATGTCCATACTACTCAAAAAATTTGGTTTCGGCCTGGAGGGGGATGTGTCACGAGAAAAATCTTATTTCCCTGGACTAATATCGATACCGTACTGGACAGACTACGTGACGCATTAGGATGTTATGATTAGATTTGCCTTTGTAATGATCTGCCAGTTGCAAACAAATATACTTTAGCATATTTTAAATGATGTTCGATATTTCCCGTGATAATATGGTAACATACTTTTTGCAGTTTAGGTAAATGCCTTAAACCAAAAAAGGAACATTATTGCAACACATTTTGTGACAAAAATAGCAACATTCCTTGAATAATATTTCTTTGAATATCCATTCAATTGGATTAAATTTCTCATTTCGTCAGTTGAAAGTAGTTTCTGTGGGTGGAAAAATAATTACTAAAAGTTAAAAAACAGCCGATTACTCTAACCTCAATCTTTCTTAGAAAAGAAATTGGAAATAAGAGAAAACATCAAACAGACAATGATAAAGAGTCTGCTGTTGTACAGAAGTGAAATGTCAAGATTAATTGAAAAGACGAAAATAAAATTGTAAGGTGTTAAAATTGATGTGGCTGGAGCAGCCACCAGACCAGAATATTAAAAAGTAAAAGGCAGCGACAGAACGTAGATTTTTAATGGATGTTTTTAAAAAAGATACATCTGTTATTTTTAGTACGTGTACAAAGTGTGTAAAATATTTTTTCTTTTTTTCTTTTGTCACGTTGAATTGAAATTTTTTAATCGAGAATGTAATTTATGGTCCAAGAGCTGTGAGACATTTTTGAGTAGGTATTTTAGGCAAGCTGAAAATTTTTCAGGTGACTCTTCCATAATAGCCTAATACAAAAATGCCGGTCTGGCTGGAGGGTAGCGGTTATTTTCCCCAAAAATCCCCCCCAAAGTTAAAAAAGGGTAAAAATTGTTATTACAAAAAATATCATTGACGTGACTTTAAAGTAAATTTAAATATTCGAATATTAGGAAAATAAACAAGCCAGGCGATTTGAGGGCGATTTTAGCTCTGCAAGATACTTGCATGGGCGTCCCAGGATTATTTTCAGGGGATGCATATTAACTTCAGAAGATTTTATCTGAATCTGTACATACTATTAACAAGTATAAAATATACAACTATACATGCATAGCTATGTATATTCCTTCTGGACAGGGAGGTACAATTGTTATTTTGACAGGGTATTTTTTAATATTAAAAATAAATATTCTAAAAAAGGCAGCTTTTTGGTGAAATTTTCCAACTGCCATGTGATCAAACAAATTACGGGTTCATATAAATGAAAAGCGCTATAGGTAAGCAGCAGTGTGAGAAAGAGCGTATACCGATAGCTGTTTGCGTCCTCTGTTCTAGCGAAGTGAGTCCGTTCGCTCGAGAAAAATCACGTGACCTGGTGATACCCATGTTGTTGTGCCTCGAAACGTTAGAGTAATTGTTATATATTATAGTTTTTTAAGTAACTTTTCCTTAATTAAAGGAAAATAATACGTACTATACAATAGATTTTGCAAATATGATAGGAAATGACAAATTTATTATTATAAATATATAGGTAGAAAATTATAAAACTATAAACTAAATAAATTCTGTGTCCGAATCTTGTACTTCTTCTTCAAACTCCTCATCTGAGCTTAAATATTCATTCTTTTCTTCTTCGTCAGACTCCCCTCGAGACTCAGATTCTTCTTCTACATGAACTGTAGATAGTTGTAATATGCATTTAGAATTTATTAAAAATTAATTACTGATTAATTAATTGATTTGCTACGTATTCTCTGTCATTTTGTACGGAGTCGAAGCCTGCACAACCACGGGCGCATCTGAAGAAAGACTTGCCATTGTTGAGATGTGGTGTTATCGAATAATGTAAAAAAATAATGTACACAACACGTAACAAACGCGGAAACATTAAGAAAGATGAAAATTAGACAAGAAATACTCAACACTATGAAGGAAAAAAATGAGCTACTTTGGTCATATACTAAGAAATAAAAAACCTGATGTGATTGGTTATATAAGGAAAAGTATTAAGTATTGGTTTTAAAAGAAAGAATACGTAGCAACTCAATTAATTAATCACTAATAATCTTTTAATTAACTCTAAATACATATTATAACTATTTACAGATTAGGTAGAAGACGAATCTGAGTCTTGAGGGGAGTCTAACAAAGAAGAAGAGAATGAATATTTAAGCTCAGATGAGGAGTTTGAAGAAGAAGTACAAGACACAGAATTAATTTAGTCTATAGTTTAATACTTTTCTACCTATATATTTATAATAATACATTTGTTTTTTTTTCTATCATATTTGCAAAATCTACAGTGATGAGCGCGCTAATAACCGGCAAAACAGCTCAAAAGATGGAAAACATAATACATCTCGAAACAAAAAGAGATGAAACTCTTTTTGTTTCGCAATGTGTTATGTTTTCAACCTTTTGAGCTATTTTGCCGGTTATTAGCTTGCTCATCACTGTATTGTATAGTACGTATTATTTTCCTTTAATTAAGAAAAAGTTACAACAACATGGTTATCGCTAGGTCACGTGATTTTTCTCGAGCGAACGGACTCGCTCAGTTAGAACAGAGGACGCAAACAGCTATCGGTATACGCTCTTTCTCACACTGGTGCTTACCTATAGCGCTTTTCATTTATATGCACCCGTAATTTGTTTGATCACATGGCAGTTGGAAAATTTCACCAAAGAAAACCTGTCTTTTTTAGAATATTTATTTTTAATATTAAAAAATACCCTGTCAAAATAACAATTGCACCCCCCTGCCCGGAAGGAGTGTACATAGCTATGCATGTATAGTTGTATATTTTATACTCGTTAATAGTATGTACAGATTCAGATGAAATCTTGTGAAGTTCAGATGCATCCCCTGAAAATAATCCTGGGACGCCCATGCAAGTATCTTGCAGAGTTAAAATCGCCCTCAAATCGCCTGGTCTGTTTATTTTCTTTATATTTGAATATTTAAATTTACTTTAAAGTCACGTCAATGGTATTTTTTGTAATATCAATTTTTGCCCTTTTTTTAAATTTGGGGGGGATTTTTGGGGAAAATAACCGCTACCCTCCAGCCAGACCGGCATTTTTGTATTAGGCTATCATAGAAAAGTCACCTGAAAAATTTTCAGGTTGCCTAAAATACCTACTCAAAAATGTCTCACAGCTCTTATACTATTATAATTCGTATCTTTCAGAAATTAACCAAAAATTCTATGAGAAATATTTTATTTTATCCTGCTAACTTTCAGTTTGGAAATCGTTGAAATCGTACTATTCTCTAAAATTGAAGGCGCGGACACAAAAACGACTTAGAGATTCTTTATAGAAAGGAAAACCTAGTGAGATACAATATAGAGTTGGTACAAAACCTCGTGAACCTTGAAAATGCGTATGTAATAAATAGTGTGATGTTAATGTCTTTTTGGTCCAAACTAATTAAAACTCTATTGTTTGGATAACTTTATATTTACATCGTATAAACGGTGATTCAACCATAGTTGTTTACAAATACAAATCATTACCTATACCACACATTTGTACATATCAAGTATCTAATTATAACAACTCTTGAATTTACCTACACTGCATTTTTATACACGACATAATATGTAAACCTCACGTATTAATTCACGGTCAGGAGTCATTGTCTTCGAGCATGGCTAATACACTACATTATATTTTGATAAAGATATTTACAACTTAATTTATATAGGTTGTCCGCACTATATTACATCTCCCTGTTTTAAAATGAGATATATTTCTCTTTCCCTTTTACAAAATGTTTATGGTTACCTAATACTATTTTCAAAAATTAAATTTCCTAACTATGCTAACTAACTGTAACATGGTACATTTCAGATCAATCAATTTTTCCCTAAACATGTATATTCTTTTTCCTATTTTACACAAAAGTTCATATTTTCCCTATACTAAAACTGGTATTTTATAACCTATTACTAGGTCACGTACTTTCACGTCGTGTCTTTTCGTCCTTTTTTTTTTCGTTCACTAATTCACTTCATCAAAACAGTGTCCACAGTGAATGAAATTGATCCTAACTTTTAAATAGTCTTTTAGTGCCTATAAGCCGTAACTAATCTAATTGTAATAAAATCTCGACTTTAATACTTCCTAAGCTAAGCTAAATATTACCTAAACTTCTATTAAATGGTATATAAAAAAAGAATTTAACGTTACTTTACTATTTCATCTTATTATTTCAGTCTTATTTTGATTTATTTATATACGCCTTACTAACTTTAAAATATTGTACCTATAATAGAAATGTAATCTCTCTAAAACTTTTAATATGTGTCTCTAAAAAACTTCTAATAACTCTCTTGTACCTATAATAAAGATTTAATCTCTCTAAGAACTTCACTTTTTGTGTCCCTTTGCTTACTATCTACTAACACTATTGTAAGATATTGTCTATCCTTAATTCAAACACTTCCATTTTCCACGAAAATTTAACCTGAATTCATTATATGCATTTAAAAATAAGTTATTTATAATTTACGTTACTTTAGAAAAAAAATTACAACTTTAATTCTTAGACATAATTCAATGATTAGCTACTTATTTGCTTAGTATCTTCTTAATAAAAATTCAAGAATAGCATATATAATAAACTTTTATAAAAATATTCAATTCAAAAATCACTTCATATTTCAAAATTTATAGATATTCTTAAAAAAAAAAATCGATACTTCATAAATTATTCAAAAATCAGCAAAGATAAATATTCAATGTTCAATAATAATATAAAAACGAGGGAAGCATTTTTAATAAAGATAGACATTCTTACTTACATTTTATCACTTTGTCTTTGTTCCCTGGGTTCTCTGCATCTTCGTCCTGGTCCATCTTCGCCGTCTCCGTTTCCAATTTTTGTCGCCCATTGTCAGAAGATTCTCCCAATTCATTTACAGGAGCGCCATGTAATAAATAGTGTGATGTTAATGTCTTTCTGGTCCAAACTAATTAAAACTCTATTGTTTGGATAACTTTATATTTACATCGTATAAACGGTGATTCAACCATAGTTGTTTACAAATACAAATCATTACCTATACCACACATTTGTACATATCAAGTATCTAATTATAACAACTCTTGAATTTACCTACACTGCATTTTTATACACGACATAATATGTAAACCTCACGTATTAATTCACGGTCAGGTGTCATTGTCTTCGAGCATGGCTAATACACTACATTATATTTTGATAAAGATATTTACAACTTAATTTATATAGGTTGTCCGCACTATATTACACGTATGTATAACCGAAATAAAATGAAGCCAAAAACATACGACTATTTTATTTGCTGCGAATTGCGCGACAGGGTCCCATCTGCACCCTGATATTTTCAGTAATGTCGGATTCAATCGTTTCGTTCGTATATTGACGTCACCAAATGAATGGATTAGGTTCAGGAGATTTTGTTACAGCAATAAATACTAATAGACTAAGATGGAAAGAACACGTGATACTAAATAATCAGAACCACCTTACGAACAACGTGTTTTTGGGAAAGAACAAAGGGACAAGATCTGTAGGACGTCGTAAAAAAATGGAAGGATGCAGTCAGGAAGGATCTGCAGAAAATGGGAGTGAGCCAATGCCAACTAGTGGCGCAGGACTGCGCCGCGCCGTTTCACAGAAGATTTGAAAATTGTCGACAATCTTGACAAGAAATATCAAGCCTATGCACAATACTACGTATTGGACCCAACTGGGCTCCTTTATCATAGAAGACAGCTTGCTTAACTCTAGGATGCATACGCAAATTTTTCTACGTTATGGCATAACATGAGTCTCGCAGACTCGCTTTGTAAATAAAGTACTAAAATAGATATTTTCTTTATTGGTTGTCAAATATTTATTTAATATTTCTTTATTTATAATAATATAAGCATAAACAAATAATAAATACCTGGTAAGAAACTACTCAATACAATTCTTGCATATTAAAACACTGTGTTCTTTGCAAATTGGACACTAACACTTCTGACAAATTTGTGTGCTCATTCTTGCAATGTGTGAAGGGCACTCGGAACATCTCCTTTTCTTTCTATGAGCCAAATCTATCCCTAAATTTTCGTGAGGAAACTCGATAGAATTACCCATATGTCTTCGGATTGTGTTTGTAAGTTTAGGGTTTCTAGCCCTTCTTTTCATAAATGGTAAAACTAACTCATTTACTAAATCTTTGAGAAAGTATCGTCTTTTATTTGTTTTTCCTGCAGCAAAATTTTTATTTTGATTTGTATAAAGGAGAAACGCATTAAGAGCTGCTACATCCATAATATTGTACCAAACGACAAAAGGCCAACGTCTAGTTTGACGCTTTACCGTGTAGTTACCGATCATCTGGTCCAATTTATCAACCCCACCTTTTGTTTGGTTGTAAAATTTGATAATTTCGGGCTTCTTTGCTTGACTCTCAATATCTACAGATTGATCATGGTGCGTTGAACTAAGAAGAATGACAGCTTTATTTTTCTTTGGCACGTAACTTACCAAAGTCAAATTATCATTGAATCCAAAAATAGAGGAAAAACGCATCTTTCTTTTGAAGCTTGAAATTCGTAGGGGATCTCTTTCTTATTTTTTCGTAATGTCCCAACACAAGTTATTCCTATAGACAGTAAATGCTGTGCTAAAGGGATGCTAGTAAAAAAGTTGTCAATTTTCAAGTTGCGACCAGAATTTTTTGTGGAAGCGGTCAAGGACCTTACAACATTTTCCCCTACATTTTGTTGAATATTTTCACCAGGTTGACGACTTAAGTATATCTGCCCATCAACTGCATATCCTGTTTCACTTTCACAAAACCAAAAAAATTTAATGCCATATTTTGCAGGTTTCGATGGCATGTAGTGAATAAAATTACAACGACCTCTAAATGCAAGTAACTGTTCGTCAATGGTTACATCCAATTCTGGTATCATAACTGTTCGGCACTGTTCCACAAACAACTCCCATACATACCGGACATAAGTAAATTTGTCAGTTTCCAACCTAGTTGAACGTGTTCGTCGGTCGTCAAGTCGTACGAATCGTCTTATATTTTCAAAACGATTTACTGCCATTGTAGCTTTATACAGTGGATTTGATGATTTATCTAAGAACAACTCTCTGACAGGCGTATCCCAGTTCTTCTCGACACCAGCCAGTAGCAGCAGGCCAAAAAATGCGTTCATTTCGTCTTTTTCAATTTTTGGCCATACCTTTCCCTTGGCCTCCAATATTCGGTTGGCTTCTCTATTGGTACATATTATTATTTCTTCAACCATTTCAGCAGTCACAAATTTATCCCAAGCATTTTTCGGAGACAAAATTTCGTTTCTTACTTTCGGTCCCGCCGTGAAACGATATAGATTGTGAATTTTTGTTCTTCCTTGCAAAGGAGGCGTAGATCTCCATTCAAAATTGTCTCTGCTAATAAATGATGTACCTGCTGTTTCAATTGTTAAATTATTTTGATTCAAGTTCATATCATCACTACTCGAAGAATTTTCGGAATACTCGTCTGAACTATCTTTGTATACTGCAGGCTGCTCGTATTCTTGATCAGCTTCCGATACTTCACTTTCACTAGTTATGGAATCGTTGTCATCCACCTCATACCACGTACGTAAGATTTCCTCATAAATATTATCGTTGGGGTGAACTGATCTTTTTCTACTCGAGGATGCCATAATGCTGGCCTGAAAATATAGAGTATTTTACTTGAAAGCCAACTTTTTGCATTTGAAAATACAATTTTTGTATACTACTTCTGTTTTGATAATCTGTAAAAACAAAAACACAGAAGTCTGTCGCGAAAGAGCACTCGTTATATAACATGATTTTCCTTTTTTGATGAAATGTGTGAATGAATTTTTGTATACTACTTCTGTTTTGATATCTGTAAAAACAAAAACACAGGAGTCTATCGCAAAATAGCACACTCGTTATATAAAATGATTTTTCTAAGAAGTGAGCCCAAAAAATATTTATCAATATTTATTATCAATTTTCTACTACCTCACTTATAAAAATAAATTTTACTTTTTTATAAAAATAAAATTGTGGATGAGACTATTGACTAAGTAATAAACTGATCCAAAATTAGTGCACTTACTTGAATAATCATGCGAATAACACAAATATAAACTATGAAAGCAGACAACGTACTAACGCTAATACCTTGACACTTCAAAACGTGACTAAATTCCTTTTTCTTAGCTTTACAGTTGGGGCAATAGATAAATAATATGCGTAATGGAATAGTACCGAAGGATCGCGGTGATTCACGACAAACCTTTGACCACTAATTCGATAAGAGTCTCCCGGACTCATGGTATGCATTATGGGGGTATGAATGGAAATTATTTTTTTTTTAGTTTTTTTGTGCATACTATTTAAATTTTTATACACGTACAAACAGTCATACATGTCAAAAACGAATTCCTAAATCGGTAATGATTGGTATGGATTTAATCACATTTTACGAAGATGTAAATGTACGCTCGAGTCTCTTAGACTCATGTTATACATCCTAGGGTTAAACGAGTACTGGAAAATATTGATGGCTCAGTGAAGAGAACAGTTGGTGATTCCAAAGAGCAGAATAGCAGAAGTACTTTGTCAGTTATGCAGCGTCCATCACGAGGACATTTTGGTGTAAAGAAAACCCTTCAGAAAATTCCGAAATGGTTTTATTGAATGAATAAATCCGACGATGTAGATCGACTGGTATAAGAAATGTATTACTTGTGCTACGAGTAACGGAATTTACCGGAAAAGAAAGGTCTATGAGACAGTACAATGTTGGAAGTCCGTTTGAGAGAACAGCTTTGGATATTGCCTAGTCATTCCAGAAAGTAAAAATTGATCCAAGTATATGTTGGTCGTTCCACTTTTAAAAATGCAGCCACTATTGCAGATGTGTTGATCAAAAAGTACATCAGCCGATTTTGAGTGACTTTTAAAATTCATGGTGACCAAGGAAGGAACTTCGAGAATTATCTCTTTCACGGAATCTGTGATAGACTAGGCATGAACTACAAGACGACTACAAGACGACTTACAACATGAAGACAAGAACTACAGCCTGTCACCCGCTATCTAATGAAATGGTAGAATGGATGAATAACACAATCGGCAAGTATTTGACAAAGATGATGTCCAATTACCAGCGACACTGGGACCAGTATCTTTCGTTCTTTACAATAGCCTACAGATCCGCTGTTAATGAATCAAGGAGACAAACACCAGCAAAATTCTTGCTACATGCGGCTACCCTGTGATCTAGAGTAGATGGAGAATGGATGTGGCTGGAGCAGCCACCAGACCAGAATATTAAAAAGTAAAAGGCAGAGACAAAACGTGGAATTTTAATGGATGTTTTTAAAAAAGATATCTCTTATTTCTATTACGTGTATAAAGTGTGTAAAATATTTTTTCTTTTTTGTTTTGTCACGTAGAATTGAAATGATTAATGAAAAAAGTAATTTGTAATGCATTCCTACCTTTTGGATAATAACCAAAGATTCTATTACAAATATTTTTATTTTGTCCTTCTACTTTCAATTCTGAAATCATCCTCAAAATATCTTCCTCTTTAGGTGCCGTGTCGGTGTTCACACGTTGGCCGTTATTATGTTTACCAGTTACTGAAGTCTTTCTCTATCGGCTGCTATGCGGAATAATTATTCTGCTGTGAAACCACACCATTGTCTAATATAATGCAAACATGAAAGCTTGTTTCGACAAATTCATCCCTTTCCCTTCAATTTTCCTTGTAATTTGCGAAGTAGATGGTATTCAGGTCCATTATATGGTCCTGTTTTCTCCTCTTGATGATGTTTATGAGCAGACGTTCTGAAATAATCATTTGGAGAACGTCTTGATTGGAAGTATGCGAAACCCACGATATCTTGAGGATTCGTCGATAGCACCACAATTCGAATGGTCAAAGTATACATTTTCGACAAATTAAATATTTACTGTCTTATTTGCTCTGTTCTTTAAAATTGGAATTGCAAATAAAAAACAGCTTAGAGTCTCTTTTTGTAAAGGAAAACGTAGTGAGATATATAAAAGCAAATAGACTAAGAGGAAAGGACACATGATACGAAATAATTAGAACCACCTTATGGACAATATGTTTTGAGAAAGAACAAATGAAATTAGATCTATAGGACGATCTAGAAAAACGTGGAAAGAAGAAGTCAGAAAAGATCTGCAGAAAATTGGAGTGAAACAACGGAAAATAGTGGCAGAGGTCGACAAAAATAGAAGGCAGATAATAAACGCGGTCACGACTCGAAAAAGAGAAAGATCTAGCTTTACAAAAAATTCTAAAATGAAAAGAAAAAAATCGTCGATCATTTTGACAAGAAATATCAAACCTATGCTCAATAATTAAGACTTTTTTGGCCCAGTGGGACTCCTTTGACTCAGAACCATGGACATTAACAACATGTTGGGAATAAAACTGCAAGACAGAAAATAAAACAAAAATGGATAAGAGAAAAAACAAAATTAAAAAATGTAACAGAACATATAACAAGAAAATTGGATAGAAACGGTCTAAAAAAAAAGAAGATGGACAAGACATGTGATGCGCAGTAACCAGAATCGCCCTAAAAACAATATGTTTTGGAATAGACCAGATGGGAGAAGATATGTAGGTCATCCTAGAAAAAGGTGGAAAGCACCAGTTAGAAAGGATTTGCCAGTTTGCATGTCACTAGCAGAACGCGGTGACCACAGCCTGCTACGTCATCCAGGAGGGCTACACTGATCTACCTTCTAATGTGTGAGTCCGTTACGACAAGATCGGGCCTTGTTTGACTTCCTCTAAACGATAAGAACGAATGTGGGGTGTTCATTACATCGAGATAGTTGTTATTCAGAAAGTCCTCGAGGTGTTTCCCAACGTTGGTGGTTCTAGAGTAGCCCCATCTCGTGGATGGACTATTGAAATATCCAATTATGATGGTACTTTGTTGGATTTGTTGCTCCACCAATTTCAATGCAGGTATGTTATCTGGCGGATTATATAGTAAGAAAAGGGTAACAAAAGCGTTTTGATTCCGATGATAATTCCTGATGCTACTTGTCGACTCCTCTTTAGCACATGGGTTGAGTAGCCAACCGTAGAGTAGACGTAAGCTGTGTCTGTATCGGCTCCTGCCTCTACAATGACATACATGTCCACGTTCTTTTCAAGAAGAATATCCACTCAAACTTCGTTTGAGTTCTAAAAACTTGCTGTTGCTTAGACTTCCAGCGTTCCAGAAGATGACTTTAAGGTCTGCGTCGCAGCCCTGAGAAGGGCCGTTTCGAGTAGAGATTCGTACACTCATGGATCAGCGCGAGTAACGACGGATCGCTGCTGCTCATTTAACGTTACCCAGGGGACACGTTTGATCGTACCTTACGATAGACCATGGACGCGAGCAACTCTGCCCCCCACATTTTAAATTATGTATATAAGGATATTGAGTAATCAAGTACAACTAAAAATATAGAAAAGGAAAGCATTGGAAAAAAACACTCGCAATGTAAATGCGAATACAAATTTAAAATATTTAAAAAAGATGAAATGCAACCATAGACACGCATTTCTGACTCATTAGTCATCAGTACGGTATAGCCAAGTTAGAAAAAGGAGCAATTTAACTTGGGAAAGGATCACTACGGGAGCAATGTTACCATGTATGACAACACAAGACCCTGCCTTTAAGGCGACGATTAACACAGTCATGGAGGTAAAGCTAAATGAGCAAAGAAAAGCCAAAACGGTATAAAATAAAGGATGATAAGTAAGCGTGTACAACTTAAAATATAGAAAAGGAAAATCATTGGTAAAACACTCGCAAGGTGAATGTGAATACAAAATTAAAATATACATATTATATACGCATGTTCTCTATGTTAGTTTAATTTTATGCAAGTTCTCTATTAATCTAAGCTACCGTGTGCTCATTTACCAACTATTAAATTATGGCAATAATATAGGAATAGGGCATAAAAAAATTAATCATTTTAATTTACCGAAGAAATAAATTATCAAGTTTCACAGTGTAGTCGTCAAGAGAGTAATTGGAAATCTAATTACATGACAATGTCACGGATAGCCAGGTTGACTTTGTGGCAGAACGTTCAGTAATACGAAATTGCTTTATTTATCTTTTGAGACAAAATTACTATTTGCTGCTACATTTTCTACCAGAAAGGAATTTGAATGTCAACTATAACTGAATTAGGCATCAATAATTTAATTTGAGTGATTTTAAAACATGATTTTAAGTGATATTTTATATGTAAGTTTGTTCTACACTAATGGAATATACAGAATACAATACACTAAGGTATAGATAAATACAGAGTGAGTTTTATGTATGGAAAGCCTCAATTATCTCAGACACGGCTTGGAAGATTTTTATAGATTTTGTTGGGTAAAGCTCTTCTAATGCTGCCGATATTATAGTCGTAATTATATTGTTGTCAGATCTTCCGTTTTTCTGGAAATCTAATGAACTTTCTTATTGCAAACAACCACCCTGTATTTGTTTTGCATTTGAAAGTCATTAAGAAGTACTGATTTTTTCTTATGTAATATTCTCTATACCTGAATGCCGCAATTTCGGAGTTATTGCCACATTTTTTTATTTTTAAAAATATTTTAAAATAAATTATAAAAATCAATTTTTTGGTCCTGTCAGACATTCTAGAATTTTTAATTATTTTTGAAATTCCACTTAAATACACAGTTTATTATCGTCTTGGTCCAGAGATGTTTACATAGCCCTACTGAAGACTTCTAGAGACAGAAACAGCTATCAAGGGATGGTGGATATCCTCTGCATCGAAAATAAACATAAACTGTCGTTCACTTTTATCTTTTATCTTTATCTTCACTCAGATTTTGAGTATTGGAACTATCTTTCGGACCTTTTCCTAGATGAGTAAGGAAAAATATGATTCCATATTTTAAAATCATTTTCACTTTCTCTATTCGTCGTATCTTGGCTTATAAATTGTAAAACTCAAAGATAAGAGATGTTACCAGAAAGTTGTTCAAAGAAATGTTTTAGATTTAAATCACTATTGGTTATTTTAATTTTATTTTATTAATGAATTTTGTATGTCGCACCTTTCCCCTTTTCTATAAAAAAGTATATTAGCTAACATGAAACTTCAACCAGAGACAGACAAATGCAACCCAATAAACCCGCTAGTTAGGAAAATAATTAAGGGAACTTAAGAGGAAAGGAACATTTTGACGCCGCCTGTCAAAATTTTCAATGTATTTTAAATGTAATCATTTTTTTTTAATCCTGAGAAAACTAATAAGTATTTCTGAAAAATTTAAACGTAGAATGAAATATTACTTTATTACCGAGAACCGAAAGTCCCTTAGAATGAATACAAATTTTCTTTTGAATGAGATATTTGAAATTAAAAATCACACTAAATTTTCTCGTAGTTTTTCACCCCTGTAACATATAAACATTGTAAAAGTCTTCAGGGACTTTCGGCCATTGGTAATAACGTAACCTTTCATTGTGCGTTTAAATTTTTCAAAAATACTTATTTTTCGAGTTTTCTTAGGATTCGAAAAAAATTAATTCCATTTAAATAGCATTGAAGCCGAAAGTTCGTACCCATCCCCTTAATGCATATATGTGTTTGACGTAGAATATTATTTATGTGTTTGATGTAGTTTGGGTTTAGTTTTTTAGTATTTTTTAGGTCTTTTGGTTTGTGTTTCATTGGAAATTCAGAAAACTAGGTAATAACTGTTTTATTGACTACAAAACGGCATTTTATAGAGTAAAACGTGATCAGCCCATAATAATTTTTAAAGAAGCGGGCTTAGATGATAAAGACTTGAGAATCATACATAATTTATATTACAACCAACCTGCCAATATTAAAGTAAATGACCAGTTGACAGAGGCAGTCTCCCTAGACAGATTGATGAGTGAGACAAGGATGCATTTTATCCCCGGTGTTATTTAATAATTACTCTGAACATAACTTCGAGCAAGCACGGGAAGGAATACAGGAAGGTGTATTAGTTAACGTGATGCGTCTGTATAACATTAAATATGCCGACGATGCAGTTAGTAACCGATATGTAAAACAATTGTGCATTTAATGATAGAAGCATATAATTTGGACCACATATACTACACATATTTATAAAGGTTCAAATTCAGATATGAGGCCGTCTCAGATTTTGTCTTTTACAAGAATCGCGGGCATTCAAAATGGCGACTATACATATGTGACTAATAACACGATAACTTTTCAACAAGAGGACAGATTTCAACCAAATTTGGTATATAGGTTATTTTTTAATGTATAGAATCAAGGTCTTGAACCGGAAGAATCGGTTTACCAGAAGTTGTGTTTTCTCTCATGTATGTACTCATTTTTCAAAATAAAGTTAATACCGCCTTTGACAAGAGCGTAAAAATACGTTTAGAAAATTTTTTGAACTTTTTATTTATGTTAATTACCATTTAATAAATGCATAACGTATATTCACCAGTACCTATGTGCGGCAGATTCGTGCAAATATTATAAGAATTATTGTGGATTTAATGGTAGAAGCATATACTTTGGACCACGTATACCACACATATAAAAGTTTAGATTTAAATATGAGGCCTTCTCAGTTTTCTTTGCTTTTACAAAAACGGCGGGCATTTAAAATGGCGACTATACATATATTATGTAACTAATAGCACCATAACTTTTGAACGAGACGTGATATTTTAAACAAATTTGGTATATAGGTTCTTTTTTTGATGAATAAGATCAAGGTCTTGAACTGGAAGAATCCGGAATGGGACGTTTCAGCGCCGCCGTTTCGATGCCGCCGGTTCATCACCAGTCCATTTCATCGCCGTCATATCTCGCATTTCCTAGAATTCCCAATTAATATTAAAAATAAATAATAATTGTAACTGTCGAAAATTCGGAAATATAGGTATCAGATAGCGACTAACTGACTGGCGATGAATCGGCCGGCATCGGCATCGAACTGGCGGCATCGAAACGGCGGCGATGAAACGTCCTAGACCCGGAATAATCGGTTTACCAGAAGTTGTGTTTCTACTGTTCTTTTATGTAAAAATATGTTGTTTCTTTTTCATTTTTTTCGTTCTGTATATAGAAATTTTACAAAAAGTTAATACCGCCATTGAAAAGAGTGTAAAAATTATTTTTAGGAAATACTTCAAAGTTTTTAGTTATATTAATTACCATTTAATAAATACATAACCTATATTCACATGTACCTATATACAGACTCATTTTGAATGCCCGCCATTTTTGTAAAAGACAAAATCTGAGATGGCCTCATATTTAAATTTGAATCCTTGTATGTGTAGTTTGTGTGGTCCAAATTATATGATTCTACCATTAAATACACAATAATTCTTATATTATTATTTGCACGAATCTTCCGCACATAGGTACCTATATGTGAAGATAGGTTATGCATTTATTAAATGGTAATTAATATAACTAAAGAGTTAAAAATATTTCATAAAAACCATTTTTACGCTCTTTTCAATGCCGGTATTATCTTTTTATAAAATTAATATATACAGGGTGAAATAATTGAAAAAATATACAACATATTTTTACAAAAAAATCTGAAAAAACATAACTTCTGGTAAACCGATTCTTCCGGTTCAAGAGCTCGATCTTATACATCAAAATAAGAACCTATATTCCAAATTTGGTTGAAATCGGAATTTTCGTTCAAAAGTTATCGTGCTATTAGTCACATATGTATAGTCACCAATTTGAATGCCCGCCTATTTTGTAAAAGGCAAAATCTGAGGTGGCCTCATATCTAAATTTAAACTTTTATATGGGTCATTCCACGAATATACGACTGTTTTGGTTTATCGCAACAACGAATATTTTAGTGTGCAACATAAGAAGTACGAAATTAAATGGCTCTAATAATTATTCCAATAAGCAACAATGTAATTTGCAATTTACTTTCGTTCTTCATATTTTGCACAGTAAAATATTCGTTGTCGAGATAGTCCAAAACAGTCGTATATTCGTGGAATATACCATATGTGTAGTATATGTGGTTCAGATTATATGCTTCTACCATTAAATGCACAATTCTTATAATATTTGCACGAATCTGCCGCACAGAGTTACATGGAACATAAGTTACGCATTTATTACATGGCAATTAACATAACTAAAAAGTTCAAAATATTTCCTAAAAACTATTTTTACGCTCTTTTCAATACCGGTATTAACTTTTTGAAAAATTAATATATATTGTTATATTTCTATTTTGATATGAAAATTAAATTTTGATAATTATAAACAGAATTCAATTTAATATAAAATATTTTCAATTTTCTCAACCACGGGCATATAAATTTAGAACAACCTGTATACAACAAATTGTTATATTTAATTTTAAGAAGTGAGTAGAAGAAGCTTACGAAACTCGGGACAATGCGCTTAGAATAAACAAAGTGAATGGCGCGTACCATTATCGTTGTTCGCGGAAGGTTCGATCATTAGCCTATGCTAAATAAGACTCAGTTGAAATAGATAATAGGTCATTATCGTTGTTCGCGGAAGGTTCGATCATTAGCCTATGCTAAATAAGACTCAGTTGAAATAGATAATAGGTCATTAAATTTTGTAAATAGTAGAAAGTAATTTTAGAATGGGAATTAACTATTTTTTTTTTGAAATCCATTAAGCATATTTAGAAAGATTAAAAATTGGTTTTGAGGAATACTGCGAATGAGAGTTGGTGGTGGAAGGTTGATTTGTGAATCTGGAAGGGATATTTAGAAAGTAGGGGAATGAATGAAAAAGATAGATCAGAATGTTTTGAGCTGTCGAGAAGTGAAGTCCAGTAGTAGACGGTAGTGTACGGAGAGTGAGAAAGCCGGTGTAGTTCCGTGAGTGTGGAGATCTATCGTGGAACGAGAGGTAGGCCAGGTTGAGAGTAAAGAACCTCCTTGAGCCAAGAGTGTCCCGGTAGCTGATTGCAGTTTCGAAAAAGGTAGAACACAGCATCACGACAGAAGCAGGAACGAGAGCTATACGAGCTAATCTTCAAAGGAGAACATTACTGAAAGCCAGGACGAGGTTTTGATCGCAGCCAAGGATAGCAGGAAACGGGTCTTGTGTGAAGACATTCTCAGTTCACCAGAAAAAGGTCAGTCTCATTTGTTTGAACATGAATGTATGGGTTTTTCGTATTAAATACCACATTAAAAATTGAAGAACATAATCAATAATATCAGAAAAGCTTCATCAAACTTAAATAGAATTGTTGCTAATAAATCCTAATAGTTAAATGTTAATAAAAACTTTCAATTGGAAACCAAAAGGAAATAAGATTCCCATTTGTAAATGTTATGTTTAAGAATAATAAGATCTAGCACATATTAAGCAGTGATTGCCATTTAAATAAAATAAACAATATTTTGATTATAATTGTAACCCATATGTGTGTATTATTTTACTCTTTTCTTTCCTATCCCGATTAGGAACCATTGAGAAATACTGAGAAGCCACGTAAGTAAGTAATTAATTTTATAATTCGCCCTGAGATTGAAAACATATTGATATGTGATCTGGTTAATTAATTAAATTATTATTAATGCATTGATTAAATTAAATGACAAATAAGAATATTATCTCATATCAATAATCAAGATCACATCAACTGTCGTCCAACGTGGAAAGCATTGAAAAGTATTTCTAGTGGCAAATTTGAAGGATAGAAAGAGTAAAGCCGGTATTTGAAAATTTATATGCCTGTGGTAAAAAGTGAGATACTTACATTTGATAACATAAAATTTTAGATCTCTTTAGGTACAAATTTTACATAACTGATTTAATATTTTATTTTTACGATATTTACATTTGATATATTTATTGACAATTTATAATATTTGGGTGAGAAAAAGTCGTCTTGGTAACATACTAGTAAAATTTCATATTTGGCGGGGACAGTACTTCTTGAAAACAAATGTCTGTGACAAGAAGCCAAAGCAAAGACAACAAAAAACAAAAAGAACATTCAAATCAAGAGAATAATTCAGACCAAGAAGATATTTTAGACAAGACAATCATGGCATCAGAACAGCAAGAATTATCAGGAATAGATAAATTATTACAAATGATGCAACTCCAGTCACAAAGAATGGAACAGAAAATGGATGAAACACAACAAAAACTGGATGACAATCAAAGAGAAACAAAACAAGCAATGGATAAAAATCAGGAAGAAACATCAAAGAAAATGGATAAAGTTGAGAAAAAAATGGATGACAATCAACAGGAAACAAAAGAAGCCATAGAAGAAAACAACAGAAATATGTATGTATTACACCGTTCTTAGGCGTCAACGCCCTTCGGTAGGGATCTATGGGGAAGTATCACCGAGCCGCAAGCCCTTATCCCTTGCCGTACTGCTCCCTCATAGGTCGATCAGATGCCCGCATATTCCAGTCTAAGCGCCAGATTCATATTTAGAATTTTATACTGGCGCGTTAGCCTTTTTGTTTTTCCGATGGCCTGGGCTGGGCTTGAACTCACATACCTCAAGGCAAAGTGAAGTGTGGGTCAGCCGCTAGTCGCACTGAGCTATCCGATCGACAGAACAACAGAAATATAGAGAGTATTAAGAAGGAAATGGTTAAAAAAATAGAGGAGATTGCAGAAAAGAGCGAGAAACAGGAGTTAGAGATTAAAGAAATCAAAATCAAAATAAAGGAGATAACGAATTGCCAGCAAAAGGAAATAGAAAATTTGGAAAACAAGTTGGAAAACGCTATTAAAGCAGACATAGAAGAAGTGGAAAGAAAGATTGCGGAAATCAATATTCAACAAAATGTCGGAGAAAGAAGAGAAATGGTTATATATAGCACAGATGACGTGAAGATAAGGTTTGGCGGGGATGTAAGAAGATTACACCCAGTGCCGTTCATAAATAGCCTGAAAAAGAAAATACAGCACATCGGAAATTTCGAAACAGCAAAAGAAACTATCAGAAACCATCTAAAATATGAAGCAAGCCTATGGTTCGATTGCAAAGAAGAAGAATTTGACAGTTGGCAACAATTTGAACAAAAATTTTTGAATTATTTCTGGGGAAAAGTCCAACAATTGGAAATTAACAAGGAATTGCAAAATGGGAAATACAATGATAGGATGGGTATATCAGAAAGGACATATGCATTACAAATTTACTATAACGCAAAACATTTACAATATAATTACTCATCGGAACAATTAGTCGAACTGATTGCAAGACATTTCGAAGAAACGCTGGAAGACCATATCACATTGCAAAACTACAAAGACATAGATAGTATATGCCAATTCCTACAAATAAGAGAATCACGTTTAAGAGAAAGAAAATCAAGAAGGTCGCGAGAAGATTACAGGCCCCGAGAAACACAGGATTACAGAGATAGAAATCAAAATAGGAGGGACTATACAAGACGAGATTTTAATCCCAGAAGGGAAAACGAAAATAGAGACAACGGAAGAGGAAATTATGAACAAAGAAATAGGCAATGGAATGAGGACAGAAATCGAGAATACCAGAATAGAAACACCACACTCGCAAATCAAGAAAACAGAAATAATGGTAGACAAAATGAACAGGGATATCGAGAAAACCGAAACAGATCCGACAAACCAAGAGAAAATAGAAGAGAAGTAAATAATACCCAGACAGATGAATATGACGGAGAGAGACATTATGACGAAAATATAAACAACGATGAGCAACCGGCGTCTTTTCACGACGGCGCTCACTAAAAACCAAAAATCAAACAGGAATATTTTGTAACCCCAAGGAGTTTATTAAATTGGCAAGAAACAACGAAAAGAAAAATGGAGTTAATTTAAAATTTGTGGATGGATTTATCAACGAGAAACCAATTAAAATTATGATAGACACTGGATCTGAAATAACATTGGTCAACAGAAAACTAATAGAAGAAGTTAACTTAACAAATTTAATTTACAAAATACCTAGGGTAAATTTAGTGGGCGCAAACAAACGGACATTGGCAACTATAAATGAAGGCATACGAGTAATGGTACGACTGGGTAAGAATATGTATGCACTACAATGTGTAATAATGCCAAACATGTCACATGACATGATAGTAGGAGTCGACGAATTGGCAGAAAAACATGTAGTGATAGATTTTAAAAATAATACGATGAATCTAACAGAAGAAAAAGAAGAAGAACAGGACAAGGAACAGGAGAAACAAAATACGGACGAATCAGGTAAAGAACAAACAGTGGAAATGAATTTGGCAACGAAGCAAGGACAAAGAAGAAAAGGGAGAAAAAGTCAGAAAAAGACAAAAGAAAATGAAACCTGTGGCTCCTAAAAAGAAGAGTTGAGCCCAGAAGAAGAAAAATTGAGAGTATCAAAAGCAAAAGAAAACTGGGATTCCTCAAAAGAAGAGATGAGCTCAGGAGAAAAAGAAATAAAGCTAACAAATGAAAGCGAAAAAGATATGATCGAAACAGTGGCATTTGAAGAGGAGGCATATGAAAACGAGGATGCAGAATACACGGTAAAAGTATGTGAAAAATCTGAGGAAAAAGACAGAAGATTGATATGGGAAAAAGGGAAAGACAACATAATAGCCGACACTCTAACACAGGATGAGGACACTGAAAATAAGGAAACAATTACTCTACAGGTGGGACTAATTAGAGTAATACAAGAAGAAGGGGTATAAGACGTAGATTAAAGTAAGGAAATATACAGGGAGTTGGTTTTGCCTCGAGAAAATTTATTTAAAAATGCAGATAAATTTTATCGAATACAAGGCGGGGATTTGTTATATTTCTATTTTGATATGAAAATTAAATTTTGATAATTATAAACAGAATTCAATTTAATATAAAATATTTTCAATTTTCTCAACCACGGGCATATAAATTTAGAACAACCTGTATACAACAAATTGTTATATTTAATTTTAAGAAGTGAGTAGAAGAAGCTTACGAAACTCGGGACAATGCGCTTAGAATAAACAAAGTGAATGGCGCGTACCATTATCGTTGTTCGCGGAAGGTTCGATCATTAGCCTATGCTAAATAAGACTCAGTTGAAATAGATAATAGGTCATTAAATTTTGTAAATAGTAGAAAGTAATTTTAGAATGGGAATTAACTATTTTTTTTTGAAATCCATTAAGCATATTTAGAAAGATTAAAAATTGGTTTTGAGGAATACTGCGAATGAGAGTTGGTGGTGGAAGGTTGATTTGTGAATCTGGAAGGGATATTTAGAAAGTAGGGGAATGAATGAAAAAGATAGATCAGAATGTTTTGAGCTGTCGAGAAGTGAAGTCCAGTAGTAGACGGTAGTGTACGGAGAGTGAGAAAGCCGGTGTAGTTCCGTGAGTGTGGAGATCTATCGTGGAACGAGAGGTAGGCCAGGTTGAGAGTAAAGAACCTCCTTGAGCCAAGAGTGTCCCGGTAGCTGATTGCAGTTTCGAAAAAGGTAGAACACAGCATCACGACAGAAGCAGGAACGAGAGCTATACGAGCTAATCTTCAAAGGAGAACATTACTGAAAGCCAGGACGAGGTTTTGATCGCAGCCAAGGATAGCAGGAAACGGGTCTTGTGTGAAGACATTCTCAGTTCACCAGAAAAAGGTCAGTCTCATTTGTTTGAACATGAATGTATGGGTTTTTCGTATTAAATACCACATTAAAAATTGAAGAACATAATCAATAATATCAGAAAAGCTTCATCAAACTTAAATAGAATTGTTGCTAATAAATCCTAATAGTTAAATGTTAATAAAAACTTTCAATTGGAAACCAAAAGGAAATAAGATTCCCATTTGTAAATGTTATGTTTAAGAATAATAAGATCTAGCACATATTAAGCAGTGATTGCCATTTAAATAAAATAAACAATATTTTGATTATAATTGTAACCCATATGTGTGTATTATTTTACTCTTTTCTTTCCTATCCCGATTAGGAACCATTGAGAAATACTGAGAAGCCACGTAAGTAAGTAATTAATTTTATAATTCGCCCTGAGATTGAAAACATATTGATATGTGATCTGGTTAATTAATTAAATTATTATTAATGCATTGATTAAATTAAATGACAAATAAGAATATTATCTCATATCAATAATCAAGATCACATCAATATATAGGGTGAACAACAAATTAATATAAAAAGAACAACATATTTTTACAAAAAAATCAGGAAAAACAAAACTTCTGGTAAACCGATTCTTCCGGTTCAGGAACTCGATCTGAAACATCAAAAAAATAACATATATACCAAATTTGGTTGAAATCGGAATTTTCGTTCAAAAGTTATCGTGCTATAAAAATTTGCAAGAATCTGCCGCACATAGGTACATGGAACATAAGTTACGCATTTATTACATGGCAATTAAAATAACTAAAAAGTTAAAAATATTTCCTAAAAACTATTTTTATGCTCTTTTCAATACCGGTATTAACTTTTTGAAAAATTAATATATATGGAGTGAAAGAATTGAAAAAACAATAACAAATTTTTACACAAAAAATCAGGAAAAACACAACTTCTGGTAAACCGATTTTTCCGGTTCAGGAGCTCGATCTTAAACATTAAAAAAAGAACCAATTTACCAAATTTGGTTGAAGTCGGACTTTTCGTTTAAAAGTTATCGTGCTCTTAGTCACATATGTATCGTCGCCATTTTGAATGCCCGCAATTTTTGTAAAAGGTAAAATCTGAGATGGCCTCATATCTAAATTTGAACCTGTTTATGTGTAGTATATGTGGTCCAAATGATATGCTTCTATCATTAAATGCACAATTAATATAATATTTGCACCAATCTGCCGCACTAATTAGTTTGTGAAGATAGGCTAGATTGTTTGAAAATAATAATATCGCGCATATCTGATATAAGTAGTGAAGATTTACGTGCTCTGAATATGAAAATAACAACGTACAATATAGTCATTAAACGCTAAATATTAAATACAGAGCTTTTGGTTAACATACAACCAATTGATAGGGTAGACACCTACACATTCCTTGGTACCAACGTAAACAGTCAACGGAACTTCTTTATTGAAATAAAACAATGCATAGGAAAAGCAAGATCAGCGTCCTAACCAGGCAGTCTCTTTTCAAAAGTAACGACTTACCACGTGGTATCAAAATCTCTATTATCAGATGCTATGTAGTTTTGTGGTGGCGCTCAAAATCCCGACAGCCAAAATCCCGACAGCCAAAATCCCGACGGCCAAAACACCGAACGTCAGAATCCCGACACGCCAGAATCCCGACAGGCCAAAATCCCGACATGCAACAATCCTCGCAAAAGCTAAAATCCCGACCACTACATTTTGAATATTTATTGTTTCCTTTTAAAATGCAATACCAAGTTATATTATAGAGAATTGAAATTGAAAAATTAATTATAGTACGGGTACTAATAATTATTATGTATTTTAAAAGAAAAAAATCATTAAACACTTCATTTTATAATATAAAAGCTATTCTTACTGAAATGAAGGTTGTAAGTGACATGATAATATCTATTATATGATAGTAAACTTGAATTCAGGATTTCATTATACATACATATATTATTGGACTATATATGGGCAAAAAAATAATTTCATATACCCATGTTAGAAATTTGATTTAGAAAATTAATTCATATTTAATAGTAAATAATTTTGTTTAGTTAGTCCAGAAAGCCACTGCGCATCCGCTAGGAAAAATATTCTAATTCGGATTTTTTGCACAATCTTACTCAAAAAGGACCCCTTTTAACAAATTTGCATGTTGCCAGGACCAAAAGTTGGTAAAAAATTTTTTAAACGTTTTTTTTTGTTTTTTTCCTAAAATTATTTTTTTTTGCATGGAACAAATTTTTTTTAGGTTTTTTGGATCATTCCAAACAGAAAAGGTCTTTAGTGACTTTTCTCTAAAATTGATAGTTTTTGACATATCAGCGATTAAAAATTGAAAAATTGCGAAATCGTCCATTTTTAACCCTCAAAAATTATGTGAAAAACTGAAAATTTGAATGTTGCCAAGGTAGGTAGATATTCTTTAAACATCGATTGATGAAATCCCGAAGAGTTTTTTGCAATACAATATTCAAAACTCCTCTGTTTCTTAATTGTTAATCAAGCGTGCGCGACACTACTTTCCACCGTTGCATGTGTATGCAGTATGGTGCAAATGAAAGAAATAAATTCGTTATTTCGTAAACCGGCGACTTTAAGGGAAAATCCCGAAACAAGTCGATTTTTATTTTTAAGTTATGATATTGTGACATATATGGTATACTAGTGACGTCATCCATCTGGACGTGATGACGTAATCGATGATTTTTTTAAAAGAGAATAGGGGTCGTGTGCTAGCTCATTTGAAAGGTTCTTCAATTCTCTATTCAGTAATATAAACATTTACATAATTATGTTTACACGGTGTCCAATAATTTAATTTTTTTGTCAATTTGCCAAATGATTTAATTTAATAAAAACATTTTGGACACCCTGTATAAATAATTATGTACATGTTTATATTACTGAATAGAGAATTGAAGAACATTTCAAATGAGCCAACACACGACCCGTATTCTCATTTAAAAAAATCATCGATTACGTCATCACGCCGAGATGGATGACGTCACTAGTATACTATATATGCCACAATATCATAACTTAAAAATAAAAACCGACCTGTTTTGGGATTTTTCCTTAAAGTCACGGGTTTACGAAATAACGAATTTATTCATTTATATTTAATACGAAAAATAGTGTCGCGCACGTTTGATGGGCAATTAAAAAACAAAGGGGTTTTTGATATTGTATTGCAAAAAACTCTTCGGAATTTCATCAATCGATGTTTAAAGAATATCTACCTACCTTGGCAACATTCAAATTTTCAGTTTTTCACATAGTTTTTGAGGGTTAAAAATGGCCGATTTCGCAATTTTTCAATTTTTAATCGCTTATACGTAAAAAACTATCAACTTTAGAGAAAAGTCACTAAAGACCTTTTCTGTTTGGAATGATCCACAAAACCTAAAAAAAAATTTGTTCCATGCAAAAAAATAATTTTAGGAAAAAAACAAAAAAAAACGTTTAAAAAATTTTTGACCAACTTTTGGTTCTGGCAACATGCAAATTTGTTAAAAGGGGTCCTTTGTGAGTAAGATTGTGCAAAAAATCCGAATTAGAATATTTTTCCTAGCGGATGCGCAGTGGCTTTCTGGACTAAGTAACAAAAAATAAGAAACAAATGACCACAAATAGAAAACTAGAAATAAATGTAATTATATGTTAAAAAGGAACGTATCAATCCTATCAGGATTCTGGCGTGTCGGGAATTTGGCCTGCCGGGATACTGGCGTGTCATTATATTGTGGCCGTCGGGATTTTGGCTGTAGGGATTTTGGGGTAGACCCGTATTTTCGACGTTTTTATACGGAGTAGAGATCTGGACACTTTCTAAAGCTTGTCTAAGAAAACTTGAGGCCTTCGAGATGTGGTATTACAAGGTGGTATAATTTTATAAATTTCATAGGTTGACCGTGTAACTAATGTTGAGGTCCTACGTAGAATAGGCAAGGAATGGGAAATTATTAACACATTCAAAGAGCGCAAATTGGAATACCCTGGCCATGTTGTGAGGAACGAACAGAGATAATTATAGCTTACTGTAACTAATTATTCTTGGCAAAGTATTTAGAAAGAGAGGACAAGGGAGAAGAAGAATCTTGGCTTCAAAACCTGAGAAAGTGATTCAATACATCTACAATCGGAAGATTTATAATCAGCAAGTATTTGGAACCATGCTGATCGGCAACATTCAAAACGGATAGGCACGGTAAGAAGAAGAAGTTAAGGTCAATTTGAATCGTTTATACAAAATCGGGTTTAAGTCATCTTCAACTATCTGTACGTTAATTTATTTGTTTCTTTAATTTTGGACCGTGTTGGGGAAGATTTCCCTTGTCCGCCGTAGATACGCCACTGTTCAGTAGTTTTCTGAAGGTAAGTAGTAACTACAGCTATACTGATATTGGAAGGTGTGAAGAATTCGTGAAAACATGGTAGTTCTTATATCTGTACAGCAGCATATTTACTATCGCTCTTCTTCAGTTATCTGAGGACTTTTCGGAGGTTTTCAGTACCTAGACTAAAATATACTGCATCTATTTTTGACAACGAATGCATATGCAACACGCAAATATGTATGAAGGAAATCAGTCTCTGTTCTTTCAACAATAAATATTTTCGTTTCCTTGACTGTGAATTAGAGCACTTGACGTACACTGAACACCTGAATCCAATAAATTGAGAAGGCTGTAGTTTCAGAATGATAATTTTTCACAGTGGCGTACTGAGCATGGTTTCGAGGGTGCCGCGGAACCAGGGCCCGGGCCACGCAGGGGCCCGCTTTAACGCGATTTTTGCTTCTTTTGTTTCTAATTTGATGAGATTTCATTTAAAATTTCGTCGTTTGATAAAAGATATCAACTCCACCGTTATCCGAGGTTTTTAAAAAAAGTTTCTAACATCAAAAGTAAGTAAGAGCCCGTTTAAACGGGCGTTAGCAAAACTCGCGTTAAGCGCCTGTCATGTGAACGGAATCTTAGTTACGATCAAAATAATGTTGGTATCTTTTTTTTGGTTGGTAAAAAAAATCGTCAAAATCACCCTCTAATTAGCATCCGAAATGAAATTAATCGTTAGCGGTTCACAAATTACTTTACATATGTATTGTTTAAAAGGTATGTAAGATTCATTGGTTCAAAGTGCTTATTTTTGAAAAGGCTTTAGTTAAATGGGCTTAAACGAGTCACTAATCATGAGTGTATGCAAATTTTGAACAGCCATATCTTATATAACCAATTCTTGTCTTCAGGAAAACAAAAAGTCCAAAATATTCACAATAGTAAAACTTATATTTTTTTACCAATTGAGATTTTTGGTGTCACCAATAATTTTTATCACCAAAAGTTATTTTGAAAAAAAAAATATTTTTCGAAATTAAAAAAAAAATTAATTGAAAACCAAATTTTTTTCAAAAATGAGCACTTTACCGATGCCTAACCGATAAAACTTACAGATCATCTAAACAATACCTAAGTCAAGTAATATGTCAAGCGATAACGATTAATTTCATTTGGGACGCTAATTAGGGGATGATTGTTACGATTTTTTTTACCAAAAATAAGGAGAGCGTTACATACTTAATATTGATGCTAGAAACTAAAAAAACATACAAAAAATAAAGCTCTTTTAAACTTTAAAAAAGCTGTGAAGAGTTTTTCACGAAAAGTGCTTCATTTTTTGGTTATTTCACGTTGAAATATTCGAATTGGATAATTGGAATTTGACGAATAAGAACCTACTTTTCATTACCTACAACTTTACTTCTCCTGGGTTTACAGATTACAGACTTCGTGTACACCATTTTTTGTCACTTTTTTATAGGCTATAATTTTATTAAGAATATTTTTCGTTAAAATACTTATACTTACTTTTTGAGTTATTTACTAAAAACCGTCTCAAAACGTGTTTTTTTTTTGTTGAAAAATGAACATATATTCACTCACAAATATCACGAAAAGTATTGACAGTGAAAAAACTCTATAGAAAAAAGTTGCTTAGAATTAGTTAGTTTATCCAATTCCAGACTTACCTTGAACGTATGTTTTTCACCCTCGAGAAGGAGTGAAACTCACCCTCAGGACAAAAGCACATATCGCCACAAAAGGTATCACTTGATATGATATTATTTTATGATATGTGATTATTTATATGGTTAATGTTTATTAAATCTTTTGATATACAATGTGTGTTTTTATTGGGCGGGAGGGCCCGCATCCCAACTGGGACCAGGGCCCGCTGATCTATCAGTACGCCACTGGTTTTTCAGACATAGGTCCCATGGACTTTATTAATTTATACACTTAGAACTATCATTGACCGGAGTTTCGTTAAATTTGACCGGGGCCACTTTTCCATAAGGAGTGTTACTGGCTCCTTTATTATCTATCAACTTGGTTAATTCTCTATGATATTACGATAGATAAAACAAAGACCACAACTTGTTTATATCGATTTTTTATTTTTAGAAACAAAAGTCATACAAATTGTATTAATCATAATATCTGAAACGAGACTGAACAGGACCTCGTATATTTTGGAACGGCATGACGCCAAATCAACTGAATAATAAATATGAGGTGATAAAAAACAATTTAATTTACATAACTACACGACAATTAGAGAACAAAATTTAAAGTTCCGGTAAACTGTTTATTTTGTGCTTTCTGGCATTTTATTTTTCTTCTTAAATTAGGCCCTGATAATTAATTATAAGGTCTTAGTACCATCCCTTTGTTTTTTTTAGACTCTACTGAGTTTTGTGGCCTCAACGAAGGCCAACAGTTTTCTTATTGGTAGTTTTAGGATAAAATATTAAAATATTAAAGGATAAAGGAGTTGATAGTCAAGATGTACGAAACATAGAAAAATTATACTGGCGTCAAACAGCGATAGCTTGCGTAAATGGAAAATCAATAGAAATTTTCAAAATAAAAAGGGGTGTCAGACAGGGTTGTATACTGTCCACACTGTTATTCAATTTATATTCAGATAGAGTATTTAAGGAAGCGCTGCATAATTTGGAATGGGGTGTGAAAGTTATTGGAATTCTGATAAATACAATCAGATATGCAGACGATACAGTTACTTTAAGTGATGATATGAATGGATTACAACACCTTTTAAATGCCATTGACGCAGTGGAAAGAGAGTTTGGCCTAAACATAAACTGTTCAAAAACGAAATACATGGTATTTAACCGTTTGGCCCATCAAGATTCACGGTTATATGTTGATGGTCATATAATTCAAAGAGTAACCAGTTTTAAATATCTTGGTTGCCATATTACTGAATAACTAGATCCAGATAAAGAGATAAAATGTAAAATCGAGATAGCCCGCACGACATTTTTAAAAATGAGGCCATTCTTCTGTAATGATAACTTGAAACTTCAACTTTAGGGGAGTGCAATTAGAACGAAAATATGCATTGTTTCGGAAAAATTCAAACAAGCTTATATTTTTCTAAAACATTTTTTGTTAGTTTATATACATGTTAAAGTAAAAAGTTCTACTCGCGGATTTGGCCGCTAATTGTTTATTAATTGTTTAAACAATAACAATTCTTTTGTATTAATAATTTTAAAAATATCGTTAAATTCATCCTTTTACTTTGATCAAATATGTTTCTATTTTATTTTTGATTATACTGAATCCGAATATGGCATTGCAATTTGAAAATGCTTATACAGAAGCTCTTATACAGTATGTCTGCGTAGCTAAGAACCACATGGAAAACTTTTTTATTATCAATTTACGAAAAAAAGTTATTCTTCATAAAATGCCTGGATAGTCAAAAATCTAAAACTCAAGCATCAGATAACAAATTTTATCAATTTTATACGAGTTATGTCAAAAATACGAATTCCGTTAAAGAGTAAAGTACCTTTATATTTCAGAATATCTAAAAATGCTATTATGAAAAGTTGTTTGAAATTAAAAACTATGTTTAAATATAAAATTACATTATTCTAATCGATAAATTTTTTTCAATTGTTTCTCAAATTACGGATACTCATCATCGCTTTATTAAAATTGGGATAACTATTTTATTATCACATTTACGAAAAAAAGTTATTCTTCATAAAATGCTCTCCCTGGTCTAAAATATAACATACAAATATCAGATATTAAACTTTTTTAATTTTATACGAGGTATGTAAAAAATATTAATTTTTCTTAAGAGTTAAGTGCCTTTATTATTATTATATTATTTACGAAGGTTTCAAAAATTACATTTCTAAGACGTCATATCATTTGAATTAAATCTTTGAGATTTTTTTGAACGAAACATCATTTAGTACGATGCTTGAAAGGTAAGTTGTGCAAAATTGAGGGTTTTGTAAGAAAAATTGTATTAGTTACACACTTTTAAATCATTTTTAAACAAAATTCATGTAAGGCTCACTTTCCGCCCCCACCGTACGTATGCCCATACATTTTATTTCTTTTTATTATAACCATAAGATAGCTTAATTATTCTTCTTTTGGGTTCAATTTGTAAAATTTCATTTGATCCATTAGTTAAAGAATTACATTAAAATAGCTCAATCATGCACTTCGCCGTACGCTAGTTTACAGTGCGTCGATGTTTGTGAGAAGGGTGACTTTAGCGTTAAATAAAAAATTATAGAAGATACAGATTTAATTTTAGAAAATTCTTTATACGAGTATAAGGTTTTCTTTGTAAAATTTTCTGAATTTTTCAATCGTCAAGTCAGTTTTGTTCTAAAATTTATATTTTCGGAGTTATTTAAAAAATATATCAAACTTCGTAGTTCATTTGTTTAATAAAAAATGAAGCACCCACTTCTCGAGTAGAACTTTTTGATGTGTTGTTTATTAAACATTTCTTAATGAAAATACAAAAAGTTCTATCTTCTTTGATTTTTTCCGAAGTAAAAATCTATATGTGCACTCCCCTACTTCGAAAGCGCATGATTAAATGTTACATTTGATAAGTCCTCTTGTATGGTGTCGAAGCATGTTAATTGGTAGAAAGCAGGCCCCTTGGTTGAAGAATATCCGGGAGTGGACAGGAATAAAGAAAGCAGAACACCTATTTAGAATAGCTCGAGACAGAGACAGTTTCGCCATGTTAATCGCCAACGTCAAGGGGACTTGATAGGGCACGTTAAGAAGAAGAAGTTTTAGGATCTGTTTTGGTTCAAACCTCAGTTGACCAGTGAATTCCTGCCTCATATCGCTTACCACATTGCAATGGCATAGTATGTGTATGGCAGACTCTCCTTCCATTTAGCACTTTCTGCACCATTGTTCATTCACCTTACATAGTTTCTGTAGTAGCCCAGTAAATGAACGGGATATTCGGCGATACCGTGTAATTTTCAGGGGCAACTCCGGATTGCATGAAAATTTGGATTTAGGTTCTACTTACCCTCCACTTCAAAGTTGAAATTGTGCCGTTGTTTGCTTTTACTTGGGGGGTGACAGTCACCCCTTCTCGAGGGTGAAAAACATACGTTGAAGATAAGACCGGAAATGGATAAATTGACTGATTTTAAGCAACTTTTGTTCTATAGAGTTTTTTACGTAAGTCAATACTTTTCGAGTTATTTGCCATTGAATATGTTGATTTTTCGACAAAAAACTACGTTTTCAGACGGTTTTTCGCATATAACTCAAAAAGTAAATATTTTATCGAAAAGAATATCCCTAGCAAAAGTGTAGCTTATAAAAAACTCAAAAAAATTATGTATCAGTAAAGTCTATCAATAAAATAAAAACAAAGTTGTAGCTCATGAAAAATACGTTCTTATTCGTCTAATTCCAAATCGAATATTTCAAGGTGAAATCACCGAAAAATTAAGCACTTTTCGGGAAAAACCCATTTAAACTTTTTTAAAGTGTTTATAAAAAGCATTGTTTTAATTGTTAACAAAAGTTTTAGCATTAACAATAAGCGAATTACGCTCAAAATAAAGTTGACCCTCTTTTTTTTTGTAAAAAATCATGAAAATCTTGCCGTGTTTAGCTCCCCAAATGAAATCAATCGCTACCACTTTACACACAATTGACTTAGCTATCTATTTTTTATATGATCTGTCAGTCTCACCGGTTTAAAGTGTTTATTTTTGAAAGGATTATAATTGAGAAAGCTTGAATGGGTCACTAATCACGAGTGTATGCAAATTTTGAACAGCCATGTCTTAACCAATTTTTGTCCTACGGAGAAACAAAATAAACTAGCATATTTATGATGGCAAAACCTACATTTTTTTACTCTTTAAGATTTTTCTTATCAATAATACTTTTTAAGTTCTGAAAAAATGAAATGTTTTAAAAATTTTAAGAAATTTTTTTTTTAATATAAAACCAAATGTTTTCAAAAATAAGCACTTCAAACCAATCAAACTTACAGATCATATAAACAGTACACATATAGTTAAAATAGATGGTAAAGCCAAACGATTAATTTCATTTAGGGTGCTAAATAGAGGGAGGATTTCACGATTTTTTTTACCAAAAAAATGGGCCAACTTTTTTTCAGTGTAACTCGTTTATTTTTGATGCTGTAAACTTTTGTAAAAAACAAATAATAAGCTTTTTTTCGATTCTTCAAAAATGTTAATAAGGTTTTCCCGAAAAACGCTTCTTTCTTCGATGATTTCGCGTTGAATTATTCGATTGGGAATTAGACGAATAAAAACGTATTTTTCATGAGCTACAACTTTGCTTCTACTCAATTTGTAGACTTAACTGGTACACCATTTTTTCGTTTCTTTTTTTTATACGCTACAATTTTGCTAAAAATATTTTCTTCGATAAAATATTTACTTTTTGAGTTATTTGGGAAAAACGGTCTGAAAACGTAATTTTTTTTGTCGAAAAATCAACATTTTAAATCGCGAATAACTCGAAAAATATTGACTTACGTAAAAAATTTTATAGAACAAAAGGTGCTTAAGATAAGTCAATTTATCCATTTCCGGCCTAATTTTAAACATTCGTTTTTCACCCCCCGAGAAAGGGTAAATGTCACCCCTAAGTAAAAACAAGCAACGGCACAAATTCAACTTTGAAGTGAAGGGGAAATAGAACCTAAATCCAAATTTTCACGCAATTCGGAGTTGCCCCTGGAAATTACACTCCAAAACGGTCATTTATTGGGCTATAGGTGGTTTCTTAAATAGCAAAGTCCCGTCCCCATTTTAGTGACCGTTTTGATCTCCCGTTTATTCAGGTTCATCAAATCCTTCGAGAGTTTTTATCAGTATTCTTGATTATTTTTTAGTCTGGATTAGCTTTTGAGTGTCTCTCGATTTATTTTGATGATTTCTTATCAACCATTTCGTACGTTTTCATAGCATCTTTAGTAATGCGACGACAGAAAGGTTCTGGACCTTCAAAGGTTTGTGTCGAGCCTTGTTTTGCCAATATATGCACCCCTTCATGGCCCGGCATCCATATTAAAAACATTTTATTTTCTTTTGCAAGATTGTTGAGGAGATCTTTGCAGTTTCACACTAGTTTTAATTTCGTGAGTGGGTTCTTTACTGCCAGAATAGCCAGTTGGCTATAATATGTGTAAATATTGTACATTGTTGTATATTGACCTACACTGTAAGATCTATATTGCACGTTTGCTCAAAGATTCCCGATTTAGTACCATGTGCAGTTTAAGATCCGTCAGTGAACCATATTTAAGTTCCTATTAATATTTGAGAATGTTTCTTTTCTAGATTTGTGCTAATCTTGTCAGCGAAGATGAGTTCTGTTGTCATCATATTTAAGTTCATCATAAATATGACATATCTTAGTGCAGTGACTGCAGGTTTTCACCTCCGATTTTGTTGAACCTCCATCGATCTTTATGAAAATCGGTGAGCAGTTAGAAGATACACCTAGAAGCAAAGGTGATATTGTGCCTATTTGCCCTTTTATCCTGAGGGAGGATGCCCCTCCTTTTCAGAGGTGGAACATATTTTATTAAAAATACCCCCAGAAATCGATATAGGGTCCAATTCTAAGTAAAATTTGTTATAAAAAGTTATTCAAATAAATCAAGAGTTCTTGAGTTATTCAAAACCAAAGATTTTGATTTTTCTTGAAATAAATGCAGGTTTTAACACGGTTTTTCGTAAATAACTCAAAAACAGTAAGTTTTTTCAGGAAAGTTGTCATTACCAAAATTGAAACTAATGAAAAATAAAATAAATGCGTTATTATAAAAACTTTTTATTATATACCTACACAAAGTGAGTTATAGGTAATTCAATATATATTTTTTTCGGCGGGTACTCAAATATAAGTATTTAAGCTTAAACAACAGGAAAATGATGCATTTTATGAAATATAGCTACAAAACATATTTTCAAGCACTTAGAAATACCTATCAAAAAAGCTATAAAAGATGTCGATAACATTAAAATTAAGGAAGTTATGATGAAAATAAGCGGACTCTTTCGATTTTTTTAGGAAAAAATGAAAAATAAAACATACGTCATTTCGACAAAAATTAAATATATACTAATCCCTATGACATTTTCTTTATTTTAACATGTGTAATGACCTCAAAAAATTTGACTCGTTTAGAATGCATCTTTTAAAAAAAATTATATTTAAAAAAATCAGAATTTTTCAAAATTTCGCAAATTTCATTTTCTTTTGATAATAACTCCAAAAACACTCTATATACGTAAGAAATGATATAGAGCTAAATTTAAGTTTTTTACTTGCTAAAGCTTTTACTTATCTTTTAATTTTTGTGTGATCGTATTTGAGTAAAAATAATCGAGATAGAAACGTTTAAAGCCTAAATTTTCCTGTGAATATCATGTAACCGGGGCCGTTTAACCTTTTTTCTTTCAAAAAATAATGGATTTAGAGGAACAAGTTTAATACGGTGTTATAGACCTTGCAATTATCTTTGAAATAGTTGTCAGATAAACCTCATATTATAAAAATTAACGGAGTTATTCTAAACAAAATCAATAACATTTTTATGAAAAACATTTTCTAGGAGAGATTTTGTATGTATAAAGTCCAAATACTTGTTTATAGTAAGAGATACGAAAATTTTTTATTTAGATGAGATTGGGGCATAGATAGGATCAGAATTTAAAAATATTTCCAAATATATAGGGCCACCCATATTGAAAAGTTGAAACAAACTTATCTTTTTTTTTAATCTAACACCCAGTATATTTTTACATTTTTGGAACCTCCTCGATATTTTTTTTCTAAAAATATTAGGTTTTGCAATGGTATACGAAGTAGTTTAAAAGATAACGTTTTGTTTTTGTTAATTTCATAGCAATATTCACACCCTGTGTTCCAAGTATTCCACTTACCTGACTGCTGTTATTTGGAAGTTATTATAGATTCTTGCCAAATATTAATTGCAACAACAATATATTACGTGAAATTTTATTAGTTTACCTGCGAAAATATTCAATAAAAATATTTTTTTCTTTATTTTTGATTACAGGGGTAGTTGCTAAAAGGACTGAAAAATTAATTAAAATTATAAATTATGCATATAAATGTTAAAGAACATTTATTTTATTCAATTAAACGAGATTACTTCCGCCAGAACGCTGAAATCTGCATTTTTACCATTAAAAAATTGTGGATTTCACCTCAAAAATGCAAAAAGCGCAAGTTGGCACCGTATCGCTTTTATTTCTTAAGGTGTTCTCTGGCAAGTCACCAATTTTCATTAAAATATCGATGGAGGTTCATCACAATTGAAACCTGTAGTGACTGCACTTTCAGAAATATAAAAAATAATTTAAAAAAAGGATGGATTGCACCAATAAAGTGCAAATAACGCAAGTTGGCAGCATATAACTTTTGTTTCTTGGGGTATCTTCTAAGTACTTACTAATTTTAATAAAAATCGATGAAAGTTCAACGAAATCAGAGTTGAAAACCTTTAGTGACTGCACTTTGAGACATAAAAAAATTATTTTTAAAAAAAGTTGGCACCATGTCACCTTTGTTCATTGAGGTATCCTCTAACCACTAACCAAGTAATAGTTCATAACGACCTCCAATGACTGCACTATTTATGATGAACACATTGTGTTCCTAAAATATAGTTCCAGTAGTGTTTGTGTGGCTATTCAATATCTAATTCGGTCTCCAAGTTTTATTTGCTTTGAGTGTCATGATGGTCATAAAGGTTACCACCGAAACATATATTTCCAGTGAAGAGAGACCTGAGATAGCCTCTAACAAAACCGTTCCTGTACTATTCAAAGTACCTGATAGACCTATAATATAGTCAATAGATTACCTTTGATTTCAATACCCAGGATTTAATTTAGCTAGAACTCGTCTACAATTCCAGAAGGGTCACTTAACCCTGTTGGTTATATTTTTAATATCAGTGCTCCAATTGAGTTTGGAATTCAGGGTTACCCCTGGATATTTGACCTCATTGATTCTTTCCAGTTCCTCTCCAAATAATTTCAGCTCACTTAGTCCAGTAAGCTTTCTATTATATGTGAAGGCTGCCAATTTAGTTTTGGAAGGGTACACGGAGAGGTGCTCTGTTTATGAAAAATAAGTAAAGTATTTTTTGATCCTATTCGCGATTTTCGGGATCGTAGCACAAACATAATTCCTTATCTCTCAATTTGTTTAATTTTCTATGATACTACGATAGATAAAACAAAGACCACAACTTTTTTATATCAACTTCTTATTTTTAGAAACAAAAGTCATACAAATTGTATTAATCATAATATCTGAAACGAGACTGAGCCGACCTCGTATATTTTGGAACGTTATGAAGCCAAATCAACTAACTAACTTTCGTAACATTACGAGATGATGAAAAACAATCTAATTTGACGACAATTACAGAACGAAGTTGAAAGCTTCCCTTAACTTTTTGTTTTGTGCTTTCGGGCTTCTTATTTTCTTCTTAAATCAGAAGAGATTCGTTAATCTATGGCACTTGGTCGTAAGATTTTAGTACAATACCTTGTTTTTTCCTTTAACTCTAACGAGTTTTGCGGCCTCAATGAAGCTCAACCATTTCCTTATTGGTAGTTTTAGGATCTGTTCTGGTTCAAACCTCAGCTTACCAGTAAATTCCTACATCATTTAGCACATTGCAATGGCATAGTGTATGTTTGGCAGTCCCTTCTTTTATTTCGCTCTTTCTGCACCATGGTTCATTCACCTTACCTAGTATAAATAGGCGGTTTCTTAAACGGCAACGTCTAGTCACCATTTCAGTGACTGTTTTAATCTCTCGCCTATTAAGATTCATCAAATTGTTGGAGAGTTTTTACTAATTTTCTTGATTACCTTTTAGTCTACCAGTTCAAATATCTAGGTGTAGAGTTATCAAGTTATCATGACCCAGCCAGAGACCTACGAGGACAAATTAGCAAGGCCGCTGTCTTGTCCGGATGTTTGAGAGATTTGGTCTGGAATAACCCATATATAATAATGGACAGCAAAGTTAGAATTTATAAAACTTGCATCAGACCTGTTATGACCTATGGCGTTGAATCAAGAGAAGACACCAATAAAACCAAAAGCATGCTAAGAGCAGCTGAAATGAAGACATTAAGAGCAATAGCAGGGAAGACAAGAAGAGATAGAATACGAAACAATATCATCAGGGAACAATGTGGCGTGCAAAATGTAGTCAGATAGGGCAGGCAAAAACGAAGAGAATGGTTCAGTCATGTAAAAAGAATGGAGGAGCACAGACTCACAAGAATTGCTCTAGAAGGAAAACCAGCAGGCAAGCATCCACCGGAGAGACCACCAAAAAGATGGAGAGATAGCTGACAGTCTACCTCTCAAGAAAAACTTCAACGTCGGAATTAACAGATCGACAGATCTGCAACAAGTATAAGAAGAAGAGAAGACTTTTAGTCTGGATTTGCCCTTAATCGGCTCTCAATTGCTTTTGATTGTTCCTTATCAGCCATTTCTAAACCTCATTTAGCGTAGGATCTTCAGTCATCCCACAGAAAGTTTCCGACCAAAGGTTTCCCTCGGACCTTGTTTTGCCAAATATCTGCTTGTTTATTCCCACACCCCTTCATGAACCGATACTCATATTAAAGACACTATATTGTCTTTTGTCAGGTTGTTTAGGTGATCTTTGCAGATCTTCACCAATTTTGATTTCGTGGGTGGTGTCTTTACTGCCAGAATAGTCGCTTGGCTATCTGCGTAAATTTTGATTCTCTTAGCATTAGGATTTACAACTATAATCTCGTCAATGTAGGCCACCAAAGCAAAAACTTCAGCCTGGAATACTGTTGCGTATTAATCTAGGCTTTAAGATATATTACAATTGCATGTTTGTCCAAACATTCCTGATTCAGTATCGTCAGCAATTTTAGATCCGTCGCTGAACCATATTACGTCAATATTAATATTTCAGACTTTTTGTTTTTTAGATGGTATAATTGTGGTAATATTCTCAATGAAGATTAGTTTCTGGTATCATCATATTGAGTTTCATCATAAAGAAGGGTTCGTAAAATATAGTCCCATTATTGTTTTTATACTTATTCAATACCTAATTCGGACTCCAAATATTGTTTGTTTGCCTCTCAAAATGGTGATAAAGGCTACCGCCGAAATATATAATTTCAGTGGAGGGAGACCTATGATAGCCTCTAACGAAGCCGTTTCTGTAATATTCAAGGGTCCTGAAAGGTCGTACAAGATTAAAAGCCGTCTTTTTGCACCAAAGTACTGAACCATAAGTAACTGTCAGTCGTATCAGTGATGTGTATAATCAACAGATACCTTAGGTTTAAATCACTAGGTTTTACCTAGAACTCGTCTGCAATTCCAGAAGATTAACTTAGTCCTCTGGGTTATATTGTTATTATCAGTACTCCAATTGAGTTTGGAATCCAGGGTTACCCCTAGATATTTTACCTTATTAATTCTTTTCAGTTCCACTCAGGCCAGTAAGCTGCGTATTTTTAAAGGCTACCAATCTGGTTTTGAAAGGGTTCAGGGGAGGTTCCCTTTAAGACACCAGTTCTCTATGTAATGAAGAGAATATCGCATACATTTATACAAAATAAATAAGGTATTTTCTGGTCCTATTCGCGATTTTCGGGATAGTAGCACAAATTTAAATTTATTATCTCTCAACTTAGTTAACTCTCTGTAATATTACGATAGATAAAACAAAGGCTACAACTTTTTTATATCGATTTTTTATTTTTAGAAACAAAAGTCATACAAATTGTATTAAACATAATTATCTGAAACGAGACTGAGCCTGACATCGGATATTTTGGAACGGCATGACGCCAAATCAACTGAATAATTACGAGATGATGAAAAACAATCTAATTTGACGACAATTACAGAACGAAATTGAAAGCGCCGCTTAACTGTTTATTTTGTGCTTTCTGGCTTGCGGTGCCCAAAATAAATTAATGAATATAATCAAGTCAAGGGAGAAATGTATCCCGGCGCTCGAAAGGATTTATGGTAAAAGGGCTAATAATGATTATCATTGTACTGTCAGATTTGGAAATATTAATGTAGAACTTTGTAGTTTACATATTTTTTAGTATATTGAATTTTATTAGGATAAGTTTGTTACGGCTTAGCACGAAAACTGAACAAAAGTGAAACCAAATTTTGGTGTTCATAAATAAATACGAAATTTTTAAATGACCGAATTTCGGGAAAAAAATCACGAACAACGCATGTACTAATAGGCAATTGATTATGTACTCTAGAAAGGAACTACAACGTTAACGGGGTCTTATTGTTTCATATGGTCAATGGACCTCTAAGTATGACAGAACCGCGGAGTGATACCATTTCAAGGGGTGCGTTTTTGAGAAAGGGGTGTATTAGTTCCTAGGCACAGGTTGAATTAGGGTGAGTTCTATGGTTCTATGCACTTTAGGTACAAACACGTCTACAAAAAATTTGTTTTGAGGTTAAATTTACTATCAAAATATCACGTTTTCAAGTAAAACAACATTTTTTCACAGAAATAAATTTAAAAAAAAGCAAAAAAAAACGAAAGAAAGCAATTTTGTTTTTTGCCCCATAACTTTTTTACAGGGGTATATAGGTACAGGCATTACTTTACAAAAAACCTTCCATCCTTCCTGTTTAAAACGACCGTTAGTAGGAGTCTCTATGATTTACAGTTTCCGAAATATGATTTTTCAAAGTTAGCCACTCACAGCGATTTTGGGCCATTTTCCTTGTTATTTCGCAAACATTGTTCTGTAACTTTTTTCTACGTAGCTTTAGGTACGTATGTGCAATGGTACATTAAATAGGAAGAAAAGTAAATTACCTTTAAAATAGTGTACTGTATGTAGAAGGCTGTATGACTATTTCTAAGCATGGTTTTTCAAAGTTTTATACTTTTAATGATTTTTGATATATTTTACGATTATTTTTAAATTTCTCATTATAACTTTTTTACTTGTACATTTAGGTATACACATTTAGGTATACACAAAAAAAAGAAAGCATATTTTCTTTACTTCAAAATGTTGTATTGCTAAAAATTCTTAAGGCTATTTTTAAATAAGATATGCTTTTTCAAAATGTGACATGCAATATGTCCCACCAAGTTGGAACCAAATATGGAAAACATTTTTATTAATACATTTATGAAAAAAAATTATTCTTTATAAAATGATCTGCATAGTCTAAAACCTAAGATGCAATCATCAGATATAAAATTTTGTCAATAATATACGAGGTATGTCAAAAAAATATTAATTTCGCTCAAGAGTAAGGTACCGTTATATTTCATAATATCGAAAAGTGTTATTAAGAAAAGTTATTTGGAATTACAAACTATGTTGTAATATGCAACAATTATATTCTTCTGATTGAATAAAATAAAAAAATTCAAAATTTTTCTCCAATTTCGGATACCTTTGGATATCCTACGGATATCTTGTTTAATAATAGTCATACATTTTTTTTCAATACACCATTTTAGAGCACCTAAAGAAAAAGTTTTCTTTTTTATTGCATAATGTACATTATACCCAAATGGACAAGAAACAAAGTAATAATGAGAAATTTAAAAAATAATCGAAACTTAATTAATAGGTATAGTATATTATTCAACGAGCATTTAATGATGATGATTATGATGCGAGTACGAAGGATAGGATATGAGCCGCGTAGCGGCGGATATCGTATAGAATACGAGCATCACAATGGCAACTAAATGTGAGTAGTATACATGACATTTCCTACAATAATTATATCCTTTGCCAGATTACCAAATTTATTAATTCCAATATTTTGAACTATTTTTCTTATTCTGATAATTCGTGAGAAACTTTTGCGTGGTACAATTTTGTGGAAGATTTAGGTATTTTTTGAAATGACGAAATATTTCCCTATGATTGTAAATTTTCGTTTTGTGTTCGTTTTTATGTGCCAGTTTGCCGACGAAAAAAATCTAGTGTTAACAAATACACTTTATAAATAACATCCAAGAAGGTTATCAACGTGGTCTAGTACAAATAAAATTGTGGTAAAAAAAACAAAGAGGTTCACTTCGGAAAAACTTATCGACTGTGTACCTGCATAATGTGCTATATGATTTTGGACAACTTTTCAGGGGAAAGTGAAAACTATTTTATTTTGCGGTCTGGCTTTGCAATTTTCTTCATAACATAGTCTCTTCTTCATGACAGTTAGGACCAAATGCTTGTTGTTCGGCAGTTAGGACCTAATGAAAGAGTTAAAATCAGCGCCATATTAAATGATTCATTATTTATAACTTATAACTCTATTGCAGTAATGTATTTTAGTGATTAGGTTCAAATGGCGCGAAAAACGAAAAATAAGAAAAATGACAGATAGGACATTATGCATGTACTCAGTCGCTATGTAAACCAAATAACGACTGAGTTATTGCTCTCCTGTTATTCAAATAACTAGAATGCGGTGCACTTTTTTGGGAAAACTTAACAGACATATTCTACAGTTCATTAAAAAAACCTTTCAATTGAGCTCTCATTAAAGTTTTTTGCATAAGAACTGACTGAATTTTGACGAAAATAAGTCCCTCCCTGCTTTTTTTTGAAATGTAACAAGTAAACCCTCATCATAATAGAAATGAATAATTTCCCACTTAAAATTAACTTACCTATAAATGATCCAATCCATGTGATTTGACTGGTATGGAATGCTTAGTTTAGAAAAAATAATTGATTAAATCGAAAATCACATTTTTCTAATTAAAAAAAAATGCATATTTCTTAAATAAATCTAAAGTATTCATAATATGAAAAAAATGTTTCGAATATTAATTGTAGGATTTTTCTTACTGAAAATTTCGATTTTTTTGTTTTTGTATCATGAATACTTTTTGGTTTATTTAGGAAAAATGCACTCTATTTTATATTATAGAAATATCATTTTCGATTAAATCAACTATTTTCTTTAAACTAGGCATTGCAAACCGGTCAAATCACATGGATCGTATCTATTATACCTAAAAATGTTACTTTCAAATGATAAGCTATTCATTTCTTTTAGGATTGTAATGAGGGTTTTATAAATTGTTACATTGAAAAAAAAGCAGTGAGCGACTTTATTTTCATCATAAGTTAGTCAGTTCTTATGCAAAAAACTTTTATCAGAGCTCATTTGAAAGGCTTTTTACTAAACTTTAAAATAAGATAAAAGTTATTTGAGATTAACGTTTCTTCATTTCGAGTTTCTTCGAAAATTACCATCCTATAAAGAGCAATAACTCAGTCGTTATTGGGTTTACATAGGTCTTTCCGACGCGAACGCCTTTGCTTTTTTATTAGCTACAATTTTTTAATAATTTTTTTATAAAATTAAAATTTTTTAAGTTGTTCATGAAAAACGGTTAAAAAACGTGAGGTTTTTCAATGAAAAATGCATAGATTCAATCGCTAACAACTTGAAAAGTATCAACTTTGCAAAAAATTGTATAGAACAAAATTTACTCAGAATTAGTCGGTCTATCGACTTCCATAGTTATTTTGATTGCAGAAATTTGTATCCCATAGATGGGGTTGATTTCACCCCCAGGGCAAAAGCCGGGTTGGGCATAGAGTAGATTTTGAAGAAAAGGGGTCAACCGAGCTTAAATCCAAATTTTTAATATAATCGGTGCTGATTCTCAAAAATTCCACGGTTTTACAGTTTTTTACCGCTGATGACTGGTGTATTATAGTTTTCTTAATTTATTTGTAGGTACATTTATGCCGTAAACTAAAAAATATAAATAAAAAGAATGTGTGTTTACTTTTTATGCACGTAAGAGGTAATACTTCTATTATTTGCGATTTAAACGAAATAAATATACTAAAAAACTAATTTTAATACTACCTTTCGAAAAATTTTATTAAAACAATACCAAAAATTAAAAAAAAAATTATAAAACAATGCAACAACCTGAGGTGTTCCTAAAGCAGTCACCCATCCAAAATATAACCGTAGTAAACACCGCTTGCCTAGGATTATCGGGCGACAAACGTGTACGTCAGTGTGCTACGGCCGTAAAATTGATACCAATAGAAATTATTTCGACAGCTTGTACAAATAATATTAAGATTGCTTTTAATCTTGTTTTCATCATTTTAATACTTATTGGAATACAAATCCAAAGACACAAAAATTATAAAATATATTTACTTAAAACGCCAATATATTTTTTCCACACTTTATTTGCACTGATTTCTACATACCTACGTAAATTTAAAAATTAATAACTAACTTCATACTGTCGCTCCGCGCGTAGTTCATATTGTCATCTTTATAAAAATTCATTCTCAACATTTTTCCCAATCGCGCCTAAAGAAGTATAATTTAAAAAATTTGTAAAAAGGAAATTATAGGAAATTTGATTTTCAACAATTGTGGTTCTTACCCTTTTTCTACCTCTACCCACCTAGTTGGTAGATAAAAATGGTGGAGATTTTGAGCAAAAATCGCCCTCTTGGATTTCCTTCAAAATCAAGATGGCGGTTAACACAATGATGTAATTCGGTCGCTATTTTAAATTTACACTACTATAGACCTCCTCTAAAGATTAGAGTAATAAAATTTCGGGCAGCTCGTCATGAAAAGTTAGGCCTTTTTTTTCGTCCAAGCTGACTGAACTATTTCCATGTATAAATTAATATTCTCCCGTCGACATCAGTTAGCGCCAGGTTCATAATGCGCTCTGAATGTATATTTAATAATAATAGGGATAGTGGGTTCCGGACAAATAATCCCGGACAAAAATCCCCACAAATTATCCCTGGGCAAAAAATCCCCGGACAAACTTTCCAGGACAAATAATCCCCAGACAAAAAATCCCCACAAAAAATCCCGGACAAATAATTCCTACAAATTTTTTTGAACAAAATGTCCCCACAAAAATCCCGGACAAAATATCCCCAAGAAACATTTGCGAATAGTTCCCTAAAAGTTTTTTCGAAATTTTACCAAGCTTCGAATTCCAATTCCACGCCGAAAACTTTATAAATTTTACATGACCAAAAAATGTGAGATTTCAAAATAGTTTAGGATATGGGGAATGAGATAAGGCTATGGGAATCATCTTGTAATTATTTCTAAATCTTTCACTCTGCTTTAAATAACTATCTTCAAAAGATAGCCTATTATATTTGTGTGCGTAGATCCATGCAAATCTTTTGCCGTATTGTTATAATAGTCCGTATTATTATAATAGTCCAGGGCGCATCTGTTTTGAGATGGACGTTGAGAGGTGACTCAAATTTTTTTGCAGAAATTGCTTGAAAATAAATCAAATAATCATATTTGAGTTATCCTCCCTCTCAAAAAGGTCCAGAACATTGTTTAAATAATCAAAATGTCAAAAAATTAAGGAAAAATTCGTTTTTTTTTTCGTTTTTTGATTATAACTGTAAAAGTATTCATTTCCGAGAAAAGTTTTACTGACATAAAAGTTGCGTAATTAAATTTTCTACAATATAGAATTGGTAAAAAATTTTAAAAATAGTCACCCTTGTTGCAAAATAGCAATAATTGCGAAAACACAATACAAAAACAAGTATTTAGTCCTGTCGCCAGGGGGGGTACAACGGCCTCCTTAATTCAGATGGACTTACCCAAGTTTTTTTTATATATTTTGACCCGCAGAATACGAATTTTTTGGGTAACAGTTGATCCGGATGTCGATAAGATTGTTATAGACAAAGAACTTGAGGAATTACATAACAGCGATTTCTCGCAAAACAAAACATCTTTTTGTATTTTTTGGGTCATTTTAAGCAAAAAATATTTCTACAAGTTTTTTCGTAGAATGTATAGTTTTCGAGATAACCGCGGTTGAACTTTCAAAAAATCGAAAATTTGTAATTTTTGAAACCGAATAACTTTTGATTAAAAAATAAAGTAGCAATTCTGCTTACCGCATTTGAAAGTTTAAGTCAAATTATATCAGTTTTGATTATCTGCATTGCTAGAAATTTATTATTTTATTGTTAATCAAAGCTCTAAACACCTAGTATGTGAGTGATGTTTTCAATGATTTCTCATTTAAAATCGAACGAGTAGGTAGAGTAGCTACGAGTGCAAGCGAGGCAATTTTTACGTAGCATGCGATAAAACGCATGTATTAGGCACGGGAAACACTATGTGTTTATAGATTAGTTTATCAATAAAAAAATTAATTTTTAGCAATGCAAATAATCAAAACCGATATAATTTGACTTAAACTTTCAAATGCGGTAAGCAGAATTGCTACTTTATTTTTTAATCAAAAGTTATTCGGGTTCAAAAATTGCAATTTTTCTATTTTTTGAAAGTTCAACCGCGGTTATCTCGAAAACTATGCATTCTACGAAAAAACTTGTAGGAATATTTTTTGCTTAAAATTACCCAAAAAATACAAAAATATATTTTGTTTTGCGAGAAATCGCTGTTATGTAATTCCTCAAGTTCTTTGTCTATAACAATCTTATCGACATCCGGATCAACTGTTACCCAAAAAATTCGTATTCTACATGTCAAAATATATAAAAAAAACTTGGGTAAGTCCATCTGAATTAAGGAGGCCGTTGTACCCCCCCTGGCGACAGGACTAATTCGCATTTTATGTTTTTCAACCATTTATGCTATACTTAGGACCTTAATATTTCACCCAGAAAAACTTTATGATGCAGTAAAATAATACTGTAAATTTAATTAAGATCGGTTCAATATATTTTGCAAAATAAATTTTGCAATCCAGCTTTCGCAAAAAAAATTCATTTTTTCAAAATGTTACAGGACTGAAAATAAAGCAGATAGAGAGTTGAATTTTTTTTTGCTTATAGAAGTGTACTGTACCTTTCATTTGCAATTTGCAAAATTAAAATCGATTAATTACCACGGCATCAGGAAATTTTTTAAATAAACATTAATTTTTTCACACACAATAATTCACACAAGTTGATTTCCACCAAAATTTCTTCTAATCTTTATCTAATATATTATTTTCTTACTTTATATTTTGTTGTATTTTAATATTTTAATTCCACAAAAGTCAAACTAATTTTATTATTGTTTGTGAAATATTGTTTAAACAATTGCATATGTTTAAAAATAATAAACTTTTATTCTCTAAGGTAAAATATATACACAATAAAGTTTTTGCTAATAAAAGTGATATTTCAAAGGATAAAGTATGTGTTTTTATTTTGCAATAAACGAATTTATTTATTTATACCGAAATTTAATAAAAATTAAAATGTATCAATCATTATCAAAGGTCATTGGAATGCCCAATAAGAGTAAACTATCCGCTGTCCTGCGCGTAGCACCAATAATGAATGTTTATTTAAAAAAAATTCCTGACGCCGTGGTAGTTAGTCCATTTTAATTTTGCAAAATTGCAAATGAAAGGCACAGTAAACTTCTATATGCAAAAAAAATTTCAACTTGTTATCTGCTTTATTTTCAGTCCTGTAAAATTTTGAAAAAATGAATTTTTTTTGCGAAAGCTGGATTGCAAAATTTATTTTGCAAAATCTGTTAGACCGATCTTAATGAAATTTACAGTGCTATTTTACTGTATCATAAAGTTTTTCTGGGTGAAATATGAAGGTCCTAAGTATAGCATAAATGGTTAAAAAACGTAAAACACCAATACTTGTTTTTGTATGTTTTTTTCGCAATTATTGCTATTTTTCAACAAGGGTGACTAGTTTTTAAATTCTTAGCCAATTCTATATTGTAGGAAATTTAATTACGCAACTTTTATGTCAGCACAACTTATCTCGGAAGTGAATACTTTATAAGTTATAATCAAAAAACGAAGAAAAAATAGAATTTTTCCTTCATTTTTTGACATTTTGATTATTTAAACAATGTTCCGGACCTTTTTGAGAGGGAGGATAACTCAAATATTATTATTCGATTTATTTTCAAGTAATTTCTGCAAAAAAATTTGAGTCACCTCTCAACGTCCAAATGTGCTAATATTTTTACAGATGGGCCCTGGTCTATTACGAATGTTTAGATCTGTTATGAAAACGCAGAACACAGGTTTTTGACATAGCTTTTAAAAGCTTTTGAAGCAGGTTTTTGAAAAGTTGTTTGCATTGAATTGAAACTGCTTACTGATGAAACTGCGGTAATTCCAATATGTAAGTACACACACATGCACCAGTTAGAATAGGGGGAAAAATTAATATCAAATGCTTTCTGCGTAAATTCTGAACTGAGACAGGGAGAGCTTTTTTTCCCATTGTTGTTTGACCTGGCCTTAGAATATGTCATGCGAAAAATTTATCCAAAAGTCAAACCAGACATAGCTGCTCGGGGAGAAGCCAGATGGGAGAAGGTATGTAGGACCACCTAGACAAAGGTGGAAAGATGCAGTCAGGTCTAGAGAAAATGGGAAAGAGGTAATGGAAAATAGTGGCAAAGGACCGACAAACATGGAAGGTAATAGTAAACGCGGCAAAGACTCTAGAAGAGCTATAACGACATTGATGATTTTTCTTTTGAAAGGGAACAGGTTTTTTTGCATTACAATCAAGATTATAATTTTCAAGGCGAGCAGGTATTATCACGAATACGCAATGTTTTGAACATAGTTACTCAAAGCAGAGTGACCAAAGATTTTAAGCGAATAATTGAGTCGTCTAATTTCAAAACCCGACAAATGAGGAGCTAATTTTCATAACCCCACATGTCCAAAAATATTTTTTTTTAGAGGAAAGATGTTTCTAATTCCTTATTTTAAAACGCATTGCCTGTCATATTTATTGCTGATCAAAAACCCATATTTCCAGTTGTAATATTAATAATTTAAAAGTAGGTGTTTAAAGCAAAACCCCACATCTGATATGTGACGGTTATAGCAAAACCCCACATTTTCTATTCATCCATAGAGAAATAAGTATTCCAATCACGTGACTTAAATACATGGTTTTGATTTGATTTTGATTGTTATTGTTGACAGTACACAATCTTAGGTTAGTTTCAGAGGAAGGTTATAATTTAATGATGGTTTGTGCTTAATTGAGTAAAATTATGAGTTTTAGGGCAGGTTGTTCGAACGATAATCAACAATGATCACTATCAAATATTTAATTACTGTCACCAAAACTGTCAATGTCAACTTTTATTGGGTTGCTGAAACATAATTGATTAAAATTATGAGATTTGTTAATCAATTAACATAACAATTATTAACATAATTGATTAAGTAATTTCATAATTGTAATCAATTATGTTTTCAGCAACCCAAACAAAGTTGATATTGACAGTTGGTGACAGTAATTAAATATTTGATAATGATCATTGTTGATTAGCGCTCGAACAACCGGCCCTAAATGAAGGTAATTTAGATAGTGAATTAGTATTAGTTGGAAGAGCAAGTTCTGGATCACGAAAAAGACAAACGACAGTTCCAAAGCGTCAACTTCTTAACCCATTCATGCCCGGTGGCAACTAGAGTTGCCACGCCTATGAATGTCTTCCCCGCCCCTCTCCCACTGTGTAATTCGCAAAGTGCACTTAAGTTAGGTGGAGGGGGTTATCGACTAACAAATTCAGCAAAGCCACAGTTTGTATGTATCATTCAACCAGTTTGTATCGATAGTTTTCTTAGTGGTGTTATACGTGTTTAGTTATATTCATGGCAGCCGACAGTTCAATGTAAGTATACAAATATGTATATATATTTTTTCAAACCAAAGATTTATTTTCTTCAATAGCAAGCTTTTGTCGCAATTTTTAACTATAATTCTTATTCGTGAGGGATTTACTTTTTTCAATATACATATATAAAAGTACATGGCAACTTGAGTTGCCACTGGGAATATGGATTATCGTTTGTTATTTTCAGGTATGTACGAGGAAGAGATGGCAAGGGGTTACTTTTTCACGAACTTCTGGAGGCTCTCGAAGAAGAAAATGAAATGCCTGAATATATATCGATTTTTCCTCCCGAAGAACCTCCAGATGCAGATACAGATAAGGATTCTGATTTCTCGGATGAAGAAGTGGCCGGCGATACCAATCATCTTCCAGCTCGTATCCTACGCTCTCAAGTAAGTGTGAAGTACAGTCATGAAATTAAAGCTGCAGATGATACTAACAACGTTTCCCAACCAAGTACCTCTCGACAGAATAATATTTCTCAACCATGTACATCCAAATGCCCGAAATCTGCCAAACGACCACGTCTAAATCCAACTACATGGAAATCAAATATTTTTGAATTTTCTTCGAAGGTTCCTGAACCCGACAACGAATACCGGCCAAATGTAGAGGATCTTTTGAAAGAAACAGTTAAAAGCCCGATTGACGCATTTAGGTGTTACTTTACACAAGATATAATAGAGCACATTGTTCGCGAAACAAACTCTTATGCTGGGCAAAAATTAGTTCATAATCTGAACGCCACTTCGGCAGAAATTTTAACGTTTGTTGGGGTTATGCTCTTATCGGGATATCATCCACTGCCTTGCAGACGGCTTTACTGGACTGTAGATGAAGACGTTCATACACCAATAGTCTCAAATGCAATGAGACGAAATCGTTTTGACGAACTTATGAGTTTCATTCATCTCGCCGATAATCAGTGCAATGACGGTACTGATCGAATGTACAAAATTCGCCCTTTGTTAGATATGCTAAATTCTGCATTCAAGCAAATTACTCCTGGTCCCACTGTTAGCGTCGATGAGAGTATGATTCCGTATTACGGGAGACATGGAAGTAAGCAATTTATAAGGGGTAAACCCATTAGATTTGGGTACAAACTGTGGGTAGCTGCCGATCCTTCGGGTTACATCCATCATGTTGAACCGTATTGTGGCTCTTCCACTCGCCTTCCTCAAACTGGTCTAGGACAAGGTGGTGATGTTGTTATAGGTCTAATTGATCACATGCAATTGAAAAAAGGACACAGACTTTATTTTGACAATCTTTTTACGTCGGTTGCATTGTTGCAAGAATTAAGTTCCAGAGAAATTGGAGGCACAGGAACATTGCGTGAAAATCGCTGTAATGCCTCAATGAAACTGCCAGAAAAAAGTGTGTGGAAAAAAAAAGAAAGAGGTGACGTGGCTACTTCATCGTCTGGAGATCTTTTGCTCGTTCGCTGGAATGATAATAACGTTGTCACAATGCTTACCAATTGTGACAAAGTATATCCTATGAAAAAAGCAAGCAGATATTCTCGTGCAGAAAAAAAAAGATTACAATCGATATTCCAGGTCCCGTTGAACAGTACAACAGCAACATGGGAGGCGTTGATATAATGGATCAATTCGTGGCTTCTTACCGTTGCCGAATTAGATCAAAAAAATGGTGGTGGCCTTTTTTTTCATGGGCTGTAGATGCCGCATGTGTACAAGGTTGGCTCTTATATCGTCGACTTGGTTATGATATACCATTGTTGAACTTTAGGCGCCAATGCACAGTTTATCTTTTGAAATCATTTGGAACCCTTCCAAAAATACCTGGTGTCAGAACGTCTTTGAATTTTTCACCTGTACTTCAAGAACTCCGAAAAGACCACACTGATCATATTATTCAGAAAGGTGCGTCCAAGTATCGCCGTTGTAAGGTCTGTGGCAATCGGACATCCTATCTTTGTATTAAATGTGACATTGCATTACACCCTGACAACTGTTTTAAAGTGTTTCACACATAGAATTTTTGTTGTTAGATGTTATTAACTGAATTTAATAAATAGATACTAATTTTTTCGTTTATTTTTATATTTACACCGCTTAATCCCAGTGGCAACTAGAGTTGCCAGGCTGCCATTTTGGCAGTTAGATGCTGATAAGGTTTTAATTACCATTTTTACATTTAAGGTACCATAAAAGTTCCGTGACTAAAATATTACACAAAAAAAGTCACTAGGGAATTCTGGGCATGAATGGGTTAAGGAAAAGAGATATGCTGCTCCTGCTGGTGGTTGTGTGTTCATAGGTTGCTTACATAAAGGTGAAGCTTTTAAATGTTGTTACTGTGGGCTAATTAGCAAAATTCATGGAAAAGTTATTTACCAGCAATTTTATTGCTGGAATCGAATTATAAGATCCTATATATTAATAATATAGGTATGCAAAATCCGCAGATAGTGTGCTACTTTTTTTATAAACAAAATGGCGCCGATAAATCGTATTTTTTTCAATTATTGCTCTATAACTCCAAAGATTTTAACTTTACAAAAAAACACCTAAATAAAAATTCACCGTAATTAAATTCTGCATAGAGGTGGGTTTTTCACGATTTGCTCCGACGAAAATTTTCCTCGGAAAATGCGGGTTTTCCTAACAAAAATTATAATTTTCAAATAAAGATTAGGTAAGTAATTATTAATCAATAATTATATAGCTTGGTGAAATAAAAGCTTTCTTGGTATAGATTATAAATTCAGAAGCCGGTTAAAATGAAACGAATATTTTAGCAACAATTCAATTGTTAATTAACAATTTACGATCGCAATAATAACCAAAATAATCATGATACATTAATCAAACTTATAAATATTATAAAGATGAGATGCTTGTTTAATATTTTATCGACAAAATATAAATTTTTCTTTTTTTTGCATAATCTTTAAATTTTGAAAAAAAAAATAGTTTTAATACGTTGGTCTAATTAGTAAAGTACAAAGAAAGGTTATTTACCAGCAATTTTATTGCTTTAATCGGATTATAAGATCTTATATATTATTAATATAGGTATGCAAAGTCCACAGATAGTGTGCTACTTTTTTTATAAACAAAATGGCGCCGACAAATCGTATTTTTTTCAATTATTGCTCTATAACTCCGAAGATTTTAACTTTACACCAAAAATACTCAAATAAAAATTCACCCCAATTTAATTCTACATAGAGGCATGTTTTTCCCGATTTGCTCCGATGAAAATTTTCCTCGGAAAATGTGGGTTTTCCCAACAAAATCTCGAATTTTCAAATAAATTTTTTGGGCCAGTAATTATTTATCAATAATTATATAGCTTGGTGAAATAAAAGCTTTCTTGGTATAGATTATAAATTCAGAAGCCGGTTAAAATGAAACGAATATTTTAGCAACAATTCAATTGTTAATTAACAAATTACAGTCGCAATAACAACCAAAATAATCATGAGACATTGATCAAAATTAGAAAGATTATAAAGGTGTGATGCCTATTTAATATTTTGTCGACAAAATATAAATTTTTCATTTTTTGCATAATCTTTAAATGTTATTTTAATGTTAAAAAAATTGTTATAAACAAATTCACATTTCTTAGAAATTGTTTATTATATTCTAATTTTAAAAAATACTTAAAATGTATTTCATAGGTCTTAAAAATGAATGCTTTAAAAAAATTTTCCAACCATTTGCAAAAAAGTTAGGAAACAGCAAAATTAATATACGATATCTCCATTGTTTATAATTTGTTTTAATTGTTTCAAAGCTTAAAAGTGAGTCTATGGTACAATCTAATTACTCACAAAGAATGTCAAAAATTAGTGCAATGGTTATATTTTAATCAACGATTAAAAATACTTTTTTTGTAATTTTTAGCGCGAAAGTAGGCTTGATACAGAGCCGGAGATAAAATGTTCACTCGAAGCGACTGACACGCTTAAACTCGCGCGAGTTGTATTGTATATTGTGTATGTGGGCGGGTAGCTACGGTACTGTATTATTCTACTTTCGCGCGTGTAAATTACAAAAAAATGTATTTATAATATTTAATTAAAATATAACCATTAAGCTGATAATCGATATTGTTTTATAAATAATTAGCTTGTACTTTAAACTCACTTCTACGCTTTGAAAGAATTAAAAAAAATTATTAACACCGTAGTAATAGTATGTTTACTTTGCTGTTTCATAACTTTTTTGTAAATGGTTGCAAAAAAGTTTTAAAGAATTCATTTTCAAGATATTTGAAATGCGCATTTTAGCTATTTTTTAAAATTATAATATAATAAAAACTTTCTGAGAAACGTTAATTTGTTTCTAACTATTTTTTTTAACATTTAAAGATTATGGAAAAAAATAAAAAATTTATATTTTGTCGACAAAATGTTAAATAGGCTCTCATCTTTATAAGATTTGAAAGTTTGATCAGTGCATCATAATTATTTTGGTTATTATTGCGACCGTAAATTATTAATTAACAATTGAATTGTTGCTAAAATATTCGTTTAATTTTCACCAGCTTCTGGAACTATAATCTAAACCAAGAAGGCTTTTAAGTCACCAAATTATTTAATTATCGGTAAATAATTACTTATCTAAAACTTTATTTGAAAATTAAAGATTTTGTTGGGAAAACCCGCATTTTCCGAGGAAAATTTTCGTCAAAGCAGATCGGGAAAAACACGTCTCTATGCAGAATTTAATCACGGTGAATTTTTATTTGAGTGTTTTTGTTGTAAAGTTAAAATATTCGGAGTTCTAGAGCAATAATTGAAAAAAACACGATTTTCGGGCGCCATTTTGTTTATAAAAAAAGTAGCCCACTATCTGAGGACTTTGCATACCTATATTATTAATATATAGGATCTTATAATTCGATTCCAGCAATAAAATTGCTGGTAAATAAGTTTTCCCAAAAATGGCCTATTCTCCGATAATTAGCCCAGACTATGTGTAGTTCGGCCTAGTGATGCCCGTGCATTTCAGAAGACTCTTTATTCGAAACCCGAAAAACTCTTTCAGGACCAATTAGTTGGTAGGTTCATAATAACAAAACACGTTCAACGTCGGAGGTCCAGTTATGCTAAAGTATAGTAAATTTATTTGATCAAAACACCACGTATCCAAACTTGTTATGTTCATAACCCCACATGTGACATGTGTTTCATGCATTAACCCACATCTAACAACTTTTATATCAAATTTTTAATTTGTTATACCACTTTCTACACAAGTAGGTAGTTTTCTTAGCTCAAAAACCAATACTGAATTATAATTATATTGCATAAATATGTTGTGGTGAAATAATATAGGTGAATCGGTTTTTTTACTCTCCTGAAAATATAGCCAATGTGGACATGTGGGGTTATGAAAATTAGCTCCTCAAATCCCCTTTTTATGAATATTGAGTTATTCATGTGAACAGATTTGTAATCTTGCCCCCTACAAGTTTATACTGAAGTTCCCATGCAAAACCCTCCAAATCTAATCTTAATTTGCATTTGAAATATTGGGTTGGTTTCAAAATTCAGCAAATCCAATGAATCATAAGCTTAACTTTCATACCAAAACAGTTTTTTTGAATTTCCCACTATTTGAACTCAGTGGATTTGTCGGCTTTTGAAACTAGACCCCTCAATTAAAACATGATTCCCACAGCCTTAGCTCACTCCCCATATTTTTTACAATTTTTGAAAAAAACACACTCTTTTGTCATGTAAGATTTGAAGTTTTCGACATGGAATTGGAATTCGAAATTTGGTAATCGAAATAACAATTCATGCTTAATCTTAATTGCTATTCATTATTTTCGTGCCCTAAAGCAGTTTCAAGGCGACTGCTATCTACAAGTCACATGCACTAAGGCTGAAAAACATTTGCGCCGATAGAGAACTATTAATTCGGCAGCAAATATTTCTTTAGAGATAGAGATATTTGCTCCTAGAGATTTCTTTGGAGATTTTTTGTCCGGAATTTTTTGTGTGGATATTTTGTCCAAAAAAATTTGTGGGGATTATTTGTCCGGAGATTTTTTGTCCGGGGATTATTTGTCCAGGGATTTTTGTCCGGGGATTTTTTGTCCAGGGATAATTTCTAACGATGTGATGCCACGACAAGCGATGAGCTGTTCTACCAGAGACGACCGGAGGAGTGTCAGCGTTGGCGCATAGCACCGCTGGGGGAAACCGAAGGAGAGGGCATCGAGAGCATATTTAAGGCGAGGTAGGAGAATGAGAAAATCAGTCGTGGCTAGCGTGTTAAACTAACCATAGCTCAACAGCTACTGCTAGCGTATTGAACTAGCATTAGTTGGCTTGGTAAAAGATGCACCGTATGTGAGGTGAGACTATGCCTAGTATATAATTGTTGTTCATCGTATTATTTTAATGTTGCTCTTATGATCGGATAACTGTAATAAAGTTTAATATTGTTTTTCCTTTGCAGAAGACGTAAGTATATGTTATTTAATTTGTTTTAAACTGTATATAATTATCTTAAATATATTTACTTTATTTTTAACCTGTGTTTTACTGACTCTGTCGTCGTGAAAGAACTACCCGTTACAATGGCGCCCGAGCAAAATTTATAATATACGCAAGTAAACGTCGTTACTGGACGCCCGGAAAATAAAAAAAATGCCAACAGATAAAGACACAGACTCAGTAACAGGTCCACGTCGTGGATATATATAGAACCCGTTCAAATATGATTAAGCTTCTTTGTTTTCAGATTCTTAAGGAACCGAAACTAGAATGATCCGAAAGTAAAGGTCGCCGATGCAACGTGCAGAAAGGGATGCGACCGTTCGCTGTAGGTAAGCCTTGGCATACTGTCCCAATGGAGTAGAGGGGATCACGCCCTAATCTACAGAAGGAAGCACCTTCTAGCCAGTCATCCGAGACCAATTTACAAATCACCGAAAAAGACGACACTGTTGATGGAACCACGACCTGTAAGAAAATACCGTTAACCGTCGAAGATGAAACCAGCAAGAAAATGTGACCATTTGCTGTAGAGAAACCTTGACAAACTGTCCCAATGGATTTGAGAGGACCACGAACAAGATCTACAAAAGGAAACATCTTCTTGACAATCATCCCATACCAGTTTGCGAAAAGAAAACCGACAGAAAGTACATGCCTTAAGAGTAAACCGTCGCAGATGCAGCCAACAGGAAGAATGTGACCATTTGCTGTAGAAAAGCCTTGGCACACTGTCCCAATGGATATAAGGGGACCACGGCCAAGATCTACAGAGGGAAGCATCTTCTTGACAGCCGTCCAGGACCAGTTTACGAAGTAAAGAAGAACCAACCAAGACCACACCGTTGATGAGTCCAAGCCGTGTTGCACACACGGTACAAAAAAATGTATGCTACATTTTTTTTGTTTTCCAAAGAGAAGGGGGTGTAACGATGTGATGCCACGACAAGCGATGAGCTGTTTTACCAGAGATGACCGGAGGAGTGCCAGCGTTGGCGCATAGCACCGCTGGGGGAAACCGAAGGAGAGGGCATCGAGAGCATATTTAAGGCGAGCTAGGAGAATGAGAAGATCAGTCGTGGCTAGCGTATTGAACTAGCATTAGCTGAATTGGCAAAAGATGCACCGTATGTGAGGTGGTACTATGCTTAGGCGGACGCCACAGTAGTGACGTGGGTATTGCCATGATCGTTATCGCAGTAGGCGGTAGTAGCGAGGAATGATCTCCGGATCGGAATATAGGGCTATGTTGATTTAACGTAGCGAGATTGTTATTGTATATAAATATACTCTTTATCGTATTATTTTAATGTTGCTATTATGATCGGATAACTGTAATAAAGTTTAATATTGTTTTTCCTTTGCAGAAGACGGAATTATATTTTATTGTGTTTGTTTTAAACTGTATATAATTATCTCAAATATATTTACTTTATTTTTAACCTGTGTTTTACTGAGTCTGTCGTCGTGAAAGAACTACCCGTTACAAATTTGTGGGGATTTTCTGTCCGGGAATTATTAATTTGTCCTAGCTTCGCAGTGTGTTCGTAATAGACATAGTTTATTTTACGACTATGTCTACTACCGAAACCAAGTAATTTTTTGTTTTATGTTTTATTCTATCGAACGTCTTTTAATACTCAACAAAGAACACACACATACATTTATTATAGAAGGGCAATATTTGCAGACCCAAATTTTCAAGCAATAATGAGACGGCCATTAAGACGATACTGCTCAAATTAAAAGCTAAATCACCCCATTATTTGTAAGTTTGAATAACAGACAGATATTATTACTTACACAAATGATTTTGGGTCTAAGGGATCATCATTTTTCATTCAAATGAAAGTAATTTTCACACTAAAAGCGAAACCGTGTTTCCACGATATCGACAATGAGTTGGCGATTATTCAGTCTGCTATTATTAGTCAAAATTTTCATGCCATTTCAAAAACTTCTTAATGGCGACCACGAGACTCAAAGAAATACACGCTATTTGTTTTTGTTCTATACTTTCGAAGCAAAACTGTCTTAAGGGCCTTCTGCAATAAAACAATTTACAGTAGAACGTCGATAATCCGGACGTCAAAAATCCGGACCGTCAATAATCCGGATTTGAATCTAGCAAAAATATCTGATTCTTTTAAAACAATTTAAGAACTTCGCTGCGAAAAACGAACCTCTACAGCAGTTCAAAAATATTTTACACATTTTTTTAAAAGCCCAAATAGTGTCTGATGTTTTTACTGTACACATGGTGCTAATATAAAATAATTACAATACAGTGTTTAATCATAAAAAAATGTTTTGATTAATTTCACCTCTAGACACTTTACTGTACAAGAGAAAACATAAAATTTTAAAACGTTTGTTGTACTTTACAGCTTGTTTACATGGGGCAGGTTTGCCAGCGTTTGACGCCGCGGTTAGCCGGCGACGGTTGTATCGTACACATGAGAGCGATTGACTGGCGGTCTCATTCCTCCCCTAGTAAACTTAAAACCGCCGCGGTTTGACGACGGATCGCTTCAATATGTACGATGTTGAGCGGTTGCATTTGTTTCTATGTAACTTGAACCGCGGCGGTTGGGTTTTTCAGGTAAACCGCGGCGTCAAACGTTGGCAAACCGCCCTATCTGAACAAGGGCTTAATGTGTATACTGGCCTTTTTAAAGATAATTTCGATAATCCGGATAATTTGATAATCCGGATGGGGTCCGGTCCCAATTAATCCGGATTATTGACGTTCTACTGTATATTATTAAAAAAATATTCGAAGTATAGTTCAGTTAATTAGAGTTTAATTAGAGTTTGGGTTAATTAGGGCTGGAAATAGAAAGAGCTTTAAAAGAGCTAAAAAAACTAAGAACTGTCTCCATAATAGCAAGATCCCTAAAGTCTGGAACGAGAGTCTACTAATACTCTTACACAAAAAGGTGTGACCCACAGAATTGTAGACCTATATCGTTGTTCAGTCAAGTATACAAATTATTTATGAGAATTAATAACAACCGATTGACTTACAAAATGGACAATTACCAACCGGTGGAACAGGCTGGCTTTAGCAAAAATATAGACCATCTGCTGACAATAAGAACATTGATATAGAAGGCAAATGATTACCAACTACGCGTATTTCTTACCTTTGTAGACTATGAAAAAGCGTTTGATAATATCAAGATGTGGGCCATCTTCTTCAATTATGTGGGACCAGTTGGGCCTCTGCGACGGAGGTCGGCAATCATCATAGCTATTCTGACTTTGGAGACAGCTGCTCTGAATAGTTCATTTGATGTACATCCATACCATTCTCTCAGGTTGCGCAGCCAACATATTCTGCGTCTTCCTATGCTTCTCTTTCCTTGAATATTTCCCTTCATAATCAATTGGAGCAAGTTGTATCTCTCTCCACGTGTAATATGTCCAAGATATTCCAATTTTCTGGTTTTGATTGTTTTTAATACTTCCATTTCTTTATTCATCTTTCTCAGAACATCTTTGTTTGTGACGTGTTCTATCCATGATATTTTCATAATTCTTCTATATACCCACAAGTTGAATGATTCCAGTTTTTTCATTGATGCCGAATTCAAGGTCCAAGCTTCCATTCCGTAAAACAGAATCGATAAAACATAGCACCTAGCCAACCTTACTCTTAGCTCTAGCTTTACATCTCTTGTTCAGATCACTTTTCTCTTTTTGTTTAAATTCGCTTTAGCCTTTTCTATTCTAATTTTACTCTTCTGGAAGTAATCATTTGTGGAGTTAATCATTTTTCCATGATATGCATATTGGTGTACTCGTTCGACATTGGTTCCGTTTATCAGGAGATTCTTGTTATTTCTTTGAGTTTTAGATATTCTCAAAAATTTTGTCTTCTCTATGTTTATTGTTAGACCGTATTCTTGGCTACATGTCTCTGTTCTGTTAACCAGCCTCTGAAGATCTTCAATATTTTATGCTAAGACGACAGTGTCATCCGCATATCTAATGTTGTTAATGGGAAATTCGTTCACCTTTATTCCAGCTGTTTCACACTCAAGAGGACTTTTTCACTTTTTAGGATCTCTTCCGAGTAGGCATTAAAGATAATTGGCAACAATATACATCCATGTCTCACAGGGCCATAGTGTTCATGTGGGCCATAGAACAAGCTATTAATAATTGTACAATAAATTCGAGATATTTCTAAATATTATTCACAAATTATTCTGTGTATTTGTTCAGTAATCAGTTTACAGTAATATTTTAGTTCACAATTTGTGTTTTTATAGATAACTATCTATTTTTCTCGTTTTGTAATATTTCACATACACCAATTTTCCAAAAAAAAAATAAATATAAGTTTCAAACCATGAGAGAGCGCTACCGGCGAAACTCACAGCGAATAGGCAACAATACAATAATATATAAAATATGATAGTACAAAGAGACGAAAATACAAATCTTATCCACTTAACAGACAAGGAGAAGTAATATCGCCAAAGCTTTTCAACCTAGTTCTAGAAGACGTCTTCAAAACTACAAATTGGTCAACCAATTGCATTAACGTTTATACCCCAGGCTGTGGGTGAAAAAACGTGATATAATTCAGGAATTTTTGAAACCTATCAGGTGTTGTAAAGGACGATGCCAGGAATAACCTCTACTAAAATGTAACCAAAAATATTGTGCGCTTTTTTTTAATTTCGATTTTCATTTGTTAAATTTGCAATTTTTTTGATTTTTAATTTTGTAGCTTAGGATATTGATTTTAGAGAAAAACTTTTTAATAGAAAATTGTAGGAAATTAAAAAATATACAATTTGAGATATGGTAAGTTTAATTTCGTTAATTGGTTATTGAAAAACAGCCTGCGAAAAGTCCAAAATGGCCGTTTTTTACAATTGCATTATTTATTGTACAAATAATTTTTTTTATTTTTTAAAGCTTTAAAATAAAGATCTTTCAATTCCAAACATAAAAAAAAATTAAAGCCAGATTAACGAATTTGTTGCTTAGATATTATAAATTGTTTATCCCAAGAGGTAAAATGTCGAAGGCTATAACTTTTTGAAAAAAAATCGTAGAAAGTTGATGAAATATCCAATCTTCTTTGAAAGAGTTATATTTTCATATTCTGATGTAAATAAATGCGTAAAACATTTTTAAACCTCTAATTTTTTGACTTGAAAATAAGGGGGCAAATTTCGTTATAAACATTTAGAGCTGAAGCGGCCCTGTACATCCTATGAGTTTTTAACTTACATATTATTGTTGCTGAAGATGAAATGAAGATTTATAAAAAAATAAAAAATTTCTACGACCAACTGAAGCCGAGATAATTTTTGGGTTTTAAAATAAGGGGGCAAATTTCGTTATAAACATTTAGAGCTGAAGCGGCCCTGTATATCCTATGAGTTTCTAACTTACAAATTATTGTTGCTAAAGACGAAACGAAGATTTATAAAAAAATTTAAATTTTCTACAACCAACTGAAGCCGAGATAATTGTTTTTTTTTTCTTAAACCATAGTGCCTTTATTTATAACAATTAAGACATTATTTTACAGTCATTGACTAAAGAAAGACTTATGTTATCTTAAAATAAAAATTATTATAAAATATAGTCACATTTAATTATTTAAAATTATTTTTTTAAATCGGTGCTTTTGCAAGCGGCCGAATTTTGCAAATCGCCCGGCTCGCTTCAAATCCGCGCGCTCGGAAAATTTTTACGTAACTTGTATTAAATGACAGAAGACAATTTAATAATATTACCATTATAATATACAGTCTATTTACGACTGTATTTGTTTTTCTTGATAAACTTTTATATGTGAAATCCAAAAAGAATAGTCACTACAAGAAGAAAAAGTTTTATATTGTATATTATAGTAAGAAGTAACATTATTATTATTATATTTATATAACAATGAAAAAATTAAAAATATAGTTATATATTTCATATATATGAAATTATATATTCTATAAATGAAATTTCACATATAAAAGTTTATCAAGAAAAACAAATAGAGTGGTAAATAGATTGTATATTATACCGGTAATATTATTAAAATGTTTTTTGTCAAAATTTAATACAAGTTACGTAAAAATTTTCCGACCGAGCGGATTTGAAGCGAGCCGGGCGATTTGCAAAATTCGGCCGCTCGCAAAAGCACCGATTTTAAAAATAATTTTTAATAATTAAATGTAATTATATTTTATAATAATTTTTATTTTAATATAATATAAGTCTTTCTTTAGTCAACGACTGTAAAATAATTTCTTAGTTGTTATAAATAAAGGCACTACGACTTAAGAAAAACTAAACAATTATCTCGGCTTCAGTTGGTTGTAGAAAATTTTTATTTTTTTATAAATCTTCGTTTTGTCTTCAGCAACAATAATCTGTAAGTTAGAAACTCATAGGATGTACAGGGCCGCTTCAGCTCTAAATGTTTATAACGAAATTTGCCCCCTTATTTGCAAACCCAAAAATTATCTCGGCTTCAGTTGATCGTAGAAACTTTTTATTTTTTTATAAATCTTTGTTTCATCTTTAGCAACAATAATCTGTAAGTTAAAAACTCATAGGATGTACAGGGCCGCTTCAGCTCTAAATGTTTATAACGAAATTTGCCTCCTTATTTTCAAACCCAAAAATTAGAGGTTTAAAAATATTTTACGCATTTTTTACATCAGAATATGAAAATATAAATCTTTCGAAAGAGATTAGATGATTCAATAACTTTGTGCGATTTTTTTTCAAAAAGTTATAGCCTTCGACATTTGACCTCTTGTGATAAAAAATTTATAATATCTAAGCAACAAATTCGTTAATCTGGCTTTACAATTTTTTTTATGTTTGGAATTGACAGATCTTCATTTTAAAGCTTTAAAAAATAAAAAAAAATTATTTGTACAGCCGGTTCCTAAAAAAACTGATACGACTCTTAGTAAGATTTGATCATGTTGAGCAGTGTATTTGATTGATCTGACATTATATTGATTATGACAGACAAATAATAAAATAAACAAACAACAAACAACTGATTCATGAAAAAACTAATAAGTATTTTAGAAAAATTTAAACGCAGGATGAAAGATTACATTATTACCGAGGGCGGAAAGCCCCTTAGAATAAACAAGCAGTTTCTATTGAATGAAATATTTGAAATTAAATATCACACTTTTTTTTATTTTCAGCCCTGTAACTTATTAAAATAAATATTATAGAATTTTTCAGGGACTTTCAGCCCTCGGTAATATTGTAGTCTTTCATTCTGAGTTTAAATTTTTCAAAAATATTTATTAGTTTTCTCAGGATTCGAAAAATGAAATGAATACAATTAAAATACATTGAGAATTTTGACATGCGTCACAATTTTGCATTAACTCAATGTAAAATTTTAAACTGTTGAATTCCAGCTTCCCTAATTATTTGACATCAAAAGACATTAGAAACTATTTGTAGATGATTGAAATCTGTATTGAAAACAACTGTTAAAATTGTTCTACGTAATTAAACCTATTCCAAAATTTTGTAAAAATGTAATACATTTCAGTTTTCAGCCCAAACTTAGGCCACACACAATGCGATAATGTTCACATTTTTGAACTGTCAATATTTTTATTTTATCATCTGTTGTTTAAAAACAATACAGTTGATAAGATACCCTCAGTTGCGGAAAAAGTATTAATAATAAAGATTAATAATAAAGTCTAATAACCGTGGAACAGAATAAGCTATCTGACAAATTTTAAGATTTGGCAGTGACATTGACAGTATGTAAATATTAAGTATTTATTCTTCAAAATACACTGCTCAATTTTCTACAAAATACGCGTCAAGAGTCGTATCAGTTTTTTTTGGAACCAGGTGTACAATAAATAATGCAATTGTAAAAAACGGCCATTTTGGACATTTCGCAGGCTGTTTTGCAATAACCAATTAACGAAATTAAACTTACCATAGCTCAAATTGTAGGTTTTTTAATTTACTACAACTTTCTATTAAAAAGTTTTTCTCTAAAATCAATATCCTAAGCTACAAAATTTAAAATCAATAAAAATTGCAAATTTAACAAATGAAAATCGCAATTAAAAAAAAGCGCACACTATTTTTGGTTACATTTTAGTAGAAGTTATTCCTGGCATCGTCCTTTACAACACCTGATATGTTTCAAAAATTCCTGAATTATATCCTGAAATCGACCTATTTTTCACCCACAGCCTGGGGTATTATGGCAACAAGCTAAACTACTCAGATTCGCTGACGACATTGTGATTATAGCGAGCTCATTCAAGGAACTGCAAATTATGACGGAGGAACTCGCAGGCAGCTCCCAATATGTCGGCCTAAAAATGAATATGAGAAAAACAAAAATAATGACAAACACAGATGACCCCAGACGTATAACTATAAATGGTTCCTCTTGGTTAGATATATCCTATACAAAACCAAACCTATCAAGACACGAGAAATCAAAGGGCTTTATCTATAAAATACCCTGTAGATGCAATAATTACTATTAGAGAGAAACCACAAGGTTGCTAAATATCAGGATAAATGAGCATGAGACATATATCAAATACAGATTTTTCGACAATTCACAGATTAGCAAACATTCCTGGAACAATGAACATAGTGTATAATGGGAAGGTGTATTAATAATAATAATAGAAACAGCCATGAAAAAGAGAAAAATCAAAAAAGCATCCTATTCAATGAACAAAAATTTGTAGTAAATCCATCGGCAAAATCTAGCAGGTTTTGGTTGCCAATATAAAAAGAAGAAGTCAAGAACAACAATATGCCAATATTAGGGAGGGGATAACAAAGTCCAAGACATATGGGCCCGGATTAGGTACACTCGATACGCATCGTATCCGCCATGTTTTCCCATAAGGCGCTACAGTAAAACATAGCGGATACGATGCGTATCGAGTGTACGTAATCCGGGCCCAGGTCTACAATATATATTATGCAACACGCAATACATATACACAATACATGAACAATCACACACACACACACACACACAAACGCATAAAGCACATAAACCTAATGCACAAAAACACAGAATAATCCGAATTTAGATAATATAATATTACATAGGACAAAAAAATCCTTCCTCATATATTTCAGACAAAGTACGGTTGTTGCCCATAACACCGCGGATCGATATGTCAACCTTCAATTTTAAAAAATATATAATCTCTTCAACACTTTTTCTATGTGTAAAAATCATTGAAATGGTTAGTACAATCAATTGTGGCTTAATCCTATATAAACACAATATTTAACAGAATAATTTGTTCTTTTTTGTCTTTTCGTAAAAGGAAAATTCAACAAATAATATCCCTTAAAGAACGACATATCTTTTAAATTCAAGCAAACCAGTATTATCAACACTGCTAAAATATGGTAGGAATTTCATAGAAAATGTCCACTTCGTTTATTGAATGTTCCGGATTTTATTTTCTTGATATGTCCAAAAGGCGATGAAAGTGAAAGCCCCAAAGAGCGATGAAAATCTTTCCTGTCGTTCCCAAGCCACCTCTCAGATCGTAATTTTCTCCACATTCATGACCTTGCCCGTCGGTTTTTAAAACCCTTTTTGCCGATTTTAGACGACGACTTCGTCACCTCGACGTGATAATTTATCTCGAATCCTTTATCTTTCCAGTAATAATTAAAATGGAATTTCTATGTTATAAATTGCTATTTTTTTAATATAATATAATTAACACATTATATGTGTAAATTTTATCAGTATTATTAGAATAAAATTAATAAAAATGTTATGGTGGTATGACACAATGTTAAAATTTATATAATTTTTAGGTACAGTTACCGTCACTATTTCAAAACCAATTTTCAACTTATGGGTATGTGCGTGAACTGTTAATTTTCTAGTTTAATAGTATCTACTTAAAACCAAAGAAAGCAGTAATTTTTTTATAACTGTACTTAAAGGAACCCATGTCATAACTTACTTGATGACCTGCCCTAAAATTTGGATTTATGTAATAATTTTTGAACTGCGGTACAAAATAACTACCATAAATGATTAACTATGCAATAAGCTTTATTTTAAGCAAAGTTCATTATTCATACTGCAATAATTTTTAAATTAACTGTACCTAACTAAAAATAAAAATTATAGTTAAAAGCTACAATCTAGGGATTTTGTTGATGTAACCGTAAACATTGAAAACGAGTTTTGTAACCATGGAAATATGAATCACGTGGTTTTGTTTAAAAAAGTCCAGTAAATATTTTGGGCCCCCTCCCAGTAAATATTTTGGGTTTTGTTTGAGTTTCAATCATGATTGTAACCCCTCTGTGGCTCAGTGGTAAAAACGCCTACCTTTTGACCTAAAGGTCGTGAGTTCGAATCTCACCTTGGTGGAGAATTTTTCATTTATTAAAAATTAATAAATGAAAATAGCTTTTCTCCTTGTGGGATCGGTACTCACCGGAGGGACCGCAGACGCTCGGATACAATTAGCGTTTTTTAGCAAAAACAATGACGTCGACTTTGCTAAGTAACAAGACATTTACTCAACACACACACTACACATTGAACATACCCCCTTAATCAACAAATCCCATCTACACAATGGTTCTGTTGAATAAAAATAAGTGTTACCTTAGATGTAGTAACTTTTAAACAAAAGCTTATACGTATAAGGGTAAGATGTTACTTATTTATATTTGAATAATAGTAAAATTTTTCTGATAAAGTAATACAGTCGAACCCGCTTATTTGAATAGCCTTCGTGCCAAGAAAAATTATTCCTATAACCGACATATTCTAATAACCGATCATTGGTGGCTAGTAGAAAAGTTTCGGAACCTCAAATTTCTATTCCTTGGAATGTACTGGAAAAATATTCTGAAATTTAAGTATATACCTACTTACGTATATAGGTACACCTAAGTGTTTTTACTTTTAATATTGTCTTGTGATGTAATTTATATCTCCTTTAAATTTATGATTTAAATATTACTATAGTATTGTTTTTATTGATAAATATTGTTCCCACTAGTTTCTGGCTTTTCCAGTTCATTTTCAGGAAACTCAAAATCATGTCGTAGATGTTTGTAAATATTATGCAAAACATCACAACAAACAATGATTTTTGGAACTTTTTCCAAAGATACTCGTACTTAGACCCTAATATCGAAAGATATCTACTTTAGCTGCCCAAATACCCTTTCTCTGGAATGAATTAAATAATTCATCGCTTCTGTTTGGGCGTTTTCGAATGGGCATAATAACCATGGAGCAATTCCATATCCACTACCTCCAAGAAGGCAAAAATTTCCACTAAACCCTTGTTTAATTTGATAAATCTAACTTTGTTTCCAAATTCTCGAATCATGAACACTCCCAGGCCACTGAGTGTCCACACTTGTAATCACTTCATTTGCACTACACGTTACTTGTAAATTTCTATTAATAAATTCGTCACCAAATTCTGGAGGTATTTTAATTCAGTGCACCAATGACTGTAGGTAATTGGAGTCGATTTACCCATTTAATCCTTGCTCCTTCCATACCTTCCAGGTCAGACGGAAATTTTATCCACTAATGTGATTTTTAAGAAACTTTGTCAGCAACATTTTTGACCGTCTTGCCATCATACAATCGCGCTTCGTATGGTGAACGCGGAAATCTTCAGCAATACGTGGTTGAAGTCCATCACTAACGTATCGCAGAGGAATTCCCCATTTGTCGAGAGCAAAGTGCACCTCCTCTGGTTTCATCTAGCTGTGGCAAAAAATAATGTGATAGAAAGTCTATACTTTCGCTTAGATTTACTGGGACTTATGGTTTTTCTTTTCTTGTTGTGTTTATTTTTATGAGCATATTTATAATAAGGTCACCATAATATTATAATAAACGAAAAATGTTTAGAACCACCACTCTACTAGCGTAAGTATTCATTTGAGATCCCTTAATAAATATTAAGGTATCACTTACTAATTGTAGAATATTCTTCTTTTTCTTCAACTAAAAAGAAGTAAGAACTGGAAAAAATTATGTATAACCTTTTACTTTCAGTAATTACTTGAAAATAACAGAGCCTACTTTTTGCTCTAAGTAAACTTTTTTATATTAAGTAGTTACTGTTCTTTTATTCAATTACTATTAAGTAAATACTTAAATACGAGAAAGTAAAAGCAAATATGTACATACTTCTTTTTATTCAATAGACCCATTAGCAGGATCTATAAATTAATTTGGCTGTTAGAATAATAAGAAAAAATCCCGTGTAGCATGGTCTTTTTTTCTCTAAGTTTTTTGGCATACATATTCAGGGGGTCAGATAAGTACTTAGTCTATAAAACAAAAATGAAAATTTTGGAAAAGTGGTGATTTGTTTATGAATATGATCTCCTCTTAGCTTGATACACTTAACTCAATGATGCTCCTACTTCTTTAACTCGTGCGAGAAATACTTTTTCTCGAAGTCTGCAAAGTAGGCTTCCGTAGGGAGGGAGGTTGATGAACTCCTCATCATCATAAGTGGCTCGACAATCCGTTGTGGATCTTGGCCTGCTTACAAAGAAGTCGCCACTCCTGTCGATTCCTGGCAACTTCCCTCCATCTTCTGACCCCTAGAATTTTTAGGTCTTCTTCCACATCATCAATCCATCTTCTTGTTGGTCGTCCTCTACTTCTTGTGCCCTCTGGTTTTGAAAATGTTAATCTCTTAGTGTATTCGTGGTCTGACATCCTAGCAATGTGTTCAGCCCATCTAAGTCTCTGCACTTTAACGAATTTCACAATATCTGGATCAGTGTATAACTGATACAGTTCAAAGTTGTATCTTCGACGCCATAGCCCTTTTTCATTTACGGCCCAAAAACCTTTCTAAGGATTTTTCTCCCAAAAATACCAAGAAGTCTGTCATCACTTTGATATAGGGTCCACGTTTCAGCTCCATATATTAAATCCGGTCTTATTAAGGTCTTGTATATATTGAGCTTTACCGCACGTTTTATATTTTTATTTTTTAAATGTTTATGGAGACCGTGAACAGTTCTGTTTGCCATTGCTATGCATAATTTTATTTCATCGCTTGTCGTGTTTATTGAGTTTACTAGCGATCCAAGATATGTGAACTCCTTGACTTGCGCAAAGGTGTGATTGTTAATTTGAATACTCTGTTGGATATTTCGGGAGATTTTAGAAACCAACATATATTTGGTTTTTTCCTCGTTTACCACAAGTCCTAATTCACTTGCCATGTCCGCAAGCCTTGTAAGACACTGGTAAAATGTCTCTCAAACTTCTGCCCACTATAACTATATCATTAGCGAATGCGAGAATTTGCGTCGATCTATTAAAAATAGTTCCGTTCATTCTAATATTTAATTTTCTGACCTGCCTTTTGCAAGGCAATATTAAAGGGGAGACACGCCAGCGCGTCTCCCTGTCTTAGACCATTATTAACATCAAGGAACGCAGAGTTTTCTCCTTGAATTCTAATGCACAAGCTTACGTTTTGCGCTGTTAGTTGGGTCAACTTAACTAACTTAGGTGGGATCCCAAAGTCCATCATTGCATTACATAATGCGTTTCTTTAAACACTGTCATAGGCTGCTTTGAAGTCAACGAAGAGATGGTGGTTGTCTATGTTATATTCTAGTGACTTTTCTAGAATCTGTCTATGTACTTGGATTTGATATATAGTTGACTTTCCAGCAGTAAATCTGCATTGGTATTGACCTACAATATCTTTTGTAAAATGTTTAAGTCTTTCAAACAATACATTGCCGAAGATTTTATATGCAGATCCTAACAAAGTAATGCCTCTATAGTTCTTACAATGCAGTTGATCACCTTTTTATGCAACGAACATATTACTCCCTTTAGCAACATTTCTGGTACCAATTCATTCTGCCATATTAGTCTGGGCTGATTATCGGAGAATAGGCCATTTTTGGGAAAAGTTATTTACCAGCAATTTTATTGCTGGAATCGAATCTTATTATTGTATGTATTAATAATATAGGTATGCAAAGTCCGCAGATAGTGTGCTACTTTTTTTATAAACAAAATGGCGCCCGAAAATCGTGTTTTTTTCAATTTTTGCTCTATAACTCCAAAGATTTTAACTTTACACCAAAAACACTCAAATAAAAATTCACCGCAATTAAATTCTGCATAGAGACGTGTTTTTTCCGATTTACTTCGATGAAAATTTTCCCCGGAAAAAGCGGGTTTTCCAACAAAATCTTTAATTTTCAAGTAAACTTTTAGAGAAGTAATTGTTAATAAATAATTAAATAACTTGGTAATGTAAAATCTCTTTTCACATAGATTATGATTCCAGAAGCCGATGGAAATAGAACGAACAGTTTAGCAACAATTGAATTGTTAATTAAAAATTTAAGGTCGCTATAATAACGACAATAATTACGCGATGCATAAGAATAACTACGATTTTTTCATAAAAAGACATTATACCTATCTAATGTACTTTACAGAATTGAAATTGGACTATTTAAGCGGCCTCAGGAATATTTTCAAATTATAAAGAATTTTTTGGCTTATAAACAAATAGAATATCTCGGTAAATTTTAAACTAAATTAAATTATAAAAACGGTATTCGAAAAAAAGTAGCAGGAAACTTCTTTTAAAGAAAAAACGTTTAATTATGATGAGAAGTTCCTGAGATACAACCGGTCAAAGTTGACCGGAATTTACGGCAAAGATATAAACAATATGATCATAATTTTCAAACCATCACCTTTTTATTTTTGTCCTCTTTCTCCACACTAATTTTCATATCCTTAAAATGCTCATAACATATAATATTATAATAAAAACTATCGATAATACGTGTGAAAATTGCCAAAAATAGCAAAATTCCAATCAAAAATTAGGTTGGAGAAAATGTAACCCTGAAAGTTCAAAATCGGTATACGTTAAAAAAATGCATTTTCTCGGCTTCTCATGGAGCAATTTCCTTCATTCTTTTTTTGTTCCCAAGTAATTTGAGTAGAGCCATCGAACTAACGCATTATTAAATGTAAAACTTGCTTTTGTTTTGTCATAAAAAATTAATTTGTTTATTATAACACAAAATTTAAATTTCTTTAAATAAAAATTGTTTAAATAATTACACAGCTTTCAAATGGGAATATTTATGTTTTTAACTACTTTAAAAGGTACACTTGTAGTCTAAGAGCTGGGAGCGGATTTTGTGCGTGATAAGTAATATGGAAAAAATATACGGGGATATGTTGAATTAGTTGTGTACATGACTTTCACCAACGGCCGGAAACCAGAGTTGGGGCCGAGGGTAGTTATAAGGGGTCAAAGTCGCGGAATTTATTATTTTTTTTATGGCGCTCACGATCGAGATAGTGCACCAAAATTTGGGAATAAGTAGGTCATGACGTACCTAAGTAAAATCTCTAGGGGCTCAACGCTGCGTGGCCGACAAAGGGGTGGGGGTAGGGGTGAATATAAAAAATATAAAGGGTTTTTTGCGACGTTCGTGATTGAGATAGTGCACCAAAATTTGGGTATAAGTAGACCATGACATAAATAATTAAAATCCCCAGAGCCGGAAACCAGAGTGGCAAAGGAAGGTAGATATGGGGGCAAAATTCCGTTTTTTTATTATTTTTTTTTGTGACTCTCATGATCGAGATAGCGCGCCAAAATTTGGGAATAAGTAAGTCATGACGTAACTAATTAAAATCTTCAGGAGTGGAACGCTGCGTGGCCGACAAAGGGGTGGGGCAGGGGTGAATATAAAAAATATAAAGGGTTTTTTGCGACGTTCATGATTGAGATAGTGCACCAAAATTTGGAAATAAGTAGACCATGACATAACTAAGTAATATCCCTAGAGGCGGAAACCAGAGTGGCGGACGAGGGTAGTTATAAGGGGTAAAAGTCGCGGTTTTTATTATTTTTTTTGTGGCGCTCATGATGGAAATAGTGCACCAAAATTTGGGACTAAGTAGGTTATGACGTAACTAAGTAAAATATTCAGGGGCGGAACGCTGCTTGGGGTATAAAGGGGTGGTAGGCAGGGGTGAGTATAAAAATATATGGGTTTTTTTTTGCCGTTCGTGATCGACACAGTGCACCAAAATTTAGGAATAAGTAGATCATGATATTACTAAGTAAAATCTCCAGGGGCGGAACGCTGCGTGGAAGACAAATGTTGTGCCGGGTCACAAAAAAAATAATATACACTGCGACTTTGACCCCTTAAAACTACCCTCATCCCCAACTCTGGTTTCCGGCTCTGGGGATTTTACTTAGCTAAGTCATGGTCTACTTATTCCCAAATTTTGGTGCACTGTCACAATCTAGCACGTCGCGAAAAACCCTTTATATATTTTATATTCACACCTACTCCCACCCCTTTATCGGCCACGCACCGTTCCACCCCTAGAGATTGTACTTAGTTACCTCATGACCTACTTATTCCCAAAATTTTGGTGCACTATCTCGATCATGAGCGTCACAAAAAAAATAATAAAAACGGCAATTTTGACCCCTTATAACTACCCTCATGTCCAACTCTGGTTTTCGGCTCTGAGGATTTTACTTAGCTATGTCATGGTCTACTTATTCCCAAATTTTGGTGCACTCTCTCAATCACAAACGTCGCAAAAAACCCCTTATATTTTTTGTATTCACCCCTGCCCCACCCCTTTGTCGGCCACGCAGCGCGATACCCCTGGAGATTTTACTTAGTTACGTCATGACCTACTTATTCCCAAATTTTGGTGCACTCTCTCGATCATGAGCGTCACAAAAAAAATAATAAAAACGGCGAATTTGACCCCTTATAACTACCCTCATCCCCAACTCTGGTTTCCGGCTCTGGGGATTTTACTTAGTAATGTCATGATCTACTTATTCCCAAATTTTGGTCCACTATCTCAATCAAGAACGTCGCAAAAAACCCTTTATATTTTTTATATTCACCACTACCCCCACCCCTTTGTCGGCCACGCAGCGTTGAGCCCCTGGATATTTTACTTAGGTACGTCATGACCTACTTATTCCAAAATTTTGGTGCACTATCTCGATCATGAGCGCTATAAAAAAAATAATAAAATCCGCGACTTTGACCCCTTATAACTACCCTCGGCCCCAACTCTGATTTCCGGCCGTTGGTGAAAGTCATGTACACAACTAATTCAACATATCCCCGTATAGTTTTTCCATATTACTTATCACGCACAAAATCCGCTTCTATCTCTCCGACAAGTTTATCCAAATAAAAGCCTACAACTGGAAAAATATGTAGTTTTTGTTCTTATAAATAAATTAATCTATTGTAACAAAACAAAAGCAAGTTTGACATTTATTAATGCATTAGTTCGATGGCTCTACTCGAGTTATTAGGGAACAAAAAAAGAATTAAAGAAATTGCTCCATAGAAAGCCGAGAAAATGCATTTTTTTAACGTATACCGATTTTGAACTTTGAGGGTTACATTTTCTCCAACCTAATTTTTGATTGGAATTTTGCTATTTTTGGCAATTTTCACACGTATTATCGATAGTTTTTATTATAATAATATATGTTATGGGTATTTTAAAGATATGAAAATTGGTGTGGAGAAGGAGGAGAAAAATATAAAGGAGATGGTTTGAAAATTATGATCCTATTGTCTATATCTTTGCCGTAAATTCCGGTCAATTTTGACCGGTTGTATCTCAGGAACCACTCGTCATAATTAAACGTTTTTTCTTTTAGAAGAAGCATCCTGCCACTGTCTTTCGAATATCGTTTTCACAATTTAATTTGGTTTAATATTTTCCGAGATATTCTATTTGTTTATAAGCCAAAAAAATTGTTTATAATTTTAAAATATTTTTGAGGCCGCTTAAATAGTCAAATTTCAATTCTGTAAAGTACATTAGATAGGTATAGTGTCTTTTTATGAAAAAATCGTAGTCATTCTTATGCATCATAATTATTGTCGTTATTATAGCGACCGTAAATTTTTAATTAACAATTCAATTTTTGCTAAACTGTTCATTAAATTTTCATGGGCTTCTGGAATTATAATCTACATGAAAAAGTCTTTCACATTACCAAGTTATTTAAATATTGATTAACAATTACTTATCCTAAATTTTAGTTGAAAATTAAAGATTTTGTTGGAAAAACCCGCTTTTTCTGGGGAAAGTTTTCGTCGAACTGAATCGGGAAAAACACGTTTCTGTGCAGAATTTAATTGTGGTCAATTTTTATTTGAGTGTTTTTGGTGTAAAGTTAAAATCTTTGGAGTTATAGAGCAAAAATTGAAAAAAACACGATTTTCGGGCGCCATTTTGTTTATAAAAAAAGTAGCACACTCTCTGCGGACTTTGCATACCTATATTATTAATACATACAATAATAAGATTCGATAACTTTTCCTTGTATTTTGCTAATTATCCCAGAGTAATAAGAACTATCAGTTTATGGATTGCTGCAAAAAGTTGATCATCACCTTTTTTAAACATTTCCGAACAGATTTCGTCGATTCCTGGGGCTTTATTGTGTCTGAGTGTTAGGATGGCATTTGACGATTCTTCTCTTATTGGGTCTTCAATGTGTAGTTGATGTTGTAGATTTTGTTGATTTCCTATGTTGTAACCTCATTCAATGATGATGAACTCCTCATTCGACTTAAATTTCTGCCCAACGAGTGACTTTTGCAGGTTTGAAAGCAAAAAGATGTCGTACGAAGCCTAAAAATCTGGAGAATCGTAGCCCAATTTGACCAATTATTTATCCAAAAAGAAAATTATCACAAAACTCAAAGTTGAAGTATCTATTTATCAAAGTTCTCATAAGAAATTTCGATTTTTAGTTATTTTAAAAGCTCTAATGGTGCAAGAAAGTATTGCATTTATATCAAAATAAATGTATTAATTATTATGGTAGGGGAGCCCAAGCGGGGATTTTTGCAGTTACTCGAGCGCGTCAGATTATCATATGGCGAGAAACCTGGTACCCTGCAGATGTACGTCTACCATATATTGGCTCTTAACACAGGGGAGTTCGTTAAGGGGGGCCCGAAGAAGAAATCTATCCTTAAAAAAACTCCAAATTGTCAGATTAAGATAAGTTTAGTTAAATACATGCAAAAGAGTGTATATTTAAAAAATCTGACGATTTGAGCCGGGCGTAACGAAATGGGCGAGTCCCAAAATTTCACAAGAAAAAAGCGAATATTTCGCGAAATAAATAACAGATCGAAAAACTAAAAAATTTGGGCTCAATATTTTTTAAAAATCTATCGAATGATACTATACACGATCTCCCACGGAGAGGGGTGGGGGGTAAATTTAATATTTTAAATACGAATTCGGCGATATTTCGCGAAATGAAGATCAGATCGAAAAACTGTAATATACACTTATTCAATATTGTTGAAAAATCTATAGAATGGCACCACACACGACCTCCCACGGAGGTGGGGTGGGGGGTTACTTTAAAATCCTAAATAGAACCCCCATTTTTTATTGCAGACTTGGATTCCTTACGTAAAAATAAGTAACTTTTATGCGAAATATTTTTTCGAATTATGGATAGATGGCGTTATAATCGGAAAAAACGATTGTTAGAAGTGGAAAATTAAATTAAAATATGGCAAGCGCCTACTAAAATGGAAAACTTTACTTAAGTTTTTTTGGCTTTGGGACCTACTCTTCACAACCCAATAGGTCCCCAAAGCGCTCGAGTGACTGCACATTTAGCATACTTTGCTCCCCTACCATTACTGTGGAAAGAAATAGTGAATCCCTCAGTGAAAAAAATAAATATATAGATATAATACTTGGTGACATTCGTTGATGACAGAATCTTCATAGAATTTCCAATCATACCATTTCTACATACCAATATAGTCAGTATTGGTTGTAAAAATTTTTTTTCTGTAATAAGTATAATTACAGTGAATATAGTAGTGATATATATTCACATAATATATGTACTAGGAGTACCATTTCCCAATTTACTAGTATAAAACCAACTATTAATTACATACCAGCCAAAAACCCGATCATGCCTTCTACCTCAGTTTGTTCGAACAGCTCAAAAAACTTTGCGACAGCTGACCGTAAACTTCAGTGCAATGGTTGTAAACGGCAAATACATATTACATGCACGGACCTTTCTTCCGTCGATCGCGTAACTCGACAAAAAATTCGTGGATTAAGTATCCTATGTAATTCCTGCAGCTCAAATATTTCTAATATTTCGGAAATAAAAGATCTTCTGCTGAACTTTAAAATGAATATTCATACGAGAATAAATGATGTTGAAAATAAATTAACAGAGTTAAGTAATAAGCTCAGCCAAATTGATTTATTTAAGTCCACCAAATTCACTGATAATATTGCAAACGAAGCTCTAGATCGCATGACACGTGCTAATTGCTCACGATAATGTTTTGCTTACTAAACTTGACGAACTATCATCTTTTGATAATCTTATCATTACTGGAGATTTTAATTTCCCAGAGATCACCTGGCCAATAACTGCATTATCTGACGCCGAAAACGCTCATAATTTGTTTAAAAACTTTGTAGTAAATTCGAACCTGATACAACTCATCACAGAACCTACCCGATTTAGAATTAATAACCAACCTTCTATTTTAGATCTAGTGCTAATTAACGACGAAGGGCTAATTTTATCTCTTGAAATCAGTTCTCCTATAGGAAAGTCAGATCATGCAGTTATAACAGCTCACATTCAATTCAACCAAATACTACCCAGCAAAAATAATACTGTAACATATACTATTACCAACTTTTCTGAAATCGACACTAAACTATCTCAAATCAACTGGCAATTATTTTTTGCTGACTTAAACGACCCTTCATTAATGTGGACTGCATTTCTCGATGCCGTCCACAATATAATTTCTACAAACACTACCTTCCGTAATATTTATAAAAACAATCTTAAACCCTGGATAAATCGAACAGCAATAAACCAAATTAATCACAAACGACATCTCTGGCGGAAATTTAAACAGACCGGGCTTCTCACTGATTTTCAAAACCACCGCAGATTTTCAAATAACTTACAAACTTTTATAAAAACTTTAAGACAAAATTTTGAAGTGTTATTGACAGTGGTAATATAAAAAAAGTCTACAAATACATAAGGTCCTCATTGACGTCTAAAGTTTCCATTCCTCTACTTCAAAAACCTAATCAGACTTTATGCTCTTCTGACAAAGATTGTTCTGAAACTCTATCTTTAGCATTTTCACAGATTTTACTAAAGAATCGAATGATAGTAATCTACCTCCTGTTAGGTGTAACCGTGTCGGTGCATCCTTACGGCAAGTCGAATTTACAGTGGATCATGTCAAACAACACTTAATGAAACTTCGCACATCCGCTTCACCTGGTTTAGATGGTTTAACACCAAAACTATTAAAAAGATGCGCAGACACACTTGCAATACCTTTAACGTTAATTATGCAGACTTCTTTTATCCAGAATTTCTTACCCCCTAATTGGAAATTAACATCGGTCACTTCTATTTTTAAAAAAGGCAACAAACTCGATCCCAACAATTATCGTCCGATTAGCTTACTACCAGTAGTTAGCAAAGTCATGAAAGCCATTATTTCCGAGGAGATGACTAAATTCCTTCTCCAAGAAAATGTTATTCCAACACAACAACATGGATTTGTTTCTGGTCGCTCTACTCTAACCAATCTCCTACATTGTGTTAACGACTGGACGTCATATATTAACAGTTCACAGCCGGTCGACGTTGTTTATCTAGATTTCTCTAAAGCCTTTGACCGTGTTCCTAAGCGCAGACTTCTACATAAGCTAGAACATTTCGGAGTACACGGTACTTTATTATGTTGGATTGATGATTTCCTGACAGATCGACATTACAAAGTTAGAGTTGGCGAATCTTTCTCACAGGACAGGTTAGTGGAAAGTGGAGTGCCGCAGGGTTCTGTCCTTGGACCTCTGCTTTTTACGGTTTATACCAGCGATGTTCCTTCCTATGTTTCAAGTAAAATATCGTTATATGCTGATGACACAAAAATATATGCCAATCCTATCACAAACCAGTTAGCCCTCCAAAGAGACTTGGACTCTATTTTTACTTGGTGTTCCCAGTGGTTACTACCCTTAAACACGGAAAGATGTGTAGTGCTTAGAATTGGTAAAAACAATCCACTTGTGCCGTACTTCGTTAACGGACAACCATTAGGTTCAGTGTTCTCGTATAACGACCTCGGTGTTATCGTAAACAGCAGCCTAACGTGGTCCGACCATATTCAGTCTATTTGTAAACGTGCGAACTCCAGACTATATCTTATTCGGAGGTGTTTTTCGAAAGCTTCAATGCAGTCATTCTGTAAACTTTACACTATTTACATAAGACCGATTCTTGAATATGCTGGCCCAACGTGGTATCCTGATTTAGTTCGAGACAAAATTTTGTTGGAAAACGTCCAAAGAAAAGCCACTCGAATTCCATTGGGACTGAGAAGACCTTCCTATGAAGAAAGGCTCAGTATGGCCCACCTAACTTCTTTTGGACTTCGCCGACAACGTGGCGACTTAATAACCACATTCAAAATATTAAAATTTAATTTCGGAAATCTCGACGAAATTTTTACAATCAATCAAGATGAACGCCTTAGAGGTCACCAATTTAAACTGAAAAAGACGGCGACGGTGGAGGTGTACCTAATCGGTGCGTTGTGATGGTTGAAGAGCACATTTTTCTTCGCCAAATGGGGCCATGTTTTCTTCAATTCGGCATCGAATAGACCCAACAATTTGGCATAGTAGAACCTGTGACCGTTTTGCCCTTTTCAAAGAAGTAAGTTAGATCACACCTTGTAAATCTCAGAAAACGGTAGCCATCACCAATCCGACCGATAGGATAGTCTTCGCCTTCTTCGGAGAACGTTCGCAGGGTGACATTCACTGTTTCGACTATCCCTTGATCTCTGTTATGTATCAGTGGATCCATGCTCATACCCACAATGTAATGCAGGATATAACCCATGCAGTCTTCTGAGATTATTAGTGTCCCAGCCTTCTCGCGCAACTTGAGTAGACGGTCTGCCAATACGAGTTCGTGTTATCTTCCGTGGTAGGCTTTTTCGGGGCACCTGAGGTGACTTATCAAAAACCGATATGCTACCACGTTGAAACTCGTTAAAACAATTTCTGATTGTTATTGTCGAAGGAGAATAGTCACCGTAAATAAGATCAAAGCGCTCTTAGATTTAAATGTGCGATATTCCCTTCCAAAAACAAGGATCGAAATACCGACCGATATTGCTCTTTTCCGTTTTTATCCCTTACACTCCCGAAACAATGTAAGTTGACATATAAAGTTGTTCAGTCTATTTTTCCATTTATATGGGAACAAAGAGATATACTCTTTTTTTTCAGAATTTTGCTATGTCACTTTGACAGATTTTATTGATACTCACGATTGTGTTTCCCGGGAGTATATGCATGACATGCACAATTGTGTGACCGACACATTTGTGAGTATTGGGAGTGTATGACTACTCCCCCTAGAAAACAAAACAAATAAATTATAACATTTTACAACTTTTATTAGTAATATTAAGTACACATATTGTCATTTATTACAAATGTTAATAACTAGTATATTTTTAACACATTATTTGTTGTGAAAGTTAAAAAAACAATTTTGATTTTTGCTCATGCAGAGATAAACTTTGCGTTTGCTGCATGAAACTCTTGACCTACTCTTACAGGATTCCAATCTGTAACATAAAGGATTTTTTAGATCTTCCAAGACAGGCCAGTGATTAAAACCATCATATCTTTTGTCAGTGCAAGGTAAAGGTGACGGTCTCATTTTCTTTGGACGAGGGTCTTCATGTTTATCTTCTGTGTCCCCGTTTTCTGTATTTGGACTTTTCGTTCCACATAACAAATAATCTGCTAGTTCTAAGCGAAAGGATAATTCATCTTTAATATCTTTTGATTTGTATTTGTTACTTCGGCAGTCGCGACGGTATTTTATCCAACTGTTAACAATAGCTAAATCAAATTGATGTAGGATTACCTTCAATGTCCATTTGCGAGTTTTGAAGAAACTTCTATAACACTCCATCATCTGATCGCAGATATCAACTCCACCCATCTTTTACCGTGCATACATCCACAATATGAAGATTGACTCTCAAGAGATACGACCTATTTCTTGGAATTGGATCCTCAATTACAGGAAGTTTAAAGCGACTGCTCCAATATAAATGAATTCGAGGGAATTTTAAACAACCCATCACTGCATGGATCCCAAAAATTTTTTTTATTTCTTCAGGAGTTACTTTGGGTTTAAGTTCCCTTCCTGTTTTTGTAAATAAAATTGTGCAGTACGTTCTGCACACAGTTGAAAAAATGAGTTTCCTAAATACTTTCCAAAGTAACACCATAGTGTTAAAACTTTAGTGGGATCTGGAAGTATTGTTTCGGGTATATTTTCATTTTTAAATGGATTAGTTCTACCCCATTTTAGCATTGATGATTTTTGGAGATTTTGTACAGTACTGGGAACTGCGGAATCATTTTCGTCTCCACTTTTATCAGATTTATCACTTTCTTCAATCTCATCATCTTGTACAGACAAATTCTCCTCTTCAGACAGTACCCAATCGTCATCATCATCTCCGAGTTGAATTTCCAAATCGGACTCAATTTCATCCAGCAGTTCGTAGATTTCATCTGGATGAGCAGTCAGTCTCGCCATTTCAACTTTTCTAGTTGTTCCTGAAAAAGAAACCCTTGTTACCAGTTCAAAACTTACATTGATTGAAACACTTCAAAACTTACATTGACACCGCTCACTCCTAGCCCTCACAAACGTGTTGTTCTTCAAAACACGTTTGTGGATTTGTAACCTCAAATTAGTATTGAATGATTTTGTCTAAATAGGTAAACATACACAATTTGTGACGACTATCCTCCAAAATAAATATTTTAAACCAAATAAAAATGTGTACTTACGTCTAGAATCCATATTAACACACTTGACAAAAAGTCGTTACCATTTACTGAACAATATCATACGGATCTAAGCAAATTTTCGGTAATCTCCTGCGACAATATGATAGACACGTGCACCCACTATCGTGTCGTACAGGAGCAACTGGTGCAAAATGATATTTTAAACCTAATGTCACTTATAAATAAGACGCTCACAATTGTGAGTGTATGGAGCGTAAGGGTTATAAAATCCCCAGACACAGTCGCTTCGACATGCGGTTAAAACAAAACTATTATTTTTCTCATAGGCATCTTTCAGTGCGTCACAGTTTTTTGATTTCTTTCTAACGCATTAATTTGTATGTGACAGAAAAAAAGGCACGTCCGTGATTACAGAAATTTATAACATTTATTCTAGTTGTCGATAGATGGCGCCATAATCGAAAAAAAAATTATTTACGAATTATATAATATATCTACGAAGCAGAAAGCTAAAGCAGAAGCGTATTCAAACCTATACGATCAACTTGATACCAGGGAAGGCGAAACGAAGATATATAAAATAGCCAAACAGAGAGCAAAGAAAGCAAAATATTTTAATCAGATTAGGTGTATCCGAGATGAAAATAATAAAATACTAGTTCACGAAAAGGATGTCAAAAAGAGATGGAGAAAGTACTTTGACAGCTTATTAAATGAAGAGTTAGACAGACAGCCTGTGGAGTCAACGGAGACAGTAGCAGCAATGGTCACCAAAATAACAAACGAGGAAGTGGCTCAAGAGTATCAAAAATAAAGAAAGGAAAAGCGGTAGGACCAGATGATATTCCTGGGGAAGTATGGAAAGCATTGGGAGAGACAGGAAGAAGGTGGCTAGCAGGTTTATTAATAGAATTATGGAAGTTGGACAAATGCCAGACGAATGGAGAAGCAGTATGTCTACAAAAACAAGGGAGATATACAGCAGTGTACAAACTACAGGGCCATAAAACTGCTTAGCCACACCATGAAAATATGTGAGAGTAATTGATAGACGGATACGTGAACAGACCGACATATCCGAGAATCAATTTGGCTTTATGCAGGGCAGATCAACAAGAGACGCAATTTTCATTATAAGGCAGTTGATGGAAAAATACAGGAGTAAAGAAACAAACGCTCATATGGTATTCATTGATCTTGAAAAAGCATAATATGATAGAGTTCCTCGAGAGATTCTGTGGTGGGCACTCAATAAGAAAGGAGTCCCTGGTGCATATGTAAAGATTGTGAGGAATATGTATGAGGGAGTTACGACTAGTGTTAGGACAGGTGTGGGAGAGATTGATAAACATGTGAAAGTAGTATTGCAGGCTCGGTGCTTAGTCCGTATTTATTCTCATTAGTTTTGGACCAGATAACAGCCAAACTACAGGGTAACATTCCATGGTGCTTAATGTGCTGATGATGTCGTGTTAGTAGGAAATAGTAAAAGAGACTTAGAACAAAAACTGGAACAGTGGACACGAGCTCTGGAGGAAAAAGGTTTAAAATTTAGTAGAACAAAGACATAGTATTTGGAATGTTTATTTGAAGACGGAGTTACTACAAATAAAACGGTATCTTTCGATGGTGAACTGATTTTAAAAACAAATAGTTTTAAGTACCTGGGATCGGTATTACAGAGTAATGGAGAGATAGATGGAGATGCATGCAGTAGAATTAGGGCTGGATGGATGAAGTGGAAAGAAGCGAGTGGTGTGTTGTGTGACAGAAAAATTCCAATGAAGCTGAAGGGAAAATTCTATATAACAGCCATAAGACCGGCTATGATGTACGGAACTGAATGTTGGGCAGTGAAAAAGAAAGAAAGTGGAACAACGAATGCATGTGGCGGAAATGAGAATGCTTAGATGGATGAGTGGAGTGACAAAGAAGCATAAAATTAGAAATGAGTATATTAGGGGAAGTCTAGGTGTGGCACCAATTGATGCCAAAGTGAGAGAGCATAGGTTAAGCTGGTTTGGTCATGTTCAACGTCGAGACGTTAATCACCCAATACGAAGAATAGCTGAAGTGCAGATTCCTGGAAGGAGTAGGAGAGGAAGACCAAAGAAGGCTAGGGGGAGACGATAAGGCAGGAAATGTTGTTAAAGGGGATTAACATTGATATGACCCAAGATAGAATCGTGTGGAGAAATGCAATTAGGGAAGCCGACCCCGCATAGGGATAAGGCAAAGAGAATGATGTTGATTGGGTGCTACCTCTTTCTCACAGCTGAACATCGGCGTAGTCGTTTGCCCTGCCATAGAGAAAGAATTCTGTGAGAGCGGAAATGGAATCAGGTAGTCTATAGTAACGAATTCCGCTTCTGTCTGGGATTAAACGATGGTCGAAAAAGAGTGAGAAAGTGACGTGGTGAGAGAACACCACGTCACAATTTGACAGAGACCGGCACGTTCATTACATCGTCGTGGTTAAGGAAGGTGGTGCTATTGCTTATGGTAGCATATCACCACTAATTTTCATCAGAGACAATATGACAGCAACTGCGGGAGTATAGTCAAATTCTTGAGATTTTTTATATTGTCTGAACCTGAACCATAATCTCAAATACCTAGCTTATCTCAAATGCTGACTATACCTAAGTATTTATAGAAAGTAATTCAACATACATGTTAGATGAATTACTATTATTATATATTTATAATATAACTTATCCTAGTACAGAAAGATTTAGTCACTTATGGTAGGGGAGCCGAAGCGGATATTTTGGCAGTTACTTGAGCACGTCAGAAAATCACATAGGAAGAAACCTTGTAAATGTACTCCTACCATATATTGCCTCTTAATACAGGGGAGGTCGTTAAGGGGGTCTGAAAAAAAAACTATTTTTAGAAAAACTCGAAATCCCCGGATTGAGATAGGGTAAGTTAAGTACATGCAGAATAGTGTAAGTATATTTAAAAAATCTCACGATTTAAGCGGAGCGTAAGGAAATGGACTAGTCACAAAGTTTCAGAAAAAACGAGAATATTTCGCGAAATAACCATCAGATCGAAGAACTAAAAACTAAGCTATTTTTGGTTTTAGGACCTAATCTTCACAACCAAATAAGTCTCCATAACGCATTAGTAACTGCAAATTTAGCATCCTTGCCTCCCCTACTATTAGGGCGTTATACACAATTAAACAAGATTTTTATTTTACAAAATACGTTGTGGTTTTTACGTTTCTCAAATATTTAATTCTCTGTATCTTCTACTTTAAAGTTTCCAACTTTTGGGACTTTTTAAATTACATAAATTTGCACAGTCGACAATCCCAACCGCTTTCTCAGCAATTAAAATCCATTTAAAAAAGCCGACTCATAATTTTTTAACATCTGTAAATACGCCTAATATAAATTCGATAAAGAAGCATTTAAATTTGTAACATTGAGATAAATCTAAAGTTGATTGTCCTGGCCATTACTCTGCAATAGTTATTTATGAAACAGTTCGTGAAGTATGCTTTTTCGAACGCACGCAATATTCAGAGCACGAGCGACAACGGAGCGAGTGCTATACATCGCGTAAGTTCGCAAAAGTTACTTCACGCACAGTTTCATACAATATTTTATCTACTCTACCATAAACAAATAAAAAAACTGTAACTCTTCGTCACTGGAATTTATTTCTATTCTACAATTTTTAGAACTTTGACATTTAAAAATTCTAATTTCTTTCAAACCACAAAACTTTCAAAACTTTTGTAGTAATGTATTGCTCATTATGTCATCACTAAAGCTCGGATTTAGAGGCAACAAAAATTGAAGAAAAAGGCGCCTATATAGGCAAAGATTTTTATTAAAAAAGGCAGGAATATTAACATATAGGCAAAATACAGGCAATAAAGGAATATAACTTATTATTTATAACCACTTAAAATTTTATCATTAATAGAAACAACTAAATGTTTTTTAATATTTTCGGTTTTAAAACTATGTATTCAATCACTTAAAATTAATTTGTACATTGAATATGATAGTGGAGTCAATGAAGGTTTTCACCTCCGATTTCGTTGAACCTCCATCGATTTGCATGCAAATTGGTAAGTATGTAGAGGATACATCAAGAATCAAAGGTGACATGGTGCCAACTTGCGCTTTTACCCTGGGGGGGATGCCACCCCTTCTCGGGGGTGGAAATTATTTTATTAAAAATAATACCACTAATCGATAGAGGGACAAATTATAAGTAAAATTTGTTAGATAAAGTTATTCCAATAAATCAATAGTTTTTGAGTTATTAAAGATCAAAGTTTTGATTTTTCCTGAAAAAAATCCATGTTTTAAATCAGTTTTTCATAAATAACTCAAAAACCATAAGTTTCTTTAAAAAAGTTGTTATTACCAAAATCGAAGATAATATAAAAATAAATAATCTCCTTATTCGAAAAATCCTTTATTACATATACAAAGTGAGTTACATGCAATTGAATGTATATTTTTTTTCCGCGAGTACTCAAATCTTAGAATTCAAGCTTAAATAACAGGAAAACGATGCACTTTGTTAAATCTATATACTAAACCTTTTAATAAAGTACTTAAAGGTAACTATCAAAAAGCTATATAAGAAGTCGATAGTATCAAAATTAAGCAAGTTATGATGGAAAAAATAGGACCCTTTCAGATTTTTTAGGGAAGAATGAAAAATGAAACATACGTCATTTCCACAAAAATTAAAATTTATAGTAACCCATTTAAAGCATTTATTTTAACATGAATAATAACTTCAACAATTTTGAACGGTTTAGAATGCATATTTTTGAAAAAAAAATACGATTAAAAAAAATTAGAATTTTTCAAATTTTCGTGAATTTTATTTTCTTTTGATAATAACTCCAAAAATACTCGATATACTTAAAAAATGGTACAGAACAAAATTTTAGCTTTAACTTCATTTAAGCTTTTAATTTTTTTATTATTTTTTTACGACAAAAAATAACCGAGATAGAAACATTTAAAACCTAAATTTTACTGCGAGAACCATGTAACCGGGGCCCTTTCCCCTTGTATTTAAAAAAAAATAAAGGATTTAGAAAATCATGTTTAATACAATCTTATAGACCTTTTACTTAGCTCTGTAATGGTTTTTGGATAAATCTCATATTTCAAAAATTAACTGAGTTATTTTAAAAAAACCAATAACATTTTCTTTAAAAAAATTTTATAGTGGAGTTTTTGTATGTATACAGGTTGTGGGAAGTCCAATTAGTCGTTTGTTGTAGGAGATACGAAAAAAGTTTATTTAGGTGAGATTGGGGCATAGATAATATCAGAATTGAAATACATTGCCAAATATACAGGGCCACCCATATTGACAGGGTGAAACAAAATTATCTTTTGTTTAATGGAACACCCTGTATATTTTTGTATATTTTTACATTTTTAGATTCTACTCTATGTTTTATTTCTTAAAATATCAGGTTTTGTGATGTTATACGAAGTAGTTTAAAAGATAATTACGTTTTTTTTTTCAAATTTCATAGCAATATTCACCCCCTGTATAATTGTAGTGATTTGACATCAGAAAATCAGTTTATGTTCAAGTGATTTTTAATATAGTCTATTATTGTTAAACATTATTAATCTAACAAAATGTTTAATCTTAGCTAATACAGGGTTGGTCGAAACTGAATGACTGTTTTCTCAAAGTTTGAGAGTATGAGTTTTCTCAAACGGAGCAGCCTGTAATGCCTGTAATGAGCATTATAATGAAATGCTATTGTATGGCACTTTATTCTTTCCCACCCTGCCAGTGAGAACTGAATTTATTTTTGAAATCCCTAACTTTATGTCTTTAATTATTTTAAATATTGTAAACGATTAAAAAACAATTAAATTGAAATAAATAACCAGTGTATATCTTCCATATTTACTTCATATTTAACGTCGCCTGTACCATAACATTGCACAGATTATTATCCTTGTATAGCAACGATATACCATGAATGTGAATTCATACTTGAGAAATGTCCTATATCCAGTCTCACAAAAAAAGGGATTCTTCAAACATGATATATATGCAGACAAAATCAGCCAAAGTGATTTGCGATATCTAATTAAAGGCCGTACCAAGTTGGTTTTGTTGAATAGAGCATGAAAACACGACGATACTTTAGTGATAAGCGTATTTTTCGTAGTAGCTATAGTATGTTGTTTTATATTATGTATTACCTATATTAAATTAGTTTTAGTATGTTTCGTTTATCTAAAAAAATGTAAAACAAACAAAAATCTGTTTTTCTTGTAGTTGTTTTTTCGTATAGATATTGTTTTATATTGTAGTAAATTGAATTTAGTTTTAGTATGTTCCGTTTGTTTGTAGAATTATATTTAATTAGATTTGCTTTAATTACTAAAATAAATAAATTTTCAATTATATTTTATGTATTTGTGGAAAAGGAAACCTAGCACTAGCGGCCACATTTCTATAACGGCCAATTGTTTTCTATTTTTAGTGGTCGTTATTGGCAGGTTTTACTGTACCAATAATATTTTATTAAATTATGAAATATTATTTAAATAAAAAATTTATAAACTTGATAACAAAAAGTTTGCTTAGAATTTACTCCTCTATCTAATTATGGGGTTATTTTTAATAAAATAGTGTTCACCCATGAGAAGGGGTAACATCCACCCCCAGGATAAAAGCGCGAGTTGGTACCACATCAGTTGGTTTGTTGTTTCTTGAGGTATCCTATAACTACTTACCAATTTTCATGAAAATTGATGGAGGTTCAACGAAATCAGTGAAAACCTTCAGTGACTGCCTTTTTGGAAATATAAAAGAATAATTTTTTTCGTGATTGTCGATTTGCTAATTTTCTGATTTTTGGTTGCTATAAGGTTTGAAAAATTAATAAAAATTATAAATCATGCACATAAATGTAAAAAAATATTTATTTTACTTAATTAAACGAGATTGCTTGAGCCAGAAAGCTGAAATCTGCATTTTTATCATTAAAAAAAAGGTGGATTTCACCCCTAAAATGCAGAAAGCGCAACTTGGTGCCATATCACTTTTATTTTTTGAGGTATTCTCTAACTAATCAACAATTTTCATGAAAATCGATGAAGGTTCAAAGGAATCGTGGGTGAAAACATTCAGTGACTACACTTTTAGAAATATAGAAGAATAAGGTTTTCGTGATTTTCAACTTGTTAATATTCAGATTTTTCGTTACTATAAGGTTTGAAAAATTAAAAAAAAAAGTAATTCATGCACATAAATATAAAACAAATATTTATTTTCCTTAATTCAAGATTACTTGCGCCATAATGCGGAAATCTGCATTTTTTACAATTTAAAAAGTAGGGGTGTATTGCACCCCTAAAATGTAAAAGCGCAAGTTGATTCTATATATTTTTTATTGCTTGAGTTATCCTCTAATTACTTACCGATTTTCATGAAAATCGATGAAGGTTCAGCGAAATAGGAAGTGAAAACTTACAGTGACTGCACTTTCAGAAATCTAAAAAATAATTTTTAAAAAGGGGTGTATTTCACCCCTAAAATGCAAAAAGCGCAAGTTGGCACTATGTCACCTTTGTTACTTGAGGTATCCTTTAACCACTCACCAATTTTTATGAAAATCGATGGAGGTTCAATGAAATCTGAGGTAATAACTCATATCCACCTTCATTGACTCCACTATGAACGTTCCACATCGACAGATGTAATTGGAGCATATTTCAGAGCGGATAATAAATCTGGCATAATTAGTAATTCCTCGGAAAATGTCCCATTCAAAACTTTAGCAACATTAGATAAAAACGAAAACCTTCATTCTTGTCGAAAACATATTTCATTTTTTTAAAAATTAATTGACCGTTACTTCCAGGTGCCGATTTAATTTTCCTCTTTAAATTATCTATTAATTTTACTGACTCACATAAATTTAACTCTTATTTTTCTAATAAGGTAATTCTGGTAACTATTAATTTATAATTGTCATTGATATAAGCGAGTTCTTGTTTCAATTTGGGATTTTTGAATATTTTTTTTTGCTTCTCGAATGGCTTCGGAAATATCATCATCAAATTCTGACATAACTAATTCTATTTCATTGCAGTGTTCTAAGTAAAAAAACACTGCTTCGAGCCAGGTTCCCCACCTTGTAATTACTGGTTTAGGTGGCAAAGGGACACCGGGAAGTCTTTCTTTATATATTTGCACCCTCAACGAAGCCTTTACAAAAACTTTTTTCATAAAATTTATAAAATTATTTACCAACGGAAACAGATTTCTTATTTCTTCAGCAATTCTATTTACCCCGTGGGCTACACAAGTGCAATGAATTAAATTAGGATAAAAAATCTTTAAATTAACAGCAGCTTTTAACATATATGCCGCAGCATCTGAAAGCATTAAAACTATTTTATTCACTGGTATAGGGTTGGGTAAAAAGAGGTTTGTTAAACTATCTTGTATAAATCAACTTCTTGTTAAATTGTTTGTTTTTTCCAATTCTTTAACGGCAACTAAATAAGGTTTTCTCGCGAACTTTTCGTTCAAAATTCCAATCATTAAATTAGCTATATACCTGCCGCATACATCTGTCGTTTCATTCACGATAATATACAAAAAATTGCCCTCTATTGCCCTCTAACTCCCGCTTAATTTTTGAAATACATTCCACATAACATTTTTCCACAGTATGTTTTCTCAATGTACTCTCGTCCGGTAAGGATTTATTAAGATATTTTTCGAAAAAGCATTTAAAACTAGGGTTATTAACTTTATATAGTGGAATGTTTTCACCTCCGATTTCGTTGAACCTCCATCGATTTGCATGCAAATTGGTAAGTATGTAGAGGATACATCAAGAATCAAAGGTGACATGGTGCCAACTTGCGCTTTTACCCTGGGGGGGATGCCACCCCTTCTCGGGGGTGGAAATTATTTTATTAAAAATAATACCACTAATCGATAGAGGGACAAATTATAAGTAAAATTTGTTAGATAAAGTTATTCCAATAAATCAATAGTTTTTGAGTTATTAAAGATCAAAGTTTTGATTTTTCCTGAAAAAAATCCATGTTTTAAATCAGTTTTTCATAAATAACTCAAAAACCATAAGTTTCTTTAAAAAAGTTGTTATTACCAAAATCGAAGATAATATAAAAATAAATAATCTCCTTATTCGAAAAATCCTTTATTACATATACAAAGTGAGTTACATGCAATTGAATGTATATTTTTTTTCCGCGAGTACTCAAATCTTAGAATTCAAGCTTAAATAACAGGAAAACGATGCACTTTGTTAAATCTATATACTAAACCTTTTAATAAAGTACTTAAAGGTAACTATCAAAAAGCTATATAAGAAGTCGATAGTATCAAAATTAAGCAAGTTATGATGGAAAAAATAGGACCCTTTCAGATTTTTTAGGGAAGAATGAAAAATGAAACATACGTCATTTCCACAAAAATTAAAATTTATAGTAACCCATTTAAAGCATTTATTTTAACATGAATAATAACTTCAACAATTTTGAACGGTTTAGAATGCATATTTTTGAAAAAAAAATACGATTAAAAAAAATTAGAATTTTTCAAATTTTCGTGAATTTTATTTTCTTTTGATAATAACTCCAAAAATACTCGATATACTTAAAAAATGGTACAGAACAAAATTTTAGCTTTAACTTCATTTAAGCTTTTAATTTTTTTATTATTTTTTTACGACAAAAAATAACCGAGATAGAAACATTTAAAACCTAAATTTTACTGCGAGAACCATGTAACCGGGGCCCTTTCCCCTTGTATTTAAAAAAAAATAAAGGATTTAGAAAATCATGTTTAATACAATCTTATAGACCTTTTACTTAGCTCTGTAATGGTTTTTGGATAAATCTCATATTTCAAAAATTAACTGAGTTATTTTAAAAAAACCAATAACATTTTCTTTAAAAAAATTTTATAGTGGAGTTTTTGTATGTATACAGGTTGTGGGAAGTCCAATTAGTCGTTTGTTGTAGGAGATACGAAAAAAGTTTATTTAGGTGAGATTGGGGCATAGATAATATCAGAATTGAAATACATTGCCAAATATACAGGGCCACCCATATTGACAGGGTGAAACAAAATTATCTTTTGTTTAATGGAACACCCTGTATATTTTTGTATATTTTTACATTTTTAGATTCTCCTCTATGTTTTATTTCTTAAAATATCAGGTTTTGTGATGTTATACGAAGTAGTTTAAAAGATAATTACGTTTTTTTTTTCAAATTTCATAGCAATATTCACCCCCTGTATAATTGTAGTGATTTGACATCAGAAAATCAGTTTATGTTCAAGTGATTTTTAATATAGTCTATTATTGTTAAACATTATTAATCTAACAAAATGTTTAATCTTAGCTAATACAGGGTTGGTCGAAACTGAATGACTGTTTTCTCAAAGTTTGAGAGTATGAGTTTTCTCAAACGGAGCAGCCTGTAATGCCTGTAATGAGCATTATAATGAAATGCTATTGTATGGCACTTTATTCTTTCCCACCCTGCCAGTGAGAACTGAATTTATTTTTGAAATCCCTAACTTTATGTCTTTAATTATTTTAAATATTGTAAACGATTAAAAAACAATTAAATTGAAATAAATAACCAGTGTATATCTTCCATATTTACTTCATATTTAACGTCGCCTGTACCATAACATTGCACAGATTATTATCCTTGTATAGCAACGATATACCATGAATGTGAATTCATACTTGAGAAATGTCCTATATCCAGTCTCACAAAAAAAGGGATTCTTCAAACATGATATATATGCAGACAAAATCAGCCAAAGTGATTTGCGATATCTAATTAAAGGCCGTACCAAGTTGGTTTTGTTGAATAGAGCATGAAAACACGACGATACTTTAGTGATAAGCGTATTTTTCGTAGTAGCTATAGTATGTTGTTTTATATTATGTATTACCTATATTAAATTAGTTTTAGTATGTTTCGTTTATCTAAAAAAATGTAAAACAAACAAAAATCTGTTTTTCTTGTAGTTGTTTTTTCGTATAGATATTGTTTTATATTGTAGTAAATTGAATTTAGTTTTAGTATGTTCCGTTTGTTTGTAGAATTATATTTAATTAGATTTGCTTTAATTACTAAAATAAATAAATTTTCAATTATATTTTATGTATTTGTGGAAAAGGAAACCTAGCACTAGCGGCCACATTTCTATAACGGCCAATTGTTTTCTATTTTTAGTGGTCGTTATTGGCAGGTTTTACTGTACCAATAATATTTTATTAAATTATGAAATATTATTTAAATAAAAAATTTATAAACTTGATAACAAAAAGTTTGCTTAGAATTTACTCCTCTATCTAATTATGGGGTTATTTTTAATAAAATAGTGTTCACCCATGAGAAGGGGTAACATCCACCCCCAGGATAAAAGCGCGAGTTGGTACCACATCAGTTGGTTTGTTGTTTCTTGAGGTATCCTATAACTACTTACCAATTTTCATGAAAATTGATGGAGGTTCAACGAAATCAGTGAAAACCTTCAGTGACTGCCTTTTTGGAAATATAAAAGAATAATTTTTTTCGTGATTGTCGATTTGCTAATTTTCTGATTTTTGGTTGCTATAAGGTTTGAAAAATTAATAAAAATTATAAATCATGCACATAAATGTAAAAAAATATTTATTTTACTTAATTAAACGAGATTGCTTGAGCCAGAAAGCTGAAATCTGCATTTTTATCATTAAAAAAAAGGTGGATTTCACCCCTAAAATGCAGAAAGCGCAACTTGGTGCCATATCACTTTTATTTTTTGAGGTATTCTCTAACTAATCAACAATTTTCATGAAAATCGATGAAGGTTCAAAGGAATCGTGGGTGAAAACATTCAGTGACTACACTTTTAGAAATATAGAAGAATAAGGTTTTCGTGATTTTCAACTTGTTAATATTCAGATTTTTCGTTACTATAAGGTTTGAAAAATTAAAAAAAAAAGTAATTCATGCACATAAATATAAAACAAATATTTATTTTCCTTAATTCAAGATTACTTGCGCCATAATGCGGAAATCTGCATTTTTTACAATTTAAAAAGTAGGGGTGTATTGCACCCCTAAAATGTAAAAGCGCAAGTTGATTCTATATATTTTTTATTGCTTGAGTTATCCTCTAATTACTTACCGATTTTCATGAAAATCGATGAAGGTTCAGCGAAATAGGAAGTGAAAACTTACAGTGACTGCACTTTCAGAAATCTAAAAAATAATTTTTAAAAAGGGGTGTATTTCACCCCTAAAATGCAAAAAGCGCAAGTTGGCACTATGTCACCTTTGTTACTTGAGGTATCCTTTAACCACTCACCAATTTTTATGAAAATCGATGGAGGTTCAATGAAATCTGAGGTAATAACTCATATCCACCTTCATTGACTCCACTATGAACGTTCCACATCGACAGATGTAATTGGAGCATATTTCAGAGCGGATAATAAATCTGGCATAATTAGTAATTCCTCGGAAAATGTCCCATTCAAAACTTTAGCAACATTAGATAAAAACGAAAACCTTCATTCTTGTCGAAAACATATTTCATTTTTTTAAAAATTAATTGACCGTTACTTCCAGGTGCCGATTTAATTTTCCTCTTTAAATTATCTATTAATTTTACTGACTCACATAAATTTAACTCTTATTTTTCTAATAAGGTAATTCTGGTAACTATTAATTTATAATTGTCATTGATATAAGCGAGTTCTTGTTTCAATTTGGGATTTTTGAATATTTTTTTTTGCTTCTCGAATGGCTTCGGAAATATCATCATCAAATTCTGACATAACTAATTCTATTTCATTGCAGTGTTCTAAGTAAAAAAACACTGCTTCGAGCCAGGTTCCCCACCTTGTAATTACTGGTTTAGGTGGCAAAGGGACACCGGGAAGTCTTTCTTTATATATTTGCACCCTCAACGAAGCCCTTACAAAAACTTTTTTCATAAAATTTATAAAATTATTTACCAACGGAAACAGATTTCTTATTTCTTCAGCAATTCTATTTACCCCGTGGGCTACACAAGTGCAATGAATTAAATTAGGATAAAAAATCTTTAAATTAACAGCAGCTTTTAACATATATGCCGCAGCATCTGAAAGCATTAAAACTATTTTATTCACTGGTATAGGGTTGGGTAAAAAGAGGTTTGTTAAACTATCTTGTATAAATCAACTTCTTGTTAAATTGTTTGTTTTTTCCAATTCTTTAACGGCAACTAAATAAGGTTTTCTCGCAAACTTTTCGTTCAAAATTCCAATCATTAAATTAGCTATATACCTGCCGCATACATCTGTCGTTTCATTCACGATAATATACAAAAAATTGCCCTCTATTGCCCTCTAACTCCCGCTTAATTTTTGAAATACATTCCACATAACATTTTTCCACAGTATGTTTTCTCAATGTACTCTCGTCCGGTAAGGATTTATTAAGATATTTTTCGAAAAAGCATTTAAAACTAGGGTTATTAACTTTATATAGTGGAATGTTGGATGCAATCATCATCTGGCATAAATCAAATTTAAATGCGTCTTCCTCCTTTTTTTTGAACTGCTTAAACTATCCCGCAGAGATATGTGGGCTAACTTAGAGGAATTTAATTTTTCCAAATTACCTTTATGAAGTGGGATTCCACAATGCTGGTCAATAAAGTACTTTTTTCTACTTGAAATCTGAGAATTAAAAAAAAATAATTAGAATTCTAAAACCGCTTTAGAATTTAGTTATGTTGTGGGACGAGAAAAAAAGAGAAAAAATAAAACTTACCGATTTGCCGCATGGTTTACAAAATGCTCCATCTCCTTCTAGAGAAAGTTCCGAATAAGGTGCGATCCATAGCCTTAATTTAGATGTCATCTTTTCACACAAATGTCCAAAACGTTTTAAAACGTGTTCTTTGCTTTTCGGTATACGCAACAAAACTAAACTAGGATATAGCAATTTGTGACTAAACTCTGATACAGTAACCGACTGTACAACTGATAATAAACTAATAAAGCTTAGGCATTTCCAAATAGTTAACCCTTAAGTCTAGATCAGGTATATTTTAAATAAATATATTTTAAGCAGTTTAATCGTATTTTTATTTAAATATTAAACCAATTTTAACACTTAAAATAAAATACCAAAAATTAAAAATACGGTTAATAATTACGTTATTGTTTATGAAGTGTAGGCTTCCGCAGCGCAGTTGCTTTTCCCTTGACGAATAGTAGAAAATCTAAATAAATATATTTGCTAACAAATGATCAGTAGTAACTGCACAAGAGCTCTAAAATTCTATATTAATTTTAAAGATCGAGTGCAATTTGTTGCGATTATTTCATGAATAAAACTGTTCAAAACCAAAATTTTATTGTAATTTATTTATGTAAGTACAATTAAACACACAGTTGTTATAAAAATTTGACGGTTGAAAGTCATCACTTTTATAATTTTTAAAACATTAATTGTCATTACCGTCACTAAATGTATTTTTTCGTAGCAACGAAGGGCATCTGACGTAATATACTTGACGACAAGAAATTATCAAAAATTATCGGATATACGCTGTGAGCTCGTACGTAGAGGGGATATTTACAAATTCGCGAGCGCCAGTAGTGGCAAGTCTGTAAACGTTTACCGGAAATTTGACATAAATGTCAAAGTGATTAATTTAAAATTAAAATTAAAAACATTAATTATAAAAAATATTAGTTGGTCAAAGCTGTGGTATATATTTTTACCTTAAATATACTTACGTTTTAAATACTCAATTTAAGTTTTTTTAATGTTCCGTAATATGTAATTATAATTAATTTAAAAATCTTAGCGCCATCTACACGATAATTGTGAAAGTATCCGAAGTAAGAAATTCATATTTTATCAATAGAACGTCAAAATGATTAGCAAAATCTTAAAATAATCGATTACGATTTGATTAATTTTTTGCGTTGTAAATGTTAAACGATATCAATTAAATAATAAATTTAAAAATTACTGGTGAAAGTTGAATTAGTAATCCGCTAGGAGCGCCACCAGCGAAGCTCAGAGCGTATATCACAAGAGAGTGAGAATAAATTGAAAATAATGCGACAGTTTTTCGAAAATTTGTTGTCAATAACAACAAATTTGAGTAAAAATGAAACATTATTTTCTTATTAATTCTTACTGTCGTGTGATATTCGTAAGATTATTTTTTAATACGTATATTATGGATATTTTCTTCAATGTGACAGTTGTCAAAACTAGGAAACTGGTTGCCATTAAACAGAAACAATCTACTTAAAAAAATTCTATCGGTAATTTTCTACAGTAGATAATTCTCACTATAATTTTAATCTGATTGGACAGAATTAAACACGTGATCAAATATCTTAATATACGATTGGAATTTAAAATCATCAAAAAATAACCAGTTTAATTTAGATTTATGTAGCTTTCTATTGGTCAGAATCTCCTATGAATGAAATAATCATTAATATCTGTCACCGTCCTACATATAATCGAATTAACAAAAACACCATTTCATTAATATATTTGCATTAATACAAAACTTGAAAGATTTAAGAATTTTATTAATTTTAGACGAAATAAAAATTTCGTATGACTGTAATGACGATGACAGAATGTGCATGATGGCCGATTTCGATGTTTAAGTAATCAATATTGAATAAGTACCTAATTACTAAATCTGTAAAATTTCGATTTATGTTTTATGAATATAATTGCAAAATACTAGAGAATTTCACTTTCTGGCATAAATTTAATTAATAATAACGTAAATTTGGTACAATATTTTTAATAATAATTATTACTTATTACTTAAAATTTATTTACTTTAATTATTAAAGTAAATAAATTTTAAGTTCACTCAAATAAATAATCGATTACTGCCATCGACCGCTTACACTCAATCTCAGTTAATTTGATTAATCGCGGCAGGTAAAGTAAAATTCCTCTTTCAGTACAATAAAGTGTTACTTTACAGCCGCAAATGGCGTCAAATGAGTACAATAATGAATTACTTTAGTGACGGTTGGCGATAAAATAAATTTCCAAACTGGTCTATAAAACTTGAAAGCTCTCCGTTCCTTTATACTTCTTCTTTGAGCCTATCATGTAAGAGCTTTACAGACTTACTAATTTGGATTTTAAAACGATATACCTATTCAATCCTAGGTAGTTTAGGACCAAAATGATAATTAGGGCTTTACATTTCAGGATCAAACTTCCAGTAGATAATAGATCCGCTTTAATTTGTTATAGAATATGATATACAGTGAGCACACAAAGTTTGGAATAAATTTATTTGTTTTTGACTAGGCGATTTTGGAAATAAATCTCGAAACGGGTCGATTTTTAATTTTCAGGTATGATTTTGTGGCACATTATATATCATACTATGGACGCCATCTATCTGGGCGTGATGATGTAATCGTTAGTTTTTTAAAACGAGGATAGTGGTCGTGTGATAGCTCATTTGAAAGTTTATTGAATTTTCTATTCAGTAGTTTCAACATAGATATAATTAAAATGAAAATCAATGGTTTCGTTTTGATTTAATTCGGGTGGGTCCTTGCCACCCCCCGACAGGCATTTCTAGGTTTACCCGTTATCAGGAGGGCTCTGCAAGAAGATCGATCTGAATCAAAACGTCCGATCTGCTCGGTATAAATAATTAAATATTCATACCGGAGTATGACTAGAACGACCTCTAACGGGAAACAGTAAAATGAGTAATGAAATGAGTTGTCGGCATTCAGTTCACTCAGTGATACAATTATTTATACAGAATGTCCAAAAAAACTTTTTTTGAACTAAAATAAATTAACACAAAAAGAATGTATGTAATTTATTTAAATTAAAATACATTTTACTGTTGTCAGAAAAGAGAAAAAATGTTTATTTGAGAAATAGACATTGCTTTTCGCTGAAATTAAATGTTCAAGCTGGCATCCACCTGCCTCTTGTCAGTTTGAATATTTAATTTATGCGAAAAGCAGTGTTTATTCGTCAAATAATACTCTGGGCTAATTAGCAAAATACAAGGAAATGTTATTTACCAGCAATTTTATTGCTGGAATCGAATCTTATGATTCTATATAATAATAATATAGGTATGCAAAGTCCGCAGATAGTGTGCTACTTCTTTTATAAATAAAATGGCGCCCGAAAATCGTGTTTTTTTCAATTTTTGCTTTATAACTCCAAAGATTTTAACTGAACATCAAAACCACTGAAATAAAAATTCACTGTAATTAAATTCTGGATAGAGTCGTGTTTTTTCCGCTTTACTTCGACGAAAATTTACGCCGGAAAACGCGGGTTTTTCCTACAAAATCTTTAATTTTCAACTAAAATTTAAGATAAGTAATTGTTTATAAACAATTAAACAACTCGGTAATATAAAATCTCTTTTCGTATAGATTATAATTCCCGAAGCCAATGGAGATTGAATGAACAGTTTAGCAACAACTGAATTGTTAATTAAAAATTTACGGTCGCTAGAATAACCACAATAAACAATATTATGATACATAAGATTAACTACGATTTTCGTATAAAAAGACACTGTACCTATCTAATGTACTTTACAGAATTAAAATTGGACTATTTAAGCGGCCGCAGGAATATTTTAAAATTATAAACAATTTTTTGGCTTATAAACAAGTAAAATATCTCGGGAAATATTAAATTAAATTAAATCGTGAAAACGGTATTGGAAAAAAGCGGCAGGACGATTGTTTTAAAAGAAAAAAAAGTTAAATTGTGATGAGTGGTTCCTGATATACAACCGGTCAAAGTTGACCGGCATTTACGGCAAACATATAAACAATAGGATCATAATTTTCGAAACATCACTTTTTTATTTTCGTCCTCTTTATTCTCTTTCTCCGCACCAATTTTCATATCTTTAAAATACTTGTAACATATATGATTATAATAAAAACTATCGATATTACGACTGAAAATTGCCAAAAATAGCAAAATTCCAATCAAAAATTAGGTTGGAGAAAATGTAATCTCAAAGTACAAAATCGGTATACGTTAAAAAAAATGCATTTTCTCGGCTTCCCATGGAGCAATTTTCTTCATTCTTTTTTTGTTCCCAAGTAACTCGAGTAGAGCCATCTAACTAACGCATTACTAAATGCCAAACTTGCTTTTGTTTTGTTATAATAGATTAATTTATTTATAAGTAAAGAAAACTACATATTTTTTTCATTTGTAGACTTTTTTTATATAAACTTACTAAAAGTGTAACTTTTAACGTCAAAAACACAATAAATATTTTCATTTGAATGCTGTATAATTATTTAAACAATCTTTATTTAAACAAATTATAAATGTTTATTATAATAAATAAATTAATCTATTATAACAAAACAAAAGCCACTTTGACATTTAATAATGCGTCAGTTAGATGGCTCTACTCCAATTACTTGGGAACAAAAAAAGAGTGAAGAAAATTGCTCCATGGGAAGCCGAGAAAATGCATTTTTTTAACGTATACCGATTTTGAACTTTGAGATCAGATTTTCTTCAACCTAATTTTTAACTGGAATTTTGCTATTTTTGGCAATTTTCACTCGTAATATCGATAGGTTTTATTATAATAATATATGTTACAAGTATTTTAAAAACATAAAAATTAATGTAGAAAAATAGGACAAAAATAAAAAGGTCATGTTTTGAAAATTATGATCCTATTGTTTATATCTTTGCCGTAAATGCCGGTCATCTTTGACCGGTTGTGTCTCAGGAAACACTCATCACAATTAAACGTTTTTTCTTAAAAAAAAGGGCCCTGCTTCTTTTTTCCAATACTGTTCTCACAATTTAATTTCGTTTAATATTTCCCGAGATATTTTATTTCTTTATAAGCTAAAACATTGTTTATAATTTTAAAACTATCCTGAGGCCGCTTAAATAGTCCAATTTCAATTCCTCTAAAGTGCTTTAGATAGGTACAGTATCTTTTTGTACAAAAATCATAGCTATTCTTATGTAGGTATCATCATTATTGCGGTTTTTATAGCGACCGAAAATTTTTAATTTACAATTCAATTGTTCCTAAACTGTTCATTTAATTTCTATCGGCTTCGGGAATTATAATCTACATGAAAAGAGCTTTTATATTACCAAGATATTTAATTATTGATAAACAATTACTTATCTAAAATTTTAGTTAAAAATTAAAGATTTTGTTGAAAATTCCACACCTGTAATTTTGAACAAATCAAAATACGTTATTTTGACAGATCACCATGGCAACGGAGGTATTTTATCGGAAATTTTTTGCTCGTGGGGTACCCAACAGCGAATTATAGTGGAAATTTTTTGACGTTTACAATAACAGAACAGTTTTGACAGACTGGTTTTTATTTGTTTACATAATTTAAAATAAAACGCCAAAAAATAATTTTCTATCACTTGTAGTTACTCAAAACTTATGTAAAATTGAAGAACATACTATTTTCTATCTTGAAATGGTATTCCCATGCAACTACAATGAGTAGAAATTACGAATTTGAAAGCCTAAATAATTGCTGACAAAGCTATGGCGCGCTATTAATCTGTTCATGCAGCTTTGGATTTTCAAATGCAAATTTGGTGTGGAATTTTCTTACCGAATACCACGCGAAGTCAAATTAATATCCGGAAATTTTTTTTGATCATGAATATTTTTAGAAAATTTCCCTCGTCTGCGACTCGGGAAATTTTCAAAATATTCATGATCTCAAAAAAATTTCCGGAAATAATTTGACCTCTAGTGGTATTACTAGTGAAAAAACCCGCATTTTCCGAAGAAAATTTTCATCGAAGTAAATCGTGAAAAACATGTCTCTATTCAGAATTTAATTACGGTGAATTTTTATATGGGTGTTTTTGGTGTAAAGTTAAAATTTTTGGAGTTATAGAGCAATAATTGAAAATAGCACGATTTTCGGGCACCATTTTGTTTATAAACAAAAGTAGCACACTATCTGCGGACTTTGTATACCTACATTATCAATATATACAATCATAAGATTCGATTCCAGCAATAAGATTGCTGGTAAATAACTTTTCCCAAAAATAGCCCATTCTCCGATAATCTGCCCAGACTATAAACATTTTTCCTGTTTACTCACAGCGGCAAAATGTATTTGGAATTAAATAAATTACACACATGCTTCTTTTTGTGTCAATTAAATCTTATATAAGCAATTCAAATAATTTAAATAAAGGTTTTTTGGGCACCCTGTATACACATTATTATGTTGACGTTTATATTACTGAATAAATAATTGCACAACCTTTCAAATAAGCTAGCACACAACCCATATTTTTATTTTAAAAAATCATCGATTACGTCATCACGCCCAGATGGATGACGTCACTAGTATGGTATACTCTAAGCGGCAAATTAACGGAACACTTTAAAAATGCGACATGTTAAATATCTCGAATTTTCTAAACCTGATGTCCGATTGAGTGATTTTTTTAATATGTTATTGCCTTATTATACATATGTATAAGAAATATGTATAAGAAAATTGAAAATAATATTGTTGCTAGACAGGTAAATGTCATTTTATACCGAGTGTAACAATCATACTGTGTGTTTTCCTTAAATTGCGGAACACCCTGTGGAATATTCTAGCACATATAAAATATTGAAATTAAAACTAAATTGTAGTCCTAGGCGTTATTAACATTTATTTTATTTTTTGACTTATTTGGTTATGTTGGATAATAAAAATGCCGATAACATCACGGTCGCGAATTCAATGCTTATTCCCCGTCCAAAAAGTGCACAACGTCGCTAAAGAAGTTTTTACTTCAAAAAGATCCTATTATTGAAAAACATGAATTTAAATAATAAAAAAATGTATATAAGACTATAATATTCTTTTATTTTTTAGCTATATAATTTTAATTTAGTTATAATATTGACAGTGATGCCAACTAATAGATAAAACACATTTTCTCAAAAGCTGGCGGATATTTCGTTCTAAAATTTTGCTGTAAATTTTTCACCTTTTCAATTATCCTGCGCATAAAAGTGACACATTGGTAAATGAATTATATCGAAGGATAATGTTTGCTTAAGGAGATTTTAATATTATAAAAAAGTGACAGAAAATTTGTCCATACTTAGGAAAAGAAGCACGCAGTGCAAACTGTATAATGAAAGGAAACGGGTTGATGGGAAAATCTACTTTAAAAATAAAATAGCAAGGAAATTTTTATTTTATATTTGGAATGAAATTGTGTTTGTTTTTATCCACCAGCGTAAAATTGTGGGTTAAGAAAATCTGATCTGAACATTTGATATTTTGACATAAATCGATATTTTAACAGGTTCTTTTTTTATTTAACATTTCAGTATGCATGATGTAACAAAAATACAGGACATAAATTTAATCACATATTCTGGGACCTTAAATAGTGCGATTTAACCTAACTTACCTTAGTACAAATGCACATAAAAATTAAAGCCCTTTGAAATTACAAAATGAAAATCGATTTTTTCCAATACATCGAAAACTATTAGAGATTTTTTATTGAAAATGAAGTGAAATTTTTAGTGAAATTTGTGCACCCCATAAAAATTTTATAGGGGTTTTGTTCTCTTAAAATCCCCCAAACTTTTGTGTACGTTCCAGTTAAATTATTATTGTGGTATTGTTAAATAAACAAAAAATTTAAAAAAACTTTTTGCCTCTAAGGCACATCAAAGAAACATGAAACGTAAATCACGTTTCATAAAAAAAACACTGTTAAACAAATAGACGTCCGGCCATTTATGAAACTTTCCGAAAATAAAAATGTATTATGAGCACGAATCACACTCTTTTCATTGGTAGGCGGATTTTGAGATTTGTTTAGCCGTGTTTAATTTTCATGAAACGTGTTTTACGTTTCATGTTTCATGTTTTTCGTTTCATGTTTCGTTGGTGTGCGGCTTGCCTCAGAACTTTTTTGAAAATCCCGTTTTTATGGAGATATTTTGAATATTTGTCAAATCCACCACATATTTTTATGTATATGGTAAAGTATGATTATTAGTCCAGAAAGCCACTGCGCATCCGCTAGGAAAAATATTCTGATTCGGATTTTTTGCACAATCTTACTCAAAAAGGACTCCTTTTAACAAATTTGCATGTTGCCAGGACCAAAAGGTGGTCAAAAATTTTTTAAACGTTTTTTTTTTGTTTTTTTCCTAAAATTATTTTTTTGCATGGAAAAAAGTTTTTTTAGGCTTTTTGGATCATTCCAAACAGAAAAGGTATTTAGTGACTTTTCTCTAAAAATGATAGTTTTTGACATATAAGCGATTAAAAATTGAAAAATTGCGAAATCGGCCATTTTTAACCCTCAAAAAATATGTGAAAAACTGAAAATTTTAATGTTGCAAAGGTAGGTAGAAATTCTTTAAACATCGATTAATGAAATCCCGAAGAGTTTTTTTGCAATACAATATTCAAAACTCCTTTGTTTTTTAATTGCTAATCAAGCGTGCGCGACACTATTTTCCACCGACAGTATGGTGCAGATGAAAGGAATAAATTCGTTATTTCGTAAAACGGCGACTTTAAGGAAAAATCCCGAAACAGGTCCATTTTTATTTTTAAGTTATGATATTGTGGCATATATGGTATACTAGTGACGTCATCCATCTGGACGTGATGACGTAACCGATGATTTTTTTAAATGAGAATAGAGGTCGTGTGCTAGCTCATTTAAAAGGTTGTTCAATTCTCTATTCAGTAATATAAACATTTACATAATTATTTGTACAGGGTGTCCAAAATTTTTTTATTAAATTCAATTATTTGACGAAAAAAAGAAGAAGAAGGACACCCTGTATAAATAATTATGTAAATGTTTACATTACATAAGCAAGTAGTTTAGCTTTAGAAGTGTACACACGTTAAATTGGTGCTCCCGTGCTTTTTAATTGATTTTTGCTGGAAATAAGGTATTTACTTATTAAGTTTTATTTGAATTATTGCCATCAAAGACTATTAATCGACAATTTAGTGAAACAATTAAATGCATTTTTTTGCGTTGGTCGTGTAATTAAAACATAATCACCAAAAAAGAACTACTGTTTATATACAGAATCAACTTGGATTTTTTCGCTGGTTCCAGTGGCGTGCTAGTGTATTACTCTTTTTTCATTTATTGTTTTATTCTTATTACACCATGCCTTCAAAAATTTGTATGTGTTGTAATAAATCGTTTAAAACCAACTTAATGATTCAATGTTCGGTCTGCAATAGACATTATCGACATGCTTGTGTTAACATAACATCTGAGGAACTCCGTGTCCTGAGTGATCCTGATAAAGGATATAATTGGTCTTGTTCAAGTTGTAGAGTAATTGGCAATCAAATAAGCGATTTGAAAAAATTAATTATATCACTTCAAAATGATATTCAAGAGTTGAAAGCTGAAAATGTGAAAATACAACCTAGTACACAGCAGGTGGATTTAGAAGAAGTCATCGAGGAACTTAACGACAGAAATAGACGCAAGAAAAATTTGGTCATCTTTGGAGTTCCAGATCACAGTCAACAGGGTGAAGTCGCTAATGATAAGCTGGAGGTTAATAAAATTATTAATCTCTTAGATCCGCAATTTGATATTTCAAATCTGAGGCTATTTAGGGTTGGTCGATTTTCTGATGGAAGAACTCGACCGATCAAAGTAGTTTTACGCGATGAAAATCAAGTATTAAAATTAATTCGCAACTCAAAAGTTCTTAGGAATGGAAATTATAAAAATGTTTCTGTTGCGAGTGATCGCACTCCGCGTCAAATTACACATTATAAAAAATTAAACGAGGAACTTATTGTAAAAAATTCGGACGGCCAACAAAACTTCCGAATAAAGTATATTAATGGTGTGCCAAGAATAGTCCAAAATTTAAACTGAACAATCCCAACAGCTTTTCAACTTGTAAAGAAGATTTATTATGCTACTATCAAAATGTGCGTGGATTGAACAGTAAGTTGAAGACTTTTTTGGCTGCTGTTAGTGTTTCTGAATTTGATATAATTGCTATAAGTGAAACTTGGTTAAATGAGGAAGTATCCAGTAATGAATTATTTACTGATGATTACGATGTACATCGAAAAGATCGTAAATTTGATTTAGTGGATAAAACAAAAGGCGGTGGCATTTTGCTTGCAATAAAAAATTTTATAAAGTCCGAGGTAATGGATACTTCACCATTTGATCTTCAGTTTCCATTAATTGATATGTTAGTTATTAAATGCAGCATAAGGTATATCGTTTTTTATGTAATGGTATTATATATTCCTGATAAGTTAAGTTTATTAGATTTTGAATTTTTCTTTGAATCTTTAGAGCAACTTGATTATTTGAATGATAATTTTGTGATTATTTTGGGAGATTTTAATGCGCCTAAATTTATTGAGAATGACATATCGGATAGAAAAACTGCAGCAATTTTAAATTTATTTAATATTAATAACTTGGATCAATATAATAATATAAAAAATATACTTGAACGAATACTTGATTTGATAGCATCCAATATAAAATGTACTGTGTCTCACGATGATTTGCCTCTTGTAGCTGAGGATGATCATCATCCGGCTCTACTAATAAATTTTAACAACATATTTTCTAAAGAAGTAACGTTTATTACAAATTCACTTGATAAAGCTTATAATTTTAGGAATGCAGATTTTGTTAACTTATATTCAAGTATCCTACAGAGTGATTGGAGTTTTATCGAATGCTGCGACGAAGTAGATATTGCTGTACAAACTTTTTATAATAAAATTTATGACATTTTTGATAAGCATATTCCGGTTTACAAAAATCATGCTCATAAATATCCACCTTGGTTTGATTCCGAGATTATAAAAAACATAAAACTAAAAGTTAAATTTCGACGCAAATATAAAAAATCTAAGATTCATTCCGATTTTATTGAGTTTAAAAGATTACGACGACTAATAAAATATCAGGTCAAGGTGGCATATGACAACTACTTGGAGGATATTCAAACAAATATTTCTCAAGACAAAACTAAGTTCTGGTCTTACATTCACTCTAGAAATAAATCATCACGAATTCCTGGAAACATGAGTTTTGAGGGAAGTGATTACAAAGATCCGCAAGCCATAGTGAATGCTTTTGCGGAATTTTTCAGTAGTGTTTATTTAGTTTCTGATGATGAAGGTGGTTGCAATTATCCAATAAACCCATATATGACATCAATTAATTTTCAATCGGTTACAGAGGATGAAATAAATGCTGCTATCAGAAAGTTAAAAGATAAGATGACATCAGGCCCTGACAAGATTCCCTCGTTTCTTATTAAAGATTGCGCTGGTGCATTTGTCATACCTTTAACCAAGATTATAAACTTATCTATACAAAAAATGAAGTATCCAGAACTATGGAAGGAAGCAAGGGTGTGTCCGATATTTAAGGCTGGGGTGAAGTCAGAAATAGAAAACTATAGAGCTGTCTCTATTTTATCTAATTTTTCAAAGGTTTTCGAAATCGTATTATATAATAGGATCTTATCTTCTGTTCAACTTTATATTTCATCTCATCAGCATGGTTTTGTTAGTAAAAGATCAACTGTAACCAACTTGGTTTATTTTACCCAATATCTTTCTGAAGTTATTGACGATAATGGCCAAGTTGATGTTATATATACCGATTTTTCGAAGGCTTTTGACAGAATTGATCATGAAGTATTACTTAGCAAGCTTTCAACATTTGGTTTTACTGACAGTGCTCTTTTATTGTTAAAATCGTATCTTCAGGGAAGGATGCAGTTTGTAGCATATAATGGTTATGTCTCAGAAAAATATCTGGCTGCGTCTGGTGTGCCTCAAGGTTCCAATCTCGGTCCATTGCTCTTTCTACTATTTATTAATGACCTTCTTGAAAATATTTCATGCGAAAGATTGGGCTTTGCTGACGATTTGAAAATATTTTCTACTATTAGGGAGCTGGATGATTGTAACCAACTTCAGCAGAATATAGAAATATTGGAAAATTGGTGCAACAGCAACAAATTACAACTTAACACAAAAAAATGTAAAGTAGTCACTTTTTCTAGGAAATCAAGTTTATTTGTATTTAACTATAGTTGTCACGATAGAATATTAGAAAGGCAGAACACGGTTAAGGATTTGGGTGTAATTTTTGACACAAAACTCACTTTTGTGGAACATATGTGTGTTAAAGTTTCTGAAGCGTTGAAGGCTTATGGGTTTTTAATTCGCAATTGTAAGTCATTTAATAATATAAAGTCATTAACATTGCTATATTATACTTATGTCCGCTCTAAACTTGAATATGCCAGTATTGTATGGAGTCCTTTCTATGATTGTCATAACATTGCAATTGAAAGCGTTCAGAGAAAATTTCTAAAATTTTTAATGTTTAAAGTAAATGGTCTTTATCCGGCTAGAGGTATAGATAATAATTACTTGTGTGATCGTTTTAGTATGTGTAGTTTAGAATTAAGAAGAAAAGTTGCATCTTTAATTTTTTTGTACAAACTTGTTAATAATGCAATTGATTGTATTTCAATATTACAAAACATTAATTTTAATATTCCAAGGTCAAATTTAAGAACAAATGTATTATTTAGGTGTACAAGAGCTCGTACAAATATTCTACGTAAGGCTCCTATTCATGTAATGTGTAGAAATTTTAATGTTATTGGTAAGCATTGTGACATTTTTTCATGTTCTCAAAGGAACTTTATAAAAGTAGCTATTGAGTGTCTGAAATAAGCACTAATTTTTTATTTTATTTTTTTTATTAATTTATTTTCTTTTTTGGTTTGAATTTATATTAATTTTAGTCTAACTTGTATTATTAATGTTATTTTTTTGGTACTACTGCTTAAATCTTACCTATCGGTGTTATAAATTATGTAATATTTTTATCATTGTCCTGTAAATGGGAAACTGTTGGGCAATAAAGCTATTATTATCCAGATTTAGCCATACGGCTCACACTCCCTCTAAGGGGAAAATTGACTCATCCCAGATACCTACGGTATCAAAAGGATTGAGCTCTGGTGGGACTCTTTCCGTGTTATCGAGCCCTAGGTGACTTGGTATGCAGGTGTATCTCCCAAAAATTTTCGTACGCATCTGGCCGTTGCGAGTAGTACTGCTTTCTGCATGGTCTTATAAAGATGTTCATTAAGACCCAGCTTTTTTATGCTTTCGAGGAGGGTCTTCGGAATGACTCCAGTAGTAGACATAATAATCGGTATCGTCTGGGTACTTTGCATTCTCCATTGTCTCCGTATTTGAATTTCCAGATCTCTGTACTTGGCGATCTTTTCTGTAAATTTAGTACGTAGATTATTGTTGTTAGGAATCGCCACATCAATGAGGGTTGTTTGTCTCGTTAATTTATTGACTAATACGAGATCTGGTCTATTATGCGCCACTGTTTGGTCTGTGAGCACAGTGCGGTCCCAGTATAGCTTGTAGTTGCCATCCTCAAGCATACTCTCAGGGACGTATTGATAATATGGGAGATGGTCGGTTTGGAGAAGTCCCAGCTTGATAGCTATCTCCTGATGAAGGATTTTTCCCACTGCGTCATGCCGTTCCTTGTACTCAGTTGCAGCAAATGCCTGGCAGCCCCCTGTAAGATGTTGGATGGTTTCTTGGGCTTGACATCCATATCGGCATCTGTCGTTTTGAACATGAGGGTCTTTGATGATATATTTCAGGTAATTTCTGGTTGGTATAACCTGATCCTGAATGGCTAGTAATGAGCCCTCCGTTTCAGGGAACATCTTTCCTGATGTCAACCAATAGTTCGACGCTCTATTGTCGACATAGTCTTGGCTGACCTCATTGGGATGTCGCCCGTGCAGAGGTTATGCGCATTTCTGGTTCCCTCAGTTTGATCGGTGTTGTGTCATCTACTGCGCAAATTGCGCGGTGTAGAGTAGATGTCTCTGCCTGCATCTGAAAATAAGTTCTTAAATTAGCAATCTGTTTATCTAATTGCTCACCTATATCCATAAGTCCTCTTCCTCCTAAATACCGGGGTAATGTCGTTCGTTCTACTGAACTTTTAGGGTGGTGTTTTTGTGCCTTTGTGAGGTGTGTCCGTACTTTTCGCTGAAGATTTTCTATATCCGTTTTTGTCCACTTAACAATTCCAAATGAATAGCTAAGCGCGGAACAAGCGTAAGTGTTTAGTGCCTTAAACAAATTTTTACTGTTAAGCTGTGAACGAAGCAGCTGTTTTATCCTTCTTATAAACTCAGTAGTTATCTCAGTTTTCATTTGCTTATGGTCAATTTTCCGCGCCTGCTTTACTCCAAGATATTTGTACATATCGTTATCGCTCATGGCCTCGATGTTCTGGCCATTTTGCATATCGAATCCACCGGGCTGTACCTTTCCTCTGACTATATTCAAAACACGGCACTTGTCTAGACCGAACTGCATACTAATATCATTAGAGAATGTTTCTACAGTTTTTAACATCTCTTCTAGGTGTTCTCGAGTGGAAGCCATTAATTTCAAATCATCCATATACAACAGATTATTGAGCTTCGCTACTACAGTATTATTGCTTTTAATGCTAAAACCTGAGTCAGTGGAGTTTAATAGCTGGGAAAGGGGGTTCAAAGCTAAACAGAACCACAGTGGACTCAATGAGTCTCCTTGAAACAGGCCCCGGTTGATTGCGATATTTTCGGTTTCGATATTGTTTTCACCAGGTATTTGGAGGTGAATTTTAGTCTTCCAATCTCTCATTATATGTCTTAAAAAGGTCACTATGTTATCATCGACTTTGTATATTTTCAATATATCTATTAGCCATTCATGCGGTACTGAATCAAAGGCCTTTTTATAGTCAATAAAAGCAGTAAAAAGGTTCCTTTTTTTAGTGAATGCCTGGTTAGAAATGGCTGAGTCGATGATAAGCTGTTCTTTGCAACCCATGGAACCCTTAGCGCATCCTTTCTGTTGAGGCTCTATGATATTGTTTAGAGCACAGTGTTGGTAGATACGCCGGGTTACACAGGATGTGACCAATTTACACAAAGTTGGAAGACAAGTAATTGGGCGGTACTTGGATGGATCTTGGGTGTTATTTTGATCCTTGGGTATTAAATAAGTAGTTCCCTGAGTTAGAAATGATGGTAATTCCTGCGGATTAGAAATAACATGATTAATTAATGTTGATAAGCACTCATGAATACTCCAAAACTTTTTAAGCCAGAAGTTCTGAACTCCGTCTGGTCCAGGAGATTTCCAGTTATGAAGCTCATTGATGACATTTGAGACTTCTTCAGTCGTGAATGGTTCGTAGTTAGCAGTGACGTAGTGGTTGTGCGTCGTATCTTCTATCCAGCCAGCATTGTTGTTAAAAGCAGCTGGTGTGGAAAGTTGATTTCCCCAAAACTCATGAATCTCTTCTTGGCTTGGGTAAGACTTGTCGACGCTTTCTACGGTGGAATTGAGTTTTCGGTAGAACGCCTTCTCAGAGTTCTCAAAAAGTGCGTTGTCACATTTTCGGTTGTTACTAACTTTATACCTTCTTAATCGTCCTGAATAGACGGAGAGTTTTTGTTTTAATGTATCCAGACACTGTTGGGCTGTGTTATTTTCTGGATCGTATCTCGCGTGTCTTGCAGTGCTCCGCATTATTTCTTCAGCCCTCTTAATGACTTTTCTACTTGTTACACCTCTTATATATTCTGTGACTTGACCAATATCCCTACGCAGTAATTCAATTTTTCTGAGAAGTCTTTTTTTTCCAGGGTGCAATTCTGTTACCAGTCCTTCCGTTATTAGTACCCCGTCGTGTTCTGATCTTAACGCCCATTACATTAGCAATTGCTGTTGCTGCACAGTAGATTAGCATATGCAGATACTCCAATGTGTGGGCTTCTACGACATAGTTGGGTAGGACTTCAATGTTCACAATTTGTAACAGCGCACCTAGTTTCTTACAAGAGTTTATTCGTGGTAGCGGTGGTCTGCTAAGTGGATTTGTTCCATTAAACTCTTGTACGGCACGAGCCATTTCGTTTGCTAGACTATCGCGCAACTCGTTGTTTTCCTGCTGTATATTGTCAGGTTGAGCCTCTGGTATGGGAATCTCAGGAATCTGCTCATCAAGGATTTCATTAGGGACTTGATCTAAAACTAGCTCTTGGTTGTTAATCTCCCGTTCGACTTCGCTTTTGATCGTATTGCGTCTAGCGTCTGGGATAAGGTTGTTTCTTATGATTACCCGGTATTGATCTGACACTCTTTGCTCCGATACTTGAATATCTGGGTACTCCCTGCAAAATTCGGCATACAGCTGTTGTCTGTAGCCGATCGTTTCTTGACCGAGGTTTGTCACCTTATAATAGAAGCGCAAAATGCTTTCGTTAATGGACACAGTCCATTTCATGCGCTGCCTCGGTCGTCCCGCTTGAGTGAGCGCCGGCTGATGTTCCAGCGCAGCACCTTCAGCGAGTGGAGCACTTGCTGTTGTTTGGCTCGCTTGTGGTTGTTGTTGTTGTTGGGCTGTAGCTGGTTGTGTGACAGGGGCCCGCCTCCACAACACCCTGCCACCGACGTCCCGCATGCTGTCACGTCCAGCGCCGGCTCCAGACGTGCCCTGGCGATCCCCAGGCAGCGATCCTAAACATAAATCAGAATTCTCCATATTAATGCGTGTGCATTTTATACCTACTGCCAGGTGTCAGTTTTTGTTCCACGGCAAGTATCCCTGCTACTCTCTGGGTATTGGCGCTACGAATACCCAGAAAGCATCCCCCATTCGCAGGGGGCCGCGCCTGATAGAAGAACTGACAAAAAAACTCCCACTATTATTATTATCCAGATTTAGCCATACGGCTCACACTCCCTCTAAGGGGAAAATTGACTCATCCCAGATACCTACGGTATCAAAAGGATTGAGCTCTGGTGGGACTCTTTCCGTGTTTTCGAGCCCTAGGTGACTTGGTATGCTGGAGTTTCTCCCAGAAATTTTCGTACGCATCTGGCCGTCGCAAGTAGTACAGCCTTCTGCATGGTCTTATAAAGGTGTTCATTTAGACCCAGCTTTTTTATGCTTTCGAGGAGGGTCTTCGGAATGACTCCAGTAGTAGAGATAATAATTGGTATCGTCTGGGTACTTTGCATTCTCCATTGCCTTCGTATTTGAATTTCCAGATCTCTGTACTTGGCGATCTTTTCAGTAAATTTACTACGTAGATTATTGTTGTTAGGTATCGCCACATCAATTAGTGTTGTCTGTCTTGTTAATTTATTAACTAGTACGAGATCTGGTCTATTATGTGCCACTGTTTGGTCTGTGAGAACAGTGCGGTCCCAGTATAGCTTGTAGTTGCCATCCTCAAGCATGCTCTCAGGGACGTATTGATAATACGGGAGATGATCCGTTTGGAGAAGTCCCAGCTTGACAGCTATCTCTTGATGAAGGATTTTTCCCACTGCGTCATGCCGTTCCTTGTATTCAGTTGCAGCAAATGCCTGGCAGCCCCCTGTAAGATGTTGGATGGTTTCTTGGGCTTGACATCCATATCGGCATCTGTCGTTTTGAACCTGAGGGTCTTTGATGATATATTTCAGGTAATTTCTGGTTGGTATAACCTGATCCTGAATAGCCAGTAATGAACCCTCCGTTTCAGGGAACATCTTTCCTGATGTCAACCAATAGTTCGACGCTGTATTGTCGACATAGTCTTGGCTGACCTCATTGGGATGTCGCCCGTGCAGAGGTTTACCCATCCAGGTGCGCAGTTTTTCGTCTTTAGTGAGGTGGTTTATGCGCATTTCTGGTTCCCTCAGTTTGATCGGTGTTGTGTCATCTACTGCGCAAATAGCTTGATGTAGAGTAGATGTCTCAGCTTGCATCTGAAAATAAGCTCTTAAATTAGCAATTTGTTTATCTAATTGCTCACCTATATCCATAAGTCCTATTCCTCCCAGATTCCGTGGTAATGTTGTTCTTTCTACTGCACTTTTAGGGTGGTGTTTTTGTGCCTTTGTGAGGTGTGTTCGTACTTTTCGCTGAAGATTTTCTATATCTGTTTTTGTCCACTTAACAATACCAAATGAATAGCTAAGTGCGGAACAAGCGTAGGTGTTTAGTGCCTTAACCAAATTTTTACTGTTAAGCTGTGAACGAAGCAGCTGTTTTATCCTTCGTATAAACTCAGTAGTTATTTCAGTTTTCATTTGCTTATGGTCAATTTTCCGCGCCTGCTTTACTCCAAGATATTTGTATATATCGTTTTCACCCATGGCCTCGATGTTCTGGCCATTTTGCATATCGAATCCACCGGGCTGTACCTTTCCTCTGACTATATTCAAAACACGGCACTTGTCTAGGCCGAACTGCATATTAATATCATTAGAGAATGTTTCTACTGTTTTTAGCATCTGCTCTAGATTGTCTCGAGTAGAAGCCATTAATTTCAAATCATCCATATACAACAGATGATTAAGCTTCGCTAGTACAGTATTGTTGTTTTTAATGCTAAAACCTGAGTCAGTGGAGTTTAATAGCTGTGATAGAGGGTTCATAGCCAAACAGAACCACAATTATTATTATTATTATTATTATTATTATTACTGAATAGAGAATTGAAGAACCTTTCAAATGAGCTACCACACGACCCCTATTCTCATTTAAAAAAATCATCGATTACGTCATCACGCCCAGACGGATGACGTCACTAGTATACCATATATGCCAAAATATCACAAATTAAAAATAGAAATCGACCTGTTTCGGGATTTTTCCTTAAAGTCGCCGGTTTACGAAATAACGAATTTATTCCTTTCATTTGCACCATACTGTCCGTGGAAAATAGTGTCGCGCACGCTTGAGTAGCAATTAAAAAACAAAGGAGTTTTGAATATTATATTGCAAAAAACTCTTCGGGATTTAATCAATCGATGTTTAAAGATTATCTACCTACCTTGGCAACATTCAAATTTTCAGTTTTTCACATAATTTTTGAAGGTTAAAAATGGCCGATTTCGCAATTTTTCAATTTTTAATCTCTTATATGTCAAAAACTATCATTTTTAGAGAAAAGTCAGTAAAGACCTTTTCTGTTTGGAATGATCCAGAAAACCTAAAAAAAAGTTTTTTCCATGCAAAAAAAATAATTTTAGGAAAAAAACAAAAAAAAACGTTTAAAAAATTTTTGACCACCTTTTGGTCCTGGCAACATGCAAATTTGTTAAAAGGAATCCTTTTTGAGTAAGATTGTGCAAAAAATCCGAATTAAAATATTTTTCCTAGCGGATGCGCAGTGGCTTTCTGGACTATATAGAAACATGGTAATAATATGAAAATTGATTTATAACTTACATTTTTAGATATATTGTGAACCATATTAAAAAAGAATATCACGATAAAAGGTGCCTTACCGAAAAAATAGGGGCAAAAAATTTTAAACACACTGTGTTTAACTAATGTTACCGCAATAATAATTTAAATGGAACGTACACAAACATTTGGGGGTTTTAAGAAACAAAACCCCCACAAAGTTTGTATGTAAACATATTAAAAAAGAAGCCGCATTTCGATAAAACCTGACTTATTAAAAAACTACTAAGAGGCAAAAAAGTTTTAAAATCATTGTGTTTAACTAATGGTACCACAACAATAATTTAATTGAAACGTTCACAAAACTTTAGGGGGGTTAAAGAAACAAAACCCCACAAAATTTTTATGGGGTATACAAATGTCACTGTTATTTTTTATTAAGATGTTCCTGCCATAAGAATACCACATATCTATTTTCAATAAAAAAATCTCTGAGTTTTCGATATATGGAAAAAAAATCGATTTTCATTTTGTAACTTCAAAGGGCTGTAACTTTTTATATGTGCACATTTGTACTAAGGTAAGTTGGGTTTAATCGATCTATTTTTGGTTCGAAAATATGTGATTTAATTTATTTCCTGCATTTTTGTTACACCCTGTATATTCTTGCACAAAACTATAGAATATTTTGAAATCATCATGTGAAGTGAAATTTCTTATCCTGTAATCGTCAGCCCTTCCAGTATCATAGGAGTAGGATTTGTTTTTCGAATTTTTTTTTTTTGATATACTGCATTTTTACAATCTACTCTAAACACAAAGTAATAAGTAAATAGTCTGAAAGTAAATTAACGTGAATTAGTTACCATCCAGTGACGGTTCTCTAAGTATTATTCTTTATTGTGGTAGGTCGTCTGGCCATATTCTCTTTAGTCTTCTTTCAGCAAGTGGTTGGGTGAATAAATTATTTATCAAGTCGTTGGTGTGGTCAGTGGTGCGATTTTGATATTTTATTGAACGATTTTTTATTAAGTCCTTGATTAGTGGGATGTCCAGATCATTGTGGAGTGTCTGGTTGGATACATACCATGAAGCTTTACTTATCATACGGAGAATTTTGGATTGGAATGTTTGGAGTATCTTCGTATTTGAAGGTTTACTGAAGCCCCATAGTTCTATTCCGTAAGACCAAACTGGTATAAGTATAGCTTTGTACAGAAGCAGTTTATTTTCAAGAGATAACTGAGACTTCTTGTTAAATAGCCAGTTCATATTTTTTAATTTAAGATTTAATTGTTTACGTTTAATTTTAATGTGCGTTTTCCATATGAGTTTTTCATCCAGATGCAATCCCAAGTATTTGACAACTGGCTTGATGGGAATCGGAGTATTATTTATAGAAACTTGGGGACATGTAGATTTTCTGGTTGTAAAAGTAATTTGTACTGATTTGCTGGCATTAACATTTATTTTCCATCGCTTGAGCCAGTTTTGTAATTGGTCTAAATGATTTTGAACTTTTTGTGATGCTACATTAGGGTCGACATCCACTGCTAAGATTCCCGTATCATCGGCAAAAGTAGCTAATAAGGTATCATTTCTGGTTGGAACGTCGGCTGTAAATATCAGATAGAGAAATGGGCCGAGAACGCTACCCTGTGGTACGCCAGATTGGATGATGTGGTAATTTGAGAAGTTGTCTTCAATTTTGACTTGGAAATATCGGTCAGTCAGATACGATTTTAGAATAAAGTATAGTTGGTCTGTCATGTGTAATTTTAGTTTATAGAGGAGACCTTGATGCCATATCCTATCAAATGCCTGTTGTATATCGAGAAACACTCCAGCGCAAAACTTTTTTTCTTCAAGAGTTCTTTTAATTATATTTACTATTCTGTGGCATTGTTGTATGGTTGAGTGTTCACGTCTAAATCGGAATTGGTGTTGTGGTATAATTTCGTTTATGGGGACAACTTGCTCGATTTTATGTAATAGTAGCCGTTCTAATACTTTCGACATTATTGGGAGTAGGCTTATCGAGCGATATGAATTTGCTTGTGTTGCGGGTATACCAGGTTTCGGAATCATAGTAACTTGAGCTAATTTCCATTGTATTGGAAAATAGCGAAGACGTAGTATGCTGTTGTATATTACTGTTAATAACACCACTGCTTTTCTCGGCAGCTTCTGAAGTAATTCTCCTGTTATCAAATCATAGCCAGGAGCTTTCTGAGGATTTAGCATTTTTATTTGTTGTCGAACCTCTGTCGGAGTAAATGTTGTCACAGGAAGAGATAGTTGACATGGAGTTTCGAGGTACTTTTTTATATCGTCATCTTCATCGTCATTGTTTTCTGGTGCTGAGAATACAGTTGAAAGATGCTCTGCGAATACGGTGGTTTTTTCTTCATTTGTGCGGGCCCAGGTCATATCTGTTTCTCTTAAAGGTGAATTTGTTATTGTCGGCCGTTTAAATTTTTTTGTAGCTTTCCATATAGAGTGGTCTTCACGTGAGAGGTTCGAAACATAAAACTGGAAGGACTCGTTTTTTTCCTCATGTAGTGCTCTATTTAGTCTATGACTTATCCTATTAAGGTACGTTTTATTTAATGGATTTCTCGTTTGTTGCCATATGCGTCGAGCTCTTCTCTTTTCTGCTACAAGTTCTCTTATATGGAGGGGAATATTATGGTTTTCTTGCACACTTCTTTGACGCTGCTGTGTTGCTTCCCACCTTGCTGTTTGTAAAACTGTTGTTAAATAGTCTGCTGCTTCCTCTACCTCTTGGTTTTCTTTTATCTTAAAATCTAGTCTAATATTTGTATTTACACAATTTTGGAAAATATCCCAGTTTGTTTCTTTAGTTGTCAGTTTGGGTGGTATTCTTCTCCATATTATGTGTGTGCTTAAAGTTATTATTATTGTGCTGTGTCTGATGTTAAATCGAAGTTTGACTCTATTGCACTATGGATGTCAGATATCCCTTTTGTTACAGCAAAATCTACCAAATCTGGGATTTTGTTGGGGTCCGTAGGCCAGTATGTGGGTTCTCCTGTTGATAAATATCTTAAGTTATTTTGTTGAATAGTATTCATTAATGCTCGACTTTTAGGTGTGATTAATCTGGAACCCCATGTGGTGTGTTTGGCGTTTCCAGTCTCCTGCTACTATGAATTTGGATCCAAGAGTTTGTATAAAATCATGATACTCTTCGCTTGAAATGGGATGTCTAGGTGGGCTGTAGATAGATGCTACACTAAGAGAGGTATTTGTTTCGAGCTTAATGATGGCTGCTTGGATTTTTTCTGTGATGTAAGGTTGGACTGCATAGTGTTTAATTTTTGATTTAATAATAACGGCAGAACCTGCATGTGCTCCTCCGTCTGGATGGTTTGCGTAGTACACAGTATAGTAAGGTATCTTAGTAACCGTTCTTTCTGTGGCATGGCTTTCAGATATTAAGAGAATGTCTATATTATTCATTTTTAAAAATAGTGATATTTCTAATATATGGTTTGAAATGCCATTAGCATTCCACGACGCAATTCGTAACGACTTTGTCATTATTTTGTTACTTTGTTAATGACTGTGGTTAACATGGTTAAAATCATGCTATTTTGGTTTAACAGTTGAGAGAACATATTTTTGAATTCGTTTAGGAAATTTGATAGTTGATCTGCTAATTCATTGTTATTTTTGTTGTCTTCATTTGTGTTTCCAATGACAGCATCTCTATAACTCATCCTGTTGAAATTATGGCTATGATGTTGGGTAGGTATATTTACATTGGGAGTATTGACAGGATTTTGAGTGGTGATTTGTTTTGATTTGTCATTGTATCTGGCATTTAGTAGTTCACGATAAACAGAACATCCTCTATAATTAGAAGGATGGTTTCCGTTGCAATGAGTGCAAATTGCTGGCGTGTTTTTTGGTTTCTTGCAATCCTTTGTGTTGTGTGATCCAGCGCATTTTACGCAATTATATGGTTTTGCACAGTACGCTTTAGTGTGGCCAAATTCTTGGCATCGTGTACATTGTGGTATATTTCTTTTAATTCTCGGTGGTTCCACCCGTATTTTACAATGTTGTATATACTGCAGTTCAAATATTTCCTTATTGTTCGTTTGAGGCTCGAGGTCGACAAAAAATAAAGGCAATGGTTCACGGCTCAATCTGTGTCTGACATTTGTAAAGTTCCTTACTTTATGACCCTTTTTCTGGATTTCCGCTATTATTTCATCTATCGAAAAGGAAAGATGTGGGCCTCGAATAACTGCCCTGTAGGCTCTCTCTTCCTTAGGTTGATATGTATGGTGGACGATGTTTTCTTCTCGTAAGTGGTGTATTAGTTTTCTGTAGGATTCAGGTGTCTTTGGGAAAATTTTTATTGTATTGTTTGTTAAGGCTTTAGTATAGTAAGTCTCTTTTTGTACTGCTTGCGCTAAACTATCTATCATTTTGCTATAGTTATTCACGCCATATATAAAAATTGGAGGGGGATTTGAGTTTGGTGGGCTTTTATTCGTATCAGTTACAGAGGTTTCCTGTGGAAGTGACTGGAACCTATTTGAGAGTGTAATTGGATGTTCATTTTCTTTTGAAGTTGGACTTTTAAACCTTCTTCTTTTTGTTCTGATCGTTTGCCATGGGTTTTTTAGATTTTGAGACTCTTCATGTTCTTCATCTGACATCAAATCATCTTCACTCTGCGTTTCTGTATTGTTTTTAAAGTTTAAGTTGGTCTGTTGCGTAACTGTTGGCTGTATTTGATATTGTTCTTGACAATTATTATCAACAGGTACCATTTGGATTACTATTGGTTGATTTGAGCATGATGATGGAGCTTGAGTATCTATTTGACTTACTTGGTAGTACGGATGCATTAGGTTTGTAGTTTCGTTCTGCATTACAGTTGGATACTGCTGTGTAGCATACCGAAAACCATTTGATCCTGGTCCGTTCCCTGTTCCTGTTGAAAGTATTTTCACAACTTAGAACTCACTTCTCTTTTACTTTGAACTTATCTTATTTAATGAAAGCAAAACACAGATATTAATTACTCGTTTCTTATCGTTGGATAATAGGAAACAAATATAATCACAGAAAACCTTTCTTTTCTTTCGAAAAATATTAAAATTTAATATATTTCGGGAGAATCGTTATAATTTCTGTTTTGACAGAACTGTTTTTCGAATGAAATGTTTTAAAGTATCAGATAAATGCTCGTTTGGATTAAAATCTGAAGGGCCGTTTGGTGGCCAATAGAATTTTTAAAATGAATCTCTTCAAGGTAAGTGTTCACTATTCTAGCGACATCAGGACGTGTGTCGTCGTGCATTAGCACGAATCTGGCACATCTAATATGCCTGGAAATTGCAAAACATGACATTAAAAACGCTGGACGGAAGGGCCGCCCGAAAACTTTATCGTGCCGATCTATTATCGTTATGGTACTAGATATTGGCATTCTATAAAAATAACAAAGTTACTCGTTATTTTGATATTTTAGAAACACCTACTGTACTTAAAAGTATTTTATGGTTCTACGCATCATTAATTCCTGCATTTGAGAAAATGTTCGATGCCATATTTCGGAAACACACTATAGATGTGTAGATTATTGCATAAATCAATAGAATATTATAGTCATACTTTCATTTCAAATTAGTTCATTTTTCTGAGAAATTAATAGTTTACAATATTTGCATTTCATTCTATTTCGATTACGCCAGTCAATGCGCGATATTAAGAACAAGATATTATCTCCAAATTCTATCCTACTGCATGGATTTTAATGAAATTTTGGGAGTAGCCCAATCTCCTAATTCAAAGTCTATCCTATATACTATGGCGCTTTTATCATGGGGGAAGTTCCCACCACTTCTCAGGGGTGAAATATTTTTATTTTCGAATTACATGGAGAAAAAGGAAGATTTTTAAGAAAATTTAAAAATTCATTCTATAATTTGATCACATTTTTTAAAAAAACCATTCATTTTAAACCCGTTTAACTTTTTGAAAGTAGAAATAACACTATATTAAAAGGTATTGAGAAGAAAAACAATGCATTTAAATTATGGTGGATGGGGAGTTAAATGTATATACTTTTCATTTTTCCTTAAAGTACATTAGTCATTATATTTTTTGCACCATATCTCGCTTAGTTTGTAAGTAACCGACATTTAACGGTGCTCGTTTTAAAGGCCTTTTCAAACACTACAAAAGGTGTTGGTAGCATTATACACCTAAAACCTACCGTTCCTCTGTTATTTCAAGTTGAATACACCAATTTGAGCATGCACCAAAAAACAAACTATTTTCACCTACCATATCTCTTTTTGTATTATAAATAGAACATTTACGAAGGAACGAATCTCTTTATTATTTATAATCTAAAAAATGTTTTATATAGAGTTTTTAGTTCGATGCATAGTTTTTAAGGTATTCACAAAAAATCCGTCCGAAAAGGTGTCATTTTTCAATGAAAATGGCCAATTTTCAACTACGCATAACTCAAAAAGTATTGAGTTCTCAAAAAAAAGTATAGACCAGTTTTTGCTTAGAAATAGGTTCTTCAGCCACTTCCGTGCTTATTTTGACCAACAAATTTTCCACCCCATTGAAGAAGTGGGAACCGCCCCAAGATAAAAGCGCCATAGTATATAGGGTAGATTTTGTTTCTTGAGCTATTCCCTACTTACTGTGAAAATATCAAGTACATCAATGTAGTAGGATGGAATTCGGAGCCAAATACCCTCATTGACTGCTCTACAATAATGCTCTGCTATGAACGCGTGAGAGAGGACACACATAAGATTATGGCTACGGCTCCACGGGCTGGAAATTGACGCTAGCAGTAGCCGTAAAAGGAACTTAAGGTTCCGCGGAACGGAATAGGAATAGCCGAACTGTACCGACTACAGGACTTGTGCGTAGTCGGTTCAGTTCGGCTATTCCTATTCCGTTCCGCGGAACCTTAAGTTCGTTTTACGGCTACTGCTAGCGTCAATTTCTCGCCCGTGGAGCCTTAGCCTATAGCAAAATTTCTATTTACCGTAACTTTTCGAGTTTTTGAGCTACAGCAATAAATTTGATGTCATTGGAAAGGTAATTTTGCATTCTTTAAAAATGTGTTAAAATATACAGGGCGTATCAAAAAAATTAAGATTTTTTATTCATTTCCGGTTCAACCGGAAGCCATGTTTTTGGTAAAATTTATTGTGATAATAGATAATAAAATACCATATATGTCTGCAAAATTTCCAATTTTAGTTTCTATTAAGAAGGAAGTTACGGGCACTCGAATATTTTTTTATAAAAAATTCATAACTCCCCTCCTATGGAGAGTTAAGATATATGACTAATGTCATTCAATTTACTGATAGGATATCAAAAATATATCAAAAAATAAAAAAATTCCTTGGAGCTATTTTTGAGAAAATCTAGTTCAAATTTATGTCAAAATTTGACCCCTTAAATATAAGCAACCCGTAACTTTTTCTGAAAAACGATAACATCTTTCTTATAGCCCCATCTTTAGGCTATATAACGACTTTTTCTAATTAAACTTATCTTCAAAAACTTTTTAGATAGATAGGGAAATGTGTCGGGGGGGCGGTCGGCCATGTTGGCCGCCATTTTGAATTTGGAAATGTCAAATTCCGTACTTTTATTTACCTATCGATGAGCTTACTTTGAGTTGAATTTCATTTATTTCTGTCAAAATTTGCAAAAATGGGCCCTAAATAACCCCCCTATTTCGGCCCCCCTTTGAGAGATTTTTTTTAAAAGCTTAGTTTCTCGACAAAATTCTCTTAAACTTACTCATACCGAATTTCATCAAAATCGGTCCAGTAGTTTTTGCTGGGCGGTGGCGACATACGTACGTACATACGTACGTACATACGTACGTACATACTTCCGACATGTTTTTTTTATTTGCTTTTTAGACTCAGGGGGACTCAAAACGTCGAAAAAAAGTGAAATCTGAAAAAAATTTTTTTGCACGATCCTATAACTTTATCTATTATACTATACTACGTATATAGTACGATAAAGTTAAAATGTTTTCAATGTACATATAGTCCAGGAACCGAAGCTTTTCACCTCGCAATTTTTACAGAATGGATCAATTTGCTTAAAAATTTGAGAATACGTAGTGGATAGTCCTAGGATCAAAATCTGTATGATGCCGAAAGGCGCTTTTACCATGGAGGTGGTTGCCACCCCATCTCGGGGGTGGAAATTTTTTATTATATTTTGACTGCAAAAGTTGATAAAAACGTTCATTCTAAGCAAAAAATGTTCTATACAAGTTTTTGATAAAGTTAATACTTTTAGATTTATTCGCTATCGAAAGTGTTAGTTTTATATCGAAAAAATCAGTGTTTTTCGATATATACTCATTTACCATTCACTCAAATTTTGTCGAAGAAAAAAATTTTTTAAACCAAGTCATTGGTAATTAAATAATCTAAAATTTCATATTAAAACATTTTTTCGTATATCTGAAGCTAATCTTTCCATTCTGGAGAAAATGGCATTTTTTACCAAACTACAAAAAGTCGTTATTCGTTTTAACTCCAGTTTTTTAAAAACTAATCATTCTAACTCTGTCAAACTTCTATAATGTGTTAATAATACATAAATAAAGAAGAATGAATAAGGCCAATGACTAAAAACACCGCTAACTTACAGTATTATGCTTCCAATTGGATTTTTCCTTTTTTTTTTCAAAAAATATATTGATTTTTTAACCGTAACTTCTTTAATTATTATCTTAGAAAGTTCGGTAAAAAATAATTTTGTAAGATTTTATAAGATATATAAGACAAATAATATTAAATCCTTTTAAAACCCTCAGTCGCAAAAAGTGGTGACTTTGAAAGGGTTGGTAAAGGTGATTTTTGCATGTTATTACAAGATTTAATTGTCAATAGCTCACTCAATTTTTAGCGTCGAAAAAATTTTTGCAAACCAATTTCTTGGGAATTAAATAAGCTACAATTCCATATTTAAACATTTTTTCGTATCTCTGATGCTCATCTTTCGATTCTGAAGAAAATGAAATTGTTTACCAAACTCCAAAAATTCGATATTCGCATTTGACTCCATTTTTTTTAACTAACCGTTCTAATAATACATAAATAAAGAATACCAAATAAGGTATTTTGCTTAGAATGAATGTTTTTACCAACTTTTGAGGTCAAAATATAATAAAATATTTCCACCCCCGACATGGGGTGGCAACCACCCCTATGGTAAAAGCGCATTTTGGCGTCATATAGATTTTGATCCTTGGACTATCCACTACTTATTCTCAAATTTTCAAGCAAATCGATCCATTCTGTAAAAATTGCGAGGATTTGTCCTATTTTAAGCTTCATTACTTTGACTAATATCAGCTGTCATTATATACAGGGTGTAACAAAAATACAGGTCATAAATTTAATCACATATTCTGGGACCAAAAATAGTTCGATTGAACCTAACTTACCTTAGTACAAATGTGCACATAAAAAAATTACAGCCCTTTGAAGTTACAAAATGAAAATCGATTTTTTCCAATATATCGAAAACTATTAAAAATCTTTTATTGAAAATAGACATGTGGCATTTTTATGGTAGCAGTATCTTAACAAAAAATTATGGTGAAATTTGGACACCCCATCAAAATTTTATGGGGGTTTTGTTCCTTTGAACCCACCCAAACTTTTGTGTACGTTCAAATTTAAATAACATTTTAGTACGATTAGTTAAACACAGTATTTTAAAAACTTTTTTGCCTCTTAGTCCTTTTTCGAAAAGTCAGTTTTTATCGAGATATTTGGAATATTTGTCAAATCCACCACATTTTGTATATGGCTAAGTACGATTATGGAGACTTGGTAATAATATGAAAATTTATTTATGATTAACATTTTTAGGTACATTTTCAACCATATTAAAAAATAAGTAATATCTCGATAAAAAGTGCCTTCTCGAAAAAATACAAAGAGGCAAAAAATTTTAAAAACACTCTGTTTAACTAATAGTCTGGGCTGATTATCGGAGAATAGGCCATTTTTGGGAAAAGTTATTTACCAGCAATTTTATTGCTGGAATCGAATCTTATGATTGTATATATTAATAATATAGATATGCAAAGTCCGCAGATAGTGTGCTACTTTCTTTGTGTTTTTTTCAATTTTTGCTCTGTAACTCCAAAGATTTTAACTTTAGACCAAAAACACTCAAATAAAAATTCACCGCAATTAAATTCTGCATACAAACATGTTTTTTCTGATTTACTTCGACGAAAACTTTCCCCGGAAAAAGCGGGTTTTTCCAACAAAATCTTTAATTTCAACTAAACTTTTAGATAAGTAGCTGTTAATCAATAATTAAATAACTTGGTAACGTAAAAGCCCTTTCCGTATATATTAAAATTGCAGAAGCCGATGGAAATTGAATGAACAGTTTAGCAACAATTGATATGTTAATTAAAAATTTACGGTCGCTATAATAACGACAATAATTACGATGCATAAGAATAACTATGACATTTTCATAAAAAGACACTATACCTATCTAATTTACTTTAGAGAATTGAAATTAGTCTATTTAAGCGGCCTCAGGAATATTTTAAAATTATAAACAATTTTTTGGCTTATAAACAAATAGAATATCTCGGGAAATATTAAACTAAATTAAATTATGAAAACGTTATTCAAAAGACAGCGGCAGGACGCTTCATTTAAAAGAAAAAACGTTTAATTATGACAAGTGGTTCCTGAGATACAACCGGTCAAAGTTGACCGGAATTTACGGCAAAGATATAAACAATACGATCATAATTTTCAAACCATCACCTTTTTATTTTTGTCCTCTTTCTCTGCACCAATTTTTATATCTTTAAAATCCTCATAACATATAATATTATAATAAAAACTATCGATAATACGTGTGAAAATTGCCAAAAATAGCAAAATTCCAATCAAAAATTAGGTTGGAGAAAATGTAACCCTCAAAGTTCAAAATCGGTATACGTTAAAAAAAAAATGCATTTTCTCGGCTTCCCATGGAGCAATTTCCTTCATTCTTTTTTTGTTCCCAAGTAACTCGAGTAGAGCCATCGAACTAACGCATTATTAAATGTCAAACTTGCTTTTGTTTTGTTATAATAAATTAATTTATTTCGACGCTGCCAAGCCAAAACGGCATAAACGCCAAAATGACCACTTTTTAGTTAGCTGCACTAAAAAATAGGATTTTAATTTCCGCACCAGACAGTCAACGCGGAATAACCGCAGAAAAATTGAAATAGGTGTAATATAGGTTTAAAATTTTTATAAACGCCAGTCTAGTCACGCACGTGAACACCGACGTGAACACCGATTGACATAATCGCCAGTGCCCGTAAGATTATCATTGTGTACAGTTCGGTCCAGTAATAATAGTAAAGATATGTAATTTTACAATTTCTATGGATAAGTAACATGGTATTATCTACCTTTGCAATATTTTCAATTTGTATTGATTTTTGAAGCGTAAACACACTGAATTTCTTTAAAAACTATGAGGTGTTTATGCCAAAACCACATATTTACATCGTGGTTGACACAAGTGCCATTCCTCAATGGTATTCTTATGCAGGTTACTTATTTAAAAATTGCGCAAATAAAAAGTTTATTTTAAAATATTCTATTGTAACTTTGGACTAGTGTGATGAACAATTCATTTTGTATTACAGCATAGAGTTCAAATCAATTTTATAAAGCTAAAAATGGCGATCGATTTTTGGCGTTTATGCCATTTTTTTGTTGCACATGAATAGCAGAAGTAAAAAAATAATGGCCTTACTAAATGAAAATAAAACATATACCGAATCAGTACAAAATGATATACTGACTGACAATAATCCTCCTATATTTCCCTTAGAGGTTTATGACATTTATAATGCCAACATTGCAGAAGCTTTTAGCAATGACATTATCATCTTTAAGGAACCACCAGACGTTGCAGTAGAAGAAGAAATATTTAGTCACGATCTCACATCATGTTTCAACTTAGCAGCAGATAATGGTTTGGATGCCGGTATAAGTAGTGATCAAAATAAGGAAAATACAAGCAATGAAATCAATACGGATGTTGAACCAAATATTGACAGTGATTATGAATTAGAATCCACTACTTATTATTAGATATCCACTTTTAAGTATTTCATATTTACTTTTAAGTATTCAATTTAGCACCAAAACATGTTTAAAGAATTTAAGGTTTTGTTTTTAACTTAGAATCTATTTTTGATTAATAAAAAATAAACCCTATCAAAAATCTTCGTAATTTCGTCATTTTTCTTGTTGGCATAAACGACAAATTTTGATTTTCGTTTCTTTTTTCATTAATGGCATATATCCCTTTTAAGCGCCATCTTGACTAACCTTACAACGATGCGATCGACACAAATGCCAGAGGTAAGTTTGGCATATTCACCAATGTTATATCTTGATTGGACATAAGCGCCATTTTATAGTTTTTAATTTATTTCAGACTGTATTTTCAGCCACATTAATGTTCACAATATATTAAAATTTGAAAAAAAATCACCAATTTTTTTGAATCACTGTGCAGATAAGCAGAATTGGTAAAAATAAAAATAATCAGTTTTTTGTGTTTCCTGAAAAATCAAGTTAATGTCGTTTATGCCGTTTTGGCTTGACAGCGTCGATTTATTATAACACCATATTTTAATTTGTTTAAATAAGAATTGTTTAAATAATTAAACAGCTTTCAAATGAGAATATTTATGATTTTAACTTTAAAAGGTACACTTGTAGTAAGTTTATCTAAAAAAAAGCCTACAACTGGAAAAAATATGTAATTTTCTGTTCTTATAAACAAATTAATCTATTATAACAAAACAAAAGCAAGTTTGACATTTAATAATGCGTTAGTTCGATGGCTCTGCTCGAGTTATTAGGGAACAAAAAAAGAATGAAGAAAATTGCTCCATGGGAAGCCGAGAAAATGCATTTTGTTAACGTATACCGATTTTGAACTTTGAGGGTTACATTTTCTCCAACCTAATTTTTGATTGGAATTTTGCTATTTTTGGCAATTTTCACACGTATTATCGATAGTTTTTATTATAATAATATATGTTATGAGGATTTTAAAGATATGAAAATTGGTGTGGCGAAAGAGGACAAAAATAAAAAGGTGATGGTTTGAAAATTATGATCGTATTGTTTATATCTTTGCCGTAAATTCCGGTCAAATTTGACCGGTTGTATCTCAGGAACCACTTGACATAATTAAACGTTTTTTCTTCTAAAAGAAGCGTCCTGCCGCTGTCTTTCGAACAACGTTTTCATAATTTAATTTAGTTTAATTTTCCCTAAGATATTCTATTTGTTTATAAACCAAAATATTGTTTATAATTTTAAAATATTCCTGAGGCCGCTCAAATAGTCTAATTTCAATTCTGTAAAGTACATTAGATAGGTATTGTGTCTTTTTATGAAAAAATCATAATTATTCTTATGCATCGTAATTATTCTCGTTATTATAGCGACCGTAAATTTTTAATTAACATTTCAATTGTTGCTAAACTGTTCATTCAATTTCCATCGTCTTCTGGAATTATAATACATACGGAAAGGGCTTTACTTTACCAAGTTATTTAATTATTGATTAACAACTACTTATCTGAAAGTTTAGTTGAAAATTAAAGATTTTGTTGGAAAAACCCGCTTTTTCCGGGGAAAGTTTTCGTCGAAGTAAATCGGAAAAAACACGTCTTCATGCAGAATTTAATTGTGGTGAATTTTTATTTGAGTATTTTTGGTCTAAAGTTATAATCTTTGGAGTTATAGAGCAAAAATTGAAAAAAACACGATTATCGGGCGCCATTTTGTTTATAAAAAAAGTAGCACACTATCTGCGGACTTTGCATATCTATATTATTAATACATACAATAATGAGATTCGATTCCAGCAATAAAATTGCTGGTAAATAACTTTTCCTTGTATTTTGCTAATTAGCCCAGAGTATAATGGAACCGCAGTAAAAGTTTAATTGGAACATACATAAACATTTGGGCGGTTTAAAAGAACAAAACCCCCATAAAATGTTTATGTAAACATATTATTTAAAAAGAAGCCGCAACTCGACGAAAACTGCCTTATCGAAAAAATACTGAGAGGCAAAAAATTTTAGAAATATTGAATTTAACTAATGGTACCGCAATAATAATTTAATTGGAACGTACTCAAAAGTTTGGGGGAGTTTAAAGGAACAAAACCCCCATAAAATGTTTATAGGGCGCACAAATTTCATTATAATTCTTCATAAAAATGCCACATGTCCAATTTCAATAAAAAATCTCTAATAGTTTTCGATATATTCGAAAAAATCGATTTTCATTTTGTAACTTCAAAGGGCTGTAACTTTTTTTATGTGCATATTTGTACTAAGGTAAATTAGGTTCATTCGAACTATTTTTTGGCTCAAAATATGTGATTTAATTTATGACCTGTATTTTCGTTACACCCTGTATATCTATTGTATATACCTACCTGTTCCATGTAATGTTCTACTAAAAACTGATGCAAGCAATGAAAAAAAAATTGTATTTTAAAAATATTATTGAGTTATATATAGATCTTAAAGGACATGAAAGATTTTATTTTATTATTTTTTTGTATCATACCATTCCCTCACAAAATTTACATTCTAGAGACCTGATATAATTTTTTTCTACGAGCGTGCAAAAATGTCTACTTTCGCGCACGCATTTTAGTTTAGAAAGTGTCATTTTCCTCACGCGTGTTACTTTTCCGCACGCGTGTTACTTTTCCTCACGCGGTTTTTACTTTTCCGCACGCGTGTTGATTTAGATATCTTAATATGGCCTTAAAGTAATTATAATACATGCAATAAACTAATATTTAGATATTATTTACTAATTTATTTCAAATATATCTTATTGTGTTCCTGTTTTAATGAAATTAACGCCACAATTCGACGAAATAAAATTATTTTGACATATTATTCGAAAGTCAAATCGGTAGACAATAATAGTCGTTTTGAATCATCGTCATGGAAACCAGGATCGTCGTCATGCTAACTAATTATATTGAAAGTTTGGTTTTGACAACCTTGTCAAAGAATTAATTTGTGTATGTATTTTCATATTAATTAAATTAATTGATTAAGATTTGGTAATTTTTTAAAGACTCTTAGAAAAAATATTGTTCCTAACTCTTTCAGAAAGTCTATTTTCCGCACTCGACTGCTTGCCGAACTCCCGCTTCGCGTCGCAGAAAAGAATGCCTTTCTCCACTTGTTAGGAAAATAACTATTGTGCGAAATTGATTTTGTAAATATTGTTTTTATTACCATACCAGTTATTACTATCTAATATTTAAACACGCACTTTTATTACAGATTTGGCAGGTGGTAGACATAGCAGCGGTGGAGGACAACTGAATACTTTTGCAATGAATATGAACACGAGTACAGAAGGACAACTAAGATCTAGACGAAAAGCAGCTAAAATGTTACTCGCAGTGGTCATCATGTTTGCTATATGCTTTCTTCCGGTTCATCTGTTAGCTGTTTTAAGGTAAGCTGTTAGAATATCGTCCATTAACTTCTTCTTCTTCTTCTTTTTATATAGACATTACTCTGTCTGTTTTTCAATGTGCCTCCAGTAAGTTGTCATTCCATCTTTTTCGTGGTCTTCCCACTGATCGTCTTTCTATTGGGGAACCGTGTCTCGCCGTCCTTACTACTCTATTTGCTGTCATTCGGCTTATGTGGTCGTTCCATTAACTAAAGAGTAAAATTAATGTAATACAGCATTTGGATTTTAAAAAGGAATTAACTGTTATAAGGAAATTATTAATACCGACTTCAACTTGAAACTAGGGAGATTGTGCTACATACGCTCTTCGCAAGGTCAACGGTGCGGTGATAATAGTTTATTTAACTGTATATTACTAGTGATAAGTATGTGTTTTCTTTTTGATGTGTCTATCCGTGATGAATGGTGGCGATCATCATAGAAATCTTTGTTTTATCTGAAGCAGCGTGAAAAAGCTGCACTGATGTTTTGTTGAAGCAGGTTCTGAGGTTATTTATTTAACTAGGAGGTATTATTTTTTTTAACCTCTCTTTCCAAATATTTTTCTTTGCAAGATGGTCTTTAGGAAGGCGCATCTGGACTTATTTTGCATAATGTGTCCAAAGTATTAACACTTTCGGGATTTGATGGTGCTCATTACTTCTTCATTCTTCTTTCATTCTTCTGAGGACCTCCTCATTTGTGACTCAGTCAGTCCATGGGATTTTTGTACTGTCCTATATCTTATATTGTCCTATACGTCAACATCTCAAATTTGGCTATATATTCCTATATGTTCGTTTAAGTTCCACGATTCAGCACTATAAAAAAGAACAGAGACATCGCAACATTCTTACTTTTATACTAATAAAGTTTGTTGCTCTTGAAGAAGGCAGGCCCCATCCAACTGAGAGTCTTCTTCTTCTTTTTCTTTTTGTATAGACATGATTCTGTCAGTTTTTTGAATGTGCCTCTAGTAAGTTGTCGTTCCATAGTTTTCGTGGTTTTCCCACTGATCGTCTTTCTATTGGGGAACCGTCTCTCGCTGTCTTGACTACTCTATTTGTTGTCATTCTACAATACAATGGGTACAACTACTGGATGGTCTCTGGGGGTATGGAATAGTAATGGTGTTAATCATATAGAGCTTAAAGTACATCCCAATGTGGGTGCTACAACCCCTAAACCCCAACTGGTTACGCCTATATGCAGCTTTTCTTGATAATAACCATAATGTTTGTTTTCTTTACGTTTATAGCAACTCAGTATTACTTCTTCTTTTACGGTACTACACCCAAATTGAGCCTTGGCCACCTTTATTTTTTGCCTACACCCTTGCTTGTCTGTGGCTGCTCTTCTCCATACACGGACTCCTGAAAGGGCTTATGCGTCGCTGTTTACTGTGTCTTCCCAGCGCTTTTTTGGCTTTCTAACCGGTCTCTTTCCCTGAATTCTAGCATTCAGTGCTCTTTTTGTCTATCCTCTCCCATTCTTATCACACGTCCGGCCCATTGCAATCTTTGTATTCTAGTGAAGTCTGATAGAGTGCTTCCTTATAAAGTTGATAAAGTTCTTTGTTGTGTCGACTTCTGAAGATTCCGTTTTCCCTCACAGGTCCTAGTATTCTCCTCAGTACTTTCCTTTCGAATGTGTCGAGTTTGTTTTTGGATGTTTCTTTCAGGACCCAGGCTTCACTGCCATAGCATGTTATGGGTCGAATTAAAGTTTTATAGATTCTCATCTTTGTATTTCGGTGGACACTATTAGACCGAAATATATGGGAGAGAGCAAAATACGTTCTGTTTGCCTGCGTTATTCTCTTCAGTATTTCTCCATCTTCTGATCCGTCGGCATATATTCCTAGTCCCCGGTATGTAAATTTTCCAACCGTTTCAATGTCATCTTCATGAACATATAATGTTTTGTGGGACTATACTTCTTCTCGCCTGAGTTTTTTTTTCTTTCCAGATCTTATTATTATCTATAATTTCCAGACCTAGCATGTTTGTTTGTGTTTTTAACTCTGCGTATGGTTGCTGTGCTCCTGTTGATGTTCTACTCATAATATTAATATCATCGGGATAAGCGGCCAGTTGAACCATTAGGTTAGTCGGTAGGTTTCCTCGTCCAGTTTGCATTTGCCTAACCGCATACTCCAGTGCCAGGTTAAACAATGTTGGGGCTAGTCCATCTCCCTGCTTTAGTCCCTGCGAAATTTTGAAAAAGTCTTTCCGGTGATTTTGTATTCGTACACATGCCTGAGTTTCATCCATTGTGGCTTTAATGAGTCTTATTAGCTTGTGTGGTATTGCCAATTCAACCAATATATAGTATAGTTTGTTCCTTTTGACTGAGTCGTATGCCTGTTTGAAGTCTACAAACACGTTTTAAACATCAATATCGTGTGCCCATGGTTTGCTCAAGATCTGTTTGACTGTAAATATTTGATCCAAGGTCGATCTTGCCCGTCGGAAGTCCGTCTGATACTCTCCAATAATATTTTCTGCTAGTGGTTGGAGCCGCTGGTTTATAATATACGTGAGGACTTTATATGCTGTACATAGTAGAGAGATTCCACGGTAGTTTTTGCACTGGAGTTTGTCTCCTTTTTTATAGATCGGGCATACTATACTTGTCTTCCAGTCGTCGGGTATTTTCTCTTCTTGCCATATGTCTTTGATGAGGGAGCGCATGAATGTGACTTGCTAGGTGGTCGCCACCTACCTTACACAGTTCTGCTGGTATTTCGTCAACTCCCGGAGCTTTATTGTTTTTCTGGATCTTAATATCTTCGAGAAGTTCCTCTATAGTTAGAGCTTCTACTACATTATCTACTTTGTTCTCTTCTACGTAGTGCATACCCATTTCATCTTTCATGTCTACTTGTGCCCCAAGTAGGGTCTGAAAATAATGCTTCCAGATTTCTGTGACTTTCTGTTGGTCACTGATTATTTTCCTGTAAGTTAGTATGTATTATTGACTTTAATACGTGATTTTGTTCATAAGGACTTACAGGTCTTGAAGGTTGTCCGCAAATAATATAATGTGGTGTCATCTGCTCATCTGATGTTGATTAGCCGGTGTCCGTTTATTAGAGTATATTTTTCAGTTTCGTCTAAACCTTCAATAAATATTCTTTCGGGAAGATTTTAAGGATGAGAGGAGACAAAATAAAGCCTTGCCAACTTCCACGCTTAATTTTCACAAACTCGGTTAGTTCACCTTCAACTCTGAGATTTATGGTCTGATTTCAGTAAAGGTTTCTAATTATTTTCTAATTAATTATCTTGGTTATTAATTCTTGTTTCTTTTCGTATTTGCGTCACCTTGACGTGCTATACTCGATGAAACGCTTTCCCGTAATTAACCAGACATGCACGTACGTTGTAATTGACGTCTTTGCTTCTTGAAAATAAGACTTGTAATGAGAGCAAAGTCTCACTCAAACCAACAGCATTTATTAAGAAGAAAAGAACATTTTGAGGCCTGTCAAAATTTTCAATGTATTTTAAATGTAATAATTTTTTTCGAATCCTGAGAAAACTAATAAATATTTTTGATAAATTTAAACGCAGAATGAAAGATTACTTTATTACCGAGGGCCGAAAGTCCCTTAGAATGAATAAAAAGTTTCTTTTGAATGAGATATTTGAAATTAAATCTCACACTACATTTTCTCTTAATTTTTCCCCTGTAACTTATTAAAATAAACATTATAGAACTTAAAAATACTTTTTTATTATTATTATTAGTTTTCTCAGGATTAAAAAAAAATGAATCCCCATTTAAATACCATTGCAGCCGAAAATACATACCCATCCCCTTAACCCGAACCGTTTTATTAAAGTTTGCTTTTCTCACAGCTTGTAAATTCTCTTATGGATTATCTTTAGGAACAATTTTAGGAGGCGACTTATGAGGCTTATCATACGGTATTCTTCGGATCTTTTGGCTCCTGATTATTTTGAAAGTGCTCAGACTTCAGCCATTTTGAAGTATCTTTGAAAAATTTAAACGCAGAATGAAAGATTACGTTCTTACCGAGGCGAGGGCCGAAAGTCCCTGAAAACTTCTATAATTTTTATTTTAATAAGTTACACGGGTAAAAAACTAAGAGGAAATGTAGTGTGATTTTTAATTTCAAATATATTATTCAAAAGAAACGTTTTATTTATTCTAAAGGACATTCGGCCCTCGATAATAATTTATTCTTTCATTCTGTATTAGTTTCTCTATGTACTAGTTTTGTCAGAATTCGAAAAAAATGGACCCCATGTCCGTGGTGATACTTTCCAAATCGAACATTCGCTATCTTTGTCATACAACGCACTGAGTCGAATAGAATATGACGACAAGGCACTAGTTTTAAATATTGGACATGGCATCGGGAATATTTTGGGTTGTTGATTAAGTAAATTGATAGTGTATTTGATGAATAATTGATTTAAGACGTGAACTTAATAAAAAGTTATTTATTGTTTATTATTTGTGAAAGATCCAACCAGAGAATACATCAGGATATACAGTCGGAAAAATGAAAGAATACCCATGAACGATCACATCAATCACTTATTTTCTATTTGCTATATATTTCTATATCAAACGTTTTGCTATTTATAGAAAAAGACAGCAGATACAAAATAAGTGATTGATGTGTTCGTTTATGGGTATTCTTTCATTTTTCCGACTGTACCTATTCTGTGATCCAAGTATTTTGTTGTTAAAGATGTTCAACATTGTAAGCGTTCCATATTAACAATATAATATTATTAAAAAATCACTTTAACACTTTTGCTCTTTTCTCGATTGAGTATTAGTTTTTGTTATAGATATAAATTAAAACAATCACTGAATACATGGTTAGTGAAAAAATTATCAGTAGTAATTGCACAAGAGCCCTAAAATTATGGAATTTTTCCAGAGTGACACTTTGACAGTTTTAATTTCACGACCCGAAGTGAAATTATGTCAAAGTGTCACGAGGGCAAAAATTCGATAATAATTTTAGAGATCCAGTACAATTAAACACACAGTTGTTATAAATATTTGACGGTTGAAAGTCATCACTTTTATAATGTTTAAAACATTAATTGTCATTAATGTCACTGAATGTATTTTTTCGTAGCAACGAAGGGCATCTGACGTAATATACTTGACGACGAGATATTATCAAAAATTATCAGTTTAATTTTTATTTCTGTAGCTTTCTGTTGGTCAGAATCTCCTATGAATGAAATAATCACATTTATTAACTGAATTAATAATTTGCAATTATACAAATAGCAGTTATCCAAGAACATTCAAAAGCCATCTCTTTAAAGTTAATGATGACATTGTCAAGTAGAATGACATTCTAGTAATGTATACACATCCATACCAGTGTGAATTTTACTACACGTAATTTGCCGTGTAAAGACAGAAAAAGTAGGGATAGCCGTAAAATATTTGCGAATTATGTACCGATGGCCTTCTAAACTCTCCGTCTTAGATTTACACTTCTCTTCGTCCCTATTAGTCTCTATTTGTTCTCTTATACTCTATCAGATATTAGTCTTAAATATCTCTATTCTTGGAGTATACTTTGTTTAATCTCTTTTTATGTAAGTTATTATTTATCTATATTACAATAATTCTCTTGAGGTTAACATGTACCTCGATTCCTCTTCATTTATTTTTAGTCTTATTTTACTTATCTTTGTTTTATTTGTCCATCCTTAGTGTAGTTTATCTACTATATTTATAAAAAATTATGTATATAAAATTTTTTAACCATTAGGTCAAACTCAGACTTCAGTTTTATATTTTGATGTCTTCTAATACCCTTGTTAGCCTTTTATGTCATATAAAATGCACTCTAATAAAATTTAATAATCTGGAAATCTCATACGTTTTATGGATTTGTACCGAGTGTGGATTTACTGTCCTTTTATGTTGAAATTTTATATGTGTAAATTTTGAATTCCTCGTGCTAAGTATAGGTAATTTAGCGAAATAATTTATTATTTTGGATTAGCCAGAGTCAGTTGGTTCCTTGTCATATAGTGTAAATAGTGCATAAAATTCTGAATATGAGTTTACGAGTTTTAATTTCGATACAACCGAAGGGGGCTGAGTGAGAATAAATTTTTACATTTGCTTAAAAATGATGATCCAGAGCTTGAAATTGATGATCCAAAACCAATCTGTGATTTATGTTAGCCAGAAGAGAAAGATAATATCTGTCATAGAGGTAGAAAAAATATGTAATTATTGATCAAAGCAAGTGTACCAAAATCATTAAAAATAGCTCCTAGAGTATGTTTACTTTTGTTGTCATATACAAGGTGTCCCAAAAGTAGAGGACCGGCCGAATATTTGGCGAACTAAACATCAGATCAAAAGACTGAAAAATACGTGTTCAATCATTTTCAAAAATCTATCCAATGACATTAAACACTCATCCCCACTATACCCCCTGGAGAGGGGTGGGGGTAACTATAAAACCTCAAATAGAAACCCCCAGTTTTTCTTGCAGATTTGGATTCGTTACGTAAAAGTAAGCAACTTTTATTCAAGACATTTTTTCGAGCTGTAGATAGATGGCGCTATAATTCTATAAATTATAAAAGCGCTCTAATATCTCGAGAAATTCACTTCCAAATGAGAATCAAAAAACAGGTTTTTAATATTTACCGAAAACCTATCGAATAACACCAAACATTACCCTCCAGCGCACCCCCTACTAGAGTTGGGGGGGATAACTTTAAAATCTTAAATAGCAACCCCCACTTTTTATCGCAAATTCGGATTCGCCATAAAAAATTAAGCAACATTTAATTCAGAACATTTATTAGAATTGTTGATAGATGGCGCTTTAATTGGAAAAATACGATTTTTAATAAATGTTTCAAATAAATGTTGCTTAATTTTTCATGACGAATCCGAATCTGAAATAAAAAGTGGAGATTGCTATTTAATATTTTAAAGTTACCTCCCACCCCACCTCCAGGGGGTAGGTTGGAGGTAGGGATGGCGGTTGTTGACAAAACACCGATTTTCGGTTAAACCGTTATTTTTTACTTTCGGTTTAACCTAACGGTTATAACCGGTCAAAAAACCGGTTATTCCAAAATCCTGTTTTCGGTTTTTTGAATCAATATCCAATTCCCAATAGGTTACAACGTTACATTTTCATTGCATTTTAGTTTGCGATACTCCAACATCCATATCGTTGTCGTAGTATTGCGTGGTGGGATAGGAAAGGTGGAACTAGAAGTTCGAACTATCCAATTGGGATCAAAAATAGAAGGACGGTTTGGTCAGCTTAAAATTTCTACTTTGCGTGCGCTAGACCGAAAAATTTCCCAAATCTTTTCTAGTGATGGGGAAATAAATTTTTCTTGAATACCAAGGATCAACTAGTATTTGATTCCTGAAAGTTCTCGAGATATCTCGAGAGCTTAGAATAGAATAGAATAGAAATACGCTTTATTGTCACTGAAAATTATACAAATTTTATGGACAAAGCTTATTATTAAGTCAGAAAAAATAAATAAATATTAACAATAACAATAACAAATACAATTTTTTGAAATTTGATAAATCGTCAAAATAAAAAAATACAAAAATACAAGATATAAGTCAATAAAGTAAAGAAAAGAAAAAAAACAAAATCGATATATTGCAACAATTAATAGAAATTGCAAAGTGAATATACAACAAAGTAAACTATAGACATACATAGGAACTAATAAGTTTAAGCGGCTGCATGTGACACCCAAATATAGATAAGTTCGGTTACTTGTACATTACTGTAATTTCTTAGTTAGTCATTAAGAAACTCTTCTACTGAATAATATGGTCTTTTAGATAGATGAGCTTTTGTCATTTTACGGAACTTGGGGAAAGATGTTGCAGATTTGAGTTGTAAAGGAATACAGGATGGTTGTATAGTTTTTTTGCGGAATATAATATAGATTTCTTTACTAACTCAGATGACGGGATCGGTAAATAGACATCAAAAGTTGAATTTCTTGTGGAGTAGTCACGAAGAGGCCTTGCTGGAAAGACATGCATGTGTTTACGAATTAAGCAAACAGTTTCTAATATATATATAAAGATGGAAGGGATCAAATTCCGTGATCTTTGAAGTAACTTCTGCAATGTGTTGTTCTTCTGAGGACAAACAGATACCTAATTGCTCTTTTTTGTAATTTAAAATAATATCTAATTGGGCACCTGTACTAGAACCCCAAAAAGGAAGACTAATATGGAAGACAAAAAGGAAGGAAAAATATGTTAGTTTAGAAGATGCTAAATTGAGTTCTTTCGAAAGAGATCTTATAGCATAGCAGGCTATGGCGAGTTTCTTACTTAACAAATCGATATGAAGGGACCATTTGAGGTTGCTGTCTAAAAAAATACCAAGAAATTTTACAGAATCAACGGTAGAAAGCTGGCTGTTATTAACAAGCAGGGGTTGAAGAGCACTTTTGTAGGATAATGCTACTGTGTTATTCACGTTAAAGGAGAGTAAATTAGAGTCAGACCAGGTTTTTATCGTAAGTAAATCAGAAGTTATAGCTGTATGAAAAGATGCAATAGTTGAGTTGCTCCAAGTGATACTGGTATCATCAGCAAAAAGAAAGATTTTTACATCGATTTTTAAATTATTGATGTCATTTATAAAGATAAGGAACAGTATAGAACCCAATACTGGACCTTGTGGTACTCCAGATACGATGTTTTTGAGACTAGAGTCAGTATCATTTGCTCCAACTAGTTGTTTCCTATTATTCAAGTAAGATTGGGACCAATTCGAAGAAATACCTCGAATTCCATAGAAATGTAGTTTTTTAATCAAAATGTCGTGATTTACACAATCAAAAGCTTTGGCATAGTCACAGAAAACAGTGGCAGTATAAAGATTATTGTTTAGTGCTTGGTAAACCTCATGAAGCACAGAAAACATGGCATAAGTGGTACATTTATTAGTTAAAAAGCCGAACTGGTTTTGGGATAAGATGTTGTTATCAATGAGAAAGGACATAAGTCGGGTTTTTATGAGACTCTCAATAATTTTGGAGAGTACGAGTAGTAAGGCAATAGGTCTATAGTTGCAAGCATTAGATTTTTCACCACCCTTATGAAGAGGAATAATGGCTATCTTTAGGCACTCTGGGAATTTGCCTCTTTCAAAGGAATCATTAGTTAGTGAGACGAGGATTTCCAACACATTTTCTGTGAGATTTGAGAATATTTTTATGTATAGTCCATCAGTACTACAAGATGATTTGCTTTTGATACTATTGATCGTTTGGATCAGTTCAGATTTATCGACTGGTCTTATAAAGAATGAATTCGAGAACACTCCTTAAATCGAAGTATTCGAATACTAGCTGGCGAAGCCTCTAGTTTATCTAAGGTTTGGCTAACAAAAACAAAATATGTAACAAAATAAAAGTGAGATACGACTCAACCCAAGTAGCCACGCTTAAATAGAATTTCGCAGGACACACGCTAAGATAGAAGGACGGAAGATGATGGACTAAGATGATTTACATTGTAGACCGTGGAACCAAAAATGAAAAAGAGAAAGGCCACAAATGCAAAATAGATGCAAAATATCCAAGCTAGAGAGGAATAGGGGAAGGATGAAGGTTCTCGATTATGTATAGCATCTATACAATTACAACTAATTATGATTACACAGCTGATTGATACTATATTATTATATTATTTATTTTTAACCGAATTCCCCAATTCACCAAACAAGACGTGCTTATTTTTAATATCATCGAAATGGCCAAGTCTATCACATTTCTTAAACATAATTGTTTTAGTGAGTGTGAGAGTCATTAACGAATATAAACACTAAACATATCAAGAATATTGATAAATTTAAAACAAACAATATTTTTTCTCGGATTTCATTATTTTTTTTCAGAGGTACTTATACGTAATACATAACTTATCCGGTTTTTCACCCGTTATTACTTTAAATATAAAAAACCGGTTATAACTGGGACAAAAAACAACCGGTAAAACCGGTTATTGTGAAGTAAAAAAACCGGTTTTAGGTTATAACCGGTAGGTTTTTCCCATCCCTAGTTGGAGGGTTATGTTGGGTGTCATTCGATAGGTTTTTGAAAAGTATTAAATATATATTTTTAGGTTTCTGATTTGGCAAATTATTTCTCGAGATATTAGACGGCTTCTATAATTTACCTATGGTATCAGGATAAATCGTTCCTCCCAATTATAGCGCCATCTATCCACAGCTCGAAAAAATGTCTGGAATATAACTTGCTTAATTTTACGTAAGGAATCCAAATCTGCAATAAAAACTGGGGGTTGCTATTTAAGATTTTAAAATTACCCCCACTCTACCTCTAGGAGGTGGAGTGGGAGGTTGTGTTTAATGTCATTTAATCGATTTTTGAAAATTACTGAATACGTATTTTTCAGTTTTTCGATCCGATGTTTATTGCACGAAATATTGGACCGTTCCACTACTTTTGGGACACCCTATATAATGGACGTTCTATTAGTGATTGTCTACAGAAATAAGTATTTCTCAGGACATCCAATAGTCAGGTATTTGATAAGTATTCCATTAATATATACCTATAATATATATTTTATTAGCGACCAAGAAGGAGTAAGAGAAGTAGAGGCAGAGCTCAAACCACTGTATTGCTCAGACATGTCTTATGTCACTTTCATTTTCACCGGTTCATTTGTAATTGGATATAGCCTTTTTTACGATCTACATAACTCAGATGCAATTGGTGCCATAAAAGATGGGTTCGTTTCCCTCTACAAAATCAAAAAGTGAACCTTACGGTAAAACCTTACTAATTTTAATCGTTAGGGGTCGTCGTTAATATGTTGATCAGGTGCAGAGGTGTGGCTCCTACTAAAAATGAAGTACCCAAGTATGGTATACTGAGAAGACATTTTTGGCACTCGTGTATAAAATGTATTAGTAGGACAGAACTAGTGAAGAGCGGTCACTTCGCTTTTTTTAATTAGTTATTGACAGTTGAGATATTATAGGAATATTTATTTAATAATTTGTTCACTTCTTTTCTTTAGGAAGAACTTAAAAAGTTGTGACAGGCTGAATGACAAATGCCTGTGCCAAAAAACAATTTGTTCACGATACGATAAAAACTTAAAAAAAAATAACTCACTCATGGACAAAATATTGCACATTGTGAAATTATCATGTGAAATGAAAATGTTTGTGCTGCAATCCGTTGCCCCTCCCCCCTCCCAAGAAGTGTCATAACAATACGATTTCTTTTCCGAATGCGATGTTTTAAAGTGTCATCATTAGCACAAATATGTCATACCCAATGTGGCTGGCAAATGGGAAAACATGATCTTCTAAAATATTTTCAATGTACAGTTACGGTCATTGAATAGTTTACAGGCTTACGTATCTAGGAGCCGATTTTTTAAATTATTACCTTGTTTAAATTCACCTTTTACGTCAAAATGACGTTAACAGTGGTGTATCTAGAATAGATTATTATTTAAAATTAAAAATAAAAATAATATAAAAATATATTTTACAAAGTTTAAAAGTTTAACAAAATGGAAAGTATAGAAAGAAGTTTTTTTTTTGAATGGAATTGATTATGGTCTTAATAATGAAAACAAGGAAGTCTGGTTTGAAAATACCGATTTTATTTTATATCTATCCAAAATTATCCAATCTTTGTTTGATTTTCCGTATGCACATATATGGCTCACGTCCAAATCTGCAGCAATATGTCTTAAAAACCAACCTTCTTCGAGTTTGACAATTGCTCTTGCTTTTGTGCATCATTCAAATTCATTATAACCATTTTGGAGGAGTTTGTTATCGTTATTTTATGTTTCAACGCTCGCGAAATTTTTGACAAACATTGACTTTTTGACTTTGCCATTTATCAAATCCGTACGACACTGCAACTTTACAGTATCACAATATAAAAATTAAGGTGTAAACTATTCAGTGATCGTAACTGTACATTTCAACTGACATTCGTTCAATCACCTCCACACGTTGGGTATGTCATTTCAAAGCAATACCGCTCCATAGCTCTATGCCGCCACCACCAAAACTAATGCTCTTTATGAGGCTACCACTTACATACCATTCGCCAATTCATCTGTAGACGAAGTTTTGTCAATCACGCTTCCATATTGCTGAACGGTATGCCAGTTGTAACCTCATATACAGCGTTAATTTTGGTGGGGGCGGCATAGTGCTATGGAGGGGTATCTCTTGGAAAGGACATACCTAACTTGTGGAGATGACTGTGTGAATGAGAGCTGACATGAACATTGAAAATATTTTAGAAGGGCATGTTTTGTAATTTACCAGTCATATTGGATATGACAGATTCGCGTTAATGCACGATAACACACGCATGTCTTCATGTCGCTAGAATAGTAAATACATCATAGATTCAATTTAAAAATTATATTGGCCACCATATGGCCCACATCAGATTTAAATACGATCGAGAATTTATATGACACGTTAAAATATCGCATTTAGAAAATAAATCCTATTCCTATTCCTATAACACTAAGGGGCTAAGAATAGCAGCATAAAAATTTTCATTTCCGACGATAATTATTAAATTATTTCCATAAGATATTATTTGACATCTTGTTATTGTTGCAGCGTTTTAAAAAACATGCAAACAAAAACAATCCATTATTAAGACTTATTCTTTACATTATTCTTTCATCACACATTTCTCTGAGTATTCAGTTGTTTGTCTTGATAGCCTGATTTTAGTGTTAAGTGAATAATTTTATTATTTTTGTTCGATTAAACATGATGTTAGTTCCGGCAGAACATTTACAACAGTTCCCTGAATTAGTTACAATTAAACTAAAAAAATAAATTGCCTACTTATACATATTGCTAAAACCCCGCTATTTGGACGACATACCCAACAGTAGCTTGTACTTTGCGAAGCTAATTCATATACAGTTTAGGCATCAAACTAATATTTTTTCGATTTAACCTATGCTTAAACCAAGAACTTGTACAAAGTACATATTAAATTTAAGAAATTTGCTTTTTCTTAACGTACCCTATCAAGTCACCTTGATGTTGGCGACTAACATCGCGAAACTGTCTCTGTCTCTGTCTCGAGCTATTCTAAATAGTTGCTGTGCTTTCTTTATGCCTATCCACGTCCACTCCCTGATATTATTCAACCAAGACGTCTGTTCTATACCAATTCCACTGCGTTCGTCGATTCTACCCATCATAATAAGTTGAAGAAGATTATATCGGTATCCCCTTACTACATATCCAAAATAGGCCATCTTTCTACATTTGATATTATCCAGCAGCTCGCGAGCATCATTTGCACTCTTCAGGACTGCTACATTTGGATGGTCTCATGCCAGAGTGAAACAAAAGCCAAAATAGAAAGTTTTCAGTACGGCAGTTTAAAGTTATAAAGTAATACTATTCAAAAGAACATTTATATAAATTTTTGGGTAACAGCATATGTTTTTGTTTACTTTTAAAGCCCTTTTATTAGTTTTTGCAGTACATGGTTCACTTTGGCAAACTTTTTAACATTTATTTCTGTCTGACCTAAGAAGTATAAATAAATTGTTCTTTTTGTTTGTAATCAGGTTTATTAATATATGATTAAAATTAAACTAACAATACATAAGAATAAAATACAAAAATGATGAGTAATTAAATTAGACAAATGTGTACCTAAACCAATAATAGTGGCAATATTTAGATCGCATTGTTTATCTCATTTCCCTCTTTATTGTTATTGTCATTTCCGTCTTCAATGGCATCTTTCAATACTTCACTTTGTTGACGTTTACTGTAAAATTGGTGATGGCATGGTGGTACCAATTATTGAAAAAGGCAAAAGTGATCTGATATCATTGAGTTTTGCTTGACTAAATTTTCTTCTTTCGGGGGCAAGAATGCCTAAGTTTAAAGAAGCTAGGTTTAGAGGTCGGCATTTCAATCTTTTATTTAGATTTACTGAATAAAATTGGCCTCTTTGTTATGTGTGTATTTGAATTCCATAACTTCTGAGTGGTCTTAAGCAAATTTCATTGGTTTTATTTTTAACCACTCTACTTTTTGTTCATATGAGTCTTTTTTACGGTTTACCAGATTTTGTTTTAATGCATCCATACTCTTGAAATCCTCTTTTTCCATGCATACTACTTTAAATTTCTTCTTTTTAACCCTTGCGTTTGAAATTATGTTACACCATTTTGTAGCATACGCAGATGACATTGATCTCGTTGGAGACTCCATCCTATCCACAAAAGCCATTTTCAATAAGGTGGAAGGAGCAACAAGCGAAGTAGGGCTGAGGATTAATGAAGAGAAGACGAAATATATGTGTATAAATAGAACGACACGAAGAGACAGGATAGGACAAAATGTGACGGTCAACACCTTCAATTTTGAAAGAGTACAACGTTTTAAGTATCTGGTGGCCGTAATCACAGCTGACAACGATGTTATTCGCACTGGATAAGCTTATAAAATAAAAAAATCTTACAAGAAGTTCCAAGATCAAAATCTATAAATCCATCGTTAGACCTGTACTAACATATGGTTGCGAAACGTGGACCATGGCCAAATCAAACGAAGAAAAGCTCAGACGTTTTGAACGAAAAATACTTAGAAAAATTTTCGGGCCACACCACGAAAATAACACAAACCAGTATAGGATCAGAACCAACTTCGAATTAAAAGAACTCTACAATGATACCGATATTGTCCAAGAAATTAAATCACAGCGACTAAGATGGGCAGGCCACGTGCACAGACTTCATAACGAGAGACTTGTAAGACTGGTATGGGAGGAGATTCCTACAGGCAAAAGACCACTCGGACGTCCCAGAATGCGATGGAGAGATAACATCCAAGCAGATCTCCGAAAAATGAACATCCCATTTGACCCTAGGTTGATGGAAGACCGAACAAATTGGATGAAAGTTGTACAGTCAGCCAGAACCCAGCCAGGGTTGTAGCGCTACGTGATGATGATGATTGTGTAGGCACATAAATTTCAGAAGGGATAGAAAATTCACGATTTCCCGTTTTTGTTTTAAATATCAGTGTTTTTACGACGTCTTATTACACTAGTTTACAACCAATTTGCGACTGGAATGCAAAATGCTGTTTTTTGTATATTATTGCTCTCTGAATATGATTATGGTGATAAAGAATTCCTAACACGTAAGATTTTTGAGTTATGATTTTTCAGAAAAAAATTATTTACGATTTTTGAGTTATGAGTATTTTACTAAAACTTTTTTAAAACAGTCATTTGTAATATATGGGGGAGTGATTTTATCAAATTAACGTTTTTCCTAAAAATTATGCTTAATTTGACAACACTGAGATATCTAATGTCTACTAATAACACATTAACACTTACATAAAGAATAAACCAAAGGTAATCCTTAATCAGTAAACCTACTCATTTAAACTTATATCTTCTTCTTAAGGTGCCGAGACCGCTTGTCGATCGTTGGCTCTCATGTTGCGCAGCATATTAACAATCATTGTCTTATTTACAGCCGCACGAAATAGTTCAGTGCTAGTTTTCCCAAACCATTGGCGTAGGTTTTTAAGCCAAGAAGTTGTACGGCGGCCCACACTTCTTTTTCCCATTATTTTACCTTGCATGACAAGGTGAAGTATGTCATATTTTTCTGGGTGACGCATTATATGACCAAAGTATTCCAATTTGCGCCTTTTAACCGTGTTCACTACTTCGCAACTTTTATTTAAACGTTGCAAAACCCTTTCGTTTGTGACTCTTTCTACCCAACTGATCTTCAGAATACGGCGGTAGACCCACATTTCAAATGCTTCTAGGTTTTTTAAAAGCGATTCTGTCAGTGTCCATGCTTCAACCCAGTAAAGTAGTACTGGGAATATATAACATCGGACCATTCTTATGCGAAGTTCCAAATTGAGATCATGACTGCACAGGATTTTCTTAAATTTCATAAAACTTGTTCTTGCTTTGGCAATTCTACTTTTTATTTCTGTACTAGGGTTCCAGCTTTCATTAATATGAGTACCCAGATATACAAGATTATTTACTCGTTCAATCGAGTCATTACCGATTGTTACGTTATAGTTATCATTATTTACGGCTGCCTGTTTACTAATAACCATAAACTTTGTTTTTCTTGCGTTGAGTTTGAGTCCATATATCGCGCAGAATGCCACCATTCGATTCAATAACGCTTGAAGATGTTCAATTGATCCAGTCAGCAACAAGGTGTCATCTGCGTATCTGATATTGTTCATAAGCATACCATTAATGAGTATTCCCTCTTTTGCGTTTTCCAAGACTTCATTTAAGATTGTTTCAGCGTAAAGATTAAACAACATTGGTGACAATATACAGCCTTGTCGAACTCCGCGCCTGATTTTTACTTCTTCAGAGCACTGATTCGCAACCCTAATACATGCAGCCTGGCCCCAATACAAATTTCCAATAAACTTATGTACATAGTTCTAAACCGTTTTAACGACTGTTACTTCTACATGACAAAATTGTCTGGGTTTTCAAGGAAAAGCAAGCATAAAATTAAATATCCAGATATTATCTCAGCAATTAAACCGGTTTCCCATAGAGAAGATTTAGCAGTTCCAGGACCCCCGGCAAGGTTCTAGATTACAATAATGGATTTTAAAATTCATGGTGACGTTTCAGTTATTACTTTAATCATCGTCAGAATAATAAGTTTCTTGAGCGGATGCTTTAATATAATTTTAAAGGAACAAACAATAATTAATGAAAACGTAAAAATGACATGGACAATCATTGGGTTAAGTCAATAATTTCAAACACGCCATGTCTTGTTGCGTGTTTAAGGGTGGCTTCAAAAGAAATATGGATAATGCCTCCTTGATGCTGAGTTCCGTTGGAGAACTTGCATGACCAATGATTGAGAAGAATAAAACGAATAGGGTGGTCAGAATCAGTCATATGTTGGAATACCGCTGAATTTGGAACTTTTCTTGATCGTCTTCCTAAGTGAGGAGTGATATCTAAGTGTTCGCAACATCTGACATTAAAGTGACGTCGAGTCTTCCCGACGTACGTAGCTGCACAGCTACTACATTTGAATTGGTATATAATGTTAGATGCGAGATCACTAGGAATCATGTCTTTCACGTGGAAACGAGATCCTATCCTTTCCAAAGTCGTGAAAGCAAATCTTAATTCTATAGAGGGAAATGCTTTTTTAATTGTTCTACGGATGTCGCGTCGGATTTGTAAGCTGTGGTAACCAGTATAATATGGAAGTTTGATATAGATCTTTTCTTTGATTTCTTCTACTTTGCTGTTTGGTTGGAATTTGTTATTGAAAAAACGTCTGATGTATCTTTCTAGGAAGTTCAACGAAAAACCATTTTTACTTAAGATCACCTTTATGTTTTCTAACTCTTCATGTAGGAATTGCCAGGTTGAACAGATAGTGAATGCGCGGTGAAGAAGTATATTGATTAAACTTGTTTTGTATTTGTTGGGAATGAAGCTATCTGCGTTTATATACAGGCCGGTGAAGGTTGGTTTTCTGTATATTGAAGTGGAAAAACCTGAAGGTGATCTGAAGATGTTAATTCCTAAGAAGGGCAGATTTCTATTGACTTCAATTTCACTAGTAAATTTCATATTGTGGTATTTCTGGTTGAGATAATCTAAAAAATGTTGAATGTGATCGGTATGTTGGAAGATGAGAAAAATATCATCCACGTATCGTCTATAAAAAAAGTGGCTTAAAATCAATTGGACAGTCAGTTAACCATGTTTTCTCACGGTGACATAGAAAAGTGTTCGCGAAAACTGGTCCTAAAGGAGAGCCCATTGCAACGCCATCTATTTGTCTATACACTTTTCCGTCAAAACTGAAAAGACATTCCGACGCAACATCCGTAGAACAATTAAAAAAGCATTTCCCTCTATAGAATTAAGATTTGCTTTCACGACTTTGGAAAGGATAGGATCTCGTTTCCATGTGAAAGACATGATTCCTAGTGATCTCGCATCTAACATTATATACCAATTCAAATGTAGCAGCTGTGCAGCTACGTACGTCGGGAAGACTCGACGTCACTTTAATGTCAGATGTTACGAACACTTAGGTATCACTCCTCACTTAGGAAGACGATCAAGAACAGTTCCAAATTCAGCGGTATTCTAACATATGACTGATTCTGACCACCCTATTAGTCGTAAGGACTTCTCAATCATTGGTCATGCAAGTTCTCCAATGGAACTCAGCATCAAGGAGGCATTATCCTTATTTCTTTTGAAGCCACCCTTAAACACGCAACAAGACATGGCGTGTTTGAAATTATTGACTTAACCCAATGATTACCCATGTCATTTTTACGTTTTCATTAATTATTGTTTGTTCCTTTAAAATTATTTTAAAGCATCCGCTCAAGAAACTTATTATTCTGACGATGATTAAAGTAATAATTGAAACGTCACCATGAATTTTAATTTAGTTATGGGTTTTATCTTTAAGTTTATAATGGATTTTTTTAAATGGAATTTACTAGCCAATAAAACTTACAATATTTAGGAACCGTAACCAGGAGCTCTCCTAGTTTTTTACTATACAGAATAAAGTGTGTGTTTGTGTTAATCTACATAGTGTTATGGCAAAATTGGGATATGCATAAAATTGTGTACAAAAGACTTACTATAGTTTGTGTTTCTAGTTCTGAACTTATGTGTATATAGTATAAAAGATATTTTATAATAAACAGCAATATTTGATGCATTCTGTAACTCACAATCTAACATTTCACCTGACAATGTACGCGTGGACCCCTACGCAGAAATTCACGCCACCTGATTTCATCTAAAATTGGTGGAGGGGGTAGTCAAACCAATGGGCGCCGTAAATTATCGCGCCCTAAAAAATCGCTCGTGTGGCCAAAGCCTAGGAAGAAAATAACTCAAAATCTATACATGGTGGAAAATTTTATTGTTTGAATTCGCATTGAGGACGCTTTAAACTCCCCGGTACAGCCATTTTAACATCAGCCGCAAATTTTTTTTTGATTATTTGTTGGCTAGTGTTATCGATCTACATTTTACAGCACCACTTATGCTTTTTTGAGTTTCCCAACACTGTGACTCATTATAAAACACATTAAAAATTTTTTCTTTTTGCTGTCCTGTAAGCTTATTTTGACACTTCATTTTGCAATTTCAGGAATAGGCATTAAAAGATTTAGAGTGCATGACAGTACCTGAAATATTCATATATTCTTTACCAGCTGCCCTTTTTTGCTTGCGAATATTTTTTTCCACTTCTTAGGATCAGATATTCTCTTCTTGTTTTGGGACTCTTCCTGTCCTCTGGTATTTTCTTCATCTGTAAAAGTCACAAAATATTAATATTTAATATAAGTCAATATTTTACAAGTAACATTACTTCTTTATGTTATAATACATAAAAAATACTTTCATACACACATTCACTATGCATAAGACAGATAATTTTCATTGTCTTTTGCCAAAGTGAACTATGTGATTTTATTTTTTTTTACAATTCCAATACAAAAATGATGGGATATATTGCTTTATTCTAATATAGATAGGTAAAAACTATGTTCTTACGTTGGTACAACTGCTCATATTTCACAAGCGCTCCCAGCGGACACCGCAAGAGATAAATTCGCACATGGCTCACTTTGGCAAAAGAAACAATCCAAAACATAACCATATCTACTTTTTTACTGATATTTTATATTAATAATCGTTATTTATGATATAAGTGTTAAAAGTACACGTTTACGGTGATACAGTAGCGATCAACAGGTAGCCAAAACGCGTTCCAAGATTGCGGCTGTAATTTTGAATATTTTTTCGAGATATTTGGCACACATATTCGTAATATAATAAAGAATGGCGGTACAGAGCCCAATTTGAAAAATATACTAATATGTGGAAATCACTCTGTAATTAAATACAATATTAAAAAAAACGAGCCTGTACCGCCATTAAGAAGAACAAAAAATACACTTTCTTCAAATAAACTTTTTTATCCGAATGCCTATATTTTGTGTCATTTTGGAACTACTAATGAAATAAAAAATTTTAGTAGTTCCAAAATGACACAAAATCTAGGCATCGGATAAAAAAGTTTATTTGAAGAAAGTGTATTTTTTTGTTCTTCTTAATGGCGGTACTGGCTCGTTTTTTTAATATTGTATTTAATTACAGAGTAATTTACACATATTAATATATTTTTCAAATTGGGCTCTGTACCGCCATTCTTTATAATATTACGAATACGTCTGTCAAATATCTCGAAAAAATATTCAAATTTACAGCCGCAATCTTGGAACGCATTTTCGCTACCTGTTGATCGCTACTGTTTCCTCTTAAGGCACCCATGTGAAAGTTTGCAGAATGAGCGAAGCGAGTTCTGCAATTCACATGAGTGCCTAAAAAATGTACTTTTTAACACGCATATCATACAATGTTTTTTCTACAAACGTAATTACAGGACAATATCTACAAAAACTTTTACTTGAACTTGACTGGCATTCCATTTTTATATTTTTTTGACATTAGATCAAAATTGCCTATACGGTCAATACGAACTACAGAGCCATAAAAATTTTAAAGCACTAGTGCCTTAAAGTAGCATTTTTAACGCTCGTATGGAGTGCTAAAAATTGTAATTTTAACACGGTTGTAGAGAAATATTAGTATCTTACCTGATTCTGTAATATCCAAATCAGAACTTGGATAGCAATCATCTGAAGACCCACTACTGAAATCAGCGACTTCATCTTAACTATAATTTCTATCAACAATGTGATGACGATGTGAACTATGTGCACGGGAAGCGATCTTGGACTGGATGATGGTTCACTGTGGCATATGACTTCCAGTAATACTACCAATCTTTCGCTAAATAGAATTTATTAGTTTTTAGCTAATGTTTTCTTTTATTCACATAGTTCATTTTGGCATAAGTTTAGAACACCAGTTTGCCTCATAATGGTAATGAAAAAGTAAAAACAAATAAGATGTACATAGTTCACTCTGGCATAAGACCATCCATTTGTCAGCATGGCCGTCCATAATATTTTTAGTGTACGTCTATGCAGCCACATTTCAAAGGCTTCCCAACGATTAATGGGGGATACCTTTAATGTCCCAAGAAATTTACTATGTATTAAAGAAAGAACAATATGCAAACTTAACCTTTCTAGAAATATTATTTACCTTTAAATTCAGTGCTTTTACGAATTTCAGCTAGGATGAAATGTCTTCGTTTTAATCCGAGATTTTTCATTTCGTCCCAGAATAATTTAAATAGGTAGCTTCTTAAGGTATGTGCAGAAGTGTGACTAAGTTTTCTAGAAAGTAAATGGAAAAAGCTAAAACCGTTTTGTAATAAATTAAAATAAATTTGTAGGTATGTAAAGACATAAAAATAATTTACTGGGTATTTGTATCAAATTACTTCTTAAAACTAACTTTGGATATTTATTATCATCTAAGCGATATCTGCACGAAAATGCATAATAATAATATTACATTTATGTATTTAATAATATATTAATATGTGTATTTTTGTATCAGTATACTATACAGTATGGTGCAAATGTTTGGAATAAATTCCGTATTTCGTTAGCCTCCTTCAGTGTACCATTTCAGGTTAAAAAATTATTTACTTTTATTTCTCTTTGTTTTTTAAATTACTTTTGAAATAAACATTTTTTAGAACTTTTAGAAGGGGATTTTTACCCCATTTTATTATAATAATAAATTAAAAGGTATTGCATACCAGTATGCATATTTGTGGTGTTCGAGTGTGCTCTTACCGTCGCAAGCTCAGAATCCCGTATCAACTTTCGTTTTGTTTGTGTATGTAGAAACAATTTTGTAACAACCTAAATTACTTAAAATTATATACATTTTTTTTTCGATACATATTATATTATACAGTAAGGGTTTTTTCCCTTACTGTACACTAGGTTACCTAGGTACCTGAAATTTTCAGCACAGTTCATAGATGGCTAACAATGCAATATTTAATTGCTATTATATGGATAAATCTTTTTTTTTATTTTCAAATCATTTTAAAAATGTGACTAATGGTATGACATTTGAATTCCATTTTAACGTAAGTTAAGACATCGATAGATGGTAGCTCAGTAGTAGAGCGTTAGACCGGAGATCGAGAGGTCCTGAGTTCGAAACCTGTGTTTCTTACTTTTTTTTTTAATTTTTTTGATACATAATTAAAAGTTAATATACTTAAAATTATTAGTTTATAAGTAAATTATTATATAATATGCCATTTTTTAAATTTAAAAATATTTTAAAAATGTGACTAATGCTATGACATTTGAATTCCATTTTAACGTAAGTTAAGAAATCGATATGTGGTAGCTCAGTGGTAGAGCGTTAGACCTGAGATCGACGTCCTGAATTCGAAACCTGGCTGTTGTTACCTTTTTTAATTTTTTTAATACAATCTATTACAAATATTATTTCATAATTAAAAGTTAATATACTTATAATTCATATTTTATAAGTGAATTATTATATACGCTATTTTAAACAACCGTGGTATTATAAAAAGTACTTTTTTTATAATAGTGTAATTTTTGGAATTATAATCTGGACTTCGGAGGTAAACTACACTATAATATTTCGAGTAACTGTGTTTAGCGTGTGTTTGCAACAAAGCTGAGAGCACTTAGGATGTTAATAAAAATCTGATATATCCCATAATTGGTTGAAAGATCATATTACAACAACAGAAAACGCAGCCGGGTGCGTTAACCAAATAATGTAATGCAGTATTAACTATCGCTGCGAGATATCATCGTACCACACCAATGTGTTGGTTCTCGTTATATCGCCGTGGCAGTTCGTCTCGCGAAAATTTCGTATAGGGCTTTCTGTCATCTGTCAGATAATAATAATATAACTACGTCATACGTCTTTGGTTTGTATCATTGGTAGATACCAATAACATATGACGTAGATATATTAATATTATGTGACACAAACACATAATATTATGTGACAGAAGCTGAAAACAAATGACTGTGAATGAAAAGCCCTATTGGGATGTTATCGACGACGCGCGACGTACCGATTAGCAACAATCTGTTCATTCCTTTATTTTATATTTTCAATTAGTTCTGGCTTTATACAAACGATGGCGCTATTAGTTTACTCAATTGATGTTTTCTGTTAACAGATGGCGTTACTTTATGTCATATTAATTTCCTATTTATTTGTGAAAACTATTGAATATTTAAATGTCTATCAGATCTAGTTTGCTTTGGCCAAATACCCAAGTAGGTGGAGGCCAATAAACTAAAGAAGAAGAAGAAGAAGATCTAGTTTGCTTACATAAACATTATGAAAAATAAATCGGTAGTTTATTGAAATTATTAAAAATTATAAAAATCTTGTGTCAATGTGTCAATCTTGTTCTTGTTCATTTTATTAAATATTATAAAAGTGATAAATTAATGCGTAGTGTTTAAACCATTTAGCGCCAAAGGTGCGAAAACGCACCATTTTTTGTAGAATTTTTTTTGACAATTCGTTAATTTTTTTAAATCTTTTTTATTTTTTAAGCAACCAGAAGATATAAGTGTAACTAAATTTAATTTTGTTTAATTTCCAAACTCATGCTTTCATCAAAAAAATATTTTCTAAATGTCCGACATTTTCAATTCTTCGACACAACTTTATTTTTACTGTAGTAATTTTATTGACATAAAACTTTTGTGGTCAAATAAATTAAAACAATATTTTTTTAACCTATTTGTACACCAATTGGACGGCGTTATGCAGAAAGCTACCAACCCTCAATATATCAGATATTGGGTTGGATGCATATTTGGACAACAAAATACGAGTTCTGCATTTTGTAAAAACCGACCACCTCTAGATTAATATATAACCTATAATACTATAAAAATGCTAAGTCACATATTAAATTTATCTGATATTCTAATTTGCAGAAACCTACCAACCCACTTGGTAGAATTTTAATAAAGCACCACTTGCATCCAAGTGGGTTGGTAGCTTTCTGCAAATATTGGGATTTCCATTGTAACTGTACATCTAAATGTGCAGAAAATGTTTATGTTGAAAGTCGAAAATATGAATTTGAGAGGTTTTGGTCGCTAAATTCATATGATGCTCAAACTAATTTTATTGCTGCTAGTGTATCCGAGATTGAAAAAAAAAAGGTCTTATGGTAGAAATATTGAAAAAAGGAAATTATCTCGAATTTATAAAATAAAGGACACAAAAGTGTGTAGAGAAATGTTTATAAATACTCTAAAGGTAACTGCGTTAGTAAACACTGCTTTAAAGAAATTTCATGATCGGCCTCCTATTAGTGATCAAAGAGGTTTAAAGCAGGGAGGCAAAAACAAATTAGCAGATGAACGAATTCAAGCAGTTGCTAGTCATATTAATAAAATACCTAAATACATTTCACACTACCGTCGGGAACTAACAAAGGCGAAATATTTACCACCTGGTATCACTTTACAACAAACGTATGACATGTACAAGCAGGAAGAAACCAATCCTGTAAGCTTAATGGCATACAAGAACATATTCTACACGAAATTTAATTTGAAAATAAAGCCATTAAAAAAAGACAGCTGCAATGTTTGCGATACTTTTAAAATGAAAATAGATAATGAAAAGGATGAAGAAGAAAAAAAGAGTTCAAGCAGGAACATACGAAGCATTTGCAAGTTGCAGAGTAGGCACAGAAAATGAGAAGAGATGATTTCAAGATAGTGACTGAACAAACAGATCAAGAGTGTTTAAATTTTGACTTGGAAAAAACGCTACCGCTTTCCAGAATACCTACAGGCATCGTATTTTATAAGCGTCAGTGGGTGTATAATGCAGGAATACACAGTGCTAAAGAAAATAGAGGATACTGCTACGTTTGGGTAGAAGGTTCAGCTGGAAGGGGCGCCCAAGGAATAGAAATACAACTAAATTAACTCCAGAAGTCAAACATTTTACGCTTTGGTGTGATTCTTGCGGTGGGCAAAATCGAAATATTAAGTTAATACTTTTAATAATTAAGTTAATAAATCAATTTTGCATGGGACACGCACAAACCTAGAAAGCATTACCGTAAAATATCTCTGTTCTGGTCATAGTTTTTTGCCCAACGACACTGATTTCAGTGATATTAAGTCGGCTCTTAAACGACAGCAAAGATTATATACCCCAAATGACTATATCGAGGTAATGCGTTCTTGTAGAAAGCAGAGACCATTGGTAGTAACCCAAATGCACGTCGAAAGTTTTTTAAGCGTAATAAACATTGAGAAAAAAAATTGCTAATCGCAAAGTGACCGAAGATAAAGAAACAATTAATTGGTTGAAGATTAGGTCAATCAAAATAGGAAAGTCTGACCCATTTAGGCTAATGATACAACAACACGATTTTTCACAACCGTATCAAAAAATTTCTATCAAAAAATCTTCTCAAGGTAGAACTGCTAACGAAGAAATCTTTAGGGATTTAATACCACTGTGGCCTAACGGGAAGCCTATCGCTGAGGCGAAATTAGAAAATTAAAAGAAATGATGCACCTTATTCCTGCTGATGCATTGGCTTTTTATCAAAATTTGCAGGGTGCCAATTTAACTGAGATGTTGAGGATTACAATGTCAATGTTGAATACCGTTTCGATTGGAGCAGGTGCAGGGAGCGCGGAGTGCAAGAGGTTCATGAATATAGTGGATGGTTGGCGCTCCCGGACCGTGCAACAGTGCGCCAACGACCGTGCGGCAGTGCCTTGGTGGTCCAATATTACGAACGTAGTGGACACGTACCTTTAGAAAGACGGGTATTCTGGTATTCAGTTTTGATATAATCTAGAGTGGATGAGGGGGAGGGGGCTACATAAGGGAGGTTGTGTAGTGTTGTAGACAATACATAGATTTGTCGAATTTATGCAACTGGCACAGTGCAAGATACAGGATTGGAAAGTGTAAACTGGAAATATCTAAAATAATTTCTAAAAAAGATAGAGGGCCGTTCGACTTCGTTTTTGAGAAAGAAGCTGAAGAAGGTGTAGGCAATGTTCTAACCATACTATTTTTGCTTATCAAAACTTCCAGGTCCATTTACACTCTAAATGTTTTGATACTTTTCACAAAAAATAAAATTGTGTATTTCAATTTTTATATCTCATTTCCGCCAAAGGTTCGAAAACGAACCATGTTGTTGTTGTGACACCTGCCATTATCAAAGTGTAAAACAATTTTTTTACGAATGCTTAAGTTTATTTTACTCTAGTTAATCAAATATATTACATATTATTGCAGTATTTCTTTGCTTGGCGGTTAATGGGTTAAGAGTAGAACAACAATTCTGAACAATAAATTTAAGATTAAAACTTATAGAATTCTTGTGTCCGAAAATGTAGTTTAAATATTATAAAACTTTATACGTTACGGTTGATGTGATAAATCCGGTCTGTATTAATAATTATTACCGGTAAATATTAATAATAACCGTAGCAGCTGGTTAATGTGATTAATAATGCCTTTATAGTTAGATTTACCGGCTATTATTAATACTTTCCTAACAATTCTGGTTAATGTAATAAAAACGCATTTTGGGCTTCACTATTGTTTATTTATGTAATTGGATAATAATGTTAAACACTTAAACATAATTTATCAATAAATAAACTCAACTAGACACCTGATAAGTAAAAACAAACTCAAACACAGGCATTAGGCTATAATTACTTGTTTTTATAGGAAAGGCTGTTGTAGCAATTAGAATTACAAAAAACGCTTATTTTTTTTGCGTTTGTAGCATTTTTAATTGGATTGGCCACTACAATTGCAGTGGTTAATCCTTGACTGCCTAAATTCGAATCTTTACGAACGCATTCACTGAGACTTATTTCAGTATCAGGAGCTTCATTGACTGAAATAAGTGTTTCCTTGCAGGTGGTAAATTCGTTTCTTGCATGAAGTTGGTTTAAAATACCATGCTTATTACCTCTGAAATTCGCACTGTAACATTTTGACCTACCTTTTTAACAGAGAATCTATTGTTAGAATGCTTTAACATTCTGTTAGATTCTTTTACAAATGAATGTTTAGCAAGATGCCGAGTCTTCTGAATTTTCTTTTGAAGTTTTGTCAGTTGCAGTGCTATCTTCTTCGTCTCCTTCATTTTCTTTAACGCCAATACTGGCATTGTCTTGCTCATTGACAGCAATTATCCCACACGCATTATGTTCGATTGGACTGCTAGTGTTACCTGTATCTTCAATATGCGCCAACTGGGAATCCTCGGTTGAACTGTTGAGTTCCATATCACCAGGGTTCTTTGCTCCATCATCAGCGTCATCAGAATGATCTGTCATTATCGCTTCTAAATCTTCTGATTTCGGATAAAGTTCCAGGAGGTAAGGATGTTTTTAATCCTACTTTAGCCTTATGTACTTAATATATTAATGCCCGGTTGCACCAACAGATCTTAAGCTTAAATCGAGAATATCATAAGAATTTATATATTATAATTATAATATATTACAATATAATATAATAATAGATATAATACCATATAATAATATAATAATAGATATAATAAGAATACCATAATATAATAATAGATATAAGTGATAATAAGGTAAGAATCTAAAATTATGGTGCAACGTAAGTGATACTCAAGGAGGCCCTATCTATAAGTAGAGCTTAGCTAAGGTGGAGCTTAAGATCTGTTGGTGCAACCAGGCAGTAATAGTGTATTATTACACAGTGGTCCCTTCCGACTGCAGATTGACTAACACTGTGGTATGCGCTATGTGCCGTGTTTACCTTGGGTATGTCACAGTGACTAATAAACCTCCCAGTGGCGGCTCGTGACCTCAGTATGCGGGTAGGCTACACATATACTTCGGGTAGGCGACAAAAAATATCCTACAGTTTGTAATACATTTTGAGCCGTCTTTCAATACTAAATGTAATCTATGAGCGCAACAATGTGTAAAAATTGCTTTTGGAGCATCTACTTTAATTTTTGATTGTAATCCGTTTAAAGAGCCAGCCATTACACTTGCACCATCGTAAAATTGAGCAATTAATTTATTTTTGTAATCATATGGCTCAAGCACGATTGAAATTAAACTATATAGAGCGTCTGCCGATCTATTATCGCTAACATCAAAAAACTCTAAAAATCTTTCTGTTACCTGACCAACTTTGTTAACAAAACGGATTGTTAAAATACACTGTGATTTTTCGGTTATATCAGTAGTATCGTCAGCTAGTATAGAAAAAAATTGACTTTCATTAATTTCTGTTGAAATTTCATTTTTTACGTAATCGGCAAGACAATCTATTAAATCATTTTGTATTGTTTTTGACAAACCCGTGAACACCCCTTCTATTTTTTAACATGATCCTTGATTTCCTGATCGCGTTTAACTACTAAATTAAAAATTTCTTTAAAATTACCGATGTTTGAAGAATTATGGCTCTCATCACGACCGCGAAATGAAAGTTCTTGTTTTGCTAAAAGAATTGTAACATCAATTTCTTCAATTTCTTCAATCTTTTTCAACTTCTTCATTATATATCTTATTAGATAGAGAAATATGTCCAGCGAAAGCACTGTCAGTAGTTTGTTTATTTTTTTTTAACCGTTTTAAATCTAAGCAATTGTTTAAATGTTCTTTCGAAGATTCATGTTTTTTTACACTAGCTGATAAATTTTTCAAATCTGAATATCCCTGACTCACCCAAACATTTTGCTTCAAATTTGAGAGCAACATACAAGGCCAACAGAAAAGTGAATTTTTAAAATAACTTCCGCTTAGCCATTTATGATTTTCATACCATATTGTTTTAAACGATCTCGAAAATGGTTGATTGTCTTTTGTCTTATCTGTGGATAAAATTGTTAAATTTTGTAAAGGCCGGCCCATTGAAATAATTACTAATCTTTCTTGATTTTGGCGCCTTGAAAAAGGCGTCTCGATCAAACTGCATATTACATCGTTTAAAATATTCATATTCGATGACTAAAGTTTTTCCACCAATAAAACTAACACACCTACGTTTGAACAACGTCAAATATTACTTATTTTATTTATGTATCAAATAATAATTTACTATTCGAATACATTGATAAGTTAACAATTAACCTCGCTTTAAATTTTTAATTATCTATATAATCTAATAACACATTATTCAGTTTTCATAAACAAATTTAAATTGTCCTACCTAGTTTTATTCAATACTTAACCTACTAATAACAGCCAAAATCAAAAAACAATTATTTTAAAACAGTTTCACAAGACACAAGAGAAGCAACTGATAAAATTTTGTAGGTCCGGCTATAAGACTCTGTGCCTATCCTCCCGTTCAAAATCGTAGAATACGGTCGCTGCGAGCAGACCTGCAGCAGGCCTGCTCGCGTAAACAGAGAGAGATCGCACGTCAATTCGGTGTTGGCGTCGTTCTATTTCAGGCTACGTTCCCGAGTGCCTGACCAAGAAGAATATAGAATCTATACAGTACTACTGATACTACAAGGAGCGTACAATAATTATAACTACGGAGAAAATTTTTTGGATATTTTTTAAAATAATTTGGATAATTTTTGCTATTTTATTGTAGATATTGTGTCAAAATTTATAAATTACAATTTTGAAATAAGTAATTTATATTAATAATTTATATTATTGTACTACATTTGAAGAGGGTAGGCGGCGCCTACCTTGCCTACCCCGACGGGCCGCCCCTGAAACCTCTCTATACTCCGCAAGTTTCTACGCACTTAACGGTAATGCAATTTATTATATTTACCGTTCTAATCCGGGATTTACTAATAATTACCAGTCGATCTGATTAATTCTGGCATATTTATTACTTTTACCTAGCTATTCGGTTTGTATTAATAGTAACCTGTAATTATTAATAATTTCCAATTAATCATATTTACCGTAATATTTACATTATATACACACGTCATAATTAACTACAGAAACGTATATTTGATCAAATTAGGTATTTTGTTTAAACGCTATTAGATGTTAGCACAAGTACTCATTGGACTGAATAGGATGTCCATAATCTGGGACAATGTGTTACAAGGGTAAAAACCCATGGAGCTACATACAAGAAATTATAGAATCGCTTGTCCTCAATTGAGGACACCGTGAACGGAAGGACCCAAGTGCGTTGGATAGATAGTATATTATGGTAGGGGAGCAAAGTATGCTAAATATGCAGTCACCCCCACCCCATCTCCGTGGGGGGTCATGTTTGGTGCCATTCGATAGATTTTTCAAAAATATTGAATAAGTGTATTTTACAATTTTTCGATCTGATGTTCATTTCGTGAGATATCGCGGGATTCGTATTTAAAATATTAAATTTACCCCCACCCCTCTCCGTGGAAAGTCATGTTTGGTATTCGATAGATTTTTAAAAAATATTGAGCACATTTTTTTAGTTTTTCGATCTCTCATTCATTTCGCGAAATATTCGCTTTTTTCTTGTGAAACTTTGAGACTCACCCATTTCCTTACACCCGGCTCAAATCGTCAGATTTTTGAAATATGCATTATTTTGCATGTACTTAACTTACCTTATCCTAATCTGGCAACTTCGAGTTTTTTTAAGGATAGATTTTTTTTCGGGCCCCCCTTAACGAACGCCCCTGTGTTAAGAGCCAATATCTGGTAGAGGTACATCTGCAGGGTACCAGGTTTCTCCCCATATGCTAATCTGACGCGCTCGAGTAACTGCAAAAATAACCGCATGGGCTCCCCTACCATTATAAAAATTTTCTATAAAAAATGTTTATGTAATTTTTGTAAAAAAAATAATTTTAAATAATACAGCTAAAAATATATCGAAAGAATCACTCGGTTTCCATTACATATTTAAATATAGATGATACACCATTTTAAAGAACAGAAAGTAAACCCTCTTTATTGAGCAATATATAGTATATTCATGTACAAAAAAAAAGTTAAAATGGGAAATTTCAAAAATAATCTTAAAAAATGTAAAAAATAATATTTTTTTTATATTAGGTATTATATAATATTATATAATATACTATAATATAATATTATACAATATATAATATATTATATAATAATATTATTTTATTTCTATATTATATTATAAAAAACCGTTAAAGTATAAAACCTTGAAAAACCATAATCTCTTTAAAAAAAGCCGTACAACGTTATACAGTAGACCATTTTAAAAGTAATTGATTTCTATTCCTATTACGTGTACCACGGACTGGGACGTTTCGCCGTCGCCGTTTCGCCGTCGCCATTTCGCCGTCGCCGTTTCGCCGTCGAGCCACTTCGCCGTCGGCCGTTTCGCCGTCGAGCCAGTTCGCCGTCGGCCGTTTCGCCGTCGCCATCCCGGCATTGGTTAAGTTTACAAGAACGTGATAACATACTAACTTTTTTTATACTAAATGTCGCAAGAACGTGATAACATACTAACTTTTTTTATACTAATTGTCAGTGTAAATGTCAAATAAAATGCTGATGTTGATAGTAAAACCAAGTTATATTTTCGTATTCAACTAAACATTGTTTTCGTCTGAAAAATAAAATATTTACAGTATGAAAAATATTTAAAAAGTTAAATTTCATAATTATGGGCAAGTTCCCTAAGATATTCTAAAATATCTCCATCGGCATTGAAGTTTCAGACTAATCTTAAAATTCACTCATCCGCGTCGCTATATTTTTTCTTTTTCAAAACTAAACCATTCAAAACCTATATACAAGTAATGATCATCCCGTAATTATAAGTACGAATGCTAACAACGAAATGGCGACGGCGAAATGGCTCTACGGCGAAAGGGCGACGGCGAAACAGCGACGGCAAAATGGCTCGACGACGAAACGGCGACGGCGAAATGGCGACGGCGAAACGGCGACGGCGAAATGTCCTAGACCCCGTGTACCACTGCATATACCTGAAGTTACGAAGAAAAAAGTTACAGAACAATATTTGCGAAATAACAAGGAAAATTGCCCAAAATTGCTGTGAGTGGCGAAATTTGAAAAATCATATTTCGAAAAGTATAAATCCTAATTACCTCTACTAAACAACATTTTAAAGAAGAAATATGTAGGTTTTTCTTTCTGTAAAGCAATGTCTATAACTATATCCTTGTGGACAAAAGTTATGGGATAAAAAACAAAATTTCTTTTTTTTTGCGTTTCTTTGTGCTTTTTCTTTTGAATATATTTTTGTAAAAAAAAGTATCATTGACCATAAAAAGTGATATTTAGATAGGAAATTTAACCAGGAAAATTTTTATGTAGATATGTTTACACCAAAAGTGCATAGAACTCACCCTAATGTAACCTGTGCCCAGGGACTAATTCACCCATTTCTCAAAAACGCACCCCTTTAAATGGTAGAACTCCGCGGTTTTTCATATATATATATATATATACAGGGTGGTGAATCAGAAAACGGGCCATGGGAAACTCAATGTAAAATTTTAAACTGTTGAATTCCTGCTTCCCTAATTATGTTACATCAAAAGTCATAAGAAGTTATTTGTAGAGGATTGAAATCTGTATCAAAAACAGAAGTTACAATTGTTCTACGATTTAAACACATTCCAAAATTTTGAAAAATATGATGTATTTAGCGCAGTAGGTATGTGTGGGCATGTTAGGCCACAAGTTACTATTTAACTGACAGTGAGCACACTATTGACTGAAGAAAATCTTTATTATTAATACTTTCTCCTTAACTGAGGGTATCTTATCAACTTTATTGTGTTTTAAACAATAAATGATAAAATAAATAAAAAAATTGACAGTTCAAATTGTTAATATAATAACTTCATTGTCACCAAATGCAACCTTATACACATTATTGCACTGTGTGTGGCCTAACTTTGGCGTATTACTCTGAAAATTGTATTATATTTTTACAAAATTTTTAATAATTATTGTTCGTAGAACAATATTAACAGTTGTTTTCAGTACAGATTTCAATTCTCTACAAATAGTTTCTTATGACTTTTGATGTAAAATAATTAGGGAAGCAGGAATTCAACAGTTTAGAATTTTACATTGAGTTTCCTATGGCCCGTTTTCCAATTCACCACCCGGTATATATATATATATATATATATATATATATATATATATATATATATATATATATATATATATATATATATATATATGTCCATTGACCATATGAAATAATAAAACCCCGTTAACGTTGTAGTATCTTTTAGCTATCTTATTTTGAATATAATCAATAGCCTAAAACACGACCCCCCATGGAGAGGGGTGGGTGATAAATTTAAAATTTTAAATAGGAACCCCACGATATTTTGCGAATAAACATCAGATCGAAAAACTGCAAAATACAAGTATTCAATATTTTTGAAACATCTATCGAATGACACCAAACACGACCCCCTACGGAGGTGGTTGTGGGGGGTTACTTTAAAATATTAAATAGGAGCCCCCATTTTTTATTGCAGATTTGGATTCCTTACGTAAAATAAGTAACTTTTATTCGAGACATTTTTTTTGAATTATGGAGAGATGGCGCTATAATCGGAAAAAGCGATTGTTGGAAATGGAAAATTAAATTTAAAAATGGAAAATCCCCACTTAAATGGAAAACTTTACTTTACTTTTTTTGGTTTCAGGGCCCGATTTTCACAACCCAATAGGTCCCCATAACGCTCGAGTAACTGCAAATTTAGCATACTTTCCTCCCCTACTATTATTATCACGGAAGTTATTATACAATTTTTTTTACAAAAATCAGATTGCCTCTCACATCCAAATGTAGTTGTTTTTTCACAAATCCGCCATGGTCTACATAATATATGGAAATTGCAGAATTGCTGCCCTCTGGGAAATACATATCTACACAATGAAAACAATATACATGTTTTACCATGTTTTACATATTTCGCAGGTACTCTTACATTGTTGCTTTTTTAGTAAATCGAAGTTTTATATTTTTTTTATTGCCATATAATAATCGCACACCAATTCATTCAAAGTAGATTCGCATAATTTTGCATCTTGACAAATTTCTTTTCCTTTGTTTTTTGATTCGTATTAGGAAGCGCAAGTCCCCGTTTAAGTAGCGGGAAATGAAAATTGTGGTATTACGACTGAATCTGCTGAAGCATGCAGTGTAGAGATAAACTTTTTATTACATGCAGGATTTTTTGTGGGATGAATTTGACTCTCGTGTTTTTAACTTTACAGCCAACAGTTTAAAATTGTTCCCACAGCGAAATTTTTAAAAGTTATTAGCATAAATTCGACTTCATTTAAAAAAAGTTATAATGTACACTCATATTCATTGGCCATAAATAATGTAAAAAATATTTTCCTCGTTACTGTTAAAAAGAAGTGTATTTAAGTATGATAAATTATTTTAAAATTTTGTTTTTGGCATAATATAATTTGATATTTGAATTATAGTCTAGTAAAATAGAATTGCTCTACATGTAAATCAAAATGTAAATTCGTACAGGTTTGAACAAATTTTATTTCAAAGCTGAGGTGAGTACCAAAGATATTTTCAAGAAAGTATCCAAATCATGGGTTCACTATTTAAGTAATTAAAAAGGGTTATTTTTGCACAATATTTACTTTTATAGCTGCTGAGATAATTCACGTTTTAATGAAGGTCTTTAGCATTTTTTAGTGAAGTCACATGATACCAACAGGAAAAATTTAGGCGGTAGGTGTGTTCTTTTTTAGAATCATTTTGTCGAGTACACTGGAATTACAGCCACTAGACATATTTTATTATATACGCGTAGAAATAATATTGGAAGGTTTCTATTAATGTTAACTTAAAGAGATACACAATAATATGTTATAATATGTTAAAATAATTTGTATAAATGGTTTATAATAGTTATTTATGAAACAGTTCCTGACCGTGAAGTATGCTTTTTGCGAACGCACGCGATTTTTAGAGCACGAGCGACAACATAGCGAGTGCTATACATCGCGTAAGTTCGCAAAAAGTACTTCACGTACAGTTTCATACAATATTTTATCTACGATAAACAAATAAAAAAACTGTAACTCTTCGTCACTGGAATTCATTTCTATTCTACAATTTTTAGAACTTTGACATTTAAAAATCCTAACTACTTTCAAACCTCAAAACTCTCAAAAATGTTGTTGTAAGTCATTGCTCATATTGTCATCACCATGACAACGCGGAAATTAAGGATATTTGATTATATGAAAGTGTGCCAAAAAACCCATTGAAAGTGTGCGAAAAAGTAAATTCCATTTAAAATACATTGTTACTTCACGCACACTTGAAACCCTTCACGCACTCCTCTCTATAATGACAGTTTTCACAAACTAAAAACTTATACTATACATAATATGACACAGAGTAGATAAAGGGTTTTTATGACGCACATTTGTTCGGAACACACTGTAACTGTAATGGAACGAAGGTGATAATATTTTGACATAAATTGGTAACAATTACTTGACAGTTACGGTGATGACACTTCATATTTGTTGTTATTCTTTACTATAAGCATTGTTTATATAGGGAGATAGTTGGTCAGCCCAATAGGTAAATATGTTTGATTCAAATTGAGACAGTCACCAGATGTCCCCACAATTTCTGTCAGGGTCGCAACTTCAAAATGCATAGATATCAAGTTGGATAAGATCCTATTCATAACAGCCCAACTCGCATACATATTAAGAAAAATAAATATATAGAAGAGTATATTTAGAAATTGAATTAATGATGTCATGCTACTATACATTATATATGTACAATAGCATGACATCATTCATTCAATTTCTAAATATATTCTTTAAGATATATTTATTTTTCTTAATATGTATCCGAGTTGGGGTGTTATGAATAGGATCGTATTCAACTTGATGTCTATGGGTTTTGACGTTTCAACCCTGACAAAAATTGTGGGGACATCTGGTGACTGTCTCAATTTGAATCAAACAAATTTTTCTATTGGGCTGACCAACTATCCCTATATAAACAATGCTATAAGTATTTGTTTTACTATATTTAATGTTTTTATTATTTACTTTAACGTAAGATTATAACTTAATTCTTGTTTTCTATTTCTGAAGTTTTTACGTATTTGAATATTAATTTGTTTGGTTGTATAATCCACTTCCGTAAAAATTATGTGATATATTTGATTTAAAATGAATTGAAGAATTTTTTGTAATAGGGAACTTACATAAAATTTCAAATTCGAAAAAAATGGTATAAATCACAACAGAACATAATTTAGAACCTGTATCAAAAATAAAAAAGTTTTGTTTGTCTTTCGTTTGGCCCCTAAAGACGACTAAAAATTCAACTAATACCAGCCACCCCAAAACGCGTTGTGACGTCACCTTGTTGTATGTTTACATTTTACACCAAAACTGTATAGATAATTTTAAATTAGACATTAAAAACGTCAGTAGAAAATACAATTATATGACGTTACAAATGTTTTTGATCGTTTGAACTATTCATAGAAAATTTGAACTTTTACAAAATGGTTTTATTTTCAATAGTAAACCTCCTTTCCTTTTCTTCAAAAACTGTATTAAACTACAATCTCAACAACCTGGTATATTTTATTACAATGACATACGATAAATGTCATTAGAATATAAATATTTTTCCTTTATTTCCCGACGACGATCTGACTAAATACCCAAGTAGGTCGAGGCCAATAAACTACCGTAAAATGGGGTGAGATTGATCTCCCGGGGTGACATTGATCATTTGTTGTTGTATCACATATATGTAGATACAACCGGCAACAATGTAAAATTGTTTCTGGGCGTGGCGCTATTCATTTCTTGGATCTTGACTATGATCAGTTCACGTCGTTGTTAGTTTGCAATTGGCATTGGGAAGAAGTTCTGTGGCTTTGAAATTAACCATAATTTTTGTCCTATTTTTATAGTTTGTGTACTTTTGATGGTAGAGGAAGAACAGAGGTAAGTTCGCTATTTCTAGTGTTATAAAATTATTTTGTATGGTTTTGTAATAATAATTTTAGGTATCTAGCATTTTAACTAACGCCAGCTTTTTTAAGATGGCGGATAATATTGAATGGGGTGACATTGATCAAGTGATCAATCTAACCCCACGTTACGTACGTTTCAGAAATTAATTTATAATTTTTGTTACAGATTTAAGAATATCAATCAAAATGGGAAGAACGTACAAAAGGCAATTAGGCAGTGGAACGTATGGCAATTTTAATGAAGAACAAGTTAATCAGGCGTTGCAAGATATATTGGAAAATGGATTATAGCTAAGAAAAGCCGCAAAAAAATACAAATTGTCCTACGGGACTTTGAATAACAAATACCATGGAAGGAAGATTAAGAAAATAGGTGGACAATCTGTATTCACATATGAAGAAGAGGTAGCCATTATAAATAGCATTTTAACGTGTGCAGATTGGGGATATCCTCTAAGTGCAATGGATTTGAGAATGTTCGTCAAAAGTTTTTTGGCCTTAAATCAGCAGGATCGAGGAAGATTTTCAAAGTAATTGAAAATTACATATCCACTGTTCCCTTCAAGGAAGTAGTTGCCTTACTACCAGATCCGACACTTGAGACGATTTCTGATAGGATACAAAAATATAATTTTCGCGGAGAAATTAATATAAAAGAATGTTAAATCAAATTTTCTTTTTTTATAAATTGTTCTGAATTACATTTTTAATTGTTAAAATATGTTTTTTTTTTGTATAAATAAAGAAGAGTACAATAAAAATAGTGTGATCATTCTCACCCCGCATGATCAATCTCACCCCTTTGTAAAAATTCGAAAAACTGTCTGACCGAATTAGTCAGGGTTAAGATTGATCATATTCTATTTAAAAGCACTACTGTTTCATGCTATAAAATCATCATGATCAATCTCACCCCAGTCACGGGTCTAAGATTGATCACCCTTTTTTTATGAGATAAGTGGATTTTCTTAATAATTAAAACAAAACTAGTATTAAATCACTACTCTTTAGATATTAATATAACACGTGAAGTGTTTAAATATAGAACAGTCACAAAAACGTTTAAAATATAAATCAAATAAAGTTAAAATTGATCAATCTCACCCCATTTCACGGTATAGAAGAAGAAGAAGAAGAAAAATATACGTAAAAATAACCATAAACTGAACCACATAGTTAAACTCTGTGACGTCACGGGTCGTTTGAACTATTTTAAAATTAAGAAGACTTTAAATTTGTACTTCTAAGTTATTATGAGCTTTTGAAGCGTGAAATTTTGGAAAACTCATTTTTATACAAAATTGAACATTATTATGTAATAAAAAAATGTGCAAGTTCCCTATTGGGCAACAATCTCAACTTAGATCTCTGACGTAGATAATGACGTGCAACGGTAAGTATAATAGACGGACTGTAGGCAGTTATAATAGTTACAGTCGGAAAAATCAAAGAATACCCATGAACGATCACATCGATCACTTATTTTGTATTTGCTGTCATTTTCTATAAATAACAAACGTTTGTTATAGAAAAAGATAGCAAATACAAAATAAGCGATGGATGTGATCGTTCACGGGCATTCTTTCATTTTTCCGACTGTATATAACTATAATCATATATTAAACAATTTTTGTCTTACAGAAAAACAAAATAAAATTAGCATATTTATAGAAGCAAAACCTACATTTACACTATTTGAGATTTTTAGTGTCACTAATAATTTTATTTTAAGGTATTTTGAAAAAGAGCATTTTTCCAAAATTTTAGAAAAAAAAATGTTAACTAAAAAACCACTTTTTTTTTAAATAAGCACTTCAAACTTACGGATCGTATAAATAAAGTAACGTTTACACGTATCCAGTAACTGGCGCCAGTCTCACTGGAATGCGAGTGCTTGACTAAGACAGCGCTGGATAGGTTCGTTTACACGTATCCAGTAACTGGCGCCAATCTCACTGGCACTCTTATTAAAAATCCTAATACGGCCACTGAAACCACAGGTACGACAGCGCCAGCGACTGGAACGCTGTGTTTACACGTGTCTACAACCATTGGCACGGGGTTAGAGGGGACGCGGACGAGTGCCACTGGCACGAAAAATAGACCAGCCTTCTATTCGAGACAGCGCTGGCAGACAGCGCTGGAGTGGAACAAAAAAGCGTTTACATGATGCCAGCACTGTGGTTCCAGTGCGACTGGCGCCAGTTACTGGATACATGTAAACGCGCCTTAATACACATATAAACTAAAAGGTAACGGGGTAACGATTAATTTTATTTATGGTGTTTTAATAGGGGGAGATTTTCACGATTTTTTTCTTACCAAAAAAGGAAGTGGCCAACTTTATTTTGAGCGTAACTCGCTTCGTTTTTATGCTACAAACTTTTATAAAAAAATACCTACAAAGCTTTTTTTAAACACAAAAAAAAATAATAAGATTTTTCCGAAAATTGCTTCATTTTTTGGTTGTTTCACGCTAAAAAAACCTATTTGGAATTTGACGAATAAGAACGTGTTTTTCATGAGCTAAAACTTTTACTGCTTTTAGTGGGTTTATAGACTCTATGAATACACATTTTTTTTGTTTTTTAAGCTACATTTTTCTAAGATTCTTTTCTTAATAAAATACTTAATTTTTAAGTTATTATCCTGAAAAGCTGCCTGAAAATTTGTCTTTGTTTTTAAAAAATACACATTTTCACTCGCAAGTAACTCGAAAAGTATTAACGTAGTTAAAAAACTCTATAGAACAAAAGTTACTTAGAATTAGTCAGTGATCCATTTCCGGACTTACCTTGAACGTATTTTTTCACCCCTGAGAAGGGATGAAAAACACTTCCAAGTAAAAGCAACCAACAGCACAAGTTCAACTATGAAGTGGGGTAAATAGAACCTTCCAAATTTTCATGCAATTCAGAGTTGACCCTGAAAATTACAATCAAAAACGGTGATTTACTGGGCTACCTGGTCGAAATAACTAATAAATTCGAAAAAAGGTGTATTCTGACAACTTTCGTATTACTTGGCAAGTAGCTTCACGGTACATATACAGTACCTATATCCCTGTAAGTTGGAATCATATTTATGGAAAATTTTTTTATTATTAATTTTACGAAAAAAAAGTTATTCTTCATAAAAAGTTCTGCATGGTCTAATACCTAAACTCAACCATCAGTTATCAAATTTTGTGAATAATATACGAGGTATACTCCTTCTCAGAGGCATCTTTTAGTGCGTCACACTTTTTCGAATTATTTCTAACGCATTAATTTGGAAGTGACAGAAAAACAGGTCCGTCCGCGATTAAAGTCATTTATAACATTTATTCTAGTTGTTTATAGATGGCGCTATAATCGAACAAAAATTGATTTATGTATTATCTGTACGACCATAATCTGTACAATTTATAAGACTATACAAATCAACGAACATACCTTTTTATAAATGAAATTGAAACACAATTGATTGTTTTTATACCAAATTGGGATTACGATTTTGACATCTGTCAGATTTAACTAAAATATCATACTATGATTGTCTACATTCTTAAAATCATATCTTACATCATTATGACACACTGAAAGACTGACAAGAACTTTAAATTATAGTCGTATAGATATGTAATAGGTAAATAATGGGTAAATACCGGTAAATACCTAAATCATTTCTTTTCTGATTATACCGCCATCTATCAACAACTGGAATAAATGTTATAAATGTGTATGTACAACGGACGTACCTTTTTTTCTGTCACTTGTGTCGCACTCGCACTGAGAAAAGCCTCTGAGAATTTTTTCAAAAAATATGAATTTCGCTTAAGAGTAAAGTAGGTTTATTTTTTACAATATTGAAAATTGTTAGTATAAAAAGTTGTTTGGAATTATGAACTATATTCTAATATGCAATTATATTCTTCCAATTGAAAAAAATTTAATTTTTTTTGAATTATGGATAACTGACATTATTTTCAGTTTATTGAATTATGGTAACTCTTTTATTATTATTTTACGAAAAAAAGTTATTATTCATGAAAGGTTCTGCGTAGTCTTAAACCTAAAATACAACCATCTTATATCAAATTTTCTCAATTTTATACAAGCTATGTCAAAAAAGATGAATTTTGGTCAAGAGTTAAGTACTTTTATAGTTCAGAAAATTTCCATTAGAAGGACGTAATTACATATGGGAACGTAGTTTTTAATTCTAAACAACTTTTCATAATCATAATTTTCGATATTGTGAAAAATAAAGGTATTTTATTTACTCGAAATTCATATTCTTTGACATACCTCGTACACAATTGACATAAGGTAGCATATTACGTTTTAGACCATGTAGAATAATAATTTATAAATATAATTTTTTTTCTTCGTAAAATGTTGGTTGTCCATAATTTTCAAAAAATTTTCTTCGTCAGAACGATGTAATTGCATATTAGAATATAGTTCTTAATTCCAAACAACTTTTCATAAAAACAATTTTCAATATTGTGAAAAATAAAGCTACTTTACTCTTGAGCGAAATTCATATTTTTTGACATACCTCGTATAATATTCGTAAAATTTGATATCTGATGGTTGAATCTTAGGTTTTTGAAAACGCAGAACTTTTTACCAGCAATAACTGTTTTTCGTAAAATTAATAATAAAAACGTTTTCCATAATATGGTTCCAACTTACAGGTACATACTGTATTTTTATGTGATGAATGAAAAGAATCTGTGACTAATTTTATTTCACAAAGAGATTTATAAGCCAAATCGTAACTGACAGAACAAAGATTATAAATGAGTAAAATTAACAAATTGCTAGACACATGCAAGAGTCATTATTTTTGTGAACTAAATCAAGTAATTGGTTAAGCTAAAATAAACCTGGATTAGCCCAGTAAATGAACGGGAAATTCGGCGATACCGTGTAATTTTCAGGGGCAACTCTGAATTGCATGAAAATGTGGATTTAGGTTCTACTTACCCTCCACTTCAAAGTTGAAATTGTGCCGTTGGTTGCTTTTACTTGGGGGGTGACAGTCACCCCTTCTCGGGGGTGAAAAAACATACGTTCAAGATAAGACAGGAAATGGATAAACTGACTGATTTTAAGCAACTTTTGTTCTATAGAGTTTTTTACGTAAGTCAATACTTTTCGAGTTATTTGCCATTAAAAATGTTGATTTTTCGACAAAAAAAAAACTACTTTTTCAGACGTTTTTCGCAAATAACTCAAAAAGTAAATATTTTATCGAAAAGAAATATCCTTAGCAAAAGTGTAGCTTATAAAAAACCCAAAAAATGGTGTATCAGTAAAGTCTATCAATCAAATAAAAACAAAGTTGTAGCTCATGAAAAATACGTTCTTATTCGTCTAATTCCAAATCGAATACTTCAAGGTGAAATCACCGAAAAATTAAGCACTTTTCGGGAAAACTCCATTTAAACTTTTTTAAAGTGTTTATAAAAAGCGTTGCTTTAATTGTTAACAAAAGTTTAAGCATTAAAAATAAGCGAGTTACGCTCAAAATGAAGTTGGCCCACTTTTTTTTTTTTTTGTAAAAAATCATGAAAATCTCGTCGTGATTAGCTCCCCAAATGAACTTAATCGCTACCGCTTTACAAACAATTTACTTACCTATCTATTTTTTATATGATCTGTCAGTCTTATCGGTTTAAAGTGTTTATTTTTGAAAGGGTTATATTTGAGAAAGCTTGAATGGATCACTAATCACGAGTGTATGCAAATTTTGAATAGCCATATATCTTAACCAATTTTTGTCTTACGGAGAAACAAAATGAAACTAGCATATTTATAATAGCAAAACCTACATTTTTTTACTCTTTAAGATTTTTCTTATCGCTAATACTTTTTAAGTTATTTTGAAAAAATGAAATTTTTCAAAAATTTTTAGAAATTTTTTTTTGATATAAAACCAAATGTTTTCAAAACTAAGCAATCCAAACCAATCAAACTTACAGATCATATAAACAATACACATACAGTTAAAATAGATGGAAAAGCCAAACGATTAGTTTCATTTAGGGTGCTAAATAGAGGGAGGTTTTCACGATTTTTTTACCAAAAAAAAAGGGGCCAACTTTTTTTTCAGTGTAACTCGTTTATTTTTGATGCTGTAAACTTTTGTAAAAAACAATTAATAAGCTATTTTTCGATACTTTAAAAATGTTTATAAGGTTTTCCCGAAAAATGCTTCTTTCTTTGGTGATTTCGCGTTGAATTATTCGATTTGGAATTAGACGAATAAGAACGTATTTTTCATGAGCTACAACTTTGCTTCTACTCAATTTGTAGACTTTACTGGTACACCATTTTTTTCATTTTTTTATAGGCTTTGCTAAAAATATTTTTTTCGATAAAATATTTACTTTTTGAGTTATTTGGAAACAACGATCTGAAAAGGTAGTTTTTTTGTCGAAAAATCAACATTTTAAATCGCGAATAACTCGAAAAGTATTTACTTACGTAAAAAACTTAACTTACTATAGAACAAAAGGTGCTTAAAATAAGTAAATTTATCCATTTGCGGCCTTATTTTAAACACGCGTTTTTCACCCCCCTAGAAGGGGTAAATGTCACCCCCCGAGTAGAAGCAACCAACGGCACAAATTCAACTTTGAAGTGTAGGGTAAGTAGAACCTAAATCCAAATTTTCATGCAATTCGGAGTTGCCCCTGGAAATTACACTCCAAAACGATCATTTATTGGGCTAGATGCCGGATGAAATAAATCATTTGAGACCGTACAAATAATTTAACCCAATTCACCTAGTAAGAAATTATAGGAAAAATGAGGGAGCTATGACTACAGTCAAAATAAAGATGCACTAGAAATAAACAAAGACACGTCGAATGTTATTAGGAGCACTCCCTAATCATGGTTTAAAATTTATAAACTTTGTAAATCCTGATTTTGCATTTGCAAAAAAAGAAGTCAACGGTAGCAAATTTTAGAAAATATGTATCTTGCAGTAGACATCAGAACTCATCATTGGATCATGTGAAACAAAAATTTCATGAAGATTGGATTAGCTTATGAGGTTTTCAAGGTAATGCCGTCAAGTGTTTTTGGCTTAAACGATTTTTGATTTTTCGGTATCACTCAGAAATCAAAACAACGAAATTTTTTGCAAAATAATGGTGAAAATCAACAAAGTTATTATGGTTAAACAAAAAATAAGCATAAAAAAATATCTCAACAGCATTACCTCACGAAATGTCAAAAAAATATATATACAAAATTTACTTAGTACTTTCATTTAAAATATTAGTGATATACTTACAAAAGTTATGTACTTTCATTTAAGATATTAAAAAAATCGAAAATTTCAAAGTTTTCATACCATATCCTCTTTCCTCAATTAAAAAAATAATAATTTCCTTTGTTTAGTTAACGTTGTTTGTTACTCAAAACTGCTTTTTTTAAAGACTGTGAACATTGTAACTCAACTACTGGACCGATTCACCTAAAATTTCGCCTATATTTTCTTTAGACATTTCGTGAAGTAACTCTGTTGGGATGTTTTTTGTTTTATGCTTATTTTTTGTTCAACACTTATAAATACAGGATGATTGATTAGTGGGGTAAAGCTCCATAGATCCGCTGTAGTAATAAATAGCAATAAAAGTTAATGACAAAAATGTTAGCCACCTTTGAGCTGCACATTACAAAATTAGTTTAAATGTTACAGGGTGTTCGATAACACAGTGGCAGACCAAACTTTTGTTTTTAAGTAGAACACCCTATATTTTGTTTTAAATTCGAAATCCTGTTAACTTCTCCATCACAAAAATATAAAGGTTTGTTATGTTATGCATGGTATTTACAAAGTTATAACCAATTTTATATGAAAATCGGAACAAATTCAACTCCCTATATAACTAAAAATAAGCAAAACAGCAATGGTTTATTAATGCCACACTTTTTTACGTATCGTTAAAATTTTCAAGAATGATTGATATTGCTAATTTTCTTTATATCAAATACAGGGTGAGTCAAAACGCAAGTACAATATTTTCTCAGTAATTTTAAATGGAACACCCTGTATTTTATATCACTATTGAAAAGTACCATTACCATACTTTAATTTTTAGATAACATTCCCTATGTCTAAATTTATTAGTTTTCGAGATATTTTCATTTCTCCATGGACCAGTAGCGGGGCCACCGAAATCACCAGAATGTAATAAACTGGACTGATTTTTTGGAGTTACGTTAATAATGAAGTGTATAAAATACTTCCAATATCAAGGAATGAGATTAAAAATAGAATACAAAGTGTATTTAGATGTGTTAATTTAAAAATTCTTCGTAGAGTAAGTAGCTCATTCAATGATCGTTTTTAGGCGCGCATAAATGTGTAAGGAGGTAATTTTGAACACCTTATGTAATTAAATACTAAAACTATTTTATGAATAGTATCTTCTAATTTTTTCAAACATGTTTTTTTGCAAAAAGTATTATGTACTGATAAATTATTTTTCGTTCTTACTTACTTACTTAGTCCTAAGCCTTTCTACCTTTAGGTGTAAGGCTGGTGGAGTTGAGTTTGGCATTGTAGTCTCCATGCTTTCCGATCTTGCGCTAGGTTTCTTGCACTTTCCAATGTCAATCCCTTCTTCTCGACTTCTTTCCTGATTTCATCTACCCACATAACTCTTGGTCTCCCTCTTTTGTTTTTCCCCTGCACTCTCGTTTCGAACACTCGTTTTGTTAGCCTCTCGTTCGACATTCTACACACGTGCCCGAACCATCTAAGTTGTCCTTCTACTATTTTTTCATTGATTGGTTCTAGTTTTAGGTTTTGTCTAATTGTTTCGTTTCGTATTTTGTCTGTCCTTTTTCTGTTTGCTATTTTCCTCAGGAACCTCATTTCCATAGCATTGACTCTGGATTTTTGTCTCCCCGTCAATGTCCATGTCTCGCTGCTATACATGATTGTTGGTCTAACTACTGATTTAACGACTGCCGTTTTTACTTTTTCCGGTATCCCTTTTTTCCCAAAAAATGTTGTTTTCATAGTGTTAAATAAGCTTCCTGTTCGTCCCATTCTCTCGTTTATTTCCATGTCTTGTTTACCATTTGATTCGATTATTACTCCTAGGTATTTAAAATATTCCACTTGCTCTAGTTGTTTCCCGTCTAATTATATTGCGTGTGTCTTCCTCGTATTTGAAATTATCATTGTTTTTGTTTTCTCTGTATTAATTTTCATATTTATGTTTGATAGTTCTTCTTCTAGGATTTCAAGATTGTTCTGTAAGTCTTCTCTGTTTTCTGCTATCAATACCATGTCGTCTGCAAATAGTAGCTCCGATAGTTGAGTCTGTTTCATTTGCCAGTATCCTAATGTTAGTTTTCTCATTCTTCTCTTGGCTTTCTTTATCGCTTCATCCAGTACCACTGAGAATAGCAGTGGACTCAGCACGCATCCCTGTTTGACGCCTTGACTTGTAGAAAATTCTCTGGATTCCTCGTTATTGGTTCTTACTGTATTTGTATTATTTTTGTACATATCCTTTATTACTTCTATTATGTGTCTGTCGACTCCCCTTTGTGTTAGTGTCTTCCAAACGTCCTTTCTTCGGATTCTGTCAAACGCCTTTTCCAGGTCAATGAAGCACATATGTATCTCTCTATTTTTCTTGATTACCTTCTCACTTACTTGTCTTAATGTGAATATTAGGTCTTGCGTGCTTCTGTCCTTCCTGAATCCACACTGTGTGTCTTCCATAGTTGTTTCTATTTGTGTTTTTATTCTTGTCTCTAGTATTCTTGCTAATACCTTCCCAGGGATACTTGATATGGTGATACCTCGGTAATTATTACAGTTTCTCTTGTCTCCCTTTTTGTGTATTGGTAATATAATGTCTTTCTTCCAGTCCTTTGGTAATTCTGCTCTATTTATGATATCATTCATTAGTTCTTTCATGCTATCCATTCCCTCTGTCCCCATGAATTTTATCATTTCCGGGGTGATATGATCCTTGCCTGGTGCTTTGCCCAGTTTTACTCTTTCTATTGCTTTCTCTAATTCCTCTCTTGTTATGGATTCCACTTGTTGTTCTTCATTCCTTTCTTGTATCTCCCCTATGTTGTCCTTGTCTACATGAGTTAGCTCTTTGAAATGTTCTCTCCATCTTTCCATTATTTGTTTTTCTTCTGTTAGTACGTTTCCATTCTTGTCTTTTATATTCGGCATCGTGTGCTCTTTCTTTTGTCTGAGTTGTTTTAATGCGCCGTAGAAGAGTTTTTGGTTTTCCCTATAATTTTTTGTCATTTTTTGTCCAAATATCTCCCATGACCTTTCCTTTCCTGCTTTCACCGCTATTTTAACCTCTTTCCTTTTTTCTTTATATGCTTCGTAATCTTCCGGGTGTTTTGTGCTTAGGTATCTTTTCCATTTGTCTTTTTTGCTCTTTATTTTCTCTCGTATTTCTTCCGTCCACCATTCTGTTCTCCTCATGTTAGTGTTTGCTATTTTTGCTTTCCCGCAAGTTTCCTCAGCTGCTTTGATTATGCTGGTTTTTAGATATTCCCATTTTTTTTCTATATTTGTATTTTTTGCCCTACCTTTCAAAGTATTATCTAATTTTTCTTGGAATTTCTTCTTATATATTTCCTCTTTTAATTTGTAACTTTTTATTTTTTCATTTACTACCTTTCTTCTCTTTTCTTCTTTTTCCTCTGTTGTTCTCATTCTCATTATTACTAGATGGTGGTCACTGCCAATCTCCGAGCCTCTTTTCACTTTCGTATCCTGTACTCTTTTCCATTTGTTGCTGCTTACCAAAAAGTAATCTATGATTGATTTTTCGTTTCTGCTGTCTTGTACTCTCGTGTATTTGTGTACTTCTTTATGTTTAAATTTTGTATTTGTTATAACTAGTTTATTCTCCATACATATTTCTATTATTCTTTCACCATTTCTGTTTAGCATTTCTTCTCCTTCTTTTCCCATGCACTCCTCTATTCCGCTGTTGTTGTTTCCGACTCTACCATTTAGATCTCCCATTACAATTATGTTTTCTTCCCCATTATCAATTTGCATTTGGAGCTCCTCGAAAAATTTATCTTTCTCTTCCTTTCTTGCATCTTCATTTACTCCGTAGGCTGTTATTATTGTCCATATTTCTTCGTCCATCAGTTTAATTTTCACCGATAATATTCTCTGGTTAACATATGTTTCTTCTATAACGTGTTGTAGTCTATTCGGTGCAATTATTATCCCGACTCCTTCTTTTGCTCTCTCTTTTGTATCCGCTCCTACCCAAAGTAACCAATATCCTTTGTGTATTTTCTTAAGACCTTTTCCTTTCATCTTCGTTTCTGTTATTCCTAGTATTTCTATTTTTTGTCTTATCATATCTTCTACCAGTTCTTCCTCTTTTCCATTGATGCTTCTCACATTCCATGTTCCCATTTTTATCTCTCCTTTTTTCTGCAATCTAGCTTTCCCCTTTTTCCTATTTTCATCCTTGTTTACCTTTGCATCATCTTTTTCCCTATCGCTTTTCCCATTCATTGCCTTGGTTGTCATTGTTGTGGGTCCGGTCTCATTATTTTCTTTTAGTTTTTTGAAGTTCCTTCCCCGATATTTCTGTGAGTTAGTATAAGTTTCTCTTTATTATGGTCCCATTTCCACTCCTTTCCATTAATCTCCAGTTTCATATATCCTATCTTCGTAGTATTACCTTTGTCTTTTTCTTCTTTTGCCATTTTCCTAATTTTTGCTTGTATTTCCCTTTCCTTTCTTGTTAAATCTGATTCTATATACACCTTTTGTCCCTGTAGATTTTTCAGTTTTCCTTTGTTTTTTAGTACACTCATCTTATCCGTTAGGTTTTCCATTTCTGCTACAAAGATTTGGTCGCCGATCTTCACCGCTCCTCTCAGTCTGACCTCTAATTTCAGATTTCTTCCTATGAAGTGTTCTACTGACTCCTTTACAGGCTTTCCGTCGGTAGCATCTAGTGTTAGGCCTTTTAATACTATATTATTTCTCCGTCTATCTTTTTCCAATTGTTCTATTCTATTGTTTGCCATTTTTAAACCTTCTTCCAATTTTTCGTTTTTTTCTTTCAGCTCCTTAATATATTCCATCGTTTCTTTTTGGTCTTTCCGTATGGTTCTTATTTCTGCCATCATTTCATCATTTTTCCACATAACTTCCCGCATCATTTTTATCATCTCTTCATTTGTGTCGTTGCTTTTATTCGGTGTTCGTCTCGTCAGGTTACTCTTTTCAAAATATAATTTATCTTCTTTATATTTTTTCTTCTTAGATTCTTCGTCGCCACTATCTATTTTACTAAAACTATTTTATGAATAGTATCTTCTAATTTTTTCAAACATTTTTTTTTGCAAAAAGTATTATGTACTGATAAATTATTTTTCGTTCTTTATTTGTTAAATTGTTACATTTACATACAAAAGCAGGTGTTTAATTGTCGTCACAAAATGTTGTATTTTGTGTTTGGGTGTGTTTTTTTTTTTCTAAAATTTATTACTAATTTTCTTTCTTTAATTGTCACATTTACATAAAAAAGTAGTTTTTATTTCAAAAATGTTGCATTTTGTTGTTGTGTTTTTTGTTGTAAAATGTATTACTAATAAATTATTTTTATTTCTTTATTTGCTACATTGTTACATTGATTACCGGACTGATAATCAGTAATCGTCAATTGTCAATTCAGTCATGGCTTACTTAAAATTTAGACACTTAAAGTAATTTGCTCTGAAAAATGAAAATATCTCGAAAACTAATAAATTTGGACATAGGGAATGTTATATAAAAATTAAAGTACGGTAATGTTACTTTTCAATAATAATATAAAATACAGTTCCATTTAACATTACTGAGAAAATAATTTACTTGCGTTTTGACTCACCCTGTATTTGATATAAAGAAAATTAGCAATGTCAATAATTCTTGAAAATTTTGATAATAAATAAAAAAATGTGGCCTTAATAAACAATTGCTGTTGTGCCTAATTTTATTTATACAGGAAGTTGAATTTGTTACGATTTTCATACAAAATTGGTGATAACTTTGGAAATACCCTGTATAATATAACAAACCTTTATATTTTTGTGATGGAGAGGTTAAAAGATTTTGAATTTAAAATAAAATATAGGGTGTTCCATTTAAAAAAAAATAAAAGTTTGGTCTGCCACTGTGTTATCGAACATCCTGTAGCATTCTAACTAATTTCGTAATGTGAAGCTCAACGTTGGCTACAATTTTTGTTATTAACTTTTATTGCTATCTATTACTATAGCGGATCTATTGAGCTTTACCCCACTAATCAATCACCCTGTATGTTGAATTTCACCCATTTTGAAAAAAATTTCGTACTTTGGACATCTGAGTGCTATCGAAAAGTCAAAAATCTTTAAAACCAAAAAAACTCGACAGCGTTACCCCGATTTTTTTGTTTCACATGATCCAATGACGACTTCTGATGTCCTCCTCAAATTCCATTTTTTTAGATGTCTTTAAAATTTTCCACCGTTAGCTTATTTTGCCATATTTCTCCTTGAATTTTTTTTTAATATTCTTTGAATTGTGCAGAGTATGCTTATTTAATTTAGAAATAAAATTCCACCATACTTAAAAACAAATCACCGAAATATGCTCGAAGTGTTGATATTTTTATAGGCAAACCATGCAAGTCGTATTGGTCTATGTATGAAATTTAATAAAGAAAAATGTTTCATGGATTCGAAACTGGTTTGTTAACTAGTAAACAGTGTCTCCGATTAGCTCTTAGTTTTTATCAAAATTAAGATGGTTTTGCTTGTTAGAAAATTATCAAAGTTTGTATAATAGTGTATTAAATAGTGCTTAATCCAATTTTGTTATCAAACTGTAAGTTAGACCAGTTTTTTACTATTACTTAATCAACAAACAGTAAACAACGGTTATAAATACCAGTACCGAGGTAATTAAGTAGCTTAATTACTAATGAACCTGTCCAAGTACCCGTACTGTAATCAGGCAACATAGGCCCAATATGCAGGAAATTTCAGAGGAGAGACCTTCTGAACTTCAAAATTCTCAAGATGTCATTAATCCATCCAATCAATCAAAATTATATTCAACCGCTCTGAATCAATCTAACAAAATATTCCCAAGTAAAAACCAAGCCATTTTGTTCAATTCACTTCCAAATACTAAAATTGAAGATTATTTAAATATTGCAACTAAGGTCGATCCCAATAAAATTCTCACCATTTCCAGGATTGTAAATGAACGTATTTGCATATATTTTACTACTGAAGAAACAGTCACCGAATTTTAAAGAACAGATAATGGAACAATAGTAATCAATCAGAAACATATCCAAGCCAGGAAGTTAATCACACCAAGTGAAAAACTAATAATTTCTAATCTCTGCCCATCAACACCTCACAGTATTATAGAGACTGAAATACAAAATATTGGAATTCATCAAATAACTCCATTGGATTTTCTAAGAATAGCAACAACTAACTCCTTATTTAACCTTTAACTACCCGCGCATCAAGTTATAACATAACTACACGCGTGGCGTACTTTATACGCCATAAGAAAATACACTTAAAAACAGGGAATTTGTTTATGTTTTTTTTGAAAAAATACACTTAGTTGTTTGTTATAAACCTTATTCGGCATCAGTGAATACTTGGAGTTCCTTCTCAGTAAGCCAATTTGGATTTATAACTAGAATCATTGAATAACTGGATTCCATGATAAATAAAATTACTGATAAAAATTTCTTTGAAATGTGATTTTTTACAGAAGAAAAAGTATTGTTTATAAAGTAAAATATATTTTGTGCCATAATGACTAAAAAACAATTAAAATATGTATTTATGTTACGACTTATATTAATATAATCGTGGCGTATATTGTCCACCACCGGAAACAACAAATAATAAACTGTAAATTATGATCTTCCCAGAACGCCGATTATAACGAAACTAAAACCAAATTGTAAAACACATTCCAGTGATAGGTTAGAAAGATAAACAAGGTCAAAAATTAAATTTTTAACTATATTTGCAGTAGAATTCTTATATCTGTCGTACAAAATACGCCAGCGCGTGTAGTTAAAGGTTAAGCATATCTTGAGTTTCCGACGCTGTACCTAGATGTCTCCTAAAAATCAGGAAAATATTACTGAGTCTATATTAATTAACTATGAACAAATCAATTATCGTTTATTTTTCACTTGACAAACAGTCATGCTACATTTGCAAACAAGGTCATCTAGCCTCTCAGTGCACAAAAAATACAAACACTCAAACATCTATCGAAAATTCATCACTTATTTCTCAACCAAATTATATCCAAAATTGCCACCCCAATATAACAGATGCTTAGCCAACTATCCATCTTTCACAATCTTCGCAACAATCTACCAGTTCACAATCAAAAGAAACAACCAATACTTCTCTATTAGATCCAAATCCCATTTAAACACCTATCCAGCTAGACAACGTTGAAATGAATAATCACAGCCAAAATCAACCTCCTACATCTGCTGCACTCAATCTTATAAACGAACGGTATCAGAAATAACGTCTCCTTCAACACCAGTAAACCAAAACCCATTTAAAGAACCTCTCTGTAAATCTAAAACAGCAAAAACTGTTCCTGAAGATAATGAGAATTTAGCAGAAGATCTTATTAAATGCACTATTTCTTTTTTTCCAAGATACTTCGGACAACAGATATTTAACGCAAACGGCTCTGATGATCCTCTCAGCATTGCTAAAACGTATACAGAAGATATCGAAGGACTACTCAATTTTTTAACTAAAATCCATCCAGCATTAACTCCCAAGTATCTAAAAAGTCGCTGTACAAAATTAAAATCTAAAATGAATAAAGAGTATTATATGCTCTTTCTCTACTGATCCCAGTGATTACAGCAGCGACGCCTCTGCCAACATTTAATACAACATTCAACGGTATACTGCAATGGAACCTAAATGGGTATTACACCCATTTAGAAGTCAGAAATGATTAGAGATATTAAATGGTTTTAATGATCACATCCATAATTTTACCGATGCATCCAGATTTGCAAATGGAGTAGGAGCGGCTTTTATAACAGATAACTATAACAGTTCCTACCAGCTCCCTCCTCAAACCTCCATATTCTCAGCTGAACTCTTTGCTATCCTCCAGTCATTAACGTTTGTTAACACACATGCCATCAAATTCTCAATAATCATTAGCGATGCCCTAAGTGCATTAACAGCCTTAAAGCAAGTATACCCCAAACATCCTGTCCTGCTTTTCCAAGGCGGATTTCTTGATATGCCAACAAAATCAAAGATTAGTTCAGTTCCTCTGGGTACCTTCACATTGCGATATAAGTGGAAGTGATAAAGCTGACACATTAGCAAAAAATGCGAGTGAGAATCCGTTAACAGACATCATAACTACTTGCGTTCATACTGATCTAAAGCAATATTTTAAGAACAAGATCATGACAAAATGGCAAACAAATTAAAACAAATCAAACTCTACATTAAGAACAATAAAAGAAAGTGTATTGCCGTCGAAACATCCTTCTAAGAGAAGAGACCAAGTGCTCATGTCCAGATTGCGACTTGGTGATATGAAGATCACCCACGACTTTATATTAAAGAAGGAGGCCTCTCCGATGTGTTATGTGTGTGATAGTGAACTAACAGTGCAACATATAATAACAGACTGTTACTCTACGTTATAGAACGACAACATCAACAGTTACCAACTATATTTAAAGATTGTTTAAGTGAAAATAATTCATCTGAGACTCTCAATTCTTTTACGTACTATAGGACTCATTAACCAAATTTATTATAAACTTTGTAATTTGATGTCAATACAGTTCATTGCTAATAACGTAATAACCCTTTGTGGTTGAAGCAAATTGTAAATAAAATAAAGAAAATGTTTCATTTGGTAAACAGATGGGTGAAAGTCGTCCTAGATTCGGATCTTAGACTATTGTAGGAAGACTAAAAATGGAATTTTCATTATGAAAACGTTGTGTGATGTAGGGCATAAAAGGTTCTTTTAAATAAAGATACCTTTTATAAAGGAGTTTTTTAATAAAAATTTTTGTTTGTAAAACCTTTTGTATCTAAACAGTATGAATGAAAATATCGAAGAAATTGATAAGCCTTCATTCCAATTATAAAAAGATATCTGTCAATATTTGTTATTGCCCTTTTATTGTATTGATTTTTTAACTTTCCAAGCAATATTTGTTCGAGTCTTCGATCATTACAAAGTTACGTTTTAATTTTCTTATTCTGTACTCCAAGGCCCTTAAGTAACCCACACAGGAGCAAAACAGTAAATAGAAGTCCGAAAGAATTGGCAAATGACTTCAAGCGATCTTTTTTACTCTTTTCAAAAATTTCTCTAGAGTGTATGTCTAAGAGATGAATGAGTTTTCGTGTCCTTTATTTAGACCAGTGGTGGCCGCATATTTTAGTTAGTAGTTGTACATATTTATCTAATAAATATTAATATTTAATTTAACATGTTGGATATAAATTCTTTTTCTACGACCGTTTAATAATATGCTCATTATTCGCTATTTTTGAATAGATAATAACACCCATTACTTTATCCGTGAGTAAGCATTACTCACGGGTTGAAGTTAGATTCAAGTGGTGCATGGCACTTTTAATATACCTATTAGCAAATAAAATTACTCAAACTTGTTTATTTAATAAAATAATCATTGTAATTCATATCAACAAATAAATTCGAAAAATGTTAAAGGCTTTTAACTGTAACAATGGGTTATTATATTTTTTAAGGGGCTATCCTAGTGTAAAAGTACGAAATTCATATTCTTTTTTTAGTCCAGAAAGCCAATGCGCATCCGCTAGGAAAAATATTCTAATTCGGATTTTTTGCACAATCTTACTCAAAAAGGACGACTCCTTTTAACAAATTTGCATGTTGCCAGGACCAAAAGGTGGTCAAAAATTTTTTAAACGTTTTTTTTTGTTTTTTCCTAAAATTATTTTTTTTTGCATGGAAAAAAGTTTTTTTAGGTTTTTTGGATCATTCCAAACAGAAAAGGTCTTTAGTGACTTTTCTCTAAAAATGATAGTTTTTGACATATAAGCGATTAAAAATTGAAAAATTGCGAAATCGGCCATTTTTAACCCTCAAAAACTATGTGAAAAACTGAAAATTTGAATGTTGCCAAGGTAAGTAGATATTCTTTAAACATCGATTGAGGAAACCCCGAAGAGTTTTTTGCAATACAATATTAAAACTCCTTTGTTTTTTAATTGCTAATCAAGCGTGCGCGACACTATTTTCCACCGATAGTATGGTCCAAATGAAAGGAATAAATTCGTTATTTCGTAAACCGGCAACTTTAAGGAAAAATCCCGAAACAGGTCGATTTTTATTTTTAAGTTATGATATTGTGGCATATATGGTATACTAGTGACGTCATCCGTCTGGGCGTGATGACGTAATCGATGATTTTTTTAAATGAGAATAGGGGTCGTTTGAAAGGTCGAATAGGGGCTCATTTGAAAGGTTCTTCAATTATCTATTCAGTAATGTAAACATTTAGATAATTAAAAGGGAAGTTCCCTAGGTTGGCTGTATACCATATAGTTAAAAAACTCTAACAAGAAGTAAAACCACTTCTATGTAAATTGGTATATTTATTAAAACTTAAAAAATCCCAATGGATTGAATAAAATATGTCCAATTCAGAACGTTTTCAGACCTATCGGTCCATCATCAGTGAATCTACCATAAAATAAGTAATCCCACTATTAGAATTGAAAGATGGTTGAAATTTTTAAAAAGCTAAAAAAGTGTGGTTAGATTACTTATGTGCATACTTGCTAAATAGCCCCAGAACCAAACAATGGTTGAATTTAAAATTCAATTTACATTATTTAAAAATAATATTAATCAGGCTAAACGCCGATGTTAAAGGATATCGCCTATGGGAACATGGTGAAACCCTACCAAAACCTCAATCAACCATCTTAGGCCAACTTTGACTATAAAGTGTCACAAGTGTGTAAGGAACTGTTTGAAGTGACATTGACAGTAGAGAAAAAGGTAGTCGATTTTCAAAGTTAATTAACCAAAAGGTCATGACCCACAATAAATGATAAAATGTTTTTTAATATCTGAAAATGTCTAACATTTTAAATCTATTGGTTTTTGAAAAGAAATTGTGATATACAAAATTAATTTAGAATATAAGATTATTTATATTGACTGTATACTATAACATTAGATTGATCAAATTGATAGAAAGAACGTTAAGCTGCTGTCAATAATGATAAAAAGGTAAAAAATAAAAATAAATGAAGGTGAGAGAAGAGAAAGAATAAGTATTAGTTGGAATGTTATTGTACAAATGAATAAATTGGTAGGCAATTTAATCTAGTCTATATTGTATTGGTGGTTGTATATGTAAAAGGAAAATATTGTTATTTAAAAATAAATGCAAATTTTTGTAAATAATGGATTTGAGTTAGGATACAGTCAAATAATTAAAAGTGTGTAATATGTGAATGAAAAGGATTGTAGTTATTATGAGATGTTTTATTTTTTAATTTTATTTCAAAAGTTTTGAGAGAATTCTTGTGACAAAGTGAGGGTATGTGAAGTTAGAGATAAAGAAAAGTATGATTATAGCTGTTAGGTCCAGTTGATACAAGAATGAAATTAAAATGAAAATAATATTGAAAGTGTACTGACTAAAATAAAACCAAAGTAAGAAAAAGAATATTGATATAATTTAATTGTAATGATAATGGATCTGAATGTGAGAACTGAAATTAAGTGATGGGATGTTAATTGTAGAGGTAAAGAATTTATGTGGAAAAGGTCAAAGACAAAAAGTAGAGGGCTGTGGTGTAAGGTATAAAGACAATAATTTTAAGGGAAAGAGAGGGATAAAGAAAAGATGAGGTGTGGAATTAAACTGAACGAAGTAATGAAATGAAAGAAGAAGTGAAAAGATAGTAGGGTGAATTAATGAGGTGATGGTTAATAGGGTTCAGTAGTTAATAATGTTAGTCGGGTAAAGGAGTTTGGAAGCAATGAAGGAAAGAGGAAATTTTGAAAAAGAAGGGAGAGTAAGTTAAAAGAGTTTAGGAAAAAAAACAAAAAAAAAACGTTTAAAAAATTTTTGACCACCTTTTGGTCCTGGCAACATGCAAATTTGTTAAAAGAAGTCCTTTTTGAGTAAGATTGTGCAAAAAATCCGAATTAGAATATTTTTCCTAACAGATGCGCAGTGGCTTTCTGGACTATTTGGGAATTTCGAAAATAAAAAGTACTGTACCAATTGTTTTGAAAATTTGCAGGAGCATTTATCACAAAAAGAAGTACATGTAAAATAGTTTTTATAAAAAATATTGAAAATTAAACGATTTATGCGCTATCTACTGGCACCGTGAAAATAAAAACATAGCTCCACTGCTGCAGTGATTGGGACTAATAGAGATCCTGAAACATAAAATTTCAAAGTTATTATTGAAACATAAGTTATTTTCTATAAAAAAAAATGTCAATTTGGCGGTTTTTGAAACTAAAAATGTTTTGGTTAATTTAAAAAAAAAATTCAACACTTCCGTCATTTTTCCAAATTTCAATATTTCTCAAAAATCCTAGTTGCTGGTATAGTAAATAACTTATGTTTCGATAATCACTTTGAAATTTTATGTTTCAGGATCTCTATTAGTCCCAATCACTGCAGCAGTGGGGCCATGTTTTTATTTTCACAATGCCAGGGTATGGCGCATAAATCGTTTAATTTTCAATACTTTTTTATAAAAAATTGTTTTACATGTACCTCTTTTTATTATTAATGCTACTAAAAATTTTAAAAACAATTGGTACAGTACTGTTTATTTTAGAAATTCCCAAAAAGTATATGAATTTCGTACTTTTACACTAGGATAGCCCCTTAAATTTAAATTTTAACTTTTGACATTTTAAGATTGACGTTATTAAAAGGTAAATAAGCAATCGGTATTAATTCTGTAAAAGGACTTACGGATATAAAATTTATATCAATCAATTCTGTTTTACTTACTGTTGATTGTACAATAGATTTTTATTGAGAGCACACGTTCTTTTTCATGTAATTGCCTTAAAATATGTATTATTTTTAAAAACCACCGCCATCCGACATTCCATGACACTATTAGTGACAACTGTTTGATTGTTTCATAATCTAAAGAAGGGTAATTCTAACAGTGTTGCCATAGTTATATAAAATATGTTTTCTTATGAAAAATAAAATCTTTCGATTTTAAAATAATGTTAGTAGTAGATAATTATATTTTTCTTCTAATCCAAATAAAAAAGGTCGTAGAAAAAGTACAGTATTCTACTTGCATGTAATGGCTATTACATGCTTGTTGAATAATATACTATTACTTTTAATAATTATTATAAAAGGTTTTTGTACCGATTATGGGTTGTGATAAAATTGCGTTCTTGTAATCAATGTAAATCGAGAGAATGACCAGATATATAGGGTGTTTCATTAATGATTGTCCATATAGTAACTGGAGAAACCTTAGCACAAAATACGAAGATTTAACCTAAAACACTTTGTGTTTTAATTCAAATATTCTAAAATGATTTTAGCCCATAGCCCTCGGTATATATTATAGTCAAAGCCCGAATTTCAGGCAATCCTAGGTTTGACTAGGCAATCCTCATGTCTGACTGACGGTCTTAGTCAAAGCCCGAAATAAATTACAGTTTCGGCTTTTGACAAGTCAAACCTAGGAGAGACTAAGTTGGTCAGGCAGGTCGAAATTTAATTTTATGAAATCGGGGTTTGACTAGTCAAACCCCGATCAGCTATTAAATTGTCGTAATTTGTTATATAAGGTTTAATAAAACGTCATTTTTTAATTTTAATGTTTATTATTTTTATATTATCGTAATTAATATAAAAAAAATAGTGTTTATTCTCACATGCTGAGGCATTCTGGCATTTTTGCGCGGTTGCACCAACAGATCTTAAGCTTTAGTCAAGAATATCACAAGAATTAATATAATATAATGATAGTATATTACAATAAGGATACCATAGTATAATAATAGATATAATTGATGAGAAGGTAAGAATCTAAAATTATGGTGCAACGTAAGTGATACTCTAGGAGGCCCTATCTATAAGTAGAGCTTAGCTAAGCTGGAGCTTAAGATCTGTTGGTGCAACCAGGCATTAGACTTGCACAATACGTTAGACCTTTTACACTTACGTAATTTAAAAGAGCATTTCTTATTGCAGTAGCATTTGATAAATGCTTGTCCTCCAAATTTAGAATCTTTTGTACTAATTTCTCTTATGCCTGGTTGCACCAACAGATCTTAAGCTCCAGCTTAGCTAAGCTCTACTTATAAATAGGGCCTCCATAGTATCACTTACGTTGTACCATAATTTTAGATTCTTACCTTATTATCAATTATATCTATTATTATATTATGGTATTCTTATTGTAATATATTATAATTATATTACATTAATTCTTATGATATTCTCGACTTAAGATTAAGATCTGTTGGTACAACCGGGCATTAGACATAGAGACAGAGAACAGACAGAGACATAGAAAATTTCTCTTTGCATTCTCTTATTTGATTTCTTGAAAAAAGTGTGTCTATTGTTCCGTATTTTGTACCAACTCTATATAAACCGTCAATTGTTTTATCTTGTATCCTACTCAAAATATTTCGAGCATCTCCTTTGGCTCTATTAAAGCTGGGGATAGGTACAGTTTTCCGATCGAAATTGGAGGACATTTTGTTTTCACTTAATTGTTTCATAGCAATAGCCTGGGCATGAAGACCTTCAATCGCATTTCCTTTATTTATTTTAATCTTTTCTGTTTGTGCACAACGCATGCTCGAAAGCGTGTCAAGGAGATGCTCGAAATATTTTGGGTATCATGCAAGATAAAACAATAATTGACGATTTATATAGAGTTGGTACGAAATACGGAACAATAAACACTTTTTTCAAGAAATCAAATAAGAGAATGCAAAGGGAATTTTCCTAATTTCGAAGATGTTTCAGACGTTAAGCTGTCTCGAAAAGAAATTAGTACAAAAGATTCTAAATTTGCAGAACAAGGATTTATAAAATACCACTGCAATAAGAAGTGCTCTTCAAAACTATGTAAGTGTAAAAGGTCTAACGTATTGTGCAACTCTAAATGCCATAATGCCTCAACGTGCGAGAATAAACACTAATTTTTTTATTTTAATTACGACAATATAAAACATTATATTACAAATAAAAAATGTCGTTCTATTAAACCTAATCTATCAAATTACGACATTTTAATAGCTGATCGGGGTTTGACTAGTCAAACACCGAATTTATAAAATGAAATTTCGACCTTTGCCTGACGTAGTTTCTCCTAGGTTTGACTAGTCAAAGGCCGAAACTCTAATTTATTTCGGGCTTTGACTAAGACCGCCAGTAAGACCTGAGGATTGCCTAGTCAAACCTACGAATGCCTTAAATTCGGGCTTTGACTATAACATATACACCATTGGCCTCAAGCGTTATTATCCTTATAATACGCTTGGTACCTTTGAAACAGGCTCGAAGAATCACAATCTAAATATCGCAAAAGTCCGTCTCTGCGTTATAGATAGAAGTAAGACGAAATGTACTTTCCAACGCGTTTCTCTTAGGCCACCCACAAGAAAGCGGAAGGATTAATATTTTAAGAAATTCTAGACGCCTAAGCTGGTCATTTAGCTATTGCAGGCAGTAAAATGACAAAGAGACTTTAGGGCTCGAAGACAACTTTCCTAAAAGTATTTACTTTGCACAGGATATGCCTCATAAAAAGAAGAATAGGAAAGATTGCTAAGTGTTTGAGTGATAGAAATCTCAGAATTCCACAAGGTTACAACGCAGTAACTTTCGTGGGAATCCTTAAACGGTTACAAAAAGGACACTCGTGGTGATTGGCCGAAAAAGAAACGTATGATCATAATAAGGCTGGTCTAAACATTATTTTCCAGCTATGTGATTGGTACGAAAATTTCGGAATGATGATTATTGGTCAAATTAGGTGATAGCTGTGAAAAAGGGAGGTGAATATAGAGAGCAGAGAGGAATCTTGTCCGAGATTAGGACAAGAAGGAAAGAATTAAGTTCTAGCGGTCATGCAGTGAAGACCTGCATTTTTTCTTGTCTGTGCCTAAATAGGCAAAATGGAATCTTAAAAATTCTGTCGTGAAAATCGCAAGTGCGATATGTTGTCTTAAATACCATACCGGTATATTCTCTGTGTTGTGTCCGGTACGATAAAATAATAGTTTTCTTAGTACGGCGTGTAATATGTTTCGTTCAAACAGAACTTAGTTCAACATTTGCGGATAAGACTTCCGTTTAATATGTCTCATATAAACCGCACTTAATTCAATCTTCGTGGAACGCAGTTCCATTTTTTTAAAGACAATGGTCTAAATAAAATATGTTTAATTATCAAGTCAGTGAGAAGTATCACTAATAATCATGAATGCAGTTATTTTCTTTTCATAAAACAAAAAGAACTATGGAATTTTTATTTTTCGTATAATATAATAACAACTACATGTATGTAACAGTACTTTAACTCTAAAAATGAAAGTGAAAAGTGAAAGTGATTTCGTCGAATCCACAACTCTGGCGAGCTAACCCGATTCCAGCAATTCAACAACAATGGATCATCACCAGGTATTTTGCAATAAACTGTTTCGTTCCTTTTTCTTTTTTTTTGAACTTTTAAGATGAAACGCGAAAGACTTATTTTTTTTTTATTTTTCTAATCAACTCAGTTTAATGACAATTTTCTATCTAAATAAATGGTAACTATGTTAAAACTTATTTCGTCTTTTTCTGTTCGCACAATCCATCTATGTATCCTTATTGTATTAGGAAACGCAGCCTACTACAGACAACAAGGGTAAGTACCATTAGTAGTCAAAGGGATACCATTTTTTTCGTAACATTTTTGTAATTTTTATATAGATAAATAGCAATAGATTCTGATCTATTAATGGCGCCCAAAAAAAATTAATAATTTCTTTTCTTTAGCTTAAATATTGTTGTATGAACTCACACCCTAAAATCTCTTGATGATTAGAGCCGCCGGTGCGATTTTAAATTATGTAGCACGTATTTTTTAAGTTTATGTACATCACATGTTTATCTAATTTGTCGTGCATCATAAAATGACGCCGCAACATGTGGGGCTATCTCTTGTCTAATTCTTATTAGTTTGTTTTCTTATTTTGTCCACGTTGTTCTGCTCATTATTGATTCATAAAATAACGCTAATTTTTTCATGTAACTCTTAATTAGTAATATCACAAAAAGGTTTTTTTATTTTTAACGCAACCTAAGTTTTATTCATAAAACGGCGACCGCACCTAGAGGTTTCTGTCATTTTTTTGTTTCTTTTTGCTCCGTGTTAACGAGTACTTAAAAACAACGTCATTGCATTCCTTTTTTTGTTTTACACGTAAATGGTATTTTTCCCAGCACTAATTTAAAATGTGGCTCCTTGTTGTCTAAAGGTGTCTGAATAGAGATTTTATACTGTTTATAAAATTTCGATGGATGCGCAGATAAGAAATAAGATAGTAATGTAAATATGAAAAGAGAAAATTCCAAAGGTAAATAAAATAATAACTGCTAGTTTTCAATTCCAAGTTTACAGTAAATTTTGAGTTTAAATAGTTTTGTTGAATTTTTTTGCATAATTTTTGAGAGAATATGATTCAAAATGGAATCCTCCGTGGTTCAATATTTAAAAAATGACGAAATTGATTATGAATTGTTTATACGAGGGGTTAAGACTAAGAAAAATCTTAGTGACAAAAAAACAATGCTTCTTAAATTACTTAGTAAAAAGGCCGTTATTAATTTAGAGGAAAATAGGTTAATATTCAACGATGAGAAGAAGCAGATAGACGAAACTGCTGTTGACATCCGTAGTTTAATTGGAGATTTCGAAGGAGACGTTAGAGATTCGGTCTATCGTAGGGCAAAGGCTCATCTTACGCATTTATCTTTTAGAATAGCTAGGTTACCCGTAGAATTTGAGGAAGAAGAAGAAGAGTATAAGGCAGAGGCTTCTGCAGATTGTTTACTTTTAGAAGGGCAATTAGATGACAAAGTCGTTCCTGTTGGGCCATCAGTTTCTTGGAATATAATTCCTTCACAGCCGGTCGTTAATATTCCAGCTCCCGTCGCGCGTCGTTCAGGTGTCGCATCCAACTAATTTAGCTGATTGGAACATTAAGTTTAGTGGAGATTCTAAAGGAGTTTTCCCTTTCCTAGAAAAAGTTAGAGACCTGGCTGAATCCCGTAATGTAGGACAAGAGGTTCTTTTCAGATCAGCTGTCGAGTTATTTACAGGTAGCGCTGCTGTGTGGTTCAGGAGTGTTCGTAGTACCGTTTCTTCATGGAACGAATTGATTGGTCTTTTGAAGGGCTACGTGTCTTCCCCAAGACTACGACGAGGATTTATGGAACCATATCAAATCCAGGAAGCAGAAGAAAAATGAGTCGTTCGCTTTATTTCAGGCACAGGTTATGTCTTTGGTAAAACGGCTGACGGTGCAGCCTTTAGAGAAAACTATCGTGAAACACTTGAGGCAAAATATTATCCCTGAATATATTCCGTTGATTGCATTAGTCGATACCAATACTGTTGAGGAGTTGTCTGCTGTTATTCGTAAACTAGAGAATAATGTGGTCGTGCCTAGTGTCAAGAAGGAAACGTCCGTCGCTTATGTTAATCATGAGTTCCCCGGTCCCTCCAGAAAAGCCAATGTTCCTAACGGAAAAGCAAATTTTAAAAATAATGACGATATCTCGGCTCCGCGAAATTCTGAGGCGAAAAACCCTAGTAAAAGTACTTCGAATAAATCGAAGATGATCGTTTGTTTTAATTGCCGAAGACGCGGGCACAATTTCAACGACTGTAAACAGCGTTTTGATAGATATTTTTGTTTCCGATGTGGCGCAGATAATGTTACGGTAAGGACATGCCCAAACTGTGTCAAACCTTCAAAAAACGAATAACCAACACCCTTAAGTTCGGTAAGAGTGTTCACAATAAAATTTCAAACCCCGAACATTCATGTTTTGCGGCCGATAATAAGTTTCCAGAAAATTTTAATGTCTCTGATTGGTACAAATGGCTAGGTACAGTAAAAAATTTTTATAAACATTCGTCAAAATTATCTCCGGTCATTGCTTCAAAGCCATTCGATAACAGACCTTACTTGGAGGTTCAAATTCTTTCGCAACCCTTTACGCTTTTATTAGATACCGGGTGTTCCACTACTGTAGTCGGATCCAAGGGATTGGATTTTCTTGAGAGAAACAACATTGAAATCGATTTACCGTGTAGTCAGAATGTGTCTTTAGCCGACGGATCAAGTAAAAAGGTTTCTGGTATTGTAGATTTGCCGTTTATGGCGAATGGAATTTGTCTTGTGATTAGTTGTCTTGTAGTGCCATCGCTACCAATAAATTTTATTTTAGGAAGTAACTTCATTTCAAAATTTTCTTTAGCGATAAATTTCGAACAAAATAAATGGAGTGTCAGAAATCCTTGTTGCGAGATAGTAACTTCAAAACCTGAAGGCGATGTTTCGTTCCCACAATCTTTGTGTTCGATTGATTCTCTTGCCGCCGAGTTAAGACCTCTAGCGGATGCTGTCATCCATAGTTTTCAGGAGGTAGACAAAAAGAATGGTATAGGAAGAACAGATATGATCAAAATGACTATCGATACGGGTGACGTAAAGCCTTTTCGACAACGTCCTTTTCCTATGTCGCCATACATGTCAGATATTTTAAATCGCGAATTAGATGAGATGCTCAAACTTAAAGTTATAGAACCGAGTAACAGTCCTTGGTGTAGTCCAGTCTTGCTTGTAAAAAAAAAGACAGGCGAGTTTAGGTTTTGTTTTGATGGCAGGAATCTTAATGAAGTTACTCGTCATGACACATATCCTCTCCCCAATATTGACCGAATTTTGTCATTATTTCGTAACGCTAAATATATAAGTTCGATAGATTTGAAAAAAGCTTTTTGGCAGATCCCTCTTGATACATCTTCGCGAGAAAAAACTGCTTTTGCTGTTGTTGGCCGTGGATCTTTTCAATTTACTGTGATGCCTTTTGGTCTTTGTAATAGTGCTCAAACCCAGCAAAGATTAGTAGATCAAATTTTTGGACCAGAATTCGAACCTTTTCTTTTTACTTACTTGGATGATATTATTGTTTGTTCTTCCACTGCTGAGGAACACGTTGCCTTGTTAGGACAAGTGCGAGATAAACTAAAGGATGCTAACCTTACGATAAATGTAGACAAATGTGAATTTTTCAAAACAACTTTGAAGTATTTAGGCTATATCGTTGGTGATAACTCTCTTCGGTCGGACCCCGACAAAATTTCCACTATGGTTAATTATCCCCGTCCAACTAACACAACGGAGATTAAACGTTTTATTGTTTGTTCTTGGTATAGACGCTTCGTCAAAGATTTTTCTACCCTTGTTTCCCCTATCAATGATCTTTTGAAAGGAATGAAAAAGAAAGAACCTATAGTTTGGACATCAGAAGCTGAGAATACTTTTATCGCCATAAAGGAAGCTTTAGTATCTTCCCAAGTTCTAGTACAACCCGATTATTCTCGTCCCTTCACTATTCAGTGTGACGCAAGTAACACCGGTCTAGGAGCTGTATTGACTCAAGAAATAGACGGTGGAGAAAAGGTGATTTCCTATGCTAGTCGGTCTTTGACAAGAGCAGAACGTTCGTATGGAACCACCGAGAAAGAGGCCCTTGCAGCTTTGTTTGCTGTTGAAAAATTTCGTCCTTACGTAGATGGTGTTGAATTTACCCTTATCACTGACCATTATTCGTTGTTATGGCTTAGAAATTTAAAAAATCCCACAGGCCGTTTAGCTCGTTGGGCTATGCGTCTCAAACAGTTTGATTTCCGAATCGTCCATCGTAAAGGAGCATGTCATAAGGTGCCTGATGCACTTAGTAGGATTCATGAGAATGATCAAATTGCTTATCTTGAAGTTGATACTGATCGCATCGATCCCTGGTACGATGATTTGCGTACAAAGATTTTGTCTAACCCAGAAAGTTTTCCACAGTGGAAAGTAGAGAACGACCTCATATACAAATTTATTCCGGCTTGTCTTCCTTTTAATTCAAATTTAATCGAGTGGAAAGTCCTTGTTCCCAACCTCAACGTGAGGATGTTATTAAGTCGTGTCATGATCCTGCAACTTGTGCCCATCCTGGTGTTTATAAAACTCTTGCCCGAATCCAAGAAAATTATTACTGGCCAAAAATGCGAAGAGATGTTGTTAGATATGTCCGTGCCTGCAAAACGTGTGGAGCACAAAAAGCACCAAATATGGCGCAAATGGGTAAAATGGGTAAAGAGAAAAAAGCCGAATACCCATGGCAAATTATCGCCGTTGATTTAATAGGCCCTTTAACCAGAAGTAGAAACGGTTTTACGTGGTTGCTGGTGGTCTCAGATTGGTTTTCTAAGTACACTTTGTTACATCCTCTTCGCAAGGCTACTGCTTCAAATATCTGTAAATTTTTAGAGGAACAGGTGTTTCTCATATTTGGAGTTCCACAACATCTTATGTGTGATAATGCCTCTAATTTAAATTGTAAAATAATGAAAGATCTTTGTGAGAGATATGCAGTCCAAAAAATCTGGTTCTCTGCAGTTTATTCTCCCCAAGTAAATTTTGTTGAAAGGAGCAATCGTACTATTGGTACGGCAATCAGAAGTTATATTGACGAACACCGCGATTGTGACAAATACATACATGAAATTCGGCAAGCCATAAACACAGCGAAACATGAAGTTACCAAATATTCACCGGCATTTTTAAATTTTGCTAGACACGTACCGTTGACTGGAAATTATTACGGTCAAATACCCCATGATTTTGTTGATATAGAAATCCTACCGGGTGATCGCGATAATTACGCGTCCGAAGTAATGAGAATAAAAGAAGTTTTCACGGCCGTGCGTAAAAATTTGTCTCGTGCATATCAGAGAAATGCAAAAACATATAATTTGCGTAAAGGCGACGTACAGTTTAACGTTGGCGATCAAGTTTGGAGAAAAAATATGGTTTTATCTAGCGCCCCGAAACATTTCATGGCAAAATTGGCTCCCAAATATATTTTATGTACCATAATTAAAAAACTATCCTCGTTAGTTTACGTTCTTAGGAATCCAGATGGTTCCAATGCTGGAAATTGGCATATTAAAGATTTAAAAGCTTATTCATCCGTCAATGTTTCGTCAGATGCTTCAGATCTGTCCGATAACGAATAGAAATGTATATTCCGTTATTTACAGGGCGATATGAACCAACTTTAAATAAATTTTTTAGATATTTTTGATTTTTTCTATTTTTTAGTACAGGTGCTTAAAGTTTTTTTGAGAGAAATAATTTTTTTGTGTTTTGTGCACCAAATTTTTTTATTAGTCGAAATTCTTAAATTTTGGAAAGTGTGATTTCAAATAAATGATTTTGGACAAATGAATTTTTGATCTGAAAGCCTATTATAATCTAAATACTTCGGTAATTTTTTTTAGCGACACCCCATTTCCTCCGTGGTCCGTGTTAAAGGAAAAGTCGCGCAAATTGCGAACTTTTTCCTGGAATGGATTTGTTTCTCTTCCAACAAATTTTGGCGTGGGATCAGTAATGCACTGATACCCTAGTACGTAGTACGTTGAATACAACTTTGCTTCGGCAAAACCGTCCCCAAGTGCCTCGTTCCCTTCAGGACGAGAGACGCGCATAAATTTTTTAGAGCTGTCTCGACAACCTTTTTTTTTTTGATGTGTGGTGTAGACCAATAGTAGGGAATTGTCCCGCTGCGGTCAATGTTTATCTATTTGATATATTTTTTTTTGATGTTGTCGCGAAGGAGACGATCCTCTGGAAGTAGTGTAGGGGATTCCGCACGTTGATCTCCAGAGCAACTCAGTTTGGCTCACACCCCAGTTCTTTGAACTGTTTTACCTAGTTATAAGAATAAAATTTTTTTGTTTTGTTGAAAGGAAATATTAAAAATCCTTCTTCAAATGTTTTTATGTCGTGCGTTAGTCCGATATAGAAGTAAAACTTTTTTTTACATAATAAAAAGTTTGATTTTTTTTATTTTTTTATTTTTTTGGTATCCTTCTAGGATATACTACCTTCGCTTATATGCAATCCAGCTTAAGCTTAGGGAAAATGTTTTTTATATTTTTTTTGAAAGTCGTTTCTTATTTTTTTTTTGTATCTAGATTGATATCAGAAGTCCTTAGTACAGTTACTAGTGATAGTTCGTAATAGAACCTATTTGTTTTGCCTAAGTTTATTCTTACTTCAAGGACCTATGAATTTCAGCCCCCTCTATTAAAATATGTTGTCTAACCCCCTTTACGGTATGGATGGCCAGACACTGAGAAAGGCTAGGGATGAAGTGAGCGGATTCCCGCCAGTTGACTCGTCGGAATGCGAAGCCATTCATAATCGCAATTTAGCCACAGACCTTAGGTGATGACTTCCTATGTCATTTCCTAAAACTTCCGTTTGGTTGTGTAACTTTGAATAATAGACTCTACCGACTATGACCCTACCTTAAGTTGACCCCACCGAAAATGTTCCTATGATAGGCGTATGATACGCGTCAGTTATCGCTTGTTCTGGTTACCACAACGAATTAAAATATCAATATTTTCCTAATCCCCCCTGTTCTTGAAAGAGTAGTAAGTTTCTGAAAAGCAATGTGTCCATTTTTCCACCATAAACTAATTACAGGCTTATCTTTATAGAATTACCAGGTCCAACTTAGAACTATCAGTAACTCCTTTTTTTTTTTTTTTTTTTGGTCCGTAAGTAATAACTGCTTATGGCGTTATTATATTGTGTTATCTCTGGAATAAGTCATGAATGAGAGACTTTATGCATCCAAGTCAAGGATAACATGTTAATTTTTTATGGCGTTAATGATGCTAAGACATCATTATTCTTATGTTATTCGTGGTGTTAGTCTAGGTTGAAAGAAACCTATGCATCCGAAAAAACGTTAACATATCTTGCCCTATTTTTGTGTTTTTATTTTTTTTAGTGTCTACGATGACGAATTGCGTCGTTGTATTCTTGTGAATTTTTTGTGTTATGATTAACGCGTCCATGTCTAGATTGTAAGACATGTATTGATCGTTAGAGAAAGCCTAAGGCCTCTGAACGATATTACGATATGGTGACTAACAAATGAGGTTTTCATTTTTTTGCTGTTTCATTTTTTTTATTTCCGTTTCCGATTTCAAACTGGTTAGCACGAAGTTGAAATCGTGGGGGAGGCAGTGAAACAGGCTCGAAGAATCACAATCTAAATATCGCAAATGTCCGTCTCTGCGTTATAGATAGAACTCAGACGAAATGTACTTCCCAACGCGTTTCTCTTAGGCCACCCACAAGAAAGCGGAAGGATTAATATTTTAAGAAATTCTAGACGCCTAAGCTGGTCATTTAGCTATTGCAGGCAGGAAAATGACAAAGAGACTTTAGGGCTCGAAGACAACTTTCCTAAAAGTATTTACTTTGCACAGGATATGCCTCATAAAAAGAAGAATAGGAAAGATTGCTAAGTGTTTGAGTGATAGAAATCTCAGAATTCCACAAGGTTACAACGCAGTAACTTTCGTGGGAATCCTTAAACGGTTACAAAAAGGACACTCGTGGTGATTGGCCGAAAAAGAAACGTATGATCATAATAAGGCTGGTCTAAACATTATTTTCCAGCTATGTGATTGGTACGAAAATTTCGGAATGATGATTATTGGTCAAATTAGGTGATAGCTGTGAAAAAGGGAGGTGAATATAGAGAGCAGAGAGGAATCTTGTCCGAGATTAGGACAAGAAGGAAAGAATTAAGTTCTAGCGGTCATGCAGTGAAGACCTGCATTTTTTCTTGTCCTCCAAATTTAGAATTTTTTGTACTAATTTCTCTTATGCCTGGTTGCACCAACAGATCTTAAGCTCCAGCTTAGCTAAGCTCTACTTATAAATAGGGCCTCCATAGTATCACTTACGTTGTACCATAATTTTAGATTCTTACCTTATTATCAATTATATCTATTATTATATTATGGTATTCTTATTGTAATATATTATAATTATATTACATTAATTCTTATGATATTCTCGACTTAAGATTAAGATCTGTTGGTGCAACCGGGCATTAGACATAGAGACAGAGAACAGACAGAGACATAGAAAATTTCTCTTTGCATTCTCTTATTTGATTTCTTGAAAAAAGTGTGTCTATTGTTCCGTATTTTGTACCAACTCTATATAAACCGTCAATTGTTTTATCTTGTATCCTACTCAAAATATTTCGAGCATCTCCTTTGGCTCTATTAAAGCTGGGGATAGGTACAGTTTTCCGATCGAAATTGGAGGACATTTTGTTTTCACTTAATTGTTTCATAGCAATAGCCTGGGCATGAAGACCTTCAATCGCATTTCCTTTATTTATTTTAATCTTTTCTGTTTGTGCACAACGCATGCTCGAAAGCGTGTCAAGGAGATGCTCGAAATATTTTGGGTATCATGCAAGATAAAACAGTAATTGACGATTTATATAGAGTTGGTACGAAATACGGAACAATAAACACTTTTTTCAAGAAATCAAATAAGAGAATGCAAAGGGAATTTTCCTAATTTCGAAGATGTTTCAGACGTTAAGCTGTCTCGAAGAGAAATTAGTACAAAAGATTCTAAATTTGCAGAACAAGGATTTATAAAATACCACTGCAATAAGAAGTGCTCTTCAAAACTATGTAAGTGTAAAAGGTCTAACGTATTGTGCAACTCTAAATGCCATAATGCCTCAACGTGCGAGAATAAACACTAATTTTTTTATTTTAATTACGACAATATAAAACATTATATTACAAATAAAAAATGTCGTTCTATTAAACCTAATCTATCAAATTACGACATTTTAATAGCTGATCGGGGTTTGACTAGTCAAACACCGAATTTATAAAATGAAATTTCGACCTTTGCCTGACGTAGTTTCTCCTAGGTTTGACTAGTCAAAGGCCGAAACTCTAATTTATTTCGGGCTTTGACTAAGACCGCCAGTAAGACCTGAGGATTGCCTAGTCAAACCTACGAATGCCTGAAATTCGGGCTTTGACTATAACATATACACCATTGGCCTCAAGCGTTATTATCCTTATAATACGCTTGGTACCTTTGAAACAGGCTCGAAGAATCACAATCTAAATATCGCAAAAGTCCGTCTCTGCGTTATAGATAGAAGTAAGACGAAATGTACTTTCCAACGCGTTTCTCTTAGGCCACCCACAAGAAAGCGGAAGGATTAATATTTTAAGAAATTCTAGACGCCTAAGCTGGTCATTTAGCTATTGCAGGCAGGAAAATGACAAAGAGACTTTAGGGCTCGAAGACAACTTTCCTAAAAGTATTTACTTTGCACAGGATATGCCTCATAAAAAGAAGAATAGGAAAGATTGCTAAGTGTTTGAGTGATAGAAATCTCAGAATTCCACAAGGTTACAACGCAGTAACTTTCGTGGGAATCCTTAAACGGTTACAAAAAGGACACTCGTGGTGATTGGCCGAAAAAGAAACGTATGATCATAATAAGGCTGGTCTAAACATTATTTTCCAGCTATGTGATTGGTACGAAAATTTCGGAATGATGATTATTGGTCAAATTAGGTGATAGCTGTGAAAAAGGGAGGTGAATATAGAGAGCAGAGAGGAATCTTGTCCGAGATTAGGACAAGAAGGAAAGAATTAAGTTCTAGCGGTCATGCAGTGAAGACCTGCATTTTTTCTTGTCCTCCAAATTTAGAATTTTTTGTACTAATTTCTCTTATGCCTGGTTGCACCAACAGATCTTAAGCTCCAGCTTAGCTAAGCTCTACTTATAAATAGGGCCTCCATAGTATCACTTACGTTGTACCATAATTTTAGATTCTTACCTTATTATCAATTATATCTATTATTATATTATGGTATTCTTATTGTAATATATTATAATTATATTACATTAATTCTTATGATATTCTCGACTTAAGATTAAGATCTGTTGGTGCAACCGGGCATTAGACATAGAGACAGAGAACAGACAGAGACATAGAAAATTTCTCTTTGCATTCTCTTATTTGATTTCTTGAAAAAAGTGTGTCTATTGTTCCGTATTTTGTACCAACTCTATATAAACCGTCAATTGTTTTATCTTGTATCCTACTCAAAATATTTCGAGCATCTCCTTTGGCTCTATTAAAGCTGGGGATAGGTACAGTTTTCCGATCGAAATTGGAGGACATTTTGTTTTCACTTAATTGTTTCATAGCAATAGCCTGGGCATGAAGACCTTCAATCGCATTTCCTTTATTTATTTTAATCTTTTCTGTTTGTGCACAACGCATGCTCGAAAGCGTGTTAAGGAGATGCTCGAAATATTTTGGGTATCATGCAAGATAAAACAGTAATTGACGATTTATATAGAGTTGGTACGAAATACGGAACAATAAACACTTTTTTCAAGAAATCAAATAAGAGAATGCAAAGGGAATTTTCCTAATTTCGAAGATGTTTCAGACGTTAAGCTGTCTCGAAGAGAAATTAGTACAAAAGATTCTAAATTTGCAGAACAAGGATTTATAAAATACCACTGCAATAAGAAGTGCTCTTCAAAACTATGTAAGTGTAAAAGGTCTAACGTATTGTGCAACTCTAAATGCCATAATGCCTCAACGTGCGAGAATAAACACTAATTTTTTTATTTTAATTACGACAATATAAAACATTATATTACAAATAAAAAATGTCGTTCTATTAAACCTAATCTATCAAATTACGACATTTTAATAGCTGATCGGGGTTTGACTAGTCAAACACCGAATTTATAAAATGAAATTTCGACCTTTGCCTGACGTAGTTTCTCCTAGGTTTGACTAGTCAAAGGCCGAAACTCTAATTTATTTCGGGCTTTGACTAAGACCGCCAGTAAGACCTGAGGATTGCCTAGTCAAACCTACGAATGCCTGAAATTCGGGCTTTGACTATAACATATACACCATTGGCCTCAAGCGTTATTATCCTTATAATACGCTTGGTACCTTTGAAACAGGCTCGAAGAATCACAATCTAAATATCGCAAAAGTCCGTCTCTGCGTTATAGATAGAAGTAAGACGAAATGTACTTTCCAACGCGTTTCTCTTAGGCCACCCACAAGAAAGCGGAAGGATTAATATTTTAAGAAATTCTAGACGCCTAAGCTGGTCATTTAGCTATTGCAGGCAGTAAAATGACAAAGAGACTTTAGGGCTCGAAGACAACTTTCCTAAAAGTATTTACTTTGCACAGGATATGCCTCATAAAAAGAAGAATAGGAAAGATTGCTAAGTGTTTGAGTGATAGAAATCTCAGAATTCCACAAGGTTACAACGCAGTAACTTTCGTGGGAATCCTTAAACGGTTACAAAAAGGACACTCGTGGTGATTGGCCGAAAAAGAAACGTATGATCATAATAAGGCTGGTCTAAACATTATTTTCCAGCTATGTGATTGGTACGAAAATTTCGGAATGATGATTATTGGTCAAATTAGGTGATAGCTGTGAAAAAGGGAGGTGAATATAGAGAGCAGAGAGGAATCTTGTCCGAGATTAGGACAAGAAGGAAAGAATTAAGTTCTAGCGGTCATGCAGTGAAGACCTGCATTTTTTCTTGTCTGTGCCTAAATAGGCAAAATGGAATCTTAAAGATTCTGTCGTGAATATCGCAAGTGCGATATGTTGTCTTAAATACCATACCGGTATATTCTCTGTGTTGTGTCCGGTACGATAAAATATTAGTTTTCTTAGTACGGCGTGTAATATGTTTCGTTCAAACAGAACTTAGTTCAACATTTGCGGATAAGACTTCCGTTTAATATGTCTCATATAAACCGCACTTAATTCAATCTTCGTGGAACGCAGTTCCATTTTTTTAAAGACAATGGTCTAAATAAAATATGTTTAATTATCAAGTCAGTGAGAAGTATCACTAATAATCATAAATGCAGTTATTTTCTTTTCATAAAACAAAAAGAACTATGGAATTTTTATTTTTTGTATAATATAATAACAACTACATGTATGTAACAGTACTTTAACTCTAAAAATGAAAGTGAAAAGTGAAAGTGATTTCGTCGAATCCACAACTCTGGCGAGCTAACCCGATTCCAGCAATTCAACAACAATGGATCATCACCAGGTATTTTGCAATAAACTGTTTCGTTCCTTTTTCTTTTTTTTTGAACTTTTAAGATGAAACGCGAAAGACTTATTTTTTTTTATTTTTCTAATCAACTCAGTTTAATGACAATTTTCTATCTAAATAAATGGTAACTATGTTAAAACTTATTTCGTCTTTTTCTGTTCGCACAATCCATCTATGTATCCTTATTGTATTAGGAAACGCAGCCTACTACAGACAACAAGGGTAAGTACCATTAGTAGTCAAAGGGATACCATTTTTTTCGTAACATTTTTGTAATTTTTATATAGATAAATAGCAATAGATTCTGATCTATTAATGGCGCCCAAAAAAAATTAATAATTTCTTTTCTTTAGCTTAAATATTGTTGTATGAACTCACACCCTAAAATCTCTTGATGATTAGAGCCGCCGGTGCGATTTTAAATTATGTAGCACGTATTTTTTAAGTTTATGTACATCACATGTTTATCTAATTTGTCGTGCATCATAAAATGACGCCGCAACATGTGGGGCTATCTCTTGTCTAATTCTTATTAGTTTGTTTTCTTATTTTGTCCACGTTGTTCTGCTCATTATTGATTCATAAAATAACGCTAATTTTTTCATGTAACTCTTAATTAGTAATATCACAAAAAGGTTTTTTTTATTTTTAACGCAACCTAAGTTTTATTCATAAAACGGCGACCGCACCTAGAGGTTTCTGTCATTTTTTTGTTTCTTTTTGCTCCGTGTTAACGAGTACTTAAAAACAACGTCATTGCATTCCTTTTTTTGTTTTACACGTAAATGGTATTTTTCCCAGCACTAATTTAAAATGTGGCTCCTTGTTGTCTAAAGGTGTCTGAATAGAGATTTTATACTGTTTATAAAATTTCGATGGATGCGCAGATAAGAAATAAGATAGTAATGTAAATATGAAAAGAGAAAATTCCAAAGGTAAATAAAATAATAACTGCTAGTTTTCAATTCCAAGTTTACAGTAAATTTTGAGTTTAAATAGTTTTGTTGAATTTTTTTGCATAATTTTTGAGAGAATATGATTCAAAATGGAATCCTCCGTGGTTCAATATTTAAAAAATGACGAAATTGATTATGAATTGTTTATACGAGGGGTTAAGACTAAGAAAAATCTTAGTGACAAAAAAACAATGCTTCTTAAATTACTTAGTAAAAAGGCCGTTATTAATTTAGAGGAAAATAGGTTAATATTCAACGATGAGAAGAAGCAGATAGACGAAACTGCTGTTGACATCCGTAGTTTAATTGGAGATTTCGAAGGAGACGTTAGAGATTCGGTCTATCGTAGGGCAAAGGCTCATCTTACGCATTTATCTTTTAGAATAGCTAGGTTACCCGTAGAATTTGAGGAAGAAGAAGAAGAGTATAAGGCAGAGGCTTCTGCAGATTGTTTACTTTTAGAAGGGCAATTAGATGACAAAGTCGTTCCTGTTGGGCCATCAGTTTCTTGGAATATAATTCCTTCACAGCCGGTCGTTAATATTCCAGCTCCCGTCGCGCGTCGTTCAGGTGTCGCATCCAACTAATTTAGCTGATTGGAACATTAAGTTTAGTGGAGATTCTAAAGGAGTTTTCCCTTTCCTAGAAAAAGTTAGAGACCTGGCTGAATCCCGTAATGTAGGACAAGAGGTTCTTTTCAGATCAGCTGTCGAGTTATTTACAGGTAGCGCTGCTGTGTGGTTCAGGAGTGTTCGTAGTACCGTTTCTTCATGGAACGAATTGATTGGTCTTTTGAAGGGCTACGTGTCTTCCCCAAGACTACGACGAGGATTTATGGAACCATATCAAATCCAGGAAGCAGAAGAAAAATGAGTCGTTCGCTTTATTTCAGGCACAGGTTATGTCTTTGGTAAAACGGCTGACGGTGCAGCCTTTAGAGAAAACTATCGTGAAACACTTGAGGCAAAATATTATCCCTGAATATATTCCGTTGATTGCATTAGTCGATACCAATACTGTTGAGGAGTTGTCTGCTGTTATTCGTAAACTAGAGAATAATGTGGTCGTGCCTAGTGTCAAGAAGGAAACGTCCGTCGCTTATGTTAATCATGAGTTCCCCGGTCCCTCCAGAAAAGCCAATGTTCCTAACGGAAAAGCAAATTTTAAAAATAATGACGATATCTCGGCTCCGCGAAATTCTGAGGCGAAAAACCCTAGTAAAAGTACTTCGAATAAATCGAAGATGATCGTTTGTTTTAATTGCCGAAGACGCGGGCACAATTTCAACGACTGTAAACAGCGTTTTGATAGATATTTTTGTTTCCGATGTGGCGCAGATAATGTTACGGTAAGGACATGCCCAAACTGTGTCAAACCTTCAAAAAACGAATAACCAACACCCTTAAGTTCGGTAAGAGTGTTCACAATAAAATTTCAAACCCCGAACATTCATGTTTTGCGGCCGATAATAAGTTTCCAGAAAATTTTAATGTCTCTGATTGGTACAAATGGCTAGGTACAGTAAAAAATTTTTATAAACATTCGTCAAAATTATCTCCGGTCATTGCTTCAAAGCCATTCGATAACAGACCTTACTTGGAGGTTCAAATTCTTTCGCAACCCTTTACGCTTTTATTAGATACCGGGTGTTCCACTACTGTAGTCGGATCCAAGGGATTGGATTTTCTTGAGAGAAACAACATTGAAATCGATTTACCGTGTAGTCAGAATGTGTCTTTAGCCGACGGATCAAGTAAAAAGGTTTCTGGTATTGTAGATTTGCCGTTTATGGCGAATGGAATTTGTCTTGTGATTAGTTGTCTTGTAGTGCCATCGCTACCAATAAATTTTATTTTAGGAAGTAACTTCATTTCAAAATTTTCTTTAGCGATAAATTTCGAACAAAATAAATGGAGTGTCAGAAATCCTTGTTGCGAGATAGTAACTTCAAAACCTGAAGGCGATGTTTCGTTCCCACAATCTTTGTGTTCGATTGATTCTCTTGCCGCCGAGTTAAGACCTCTAGCGGATGCTGTCATCCATAGTTTTCAGGAGGTAGACAAAAAGAATGGTATAGGAAGAACAGATATGATCAAAATGACTATCGATACGGGTGACGTAAAGCCTTTTCGACAACGTCCTTTTCCTATGTCGCCATACATGTCAGATATTTTAAATCGCGAATTAGATGAGATGCTCAAACTTAAAGTTATAGAACCGAGTAACAGTCCTTGGTGTAGTCCAGTCTTGCTTGTAAAAAAAAAGACAGGCGAGTTTAGGTTTTGTTTTGATGGCAGGAATCTTAATGAAGTTACTCGTCATGACACATATCCTCTCCCCAATATTGACCGAATTTTGTCATTATTTCGTAACGCTAAATATATAAGTTCGATAGATTTGAAAAAAGCTTTTTGGCAGATCCCTCTTGATACATCTTCGCGAGAAAAAACTGCTTTTGCTGTTGTTGGCCGTGGATCTTTTCAATTTACTGTGATGCCTTTTGGTCTTTGTAATAGTGCTCAAACCCAGCAAAGATTAGTAGATCAAATTTTTGGACCAGAATTCGAACCTTTTCTTTTTACTTACTTGGATGATATTATTGTTTGTTCTTCCACTGCTGAGGAACACGTTGCCTTGTTAGGACAAGTGCGAGATAAACTAAAGGATGCTAACCTTACGATAAATGTAGACAAATGTGAATTTTTCAAAACAACTTTGAAGTATTTAGGCTATATCGTTGGTGATAACTCTCTTCGGTCGGACCCCGACAAAATTTCCACTATGGTTAATTATCCCCGTCCAACTAACACAACGGAGATTAAACGTTTTATTGTTTGTTCTTGGTATAGACGCTTCGTCAAAGATTTTTCTACCCTTGTTTCCCCTATCAATGATCTTTTGAAAGGAATGAAAAAGAAAGAACCTATAGTTTGGACATCAGAAGCTGAGAATACTTTTATCGCCATAAAGGAAGCTTTAGTATCTTCCCAAGTTCTAGTACAACCCGATTATTCTCGTCCCTTCACTATTCAGTGTGACGCAAGTAACACCGGTCTAGGAGCTGTATTGACTCAAGAAATAGACGGTGGAGAAAAGGTGATTTCCTATGCTAGTCGGTCTTTGACAAGAGCAGAACGTTCGTATGGAACCACCGAGAAAGAGGCCCTTGCAGCTTTGTTTGCTGTTGAAAAATTTCGTCCTTACGTAGATGGTGTTGAATTTACCCTTATCACTGACCATTATTCGTTGTTATGGCTTAGAAATTTAAAAAATCCCACAGGCCGTTTAGCTCGTTGGGCTATGCGTCTCAAACAGTTTGATTTCCGAATCGTCCATCGTAAAGGAGCATGTCATAAGGTGCCTGATGCACTTAGTAGGATTCATGAGAATGATCAAATTGCTTATCTTGAAGTTGATACTGATCGCATCGATCCCTGGTACGATGATTTGCGTACAAAGATTTTGTCTAACCCAGAAAGTTTTCCACAGTGGAAAGTAGAGAACGACCTCATATACAAATTTATTCCGGCTTGTCTTCCTTTTAATTCAAATTTAATCGAGTGGAAAGTCCTTGTTCCCAACCTCAACGTGAGGATGTTATTAAGTCGTGTCATGATCCTGCAACTTGTGCCCATCCTGGTGTTTATAAAACTCTTGCCCGAATCCAAGAAAATTATTACTGGCCAAAAATGCGAAGAGATGTTGTTAGATATGTCCGTGCCTGCAAAACGTGTGGAGCACAAAAAGCACCAAATATGGCGCAAATGGGTAAAATGGGTAAAGAGAAAAAAGCCGAATACCCATGGCAAATTATCGCCGTTGATTTAATAGGCCCTTTAACCAGAAGTAGAAACGGTTTTACGTGGTTGCTGGTGGTCTCAGATTGGTTTTCTAAGTACACTTTGTTACATCCTCTTCGCAAGGCTACTGCTTCAAATATCTGTAAATTTTTAGAGGAACAGGTGTTTCTCATATTTGGAGTTCCACAACATCTTATGTGTGATAATGCCTCTAATTTAAATTGTAAAATAATGAAAGATCTTTGTGAGAGATATGCAGTCCAAAAAATCTGGTTCTCTGCAGTTTATTCTCCCCAAGTAAATTTTGTTGAAAGGAGCAATCGTACTATTGGTACGGCAATCAGAAGTTATATTGACGAACACCGCGATTGTGACAAATACATACATGAAATTCGGCAAGCCATAAACACAGCGAAACATGAAGTTACCAAATATTCACCGGCATTTTTAAATTTTGCTAGACACGTACCGTTGACTGGAAATTATTACGGTCAAATACCCCATGATTTTGTTGATATAGAAATCCTACCGGGTGATCGCGATAATTACGCGTCCGAAGTAATGAGAATAAAAGAAGTTTTCACGGCCGTGCGTAAAAATTTGTCTCGTGCATATCAGAGAAATGCAAAAACATATAATTTGCGTAAAGGCGACGTACAGTTTAACGTTGGCGATCAAGTTTGGAGAAAAAATATGGTTTTATCTAGCGCCCCGAAACATTTCATGGCAAAATTGGCTCCCAAATATATTTTATGTACCATAATTAAAAAACTATCCTCGTTAGTTTACGTTCTTAGGAATCCAGATGGTTCCAATGCTGGAAATTGGCATATTAAAGATTTAAAAGCTTATTCATCCGTCAATGTTTCGTCAGATGCTTCAGATCTGTCCGATAACGAATAGAAATGTATATTCCGTTATTTACAGGGCGATATGAACCAACTTTAAATAAATTTTTTAGATATTTTTGATTTTTTCTATTTTTTAGTACAGGTGCTTAAAGTTTTTTTGAGAGAAATAATTTTTTTGTGTTTTGTGCACCAAATTTTTTTATTAGTCGAAATTCTTAAATTTTGGAAAGTGTGATTTCAAATAAATGATTTTGGACAAATGAATTTTTGATCTGAAAGCCTATTATAATCTAAATACTTCGGTAATTTTTTTTAGCGACACCCCATTTCCTCCGTGGTCCGTGTTAAAGGAAAAGTCGCGCAAATTGCGAACTTTTTCCTGGAATGGATTTGTTTCTCTTCCAACAAATTTTGGCGTGGGATCAGTAATGCACTGATACCCTAGTACGTAGTACGTTGAATACAACTTTGCTTCGGCAAAACCGTCCCCAAGTGCCTCGTTCCCTTCAGGACGAGAGACGCGCATAAATTTTTTAGAGCTGTCTCGACAACCTTTTTTTTTTTGATGTGTGGTGTAGACCAATAGTAGGGAATTGTCCCGCTGCGGTCAATGTTTATCTATTTGATATATTTTTTTTTGATGTTGTCGCGAAGGAGACGATCCTCTGGAAGTAGTGTAGGGGATTCCGCACGTTGATCTCCAGAGCAACTCAGTTTGGCTCACACCCCAGTTCTTTGAACTGTTTTACCTAGTTATAAGAATAAAATTTTTTTGTTTTGTTGAAAGGAAATATTAAAAATCCTTCTTCAAATGTTTTTATGTCGTGCGTTAGTCCGATATAGAAGTAAAACTTTTTTTTACATAATAAAAAGTTTGATTTTTTTTATTTTTTTATTTTTTTGGTATCCTTCTAGGATATACTACCTTCGCTTATATGCAATCCAGCTTAAGCTTAGGGAAAATGTTTTTTATATTTTTTTTGAAAGTCGTTTCTTATTTTTTTTTTGTATCTAGATTGATATCAGAAGTCCTTAGTACAGTTACTAGTGATAGTTCGTAATAGAACCTATTTGTTTTGCCTAAGTTTATTCTTACTTCAAGGACCTATGAATTTCAGCCCCCTCTATTAAAATATGTTGTCTAACCCCCTTTACGGTATGGATGGCCAGACACTGAGAAAGGCTAGGGATGAAGTGAGCGGATTCCCGCCAGTTGACTCGTCGGAATGCGAAGCCATTCATAATCGCAATTTAGCCACAGACCTTAGGTGATGACTTCCTATGTCATTTCCTAAAACTTCCGTTTGGTTGTGTAACTTTGAATAATAGACTCTACCGACTATGACCCTACCTTAAGTTGACCCCACCGAAAATGTTCCTATGATAGGCGTATGATACGCGTCAGTTATCGCTTGTTCTGGTTACCACAACGAATTAAAATATCAATATTTTCCTAATCCCCCCTGTTCTTGAAAGAGTAGTAAGTTTCTGAAAAGCAATGTGTCCATTTTTCCACCATAAACTAATTACAGGCTTATCTTTATAGAATTACCAGGTCCAACTTAGAACTATCAGTAACTCCTTTTTTTTTTTTTTTTTTTGGTCCGTAAGTAATAACTGCTTATGGCGTTATTATATTGTGTTATCTCTGGAATAAGTCATGAATGAGAGACTTTATGCATCCAAGTCAAGGATAACATGTTAATTTTTTATGGCGTTAATGATGCTAAGACATCATTATTCTTATGTTATTCGTGGTGTTAGTCTAGGTTGAAAGAAACCTATGCATCCGAAAAAACGTTAACATATCTTGCCCTATTTTTGTGTTTTTATTTTTTTTAGTGTCTACGATGACGAATTGCGTCGTTGTATTCTTGTGAATTTTTTGTGTTATGATTAACGCGTCCATGTCTAGATTGTAAGACATGTATTGATCGTTAGAGAAAGCCTAAGGCCTCTGAACGATATTACGATATGGTGACTAACAAATGAGGTTTTCATTTTTTTGCTGTTTCATTTTTTTTATTTCCGTTTCCGATTTCAAACTGGTTAGCACGAAGTTGAAATCGTGGGGGAGGCAGTGAAACAGGCTCGAAGAATCACAATCTAAATATCGCAAATGTCCGTCTCTGCGTTATAGATAGAACTCAGACGAAATGTACTTCCCAACGCGTTTCTCTTAGGCCACCCACAAGAAAGCGGAAGGATTAATATTTTAAGAAATTCTAGACGCCTAAGCTGGTCATTTAGCTATTGCAGGCAGGAAAATGACAAAGAGACTTTAGGGCTCGAAGACAACTTTCCTAAAAGTATTTACTTTGCACAGGATATGCCTCATAAAAAGAAGAATAGGAAAGATTGCTAAGTGTTTGAGTGATAGAAATCTCAGAATTCCACAAGGTTACAACGCAGTAACTTTCGTGGGAATCCTTAAACGGTTACAAAAAGGACACTCGTGGTGATTGGCCGAAAAAGAAACGTATGATCATAATAAGGCTGGTCTAAACATTATTTTCCAGCTATGTGATTGGTACGAAAATTTCGGAATGATGATTATTGGTCAAATTAGGTGATAGCTGTGAAAAAGGGAGGTGAATATAGAGAGCAGAGAGGAATCTTGTCCGAGATTAGGACAAGAAGGAAAGAATTAAGTTCTAGCGGTCATGCAGTGAAGACCTGCATTTTTTCTTGTCCTCCAAATTTAGAATTTTTTGTACTAATTTCTCTTATGCCTGGTTGCACCAACAGATCTTAAGCTCCAGCTTAGCTAAGCTCTACTTATAAATAGGGCCTCCATAGTATCACTTACGTTGTACCATAATTTTAGATTCTTACCTTATTATCAATTATATCTATTATTATATTATGGTATTCTTATTGTAATATATTATAATTATATTACATTAATTCTTATGATATTCTCGACTTAAGATTAAGATCTGTTGGTGCAACCGGGCATTAGACATAGAGACAGAGAACAGACAGAGACATAGAAAATTTCTCTTTGCATTCTCTTATTTGATTTCTTGAAAAAAGTGTGTCTATTGTTCCGTATTTTGTACCAACTCTATATAAACCGTCAATTGTTTTATCTTGTATCCTACTCAAAATATTTCGAGCATCTCCTTTGGCTCTATTAAAGCTGGGGATAGGTACAGTTTTCCGATCGAAATTGGAGGACATTTTGTTTTCACTTAATTGTTTCATAGCAATAGCCTGGGCATGAAGACCTTCAATCGCATTTCCTTTATTTATTTTAATCTTTTCTGTTTGTGCACAACGCATGCTCGAAAGCGTGTCAAGGAGATGCTCGAAATATTTTGGGTATCATGCAAGATAAAACAGTAATTGACGATTTATATAGAGTTGGTACGAAATACGGAACAATAAACACTTTTTTCAAGAAATCAAATAAGAGAATGCAAAGGGAATTTTCCTAATTTCGAAGATGTTTCAGACGTTAAGCTGTCTCGAAGAGAAATTAGTACAAAAGATTCTAAATTTGCAGAACAAGGATTTATAAAATACCACTGCAATAAGAAGTGCTCTTCAAAACTATGTAAGTGTAAAAGGTCTAACGTATTGTGCAACTCTAAATGCCATAATGCCTCAACGTGCGAGAATAAACACTAATTTTTTTATTTTAATTACGACAATATAAAACATTATATTACAAATAAAAAATGTCGTTCTATTAAACCTAATCTATCAAATTACGACATTTTAATAGCTGATCGGGGTTTGACTAGTCAAACACCGAATTTATAAAATGAAATTTCGACCTTTGCCTGACGTAGTTTCTCCTAGGTTTGACTAGTCAAAGGCCGAAACTCTAATTTATTTCGGGCTTTGACTAAGACCGCCAGTAAGACCTGAGGATTGCCTAGTCAAACCTACGAATGCCTGAAATTCGGGCTTTGACTATAACATATACACCATTGGCCTCAAGCGTTATTATCCTTATAATACGCTTGGTACCTTTGAAACAGGCTCGAAGAATCACAATCTAAATATCGCAAAAGTCCGTCTCTGCGTTATAGATAGAAGTAAGACGAAATGTACTTTCCAACGCGTTTCTCTTAGGCCACCCACAAGAAAGCGGAAGGATTAATATTTTAAGAAATTCTAGACGCCTAAGCTGGTCATTTAGCTATTGCAGGCAGGAAAATGACAAAGAGACTTTAGGGCTCGAAGACAACTTTCCTAAAAGTATTTACTTTGCACAGGATATGCCTCATAAAAAGAAGAATAGGAAAGATTGCTAAGTGTTTGAGTGATAGAAATCTCAGAATTCCACAAGGTTACAACGCAGTAACTTTCGTGGGAATCCTTAAACGGTTACAAAAAGGACACTCGTGGTGATTGGCCGAAAAAGAAACGTATGATCATAATAAGGCTGGTCTAAACATTATTTTCCAGCTATGTGATTGGTACGAAAATTTCGGAATGATGATTATTGGTCAAATTAGGTGATAGCTGTGAAAAAGGGAGGTGAATATAGAGAGCAGAGAGGAATCTTGTCCGAGATTAGGACAAGAAGGAAAGAATTAAGTTCTAGCGGTCATGCAGTGAAGACCTGCATTTTTTCTTGTCCTCCAAATTTAGAATTTTTTGTACTAATTTCTCTTATGCCTGGTTGCACCAACAGATCTTAAGCTCCAGCTTAGCTAAGCTCTACTTATAAATAGGGCCTCCATAGTATCACTTACGTTGTACCATAATTTTAGATTCTTACCTTATTATCAATTATATCTATTATTATATTATGGTATTCTTATTGTAATATATTATAATTATATTACATTAATTCTTATGATATTCTCGACTTAAGATTAAGATCTGTTGGTGCAACCGGGCATTAGACATAGAGACAGAGAACAGACAGAGACATAGAAAATTTCTCTTTGCATTCTCTTATTTGATTTCTTGAAAAAAGTGTGTCTATTGTTCCGTATTTTGTACCAACTCTATATAAACCGTCAATTGTTTTATCTTGTATCCTACTCAAAATATTTCGAGCATCTCCTTTGGCTCTATTAAAGCTGGGGATAGGTACAGTTTTCCGATCGAAATTGGAGGACATTTTGTTTTCACTTAATTGTTTCATAGCAATAGCCTGGGCATGAAGACCTTCAATCGCATTTCCTTTATTTATTTTAATCTTTTCTGTTTGTGCACAACGCATGCTCGAAAGCGTGTTAAGGAGATGCTCGAAATATTTTGGGTATCATGCAAGATAAAACAGTAATTGACGATTTATATAGAGTTGGTACGAAATACGGAACAATAAACACTTTTTTCAAGAAATCAAATAAGAGAATGCAAAGGGAATTTTCCTAATTTCGAAGATGTTTCAGACGTTAAGCTGTCTCGAAGAGAAATTAGTACAAAAGATTCTAAATTTGCAGAACAAGGATTTATAAAATACCACTGCAATAAGAAGTGCTCTTCAAAACTATGTAAGTGTAAAAGGTCTAACGTATTGTGCAACTCTAAATGCCATAATGCCTCAACGTGCGAGAATAAACACTAATTTTTTTATTTTAATTACGACAATATAAAACATTATATTACAAATAAAAAATGTCGTTCTATTAAACCTAATCTATCAAATTACGACATTTTAATAGCTGATCGGGGTTTGACTAGTCAAACACCGAATTTATAAAATGAAATTTCGACCTTTGCCTGACGTAGTTTCTCCTAGGTTTGACTAGTCAAAGGCCGAAACTCTAATTTATTTCGGGCTTTGACTAAGACCGCCAGTAAGACCTGAGGATTGCCTAGTCAAACCTACGAATGCCTGAAATTCGGGCTTTGACTATAACATATACACCATTGGCCTCAAGCGTTATTATCCTTATAATACGCTTGGTACCTTTGAAACAGGCTCGAAGAATCACAATCTAAATATCGCAAAAGTCCGTCTCTGCGTTATAGATAGAAGTAAGACGAAATGTACTTTCCAACGCGTTTCTCTTAGGCCACCCACAAGAAAGCGGAAGGATTAATATTTTAAGAAATTCTAGACGCCTAAGCTGGTCATTTAGCTATTGCAGGCAGTAAAATGACAAAGAGACTTTAGGGCTCGAAGACAACTTTCCTAAAAGTATTTACTTTGCACAGGATATGCCTCATAAAAAGAAGAATAGGAAAGATTGCTAAGTGTTTGAGTGATAGAAATCTCAGAATTCCACAAGGTTACAACGCAGTAACTTTCGTGGGAATCCTTAAACGGTTACAAAAAGGACACTCGTGGTGATTGGCCGAAAAAGAAACGTATGATCATAATAAGGCTGGTCTAAACATTATTTTCCAGCTATGTGATTGGTACGAAAATTTCGGAATGATGATTATTGGTCAAATTAGGTGATAGCTGTGAAAAAGGGAGGTGAATATAGAGAGCAGAGAGGAATCTTGTCCGAGATTAGGACAAGAAGGAAAGAATTAAGTTCTAGCGGTCATGCAGTGAAGACCTGCATTTTTTCTTGTCTGTGCCTAAATAGGCAAAATGGAATCTTAAAGATTCTGTCGTGAATATCGCAAGTGCGATATGTTGTCTTAAATACCATACCGGTATATTCTCTGTGTTGTGTCCGGTACGATAAAATATTAGTTTTCTTAGTACGGCGTGTAATATGTTTCGTTCAAACAGAACTTAGTTCAACATTTGCGGATAAGACTTCCGTTTAATATGTCTCATATAAACCGCACTTAATTCAATCTTCGTGGAACGCAGTTCCATTTTTTTAAAGACAATGGTCTAAATAAAATATGTTTAATTATCAAGTCAGTGAGAAGTATCACTAATAATCATGAATGCAGTTATTTTCTTTTCATAAAACAAAAAGAACTATGGAATTTTTATTTTTTGTATAATATAATAACAACTACATGTATGTAACAGTACTTTAACTCTAAAAATGAAAGTGAAAAGTGAAAGTGATTTCGTCGAATCCACAACTCTGGCGAGCTAACCCGATTCCAGCAATTCAACAACAATGGATCATCACCAGGTATTTTGCAATAAACTGTTTCGTTCCTTTTTCTTTTTTTTTGAACTTTTAAGATGAAACGCGAAAGACTTATTTTTTTTTATTTTTCTAATCAACTCAGTTTAATGACAATTTTCTATCTAAATAAATGGTAACTATGTTAAAACTTATTTCGTCTTTTTCTGTTCGCACAATCCATCTATGTATCCTTATTGTATTAGGAAACGCAGCCTACTACAGACAACAAGGGTAAGTACCATTAGTAGTCAAAGGGATACCATTTTTTTCGTAACATTTTTGTAATTTTTATATAGATAAATAGCAATAGATTCTGATCTATTAATGGCGCCCAAAAAAAATTAATAATTTCTTTTCTTTAGCTTAAATATTGTTGTATGAACTCACACCCTAAAATCTCTTGATGATTAGAGCCGCCGGTGCGATTTTAAATTATGTAGCACGTATTTTTTAAGTTTATGTACATCACATGTTTATCTAATTTGTCGTGCATCATAAAATGACGCCGCAACATGTGGGGCTATCTCTTGTCTAATTCTTATTAGTTTGTTTTCTTATTTTGTCCACGTTGTTCTGCTCATTATTGATTCATAAAATAACGCTAATTTTTTCATGTAACTCTTAATTAGTAATATCACAAAAAGGTTTTTTTTATTTTTAACGCAACCTAAGTTTTATTCATAAAACGGCGACCGCACCTAGAGGTTTCTGTCATTTTTTTGTTTCTTTTTGCTCCGTGTTAACGAGTACTTAAAAACAACGTCATTGCATTCCTTTTTTTGTTTTACACGTAAATGGTATTTTTCCCAGCACTAATTTAAAATGTGGCTCCTTGTTGTCTAAAGGTGTCTGAATAGAGATTTTATACTGTTTATAAAATTTCGATGGATGCGCAGATAAGAAATAAGATAGTAATGTAAATATGAAAAGAGAAAATTCCAAAGGTAAATAAAATAATAACTGCTAGTTTTCAATTCCAAGTTTACAGTAAATTTTGAGTTTAAATAGTTTTGTTGAATTTTTTTGCATAATTTTTGAGAGAATATGATTCAAAATGGAATCCTCCGTGGTTCAATATTTAAAAAATGACGAAATTGATTATGAATTGTTTATACGAGGGGTTAAGACTAAGAAAAATCTTAGTGACAAAAAAACAATGCTTCTTAAATTACTTAGTAAAAAGGCCGTTATTAATTTAGAGGAAAATAGGTTAATATTCAACGATGAGAAGAAGCAGATAGACGAAACTGCTGTTGACATCCGTAGTTTAATTGGAGATTTCGAAGGAGACGTTAGAGATTCGGTCTATCGTAGGGCAAAGGCTCATCTTACGCATTTATCTTTTAGAATAGCTAGGTTACCCGTAGAATTTGAGGAAGAAGAAGAAGAGTATAAGGCAGAGGCTTCTGCAGATTGTTTACTTTTAGAAGGGCAATTAGATGACAAAGTCGTTCCTGTTGGGCCATCAGTTTCTTGGAATATAATTCCTTCACAGCCGGTCGTTAATATTCCAGCTCCCGTCGCGCGTCGTTCAGGTGTCGCATCCAACTAATTTAGCTGATTGGAACATTAAGTTTAGTGGAGATTCTAAAGGAGTTTTCCCTTTCCTAGAAAAAGTTAGAGACCTGGCTGAATCCCGTAATGTAGGACAAGAGGTTCTTTTCAGATCAGCTGTCGAGTTATTTACAGGTAGCGCTGCTGTGTGGTTCAGGAGTGTTCGTAGTACCGTTTCTTCATGGAACGAATTGATTGGTCTTTTGAAGGGCTACGTGTCTTCCCCAAGACTACGACGAGGATTTATGGAACCATATCAAATCCAGGAAGCAGAAGAAAAATGAGTCGTTCGCTTTATTTCAGGCACAGGTTATGTCTTTGGTAAAACGGCTGACGGTGCAGCCTTTAGAGAAAACTATCGTGAAACACTTGAGGCAAAATATTATCCCTGAATATATTCCGTTGATTGCATTAGTCGATACCAATACTGTTGAGGAGTTGTCTGCTGTTATTCGTAAACTAGAGAATAATGTGGTCGTGCCTAGTGTCAAGAAGGAAACGTCCGTCGCTTATGTTAATCATGAGTTCCCCGGTCCCTCCAGAAAAGCCAATGTTCCTAACGGAAAAGCAAATTTTAAAAATAATGACGATATCTCGGCTCCGCGAAATTCTGAGGCGAAAAACCCTAGTAAAAGTACTTCGAATAAATCGAAGATGATCGTTTGTTTTAATTGCCGAAGACGCGGGCACAATTTCAACGACTGTAAACAGCGTTTTGATAGATATTTTTGTTTCCGATGTGGCGCAGATAATGTTACGGTAAGGACATGCCCAAACTGTGTCAAACCTTCAAAAAACGAATAACCAACACCCTTAAGTTCGGTAAGAGTGTTCACAATAAAATTTCAAACCCCGAACATTCATGTTTTGCGGCCGATAATAAGTTTCCAGAAAATTTTAATGTCTCTGATTGGTACAAATGGCTAGGTACAGTAAAAAATTTTTATAAACATTCGTCAAAATTATCTCCGGTCATTGCTTCAAAGCCATTCGATAACAGACCTTACTTGGAGGTTCAAATTCTTTCGCAACCCTTTACGCTTTTATTAGATACCGGGTGTTCCACTACTGTAGTCGGATCCAAGGGATTGGATTTTCTTGAGAGAAACAACATTGAGATCGATTTACCGTGTAGTCAGAATGTGTCTTTAGCCGACGGATCAAGTAAAAAGGTTTCTGGTATTGTAGATTTGCCGTTTGTGGCGAATGGAATTTGTCTTGTGATTAGTTGTCTTGTAGTGCCATCGCTACCAATAAATTTTATTTTAGGAAGTAACTTCATTTCAAAATTTTCTTTAGCGATAAATTTCGAACAAAATAAATGGAGTGTCAGAAATCCTTGTTGCGAGATAGTAACTTCAAAACCTGAAGGCGATGTTTCGTTCCCACAATCTTTGTGTTCGATTGATTCTCTTGCCGCCGAGTTAAGACCTCTAGCGGATGCTGTCATCCATAGTTTTCAGGAGGTAGACAAAAAGAATGGTATAGGAAGAACAGATATGATCAAAATGACTATCGATACGGGTGACGTAAAGCCTTTTCGACAACGTCCTTTTCCTATGTCGCCATACATGTCAGATATTTTAAATCGCGAATTAGATGAGATGCTCAAACTTAAAGTTATAGAACCGAGTAACAGTCCTTGGTGTAGTCCAGTCTTGCTTGTAAAAAAAAAGACAGGCGAGTTTAGGTTTTGTTTTGATGGCAGGAATCTTAATGAAGTTACTCGTCATGACACATATCCTCTCCCCAATATTGACCGAATTTTGTCATTATTGCGTAACGCTAAATATATAAGTTCGATAGATTTGAAAAAAGCTTTTTGGCAGATCCCTCTTGATACATCTTCGCGAGAAAAAACTGCTTTTGCTGTTGTTGGCCGTGGATCTTTTCAATTTACTGTGATGCCTTTTGGTCTTTGTAATAGTGCTCAAACCCAGCAAAGATTAGTAGATCAAATTGTTGGACCAGAATTCGAACCTTTTCTTTTTACTTACTTGGATGATATTATTGTTTGTTCTTCCACTGCTGAGGAACACGTTGCCTTGTTAGGACAAGTGCGAGATAAACTAAAGGATGCTAACCTTACGATAAATGTAGACAAATGTGAATTTTTCAAAACAACTTTGAAGTATTTAGGCTATATCGTTGGTGATAACTCTCTTCGGTCGGACCCCGACAAAATTTCCACTATGGTTAATTATCCCCGTCCAACTAACACAACGGAGATTAAACGTTTTATTGTTTGTTCTTGGTATAGACGCTTCGTCAAAGATTTTTCTACCCTTGTTTCCCCTATCAATGATCTTTTGAAAGGAATGAAAAAGAAAGAACCTATAGTTTGGACATCAGAAGCTGAGAATACTTTTATCGCCATAAAGGAAGCTTTAGTATCTTCCCAAGTTCTAGTACAACCCGATTATTCTCGTCCCTTCACTATTCAGTGTGACGCAAGTAACACCGGTCTAGGAGCTGTATTGACTCAAGAAATAGACGGTGGAGAAAAGGTGATTTCCTATGCTAGTCGGTCTTTGACAAGAGCAGAACGTTCGTATGGAACCACCGAGAAAGAGGCCCTTGCAGCTTTGTTTGCTGTTGAAAAATTTCGTCCTTACGTAGATGGTGTTGAATTTACCCTCATCACTGACCATTATTCGTTGTTATGGCTTAGAAATTTAAAAAATCCCACAGGCCGTTTAGCTCGTTGGGCTATGCGTCTCAAACAGTTTGATTTCCGAATCGTCCATCGTAAAGGAGCATGTCATAAGGTGCCTGATGCACTTAGTAGGATTCATGAGAATGATCAAATTGCTTATCTTGAAGTTGATACTGATCGCATCGATCCCTGGTACGATGATTTGCGTACAAAGATTTTGTCTAACCCAGAAAGTTTTCCACAGTGGAAAGTAGAGAACGACCTCATATACAAATTTATTCCGGCTTGTCTTCCTTTTAATTCAAATTTAATCGAGTGGAAAGTCCTTGTTCCCAACCTCAACGTGAGGATGTTATTAAGTCGTGTCATGATCCTGCAACTTGTGCCCATCCTGGTGTTTATAAAACTCTTGCCCGAATCCAAGAAAATTATTACTGGCCAAAAATGCGAAGAGATGTTGTTAGATATGTCCGTGCCTGCAAAACGTGTGGAGCACAAAAAGCACCAAATATGGCGCAAATGGGTAAAATGGGTAAAGAGAAAAAAGCCGAATACCCATGGCAAATTATCGCCGTTGATTTAATAGGCCCTTTAACCAGAAGTAGAAACGGTTTTACGTGGTTGCTGGTGGTCTCAGATTGGTTTTCTAAGTACACTTTGTTACATCCTCTTCGCAAGGCTACTGCTTCAAATATCTGTAAATTTTTAGAGGAACAGGTGTTTCTCATATTTGGAGTTCCACAACATCTTATGTGTGATAATGCCTCTAATTTAAATTGTAAAATAATGAAAGATCTTTGTGAGAGATATGCAGTCCAAAAAATCTGGTTCTCTGCAGTTTATTCTCCCCAAGTAAATTTTGTTGAAAGGAGCAATCGTACTATTGGTACGGCAATCAGAAGTTATATTGACGAACACCGCGATTGTGACAAATACATACATGAAATTCGGCAAGCCATAAACACAGCGAAACATGAAGTTACCAAATATTCACCGGCATTTTTAAATTTTGCTAGACACGTACCGTTGACTGGAAATTATTACGGTCAAATACCCCATGATTTTGTTGATATAGAAATCCTACCGGGTGATCGCGATAATTACGCGTCCGAAGTAATGAGAATAAAAGAAGTTTTCACGGCCGTGCGTAAAAATTTGTCTCGTGCATATCAGAGAAATGCAAAAACATATAATTTGCGTAAAGGCGACGTACAGTTTAACGTTGGCGATCAAGTTTGGAGAAAAAATATGGTTTTATCTAGCGCCCCGAAACATTTCATGGCAAAATTGGCTCCCAAATATATTTTATGTACCATAATTAAAAAACTATCCTCGTTAGTTTACGTTCTTAGGAATCCAGATGGTTCCAATGCTGGAAATTGGCATATTAAAGATTTAAAGCTTATTCATCCGTCAATGTTTCGTCAGATGCTTCAGATCTGTCCGATAACGAATAGAAATGTATATTCCGTTATTTACAGGGCGATATGAACCAACTTTAAATAAATTTTTTAGATATTTTTGATTTTTTCTATTTTTTAGTACAGGTGCTTAAAGTTTTTTTGAGAGAAATAATTTTTTTGTGTTTTGTGCACCAAATTTTTTTATTAGTCGAAATTCTTAAATTTTGGAAAGTGTGATTTCAAATAAATGATTTTGGACAAATGAATTTTTGATCTGAAAGCCTATTATAATCTAAATACTTCGGTAATTTTTTTTAGCGACACCCCATTTCCTCCGTGGTCCGTGTTAAAGGAAAAGTCGCGCAAATTGCGAACTTTTTCCTGGAATGGATTTGTTTCCCTTCCAACAAATTTTGGCGTGGGATCAGTAATGCACTGATACCCTAGTACGTAGTACGTTGAATACAACTTTGCTTCGGCAAAACCGTCCCCAAGTGCCTCGTTCCCTTCAGGACGAGAGACGCGCATAAATTTTTTAGAGCTGTCTCGACAACCTTTTTTTTTTTGATGTGTGGTGTAGACCAATAGTAGGGAATTGTCCCGCTGCGGTCAATGTTTATCTATTTGATATATTTTTTTTTGATGTTGTCGCGAAGGAGACGATCCTCTGGAAGTAGTGTAGGGGATTCCGCACGTTGATCTCCAGAGCAACTCAGTTTGGCTCACACCCCAGTTCTTTGAACTGTTTTACCTAGTTATAAGAATAAAATTTTTTTGTTTTGTTGAAAGGAAATATTAAAAATCCTTCTTCAAATGTTTTTATGTCGTGCGTTAGTCCGATATAGAAGTAAAACTTTTTTTTACATAATAAAAAGTTTGATTTTTTTTATTTTTTTATTTTTTTGGTATCCTTCTAGGATATACTACCTTCGCTTATATGCAATCCAGCTTAAGCTTAGGGAAAATGTTTTTTATATTTTTTTTTTGAAAGTCGTTTCTTATTTTTTTTTGGTATCTAGATTGATATCAGAAGTCCTTAGTACAGTTACTAGTGATAGTTCGTAATAGAACCTATTTGTTTTGCCTAAGTTTATTCTTACTTCAAGGACCTATGAATTTCAGCCCCCTCTATTAAAATATGTTGTCTAACCCCCTTTACGGTATGGATGGCCAGACACTGAGAAAGGCTAGGGATGAAGTGAGCGGATTCCCGCCAGTTGACTCGTCGGAATGCGAAGCCATTCATAATCGCAATTTAGCCACAGACCTTAGGTGATGACTTCCTATGTCATTTCCTAAAACTTCCGTTTGGTTGTGTAACTTTGAATAATAGACTCTACCGACTATGACCCTACCTTAAGTTGACCCCACCGAAAATGTTCCTATGATAGGCGTATGATACGCGTCAGTTATCGCTTGTTCTGGTTACCACAACGAAGTTAAAATATCAATATTTTCCTAATCCCCCCTGTTCTTGAAAGAGTAGTAAGTTTCTGAAAAGCAATGTGTCCATTTTTCCACCATAAACTAATTACAGGCTTATCTTTATAGAATTACCAGGTCCAACTTAGAACTATCAGTAACTCCTTTTTTTTTTTTTTTTTTTTTTTTGGTCCGTAAGTAATAACTGCTTATGGCGTTATTATATTGTGTTATCTCTGGAATAAGTCATGAATGATAGACTTTATGCATCCAAGTCAAGGATAACATGTTAATTTTTTATGGCGTTAATGATGCTAAGACATCATTATTCTTATGTTATTCGTGGTGTTAGTCTAGGTTGAAAGAAACCTATGCATCCGAAAAAACGTTAACATATCTTGCCCTATTTTTGTGTTTTTATTTTTTTTAGTGTCTACGATGACGAATTGCGTCGTTGTATTCTTGTGAATTTTTTGTGTTATGATTAACGCGTCCATGTCTAGATTGTAAGACATGTATTGATCGTTAGAGAAAGCCTAAGGCCTCTGAACGATATTACGATATGGTGACTAACAAATGAGGTTTTCATTTTTTTGCTGTTTCATTTTTTTTATTTCCGTTTCCGATTTCAAACTGGTTAGCACGAAGTTGAAATCGTGGGGGAGGCAGTGAAACAGGCTCGAAGAATCACAATCTAAATATCGCAAATGTCCGTCTCTGCGTTATAGATAGAACTCAGACGAAATGTACTTCCCAACGCGTTTCTCTTAGGCCACCCACAAGAAAGCGGAAGGATTAATATTTTAAGAAATTCTAGACGCCTAAGCTGGTCATTTAGCTATTGCAGGCAGGAAAATGACAAAGAGACTTTAGGGCTCGAAGACAACTTTCCTAAAAGTATTTACTTTGCACAGGATATGCCTCATAAAAAGAAGAATAGGAAAGATTGCTAAGTGTTTGAGTGATAGAAATCTCAGAATTCCACAAGGTTACAACGCAGTAACTTTCGTGGGAATCCTTAAACGGTTACAAAAAGGACACTCGTGGTGATTGGCCGAAAAAGAAACGTATGATCATAATAAGGCTGGTCTAAACATTATTTTCCAGCTATGTGATTGGTACGAAAATTTCGGAATGATGATTATTGGTCAAATTAGGTGATAGCTGTGAAAAAGGGAGGTGAATATAGAGAGCAGAGAGGAATCTTGTCCGAGATTAGGACAAGAAGGAAAGAATTAAGTTCTAGCGGTCATGCAGTGAAGACCTGCATTTTTTCTTGTCCTCCAAATTTAGAATTTTTTGTACTAATTTCTCTTATGCCTGGTTGCACCAACAGATCTTAAGCTCCAGCTTAGCTAAGCTCTACTTATAAATAGGGCCTCCATAGTATCACTTACGTTGTACCATAATTTTAGATTCTTACCTTATTATCAATTATATCTATTATTATATTATGGTATTCTTATTGTAATATATTATAATTATATTACATTAATTCTTATGATATTCTCGACTTAAGATTAAGATCTGTTGGTGCAACCGGGCATTAGACATAGAGACAGAGAACAGACAGAGACATAGAAAATTTCTCTTTGCATTCTCTTATTTGATTTCTTGAAAAAAGTGTGTCTATTGTTCCGTATTTTGTACCAACTCTATATAAACCGTCAATTGTTTTATCTTGTATCCTACTCAAAATATTTCGAGCATCTCCTTTGGCTCTATTAAAGCTGGGGATAGGTACAGTTTTCCGATCGAAATTGGAGGACATTTTGTTTTCACTTAATTGTTTCATAGCAATAGCCTGGGCATGAAGACCTTCAATCGCATTTCCTTTATTTATTTTAATCTTTTCTGTTTGTGCACAACGCATGCTCGAAAGCGTGTCAAGGAGATGCTCGAAATATTTTGGGTATCATGCAAGATAAAACAATAATTGACGATTTATATAGAGTTGGTACGAAATACGGAACAATAAACACTTTTTTCAAGAAATCAAATAAGAGAATGCAAAGGGAATTTTCCTAATTTCGAAGATGTTTCAGACGTTAAGCTGTCTCGAAGAGAAATTAGTACAAAAGATTCTAAATTTGCAGAACAAGGATTTATAAAATACCACTGCAATAAGAAGTGCTCTTCAAAACTATGTAAGTGTAAAAGGTCTAACGTATTGTGCAACTCTAAATGCCATAATGCCTCAACGTGCGAGAATAAACACTAATTTTTTTATTTTAATTACGACAATATAAAACATTATATTACAAATAAAAAATGTCGTTCTATTAAACCTAATCTATCAAATTACGACATTTTAATAGCTGATCGGGGTTTGACTAGTCAAACACCGAATTTATAAAATGAAATTTCGACCTTTGCCTGACGTAGTTTCTCCTAGGTTTGACTAGTCAAAGGCCGAAACTCTAATTTATTTCGGGCTTTGACTAAGACCGCCAGTAAGACCTGAGGATTGCCTAGTCAAACCTACGAATGCCTGAAATTCGGGCTTTGACTATAACATATACACCATTGGCCTCAAGCGTTATTATCCTTATAATACGCTTGGTACCTTTGAAACAGGCTCGAAGAATCACAATCTAAATATCGCAAAAGTCCGTCTCTGCGTTATAGATAGAAGTAAGACGAAATGTACTTTCCAACGCGTTTCTCTTAGGCCACCCACAAGAAAGCGGAAGGATTAATATTTTAAGAAATTCTAGACGCCTAAGCTGGTCATTTAGCTATTGCAGGCAGTAAAATGACAAAGAGACTTTAGGGCTCGAAGACAACTTTCCTAAAAGTATTTACTTTGCACAGGATATGCCTCATAAAAAGAAGAATAGGAAAGATTGCTAAGTGTTTGAGTGATAGAAATCTCAGAATTCCACAAGGTTACAACGCAGTAACTTTCGTGGGAATCCTTAAACGGTTACAAAAAGGACACTCGTGGTGATTGGCCGAAAAAGAAACGTATGATCATAATAAGGCTGGTCTAAACATTATTTTCCAGCTATGTGATTGGTACGAAAATTTCGGAATGATGATTATTGGTCAAATTAGGTGATAGCTGTGAAAAAGGGAGGTGAATATAGAGAGCAGAGAGGAATCTTGTCCGAGATTAGGACAAGAAGGAAAGAATTAAGTTCTAGCGGTCATGCAGTGAAGACCTGCATTTTTTCTTGTCTGTGCCTAAATAGGCAAAATGGAATCTTAAAGATTCTGTCGTGAATATCGCAAGTGCGATATGTTGTCTTAAATACCATACCGGTATATTCTCTGTGTTGTGTCCGGTACGATAAAATATTAGTTTTCTTAGTACGGCGTGTAATATGTTTCGTTCAAACAGAACTTAGTTCAACATTTGCGGATAAGACTTCCGTTTAATATGTCTCATATAAACCGCACTTAATTCAATCTTCGTGGAACGCAGTTCCATTTTTTTAAAGACAATGGTCTAAATAAAATATGTTTAATTATCAAGTCAGTGAGAAGTATCACTAATAATCATGAATGCAGTTATTTTCTTTTCATAAAACAAAAAGAACTATGGAATTTTTATTTTTTGTATAATATAATAACAACTACATGTATGTAACAGTACTTTAACTCTAAAAATGAAAGTGAAAAGTGAAAGTGATTTCGTCGAATCCACAACTCTGGCGAGCTAACCCGATTCCAGCAATTCAACAACAATGGATCATCACCAGGTATTTTGCAATAAACTGTTTCGTTCCTTTTTCTTTTTTTTTGAACTTTTAAGATGAAACGCGAAAGACTTATTTTTTTTTATTTTTCTAATCAACTCAGTTTAATGAAAATTTTCTATCTAAATAAATGGTAACTATGTTAAAACTTATTTCGTCTTTTTCTGTTCGCACAATCCATCTATGTATCCTTATTGTATTAGGAAACGCAGCCTACTACAGACAACAAGGGTAAGTACCATTAGTAGTCAAAGGGATACCATTTTTTTCGTAACATTTTTGTAATTTTTATATAGATAAATAGCAATAGATTCTGATCTATTAATGGCGCCCAAAAAAAATTAATAATTTCTTTTCTTTAGCTTAAATATTGTTGTATGAACTCACACCCTAAAATCTCTTGATGATTAGAGCTGCCGGTGCGATTTTAAATTATGTAGCACGTATTTTTTAAGTTTATGTACATCACATGTTTATCTAATTTGTCGTGCATCACCTTAACAGGTTCGGATCCCGCGTATAAAAAAAGTTGATTAATAGCAAGCTGAAAATTTGTTAATAGCTTAAGGGTATCTACTCGGACGACAAACTTTGATATATAGGAACACTGGAACAGGTGAAGTTTTAATTGTGGAACAGGTTAAAAATTTGGAACGGTCAGACCACGAAAACGTCACATGTATTTTGTCCGACAGAACTTCCAATTGATTTGTTACCCTTTCATTAAACTCTCATGCAAAAATCAGGCTGCTATTTATCACCGAATAGGAATTATAATGAGTGGAACACGTATAATATGTCAAATGACAGGAATTATGACAGGTGATAAATAGCAGTCTGATTTTTGCATGAGAGTTTAATGAAAGGGTAAGAAATCAATTGTAAGTTCTGTCGGACAAAATACATGTGACGTTTTCGTGGTCTGACCGTTCCAAATTTTTAACCTGTTCCACAATTAAAACTTTCCCAGTTCCAGTATTCCCATATATCAAAGCTTGTCTGACTAGACACCCTTAAGCTATTAACAAATTTTCAGCTTGCTATTAATAAGCTTTATTTTCATACGCGGGATCCAGACCTATAATAACTATAACGCGATAATTCGTTGAAATAGTAGACAATAACAATTGAATCGTCGGTCATGGAAACCAATATCGTCGACATGGTAACGGATTTTATTGAAAGTTTAGTTTTGACAACCTTGTCAAATAATGTATTAATTTGTAAATTTTCACCATAGATATATTATGTAATAACAAGTAGACCAGGGCTAATCTGTGAAAAAACGTCTATTTTTGAATGTGAGAGGTGGCATTCGGATTTTTGCAGGTAAAGTTAGGTAACACCTTCATTAATAATGCTCCTTCTCAAATATGCCCCGAACATTAATACAAAAATTAAAATATTTAAAAATTTCGAAAAACGTCGAGTTTTTTCTAATTTCTTTGCTTATAACTTTAAAACGATTCGTTTTGGAACAAAGTCGTACAGAAATAAAATAAAGATAATTTAATTTTGTATGATACACGACTAGTTAAAATGTCATAAAGTATTATCCTTTCTGCAATATAGCAATAAATACAAAAAAGGGGGCAAAATACGCCTGTTGTTATTCAATATTTTTTAACCACTTTGGTGGCACTTAGAACCTTAGTAATTCGCTTATAAAATTCTTATAACATACTTAAACTAGACGGTTTAAGTACCAAATTTCATTAAAATCAACGTAATAGATTTTGCATAATAAATTTGCAATCTAAATGTTTTTAAAAAAGTTCAAATTTTTTAAAATATTTCTGAGCAAAAAGTATACCATTTAGAAGTTAGCTAACTTTTTTACATATAAAGAGGCGCTCTACCTGTCTAATACACTTTATAGAATTAAAATCTGTTTATTTAAGGGGATTCAGCAATGTTTCAAAATTATAAACAATTTTTTGACTTATAAACAAATAGCTTTTTTTAATAATAAAAATTAATTTTTAGTAATTTAAATAATCAAAACTAGTATAATTTGAATTAAACTTTCAAATGCTGTCAGCAGAATTGCTCCTTTATTTTTTAATCAAAATTTTTTCGGGTTCAAAATTGCAATTTTTCGATTTTTTGAAAGTTCAACCGCGTTTATCTCGAAAACTATGCATCGTACAAAAAAACTTGTAGGAACATTTTTTGCTTAGAATTACCCAAGAAATACAAAATATTGATTTATTTTGCAAAAAATCGAACTTGACTTGCTCCGAATTTTACATTTTATAATAAATATTATATTTATTTTCGACCCGCTTTGCAGCAGATTCGCGCCAGTGCGCCTGAGCGTAGTGAGAGACGTTCAACAGCTGTTCCCAATCTCTTTTGTTAATTATTCAGCGATTCAAAAGCATATTCCGGTGTGCATCACTTTAGAATTTGACAGACAAAAAAAATTTATATTAAGTTGACAAAACTTTAAACGCGTTTTTCTCAAAACTGCTTTTTTTAAAGACGGTGAACATTGTAACTCAACTACTGGACCGATTCACCTAAAATTTTGCCTATATTTTCTTTAGACATTTCGTGAAGTAACTCTGTCGAGATGTTTTTTGTTTTATGCTTATTTTTTGTTTATCAATTATAAATATGTATATTGATTTTCACCCATTTTGAAAAAAATTTCGTACTTTGGACTTCTGAGTGCTATCAAAAAGTCAAAAATCGTTAAAACTAAAAAAACTCGACAGCGTTTCCCCGATTTTCCTTCTTACCTTTCTTTTCCTCCTTACCTTCATTAATAATGCTCCTTCTCAAATATGCCCTGAACATTAATACAAAAATTAAAATATTTAAAAATTTCGAAAAACGTCGAGTTTTTTCTAATTTCTTTGCTTATAACTTTAAAACGATTCGTTTTGGAACAAAGTCATATAGAAATAAAATAAAGGTAATTTAATTTTGTATGATACACGACTAGTTAAAAATGTCATAAAGTATTACCCTTTCTGCAATATAGTAAAAATGCCAAAAAAGGGGGCAAAATACGCCTGTTGTTATTCAATATTTTTTAACCACTTTGGTGGCACTTAGAACCTTAGTAATTCCCTTATAAAATTCTTATAACATACTTAAACTAGACGGTTTAAGTACCAAATTTCATTAAAATCAACGTAATAGATTTTGCATAATAAATTTACAATCTAAATGTTTTTAAAAAAGTTCAAATTTTTTAAAATCTTTCTGAGTAAAAAGTAGACCATTTAGAAGTTAGCTAACTTTTTTACATATAAAGAGGCGTTCTGTAATTCCTCAAGTTCTTTGTTTATAACAATTTTATCGACATCCGGATCAACTGTTACCCAAAAAATTCTTGTGCTACGGGTCAAGATACATTAAAAAAACTTGGGTAAGTCCATCGAAATAAAGGAGGCCGTTGCACCCCCTCCTGGCGACAGCACTAATTTGTTTATAAGCCAAAAAATTGTTTATAATTTTAAAACATTACTGAGGCTGCTTAAATAATCCGATTTTAATTCTGTAGGGTGTATTATATAGTTAAAGCGCCTGTTTATATGTAAAAAAAATAGCAAACTTTTAAAATGGCCTACTTTTTGTTCAGAAAGTTTTTAAAAAATTTGAACTTTTTTAAAAAAATTTAGATTGAAAAATTATTATGCAAAATCTGTTAAGTAGATTTTAATGAAATTTGGTGGACGGTTTAAGTATGGTACAAGACATTTTTAAGCGAATTATGAAGGTTCTATGTACAACCAAAGTGGGTGAAAAACATTGAACAAAAACAGGCTTATGTTGCCCCCTTATTTTGTATTTACTGCCATTTTGCAGGAAGGTTAATAATTTAAGACATTTTTAACCAGTCATAATATATCATACAAAATTTAATTATCTCTATTTTAATTTTTTACGACTTTATCCCAAAATAAATCGTTTTAAAGTTATAAGCAAAGAAAGGGTATATTTGAGAAGGAGCATAAGTCAATTATTATAATTAATGAAGTTGTCACCTAACTTTATCTGCAAAAATCCGAATGCCACATCCACATCCACCTCAAAACAGATCCGCCCTGGTCTAAAGTAGATTGGGCCAGTTCCGAAAAATAGCGTAACGCGGAGCAGTTCGGGTCGGTGGTATATCTATCTCTCTCCCGGCGCTTAGCTTTCTCTCTCTGGCATATGATGGCCGCCGCCTCTGTGTTTATGTCTTTCCATTACTCCCACCTCTTGGTAGATACGCTCACACTCGCACGACAAACAAAGATAGGTAGACCACCGTTCTTGATATTGGCGTTACACCCTGATGCATTGAATGACATATAACTAGCCTGGTCTATTGTTAACAAGTCTCTGATTTTCACTCCTACATAAAAATAATTGATATAACTCTATTTTTTGGTTGCTTTTTCCAAACATATTATTGTTCCTAACTCATGCGGAAAGTGTCTTTCCCGCACTAGACCGCTTGTCCGAAACCTAGTTAGGAAAATAACTATTTCCTAACTAGTGCGGAAAGTGAAACTTTTCCGTACGAGACTGCCGTTGACCCGAACGATGCGATAGTGTTAAAACTGTTCCCCAGATAATGACTGTATCGTCGGCACAACGTCGGCTATCATATTTATATTTTCAGCATTTATTTTGATCCCTTCTGTGCTGTGTTCAAGTGCTTGTATAAATAACTCTTAGAAGTATATATTAAATAGTAAAAGTGAAAGTACACAGCCCTGTCTCACTCCTGTACTTATCTGTTGCGCATCCGTGCTATTTCTATCTAATGGTACAACAGCTTGTTGGTTGCAATATATATTTCTCACTATGTTAATATCATTTGTGTCGAGTCCTTTTCGCTTTAACATTCCACGAGAATGTTATGTTGAACTTTGTTGAAAGCTTTCTCATAGTCTATAAATACAACGAAAAGATCTTTTTGTTGGTCTCGATATTTTTGGTCAAGGGTTTTGAAACTATACAGAGCTCTACAGTCCGAAACCATACAGAGCTTCTGAAGACAAAGGCACTAATGTGAATTGCATAAGTCGCTTCGCTCATTCTGCAAACTTTCACATGCGTGCCTTAAAATTGTACTTTTAACACTTATATCATACATAACTATTAATATAAAATTGCAAATCGGTAATTAATTTTAGCTGGGATTTAAAAGACTACAAAAGTAAAATATATATTATGTGATATGCTTTTTCTCATGAGTAACTTTCAGTGCGTCACAGTTTTTCGATTTCATTCTAACCCATTAGGTTGTATGTGACAGAAAAAACGCACGTCGGTGATTGCATTTCATCGGTGACATTTATAACATTTATTCTAGTTGTCAATAGATGGCGCTATAATCAAAAAAAATATTTACGAATTATATAATATATCTACGAATATAATCTGTACAATTTATAAGACTATACAAATAAACACAATTGATTTGTTTTTATGCCAAATTGCAAATAAAATGTGACAACTGTCAGATTTAACTAAAATGTCATGTCACTAAAATGTATAAATTATCACGGACTTACCTTTTTTTTCTATCATTTGTGACGCACTGGAAAATGTTCATGAAAAGAAGCATATATTTATAATTAATCCCAGTAATGGCTCATATTAAACCAACTCGAACATAACGCACGCAATTTATTTCTCCCCTTGCTTATTTTTCTTTGAGTTCCAACAAAGTTGTCAGCCAAAATTAATTTCAATTGTTTCAAAGTTCCATTGTAGCGAAACGTTTAGGAATATTATGCTTTTGGTCATAATCCTGGACGTGCTTTTTTAGACCAATCCTTAGACTGTTTAAAAAATCTTTTACGCCAAAGGGTGATACAGTTTAGTTAAGGTCATTGAATAGTTTACAGGCTTATGTATCTAGGAGACGATTTTTTAAATTTTTACCTCGTTTAAACGCACCTTTTACATCAAAGTGACGTTACCAGTGGTGTACCTAGAATAGGCTGATAAAAATTAAAAAATCAAAATAATATAGTGTGGAAACAAAGACCCGAATATATAAGTCAGTTATTAGGCCAGTTATGACTTACACGGCCGAAACAAGACCAGATACAAGAAAAACACCAAGACATCTGGAGACCAACGAAATGAAGATCTTAAGAAGGATTGCTGGAAAAGAACTACAGGACAGGGTAAGAAGTCAGGAAAATCAGACGCACATGTGGGGTAGACAATATAAATACGTGGGTAAAGAACAGAAAAGAATAGTGGAATCAACACATAAGCAGAGTGTATGCAACACCACGAAAAAAAAACATATAAGCAGGATGTCTGAATCAAGGATAGTAATAATAGCCAGGAACAAGTCACCGTTAGGTAGAAGACGTATAGGACGCCCAAGGAAAAATGGAATGTCAATTTAGGGACATAATGAAAGTCACCATTGAAGAAAAACAGGCAGTGCTGCCTATATAAAAGAAGAAAAAGAAGAAAATATTATAAATATATTTTATAAAATTTAATAAAATGCAAAGTATAGAAATAAGTTTTTTTTTAATGAAAATTGATTATGGTCTTAATAACGAAAACAAAATAGTCTGGTTTTAAAATATCCATTTTATTTTAAATTTATTTTATATTAAATAATGATAAACAATGATAAATAAAAAATAATAACTTATATTTGGTGGAAGCCCTATTAATGTCAATAAAACGTTGCAGTCTTTTGTTCATAGATAGACCCAATCCCCTCGTGTTAAACTCAACAAGCTCTTCCCATGCCTGCTCAAGTGCTTCCCATATTTCAGTAAAAAAATACCAGGTTTTTTGTAAAAGGTATATATTAAAATACCTTAAATAAGGGTCACAATACAAAACGTTTTCGGATTAAGGAATCCATCATGTGTTTAAAAGCCCTAAAATTAAGTATAACCTAATTAATTAAGAGAAAAGTTAAAAATTGACAGAGGTTTTAAAAACAATAGGCCATACTTACAAAAATTGCATGCCTGAGCCACCAAAATGTATTGGGTAAAAACCCTTTAAATGTAAATGATATGGTTGTTTTACATATTTATATAAAGATCATCTGATGTTAAAGATATGCCTGGATGATACCCAGGGCAACACAGGACTCTTCCCACGTGGTTGGAATTTATTTTTTGGAGAAAACCTCACATATTGGATTTCAATGGCCAACTGACAACTGAATTCAAAAGCAACCCAAAATAACATTAAGAACTGTCAATGTAACCTAGTTGTATTTCTTCAGCCACAACGTTTAAAGATTATTTTGAACAGACTAAGTTTTCACTCTAATGGCATACAAAACAACATAATGCTATTCTACATCCCACCAGAATGAAAACAATGGGAACCTTCTCTGGTTACACCTCCGAGGCTTCTACAATTTGCAAGCCATACGGATGCTGAGACTAAGGAAGATGAGGGAATTCTACAATTTACAATTCACGTCCCATCTGCTCAGCGTGGTAAAGTTTCAACCAGAATGGTTCCCTTGGTAGTCCAATCAGAGTAAATGTAAATCAAAAATCAAAAATGAATAACCATTTTCAATTTTGTTGCAAAACGAAAATACAGCCGACCCATATTCCAGTCCAATCAGAGAGTGCAGCAAGCACCTCTACCAAACCAAACAAACACCAGCGTGCAGTCTCGGATTGCAACGAACAAAACGGCATAGATTCCCTAGCGGCAACTGCTAGCGAAAAGACTAAGTTTTCACTCTAATGGTATACAAAACAACATAATGCTATTCTAAATCCAACCAGAATGAAAACATTGGGAACCTTCTCTGGTTACACCTCCGAGGCTTGTACAATTTGCAAGCCATACGGATGCTGAGACTAAGGAAGATGGGGGAATTCTACAATTTAAAATTCACGTCCCATCTGCTCAGCGCGGTAAAGTTCCAACGAGAATGGTTCCCTTCGTACTCCAATCAGAGTAAATGTAAATCAAAAATGAATAATCATTTTCAATTTCGTTGCAAAACAAAAATACAGCCGAACCATATTCCAGTCCAATCAGAGAGTGTAGCAAGCACCTCTACCGGTTTCGAAACTTATTAGTCTCTCATCAGGAGGCACATATGCTGATTTACATTTACTCTGATTGGAGCACGAAGGAAACCATTCTCGTTGGAACTTTACCGCGCTGAGCAGATGGGACGTGAAGTGTAAATTGTAGAATTCCCTCATCTTTCTTAGTCACAGCATCCGTGTGGCTTGCAAATTGTAGAAGCCTCGGAGATGTAACCAGAGAAGGTTCCCATTGTTTTCATTCTGGTGGGATGTAGAATAGCATTATGTTGTTTTGTATGCCATTAGAGTGAAAACTTAGTATTTTCGCTAGCAGTTGCCGCTAGGGCATCTATGCCGTTTTGTTCGTTGCAATCCGAGACTGCACGCTGGGGTTTGTTTTGGTTGGATCGGAGAGAGCAGAATATGTGCCGCCTGATGAGAGACTAATAAGTTTCGAAACCGGTAGAGGTGCTTGCTGCACTCTCTGATTGGACTGGAATATGGTTCGGCTGTATTTTCGTTTTGCAACGAAATTGAAAATGATTATTCATTTTTGATTTACATTTACTCTGATTGGAGTACGAAGGGAACCATTCTCGTTGGAACTTTACCGCGCTGAGCAGATGGGACGTGAATTGTAAATTGTAGAATTCCCTCATCTTCCTTAGTCTCAGCATCTGTATGGCTTGCAAATTGTAGAAGCCTCGGAGGTGTAACCAGAGAAGGTTCCCATTGTTTTCATTCTGGTGGGATGTAGAATAGCATTATGTTGTTTTGTATGCCATTAGAGTGAAAACTTAGTCTTCTCGCTAGCAGTTGCCGCTAGGGCAGCCGTTTTGTTCGTTGCAATTCGAGACTGCACGCTGGGGTTTGTTTTGGTTGGATCGGAGAGAGCAGCATGTGTGCCTCCTGATGAGAGACTAATAAGTTTCGAAACCGGTAGAGGTGCTTGCTGCACTCTCTGATTGGACTGGAATATGGTTGGGCTGTATTTTCGTTTGGCAACGAAATTGAAAATGGTTATTCATTTTTGATTATTTTGAATGTTTAAGATAAAAACAGTATCCAATTTACATTTATTAGAAATAAAAATGTTCGAAAAAAGATGGAAATTTTTTTTAAGTAAGTATTCAAATAGGAAAATAAAAATGAAATGTTTACGTTACCAGAAGTTATGGTGTTACCAGAACGGTGTCTCCAGAAGTTATGGTGTCTGGTTACCAGAACGGTGTTGTATTAGTGGTGTGAAATTATCAATACAATTAGACAAATAATGGGAAAGGCCTTATACGTGTAGACGTCTAGGAACACAAAATAGTATGTAATGTGTACATATGTGTACGATTCTTAGGGCCGGTTGTTCGAACGCTAATCAACAATGATCATTATCAAATATTTAATTACTGTCACCAAAACTGTCAATGTCAACTTTGTTTGGGTTGCTGAAAACATAATTAATTACAATTATGAGATTTATTATTAATTATGTTAATAATTATTGTTATATTAAATGATTATAGTCCCAGAATTGTAATTAATTATGTTTTAGCAACCCAAACAAAGTTGACATTGACAGTAATTAATTATTTGATAATGATCATTGTTGATTAGCGTTCGAACAACCGGCCCTAAGAGTATTAATTAAAGGATAATTGTTTGATGACTGATAACTTGCTTAGAAGTCGACCCAACATAAATTGGATAATGATGGAAAAAGGGATATGATAATTATAGAAGTCTTGTTTTTTATCTGACTGAAAATGAGACTAGAGTAACTTGATGAAACTAAGTCCTCCAGAGACCTGACATCAAATTGGTTGTAAATGAAGTGATCGTAAAATATGGGGGGGAGTTGGAAGGTATGAAAAGTCTGACAGAGTATGTTGTGATATTGGACCATGGAAGGTGTGTAGTGTGTTGTTATGATAGGAGAGTTATCTAATAGATAAGCTATGAGATAAAAGACTAATAAGAAGAGGTTGGCTGGACTGAGACTCAATTCTAATGAATGTGGTGGTATATGTGATGTAGGAGCTAAAATTTTTTTTGAAAAAGTAAAGCTGGTGTGAAGTAATGAGAATGTGGGAGGATGAAGTACAAATGAATATTAAAGAGTTGAAGTAAGATGTTGCTTATCGACAATTGGGAGTGAAATAGATGTAGGTGGTAGTCATGAATGGTGAAGCAAAGAAAAGAGAAAATTGTATCAGATGTGTTTTATGAAAAAAGTTGACGGTGTAGGGGTTGAATATCTCGGTTAAATGACACATGGCGATTGTCACAATTAGGACTTCTTTGCTTCTGTTTAGCTATTTCTAAGTCTTCATACAGGTCCAATTTTAGGAAGTTTTTTTGTGAAATATTATGTTATAATGAGACATCTTCTGGGATATTAGGGGTATGTTTGTTTTGTACAAGATGTTGTGAGAAAGTAGAAGTGTTCTCTCTTTTGGTGTGCTCTAAGGAGCAAGAAAATAGGGATCTACAGGTCCTACCTATATTTGTAGCGTCACAATCAGAACATTGTAATCTGTACACACCACTACGATCCATGTAGTTGATAGGGTCTTTAGAATTGGTAAGACACTGTCCTAGATTGTTGGATACTTTGAAAAAAATGTGAGTAACAGTTGGTGTAAAAAGTCTGCACTCCGGGAAGGCCACGGAAGAACATTAACATGAATTTCTTCCAGACATTCTCGAACAATTCTACTCGTATGCACCGGGCAATTGTCATGTTGGAAGATGAAGTCGATGTTCATCTCTGGGGGAATCTCTGGATCACCGATGGCAACATTGTGCTCTCAAGCATATGTTTGTAATGTAGTCCTGTTAGTTTTTCTTCGTTCTAGTTGTTCTAATGGCAACAAACTACCGGGTCTTCAGCATTTATCCATCCCCATATATTTTCACCGAGAATCCTGCACTATTTCTTAAATGATGCGCACGTTGTTCATTCTACCTATGATTTCTCGCCCATAAACTCTTACTCGACTATTGCTATATGCTTGAAATGCTTTTTCATCGAAAAATGCAACCCTAGACCACAAGTTCTCTTCGCGGTTTATAACGTCTTCATGGTCTCCTCTTGTGATCTTCAGTCAAAAAAGGTTTCCTTGCAGCTGCAAAATTTATCAGTCCACGAGCTTTAATTTTTCTACGTGCAGTGCAAATAGGTACTGCCCGGAAACGCTGTCTCTTCGCTAGCTTTTTGAGATGTGGCAACAGAAAATTCTTTCAAATATTCTAATAAAATTTTATCCTGTTGATCTGTGGAGATCTTGTGCCCTCTTGAACCGCCCAACCGTGATATAGGGTGAAAATTATCCCATTTTGGTTTGATTTTCCTTATGCACATATGGCTCACGCTCAAATCTGCAGCAACTTGCCTTAGTGACCAACCTTCTTCGAGTTTGACAATTGCTCTTGCTTTTTGCGCATCATTTAAATGCATTCCAACCATTTTTGAGGAATTTAATATCGTTTTATTTTATTTTTCAACACTCGCAAAATTTTTGACTTCATTGACTTTTTGAAATTTTTTGACTTTGACATTTATCAAATCCGTACGACACTGCAATTTTATAGTATTAACCTTCGGATGACCAAGCGGGAAAAATTGTGACCTCAGCGTATATTTTTCTTTAATAAATTCAAAAGTATTTTTAATTTTTAACTCATTATTTTTTTATTTGACTTTAATATCACTTTAATATCCTCATATTTTAAAACAAAAAAAAAATTCCCTATATTTTACGAATAAAAAATATATTCTGAAGTTGATGTTTAGTAAAATACCGTCTCTTATGTGTAATTCCAAGTAGTTTTACGCTAATGACGTCGACTTTGCAAAGTAACAAGACACTTACTCAACATACACACTACACATGACACTAATACTCATGTTGTGACTGGCTGAATGAAATAAAGTCCATGCCATAAAAAAAAACTTCATTTTTGACATTTTTGACCTGGGGTCATTTTCCCCCCCTTGGTCATCCGTGTAACAAAAAAAGGTTGGTCATCGGAAGGTTAAAATATCAAAATGAAGGTGTAAACCAGAGAACAACGACCACAGTTCTCTCGTGTGGTCGTTGTTCTCTGGTGTAAACTATTCAGTGATCGTAACTGTACCTACTTTATGTTTTAAATATAATTAACTAAAATTTCAAGACTTGCTTTCAAAAACATTCCAATTTTTTGCTAATAAACAGTTTAAATAACGTTTTCGCTGTTCCCAGGGGAAAAATTATTTTTTATATTCGAAAATCTGGCTGTACTTATCCTTAAATATTAAGTTTCAAATAATCGTAAGTTTGAGATAGTTCAATCAAATCTTTTTATTTTAAAAAAGTATAAAAATAAAGTGCTATTCTGCAACATAATAAATCTTATTCGTAAAATCAGAAGAAAACGCAAAGCATCACCGGAAAGTTTGGCTTGTGAAAGAGAAATTAAAGAGGTGAGCGTCCATTAGAATTCTGCCAAGAAAATGAATTCGTCATTACAGATACCTGGTTTCAACTTCCAGAAATTCTTCACACGTTTATATCCTCTCAAGACGGACAACAACGTAGAATAGTACTGATTCACAAAATAGACTACATCCTCATAAACCACCGATTTCGAAACAATATTATTAAACAATATTAAACTCAAATCATAATTTAAAAATCCACCAGGAAAAATTTAAAAATCCACGAGGTTAAATCATAATTTCCTCTACTCCAAAATTCAAATTAAATTAAAAAGATTGACAAAGCCAACTAAGCCTAGTAAGATATATATCTCGACACCTTTAGAAACCTTCAAATGCGTGTTCACATATCACAGCAGATAAATAGTAAAATGCACAGAATAGCGAATATACCAAATGAAAACAGAACCACCAACAATTGTTGGTACGATATACAAAAGTAAATTTTATAAGATGTAAGAGAGGAGACAAACACAAACTTGAAAATTACAGTCCAATAAGCCTGTGACCACATCCATACAAACTGCATACCAAAATAATTACCAATAGACTATCAAATAAATTCGATAGTCACCAGCCTGTTGAACAAGAGGGATACCGCAAAGGTTATAGTACCATAGAACACCTACAGACAATAAGGACCCTTATCGAGAAGTGTAAAGAATACAATGAATCTCATCATTTGGCATTTGTGGATTACAATAAGGCATTCGATTCCGTAGAAATCTGGGCCGTATTAGAAGGAATGAATAACGCAAGAATCGATTCCAGATATAGGATAATAATAAAATACATATACGGCAATTCAACTATGTAAATAAATGTATCAGAAGGTCTAACAACAAACAAAATAAGAACAAAGAGAGGAGTTAGACACGGAGAAACTATCTCTCCAAAATTATTTACTCTTGCATTAGAAGATGTGTTCAAGAAGTTAAATTGGGAACAACGAGGAATTAATATTGATGGCAGATTTTTAAGTCATCTAAGATTTGCCGATAACATAGTCCTCATAAGCAACAATACAGAAGATCTAATCTACATGCTAAAGGAGCTTAAACAAGAATCTGAGAAAGTAGGTTTAAAAATGAATTTAAATAAAACAAAAGTGATGACAAATCAAGATATCACAATCGACTTAGAATGGAAGTGAGATCGAAAGTGTTGAAGAGTATATAAACCTAGGTCACACGATCAAGCTAGGCAAACAGAATTAAACGGCAGAGATAACTAGAAGAATCCGAATGGCTTGGGCAGCAGTAGTAAGACTTAGTGATGTGTTGAAAACAAAAAGGTATCAATAAATCTAAAGAAGTATTCAACAGTTGTATTCTACCAGTTATGACCTATGGAATGGAGACCATGACTCTTATAGAGGTATTAGCCAATAGATTGAGAACGATACAGTGGGCGATCGAACGGGCTATGTTAGAAGTATCTATGAGGAAACATACACGAAATGAGAAAGTGCGAAGAGGGACTAAGGTGGAAGATGTAATTGGAAGAATTGCGCAAATGAAATGGAACTGGGTTGAACACGTGGCACGACAAAAAATCGAAAGGTGGACGAGAAACGGTGAACATTGGAGACCACGCGAGCACAGTCTTAGTAGAGGAAGACCACAAAAACGATGGCTAGACGACACTAAAGCAAAAATGGGACGAAATTGGCACCAAATAGCACAAAACAGAGAAGAGTGGGAAACTCATGGGGAGGTCTTTGTCCAAGAGTGGATGGAAACAGGCTGAAGGAGAAGAAGAAGAAGAAGAGAGTCTTTAAAAACACCTACAATATTGTCAAAAAATGAGTGGATAAAACAAAAAGTTCTAGACCTGATGGAAGATCGACGAAAATACAAAAATAGAAATAATATGAAATACCATGAAATCAAAAAACTTCAAGAAGGAAAATTAAACAAGCCAAAAAATCCTTGCTCGAGAAGTCATATTATAAAAAATAGAGGACCTCCTAAAAAACACGACAGTTTCATCCTCCACAAGAAACTTAAATACACCTCTGGAGGTAGAAAACAGAAAAATGCTCACGTACTTTAAGAAGCAGACAGAAAAATCTGTGATCAAGAACAACAGTGCAAAAAATGGGAAAGGTACATCGGTACCCGTTTTGACGATGTTTCTCGACAAAATGCTCCACATACTACCTGTGGCAACAAGTTAGACAGAGGTCCCAGTATACTGAAATCATGAAGTCAGAAAAGCAATACAGTAACCAAAAACAATAAAGTAGGTACCTGGACCCAGATCAAATCCCTGTTGAGCTACTTAAACTTTTTGATGGGGCAAACATTACCTATTTAACCACTTTCTTTGACAAAATTTACAACGAAGGAAAAATACCAGATGATTGGTTGGAGTCATCGTTTATAACACTACCAAAGAATAGCAGGCCTATCAAATGCAGCGATTTTGGACTAATCAGTTTGATGAGTCACGGACTTAAAATACTTTTACGAATTATAGAAAACCTAGTATTCCTTCTGTGTGAAAGAAGAATGAGTAATAAGCAATTTGGATTTAGAGATGGTCTGGGAACTAGAGAGGCACTATTTTGTATGAGCGTTATTTTACAAAAAAGTGAAGTTGTTGTGAGTTTTGAAATAACGTTTATATTTATTTCATCGACTTCGACAAGGCATTCGACTGAGTACAACACGACATACTTTTAAATTGCCTACGGGCAGCAGGACTTTATCTGCTTGCAGGGGTAGCAGGACTTGAGCAGGATCTCCACTCCGATATAATACTGCTAAAATATTTCTTATATTACAATCAAGTAGCCTCTATCCAAGTTGGAGAGTGTCGTATTGAAAAACTGAAAAACTATTCATCATAGAGTTGTCTCCCAGTCATTTTAATTTGTACTCTTAAGACATCTTTAGGAAGGCTTTGGACGACAGACAAGAGGAAGTAAGACTGGCCGGAGAAGTAATCAAAAATAACAGAAGCACTAGTGCTTTAATAATTTTAAGGCACTGCAATTAGAAGTGAATTGTCAAATTGTGAAACGTCAAAATATTTATATTTCATTTATTAACATTAATATTCATAGTACAACTTGCGCAATTTGATAAAGGTGGTTTAAAAGGTTTTTTAAAATGTATTTTAAAGTGTATTGTTGATTTTTAACACGTTTGTAGAAAAAAACTATTAAAATTTGTTAGAATATACAACAATAAAAGTAAGATGTTATTCTACAGTTGTTATGATTTACGTATTGACAGTATAAGTAGTTTTGATGTAATGTCAAGAAAAATATAAAAATGGAATGTCAGTCAAGTTCAAGTAAAAGTTTTTGTAGATATTGTCCTGTAATTGAGAATGAATAAATTATAATTGTTGATATATAAGACGTTTGTAGAAAAAATATTATATGATATACGTGTTAAAAAGTACATTTTTAAGGCACTCATGTGAATTGCAGAATTAGCTTCGCTCAGTCTGCAAACTTTCACATGCGTGCCTTAAACGTGTACTTTTAACACTTATATCATAAATAACTATTAAAAAAATAATAAAAAAATGTACTTAAGAGCACACAATAGCGATCAACAGGTAGCAACAAACGCGGTCCAAGATTGCAAGTTCTGCGAACTTTCAAAAGTGAGGCAACAGTGCGTCGGTAATTCGACACTGACAGTGACGTTTATACTATTTTTCTACGACCGGTTAATAATATACTCATTATTCGCTATTTTTGAATAGATAATAACACCCATTACTTTACCCGTGAGTAATAATTCATTACTCGCGGGTCATTACTCACGGGTTGAAGTTAGATTCAAGTGGTGCATGGCACTTTTAATATACCTATTAGCAAATAAAATTACTTAAACTTGTTTATTTAATGAAATACTCATTGTAATTTATATGAACAATTAAATTTGAAAAATGTTTAAAAGGATTTTTAACTGTAAAAATTGGTTAGTATATTTTTTACGTTTAAATTTCAACATTTGACATTTTAAGATTGACGTTATTAAAAGGTAAACAATAAACAATCGGTATTAATTTCGTAAAAGGATTTACGGATATGAAATTCATATCAATGAATTCTGTTTTACTTACTGTTCATTATACAATAGATTTTAATTGAGAGCACACGTTCTTTTTCATGTAATTGCCTTAAAATATGTCTTATTTTTAAAAGCCACCGCCATTCCATGACATAATGACAACTGTTTGATTGTTTTATAAGCTCAACGAGTGTAATTCTAACAGTGTTGCCATAGTTATATAAAATATATTTTCTTATGAAAAATAAAATATTTCGTTTTAAATAATGTTAGTAGTTGATAATTATATTTTTCTACTAATCCAAATAAAAAAAGGTCGTAGAAAAAGTATAGTATTCTACTTGCATGTAATGGCTATTACTCACTCTGATGAATTACGACACTCGCCAACGGCTCGTGTCGCAAACTTCATCATCGTGAGTAATAGCCATCATTACATGCTCGTTGAATAATATACTATAAAAACCATAATTTTTATACACATAGGCGCGAAATGTTCCCAAGTCAATGACGTTCTATTTCTTGTATTAAAAAATTCGGTTTTTAGTAGTTCCAATGTGACACAAAATCTAGGCACGGGATAAAATAGTTTATTTGAAGAAAGCGTATTTTTTTGTCTTTCTTAATGGCGGTACAGACTCATTTTTTCAATATTTTACTTAGTTATAGAGTAATTTTCTCATACTAACATATTTCTGAAATTGGGCGCTGTACCGCCATTTTTTATTATATTACGAATATGTGTGCCAAATATCTCGACAAAATATTGTCATTGTTTTGTATTCAAAATTAGAGCCGCAATCTTGGAACGCGTTTGTTGCTACATGTTGATCGCTACTGTTTGCTCTTAATATTTCTTCCTCATCTCCGAAATCGTAGATGACTGTACTATACGCGCTGTTGATTTTACAGCTTAATTACAAGCCCATCGGCATTATAAGACCACTAGTTCCCTCATATTATGTTTTAAATACACTCATTATCATAAAATAAGCAATATTTTAGCTAAATGAAAATATAGAGTATGTTGGTATTACTTTCGTTACTCCTATTGTGATGCCTATGTATATTTTCATATAATTTCAACAGCTCAGGTTACATTAATAATAATTACCAAATAATGACTACCCAATAATTTACTGTATCTCCAAAATCACAACACACACGATACTAATTCTCAAATCGTACAAATTGGATTTATGCACAAAATATTGACTATCCATAATTAGCCAAATAAACAAAAATTCTACTAACGATGCTAATGAAATTGTGCTCTTGCGTTTTACATTCGCATTTTTATGTTGACGAACTAAAACTAGTATTTATAATTTTAAATTTTTTTATTAATTAACTATTCTAAATGGAAAATAAGCCACAATTTAACTAACAAATGATTTTTCCACCTACCTCTACCGAATGTTTACATTTCCTGGCCTGATTGTAGGGAGCAAAGTCGTATTTTTCCTCCCTAGGGAGACAAATTACTTTTACTCCCTACGGAGGAAAAGTAAAAGTGACGTCATGAGATATCATTGATGAAATAACTTATTGACGCCCTATACAATATTCTATTTTCTATTACGTAAGTATCTATACATTTTAACGTATATTTATAGAACACCCTGTATTTTGGAAAATGGTAAAAAACAGTAAATTGTTATTTTGATTTAACAATGTTCACATTAATTATTTGATTTAAATTTGACATTTGACAGTTATACTGTACGACTGTACCTACTTGTTAGTTTTAGTTCTCTAATAAATTTTGTTAGTTACATAAATAAATTATTTAAAAATGAAAAAATTACTTTTTATTTGAGGAAGGTGGAAAAACCATATGTATAACATGGGAGTAAAGTGCCTTTTCCTCCCTTGAATGATTACTTCCCTCCGCTACGCATCGGGCAATAAACTTCATTCTCGAGAGGAAAAGTAGCACTTTCATCCCTTGTTATACAAATAGTTATTTCCACCTACAATACCTAGTGTACCTCTACCGAAAGTATAGTTTCCTAAACTGATTGTACGGAGCAAAGTCGTACTTCTCCCATAGATATAATAACAAATATATTAGGCCAGTTCCGAAAAATAGCGTAACGCGGAACAGTTCGGGTCGGTGGTCTATCTATCTATCTCTCTCTACCGGCGCTTAGCTTTCTCTCTCTAGCACATGATGGCCGCCGCCTCTGTGTTTGTGTCGTCTCCTTACTCCCAACTCTTAGTAGATACGTTCAAAGTCGCACGACAGACAAAGAATACCACCGTACTTGATAGTGGCGTTATACCCCGATTCATCGAGTGGCATATAACTAGCCTGGTTTATTGTTAACATGTCTCTGACTTTTACTCCCTAGTTAGACAAAGTACTTTTACTTCCTAGGGAGTAAAAGTGACGTTCATGGTATGTCATTGATGAAATAACTTATTGACGCTCTATATAATATTCTATTTTCTACTACGTAAGTATTTATACATTTTAACATTTATTTATAGAACACCCTGTATTTTGCAGAATATTCTAAAAAGCAGTAAATTGTTATTTTGAATTAACAATATTTACATTAATAATGCGACATATATTTGACAGTTGACAGTTATACTGCACCTACTTGTTAGTTTTAGTTATCTAATAAATTTTGTTAGTTACATAAATTACAAATTATTTAAGAATGAAAAAATTACTTGTTATTTTGAGGTAGGTGGAGAAACTATATGAATAACATGGGAGTAAAGTGCATTTTTCTCCCTTGAATGATAACTGCCCTCCGCTAACTTCATTCTCGGGAGAAAAAGTAGCACTTTGTTCCTTTGTTATACAATAGTATATTATTCAACGAGCATGTAATGATGGCTATTACTCACGATGATGAAGTTTGCGACACGAGCCGTAGGCGAGTGTCGTAATTCATCAGAGTGAGTAATAGCCATTACATGCGAGTAGAATACTGTACTTTTTCTACGACCTTTTTTTTATTTAATTAGTAAAAAATGTAATTATCAACTTCTCGAGATTTAAATTATAATAATTTACAAAAATACCTAAATGCTATTTACCCCTATTACGTGGCTGAATAATTGGTTGCCTACTGTTACCAAATTCTTATTTATTGTAACAATACAACTAGAAATAGTCAATACAAGTTCTATTCGTTTCCGAAAAATTATAAGCTTAAATTTGTACCTACTGTCAGTGAATCTAATAAATAGGAAATGGCTGATGTCGGTGGACATATTTCATATAAAATATAGTTATATTGTATATTTACATTTAACTATAATATATAATATAATAATATAACTATACTAATATGTTATAACATATTTAGCACAATATAACTTGAAAAATAAACACAATATTAGTTATAAATTCCAATTAGCATAAACAAAATGCGCTAATGTCACTGTCACTAAAATAAATGATAAACGTTAAAATTTGGAGTAAACAAGATACAGACGTAAAAAATATACTGACATTGTTACAGTTAAAATTACTTTAAAAATTTTTCGAAGTTAATTATTGATATAAATTACAATAATTATTGTATTAAATAAACAAGTTTAAGTAATTTTATATGCAGTTTATATACGATTAATATTAAAAGTGGCATGCGCCCTTGAATCTAACTTCAGCCCGTGAGTAATCACCCGTGAGTAACTTTAGCCCGTGAGTAATGAATTATTACTCACGGGTACAGTAATGGGTGCTATTATCTGTGAAAAAATAGCGAATAATGAGCATGTTATTAAACGGTCGTAGAAAAAAGCTATTATTAACGTTTCAACGGCCAAATCGGAAGTCGTTGTCAAAATATAAAATATTAATAAATTAAACAAAAGTGTTGTTGCTTAGTAAAAAATTCTTGTAATAATTTAATTTAATCTGACTTATTTATATCGGCAATTCACACATACTTTAAAGTAGAGGACTTTAAAATGATATTGCCATTATTTATGAGTTACATTCCTGGGACGACATCGTAATTATTTGGTCGGGACGACATCGTAAGTATTTGGTCTTACATTTAGTTTACTCTCAAAACTTACCGAATGCTGACTTTACATAAACATGTTATGGTGAGAGATTTAAGTATATTCCTGAAAGAAACACTAAAAAGAATCAAAGAAGCGGCTCTAATTATGCTAAATGAAACCAATTCTGTCGCAAATTCCTCGGTAGAACGCAGTAGAATGTGGTTACCCATACTAAAAGAGGAACTCAATAGAGAGAAAATACCACGATTAGTAAGTCAATAACATATCGAGGATAGTACATATTTTATATTTTAGTATTATTTATATATCTATGTATTAATAATATTATTTATAATTTAAAATAATATAATATTTATGTAAAGTCAGAATTTGGTATTAGTTTTGAGAGTAAACTAAATGTAAGACCAAATAGCTACTTACGATGTCGGGATAGTATCACGAGGTTTTTTCCTGGTTTTTCCTCGTGATCTACTTTGGAATCTCTAACGCGAGAATTTTAGGGTCACCGTTGCATGTGCTTGTCTTTTTAAAGACAGATCACATATTATGCTATGATTTTTTGTGATGGATGTTCCTGAGTTGGGGTTGATTTCATGTAATCGAATTAACTATCTTTCAGTAAAGTCGTCCCAGGAACGCAAGTCATAAATATTGGCAATATTATTTTAAAGTCTTCTACTTTAAAATGTATAATATATATCTGAATTGCCGATATGCCGAAAGTCTTCTACTTTAAAATGTATAATATATACCTGAATTGCCGATATAAATGAGTCAGATTAAATTAAATTATTGTAAGAATTTTTAACCAAGCAACAATATTTTTGTTTAATTTATTAATATTTTGTATTTTGACAACGACGTCCGATTTGGGAGTCAAGAGTTAGTACAATTATTTTTCTACGGCCGTGTTAAAAGAGCCACTTTCACGCACGCATTTCGTTTCAGAAAGTAGCACTTTCCCGCACGGCGTGCGTGAAAGTAAATTTTCCGGCACGGCATGCGGGAAAGTAAAATAACTTGTAATATGGCATTATAATAACATACATTATAATACATACAATAAACTAATATTAAGATATTATTTACTTATTTATTTCAAATTTATCTTATTGTGTTTATGTTTTAATTAAATTAGCTTGATTATTTCATTCGTAGGAGCTTCTGACCAATAGAAAGCTACAGACATCAAAATTAAACTGATAATTTTTGATTATTTCATTCATAGTAGGTTCTGACCAATAGAAAGCTACAGAAATAAAAATTAAACTGCTAATTTTTGATAATTTCCCGTCGTCAAGTATATTACGTCAGATGCCCTTCGTTGCTATGAAAAAATACATTCAGTGACATTAATGACAATTAATCTTTTAAAAATTATAAAAGTGATGACTTTCTACCGTCAAATATTTATAACAACTGTGTGTTTAATTGTACTAATTTGTACTTACATAAATAAATTACAATAAAATTTTGGCTTTGAACAGTTTTATTCATGAAATAATCGCAACAAATTGCACTCGATCTCTAAAATTAATATAGAATTTTTGCCCTCGTGACACTTTGACATAATTTCATAATTCATAATTAAACTAAAACTGTCAAAGTGTCACTCGGAAAAATTTCAATAATTTTAGAGCTCTCATGCAATTACTACTAATAATTCAATGAAATAAAATTATTTTGACATAATATTTAAAAGTCAGATCAGTAGACAATTACAATGGTTTTGAATCGTCGTCATGGAAACCAATATCGCCGTAGTGGTAACACATTATAATGAAAGTTTGGTTTTGACAACCTTGTCAAAGAATTAATTTGTGTATTTTCACTTCTAAATAAATATTTATATAACTCTACTTTTTGTGACTTTTTTCAAACGTACGGCCCTAGAAAAATATTGTTCCTAACTCATGTGGAAACTTGTTACCCGCAGTCGACTGCTTGCCCGAACTCCGCTATTAGTCTAAGAGCTAGTGAACCTTTTGACTAACGGTCGTCCTGTAAGGCTAGAAATTTGTAGAGTGATAATTCATAGCACACCAAAGCTAAAAACCATGACCTGGCAGGCCTCAGTGGTGCACGTGTATCTACCAGGTGAATCGAAAAGTGCAAATTTAGGGGGTAAAGTAAACTTTCTCCTGTAAGGTTTAAATTTAAGTATGTGTTTGAGTAAGTCATTTAGAAGAAATGTGTACAATGACAGGCGATTCTGAAGAGCATAAGACCTTACCAGGCGAGGGGAAAGATTAGGGGTTTTTCCTAACATTATTCTTTTTGCATCGAACAAATTTTTTTAGGCTTTTTGAATCATTCCAAACAGAAAAGGTCCTTAGTTATTTTTCTCTTAAGTTAATAGTTTTTGTTAATATAAGCGATTGAAAATTTTGAAAATTGCGAAATCGGCCATTTTTAACCCAAATCGGACATTTATCTAAAAATTTCAATATTGGCAAGGTACGCAGATATTCCTTAAACATTGATTGATGAAATCCCGAAGAGTTTTTTCAATAAAATATCGAAAACCGCTTTGTTTTTTTAATTGCTAATCAAGCGGGCGCTACACTGTAGTATAATTGAGGACGTTTGAGCTTGCATAAATTCATTATCTCGAGAATGGGCAAATTTGAAGAGAAATCCTCAGACAGGTCGATTTTTATTTTTGAATTAGGACTTTTTGGTATATATATAATACTAGTGACGTCATCCATCTGGGCGTGATGACGTAATCGATTATTTTTTTAAATAAGAGTAGGGGTTGTGTGATAGCTCATTCGAAAGGTTATTTAATTCTCTATTCAGTAATATAAACATTAACATAATTATTTATACAGGGTGTACAAAAAAAATTTTTCTTCTATTTGTCAAATTTAATCAAAGTTAATTTAATAAAAAAAAATTTTTTGTACACCCTGTATAAATAATTATGTTATTGTTTATATTAGTGAATAGAGAATTAAATAACCTTTCAAATGAGCTATCACACAACCCCTACTCTCATTTAAAAAAATCATCGATTACGTCATCACGCTCAGATGGATGACGTCACTAGTATTATATATATGCCAAAAAGTCCTAATTTAAAAATAAAAATCGACCTGTCTGAAGATTGCTCTTGAAATTTGCCAATTCTCGAGATAATGAATTTATGCCAACTCAAACGTCCTCACTTATACTACAGTGAAGCGTCCGCTTGATTAGCAATTAAAAAACAAAGGGGTTTCCGATATTGTATTGCAAAAAACTCTTTGGGATTTCATCAATCAATGTTTAAAGAATATCTACCTACCTTGGCAACTTTGAGATTTTTAGATAAATATCCGATTTGGGGTTAAAAATGGTCGATTTCGCAATTTTCAAAATTTTCAATCGCTTATATAACAAAAACTATTAACTTAAGAGAAAAATCACCAAAGACCTTTTCTGTTTGGAATGATTCAAAAAACTTAAAAAAAATTTGTTCGATGCAAAAAAATAAATTTAGGAAAAACCCCTAATCTTTCCCCTCGCCTGGCAAGGTCTTATGCTCTTCAGAATCGCCTGTCATTTTACACATTTCTTTTAAACGACTTACTCAAACACATACTTAAATTTAAACCTTACAGGAGAAAGTTTATTTTACCCCCTAAATTTGCACTTTTAGATTCACCTGGTAGATACACGTGCACCGCTGAGGCCTGCCAGGTCATGGTTTTTAGCTTTGGTGTGCTATGAATTATCACTCTACAAATTTCTAGCCTTACAGGACGACCGTTAGTCAAAAGGTTCACTAGCTCTTAGACTATATCGCGTCGTTCGGGTCAACGGGAGTCTAGTGCGTGAAGGTATCACTTTCCGCACTAGTTACGAAATAGTTATTTTCCTAACTAGTGCGAAAAGTGATACTTTCACGCACGAGACTGTCGTTAACCCGAACGACGCGATAGCGGAGTTCGGGCAAGCAGTCGAGTGCGGGGAAGGCGCTTTCCGCATGAGTTAGGAACAATATTTTTTCTAGGGCCGTACGTTTGGAAAAAACCACAAAAAATAGAGTTATATCAATTTTTATTTAGAAGTGAAAATACATAAATTAATTCTTTGACAAGGTTGTCAAAACCAAACTTTCAATATAATGGGTTACCACAACGACGATATTGGTTTCCATGACGACAATTCAAAACCATTGTGATTGTCTACTGATCTGACTTTTAAATATTATGTCAAAATAATTTTATCTCATCGAATTATGAGTAGCAATTGCACAAGAGCTCTAAAATTATTGAATTTTTCTCGAGTAACACTTTGGCAGTTTTAATTTCACGAGCCGAAGACGAGTTAAATTATGTCAAACTGTCACGACGGCAAAAATTCTATATTAATTTTAGAGTTCGAGTGCAATTTGTTGCGATAATTTCATGAATAAAACTGTGCAAAACCAAAATTTTATTGTAATTTATTTATGTAATTACAAATTAGTACAATTAAACCCACAGTTGTTATAAATATTTCACTGTTGAAAGTCATCACTTTTATAATTTTTAAAACATTAATTGTCATTAATGCCACTAAACGTATTTTTTCGTAGCAACGAAGGGCATCTGACGTAATATATTTAACGACGGGAAATTATCAAAAATTATCAGTTTAATTTAGATTTATGTAGCTTTCTATTGGTCAGAATCTCCTGTGAATGAAATAATCGCGCTAATTTCATTAAAACATGAACAGAATAAGATAAATTTGAAATAAATTGGTAAATAATATCTAAATATTAGTTTATTGCATGTATTATAATATAATAATAGTTCAGAGAAATAAGGAAAAAAAATAGCCTGTTGGTGACACAACCCCCTCCAGGCTGAAACCAAATTTTTTGAGTAATATGGACATCTATAATAATAACCTATATATTTCCTGCAGCCGATTTTGATGATATACATAGTTATTAACAAATGAAGATCAAAAAACTGTAAATTTTCGCTTTTTTCGTCTATTACTAAGAAAATAGTCATTTTAAACAAATGCGAGAGTAAGAAACTCATAAACGGTATAAAAAACTTCAATATGGCGTTTGCTTAATATATCTATCCTTATTGGTTGCTTAGAAAATTGCAAAATAAATCATAAATTTTGAGTTTTTATAAATATTTATAACTTATGTAAAAATTAACTTAGAACTTTCTTATTATACGGAATGCTGAGACTTATGGTTCTTAATTCATACCCTAAATTTCGAAGAAATTGATCAAATAGTTTAAAAGTTATTTAATTTGTTTTTCCCAAATTTATTTTTTTGCAACACTGTAAGTCAGAAAATGATGAAGCTACAGTAATACTTTGGATAGTTTATGGAAGAAGGAAATTTACAGTATTAATTTAATTAAAAAAAATTACAAAAAATTATTATAAATATTGCAAAATTATTTTGCAAAAACATGTGAATTAAATAAATGGGGGGGCTAACTTTGTCCCTAATTGTCCTAGGACAGTTGTTTTTCTTTCTAAATGTGTATAAAATTCAGTCTTTCTAAATATGAAAAAATAATTTTTCTACAGGTAACGGTTAAAAAGTTATTCTAATTGTTTATAAGTAAGCAAAAAATCGACATGTTTTTCAAAATAATTTTACACTGTTTAAAATTATTTTTGTCATTTATTTTTAATAATGGTAATAGTATAAATGTTCTTCTTTCATAAACTGTCCGAAGTATGATTGTAGCCTCATAATTTTCTGACTTGTAGTGTTGCAAAAAAAATGAATTTGGGATAAACAAATTAAATAACTTTTAAACTATTTGACCAATTGCTTTGAAATTTAAAATATAATTTAAGTACAAGAAGTATCAGCATTCCGTGTAATAAGAAGGTTCTAAGTTAATTTTTACATAAGTTATGAATATTTTTAAAAACTCAAAATTTATAATTTATTTTGCAATTTTTTAAGCAACCAATAAGGATGGACATATTCAGCGAACGCCATATTGAAGTTTTTTATACGATTTATGAGTCTCTTACACTTAAATTTGTTTAAAGTGCTTAACTTTTTGGTAATAGACGAAAAAAGCGAAAATTTAGCGTTTTTTGATCTTCATTTGTTTATAACTATGTATATCATCAAAATCGGCTGCAGGAAACATATAGGTTAATAATATAGATGTCCATACTACTCAAAAAACTTGGTTTCGGCCTAGAGGGGGATGTGTCACGAGAAAAATCTTATTTCTCTGGACTATAATATTATAATGCCGTATTACAAGGTATTTTACTTTCCCGCACGTCGTGGAGGAAAATTTACTTTCACGCACGCAGTGCGGGAAGGTGCAACTTTCGGAAACAAACTGCGTGGCTCTTTTAGCACGGCCGTAGAAAAATATTTATTTTTAGTTAAATTGTGGCTTATTTTCCGTTCAGAATAGTTAATTACAAAAATTCCACACGGAAATAGCTTCGAAACAATATATTTTGTTTACTTTATAGAGTTTGTTCAATTTATTAAACAAAATTGAATCAAAAAATAAAATACAATTTATGTACATATCCCAAAAAATTAAAACATAGATAAATATGCAATAAGATGCAATATACCTAAGATAAATAAGCAATTGGACTTCGCAAGTCTTAGATTTTCACCCATTGTGACCGGAAGTAGAACTTAGAGTCGATATTTGAACTCTTCGTGTAAATTTGCGTCGATTGTTATACGATTTCACTCATTTTGAGTCAGTTTTGCCAAACTTACGGTCATAACTTTTTAACCGGAAATGCGAATCAAAACCGAAACTAAAGATTTAAGCTCGACTGTTCAATACGACGTGTGTCCGTGCAGTTGGTCCGACTTCCTCATAACACGTGCACGGTGCTAACTTGAAGCAAAGATGAAGACGCACATTTGATAATATTTTAATCTTCTAACGTCTCGATTTGTTGTCGCATCAAGTTAATAGACAAGACGAAAACGGCGGGTTCGTTGGAAAAAATATTCACATGATATTTTTTTGCATAATCACATTCGTGAGACACCCCAGAATAAGGTTCAAGAAGTCGCCCACGCGAAAAGTGGTCCAAATTTTTTTTTAACATTTTTTTTTAATCAAATTGCAAAAATCAATGCGTTTGGCCCGGACAATTTTTTTTTTAGATTTTTCGAACAATTCCGGACAAAAAAGGTCTAAAATTTTTAAGACTTAATAACTCGGTTAAAAATTATTATTATGAAAGTCAGAAAGTGACTAAATCAAATATAAAGCGTATATGATCCTGAAGAAATCTGTGTCATTGATTTTTTACTAAGCTGTTATTTTTAATTATTAATAATGAGCGGTAAGATCATGTTGACGCCTGTAAATGTGAAAGCGAGTGAGATGCGCTATTGGACTGCCTGAATGGCATCTATTTCGCACTCATCATGGACGGCCGCCTAATACGTGCATGGAACTCATTATTTTTACTTAAAAATAACAGCTTAGTAATCAAATAATTTTAAAAATTACTTCAGGATCTTGTAGGCGGGGCTTTAAGTTTTGATTTAGTCACTTTCTGACTTTCATAGTAGTAACTTTTAACCGAGTTATTGCCTTGAAAATCGCTATTTTTCGTTTTTTTTCAATTTTAAATGCTTTTGCCTCGAAAACGATCAACTTTAGAGAAAAATTATAAGAGACCTTTTTTATCCAGAATGGTCCAAAAAACCTATTTTTGGGCCAAAAATATTGATTTTTGCCATTTGAAAAAAAAATTGTTAAAAAGAAATTGGACCACTTTTCGAGGGGGCGACTTCTTGGACCTTATTCTGGGGTGTCTCACGAATGTGATTATGCAAAAAAATATCATGGGAATATTTTCTCTAAAGAACCCGCCGTTTTCGCCTTGTCTATAAGCAAATATGGCTTAAAATCTGTTATTCAAAAGTCATGTGTCCAATTTCTGTGGCTAGTCTCAACTAAAACGATCTAAAATTTAACCTGATGATGGTCTGCTAAGACCGAAAACGTTTCTTAATCTGTGATGAAAAGCTGTTGTCCAACATGGATCTTTTTAAGAAATTTTTTTAATAAAATTTATATATACCAGCTACAAAAGAAAGTCTTTTTTATTTCTACAGTGTTTTTTTTATGTCTTTTGGAGAGTAGATTCGATTTTCCAGGCGAATAGGTGAGATATTGTATGAGACAGACTGTGGGAAAGAAGCTCTAATTAAAAAAAGCCCAATCTTGGGACTAAAAAAAGGGGGGAACGGGGAAAATGTAGGGCCTCCTTGCTTACAGTCTGTGGATAAATGAAGGTAAAGTGCTTCGGAAGCGATGTCGACCTTGCAGCGGCCATTGCGCTTTCGGAGCGTTGGATGACAGAGGAGGGTCTGGTTTAGCAGGTAGGCATTCGGCGTAGCCTCGGCGACGAGAGAGCGTTTTAAAGTACCTCGGGAACTAATCCTGCACTAAGGTCAGTCAGGCGGCGTTCTGGACTGAGGTGTCTTTTGAAGATTCCAGACCCCCTCTTTAAAGATGAAAAAACAAAGGTTACCAGACTGAAAACCCGCCAGATAATTTATCATTACCAATTTAATTATTAAAATAATTGTATCTCCTAAACTATTATAGGTAGGGGAAAGGCGGGCAAAATGGGGTACTTAAGGTTGAAAGATCAGTACAAAAAAAAATTGTATATTTACAATAACATCATATGATTTTATTAATAAAAGCATATTTGGACATAAAAAAAAAACATAAATTATTCCTAACAAAAAACAAATACAACATGAAAACAATAAAAAATTAAGAAAAGTCCTTTTACCCCGTTTTGCCCGTCAGGTAGGGTAAAATGGGGTAGAATCAAAATAAGGCATAATAACCCAATAAACACGTAAACTACCTATTTGCAGAGTTCACAAACAAAAATCTCTTCGTCATCTTCTTCAATCCCAGCGCATGACATATGCGCCCAACGAATGCACCTGGAACATGAAGCCCATTTTTCAGAGGATGTAGAATAAAGGTCTCCACAATAAAGGCACTCTGCGTCACTAGCACATGATTCACTATCACTTGAAGAATCATACTTTTTAGAAACTTTTACTTTTTTCGTGATAGTTTTCCCTTTAATACCCTCGGTTTGTTTAATGGTTCCTATTTTTCTTTTTACTACCCCAAGCATTGGCATTCTTTTCGGCTTATTTTTTTCTAAAGCGTTTTCCAGCTCTTTTTTGTAAGGAGTAGATGTCAAAATAGCAGTTTTTCCCTTTCTGTGTGAACTCCGTTTAGTTGCAGCACTGGCTTGCGGAATAGGCATAAAAACAGTTGGTGATACTATCGGAAAAGCTGAATAATTGGAACTAGAGGTACCTGGCTTCGCATTGCTGATTGGTGTTGTATTCTTTTCAGGGGTTCTTTCGTCGAATGGAACAGTAGCTCTTGATGTGTCTGGTTGTGGGCTAACGGTGGGAATCGTTTTCTTTCTTGGTGTTATTTCTTCGAAATGAGTAATAGCTTTTGAAGTTGATGGCACTGCATCAGAAAACGTCGGATTATTATTTGTTTGCTGGTTTGGCTTACTGCTAGTTCGATAGACCTCACAATTTTGTTCAGTTCTCTCTCTTTTTTCAATATCAGTTGTTGCAGATGGCAAAAAAGCTGCGTCAGACAAAACACCTAAGTCTACAGGCCACACCCCAGTTTTTTTAAACCCATTTATAGCAGTTGTCATTGTAGCCGCCCTTATAAAAGCAGCACTAAATAATGATGAGAGTTGGTGAAATGTCACTACTCTACCTGGATTGGTTCTCAGCCATTTTCTCACTTCGTCATCGTAATAAGTGCTTAGCGGCTTCATGAATGAGACGTCAAGAGCTTGCAGCCGATGAGTTGTGTGAGGAGGGTAATATAAGAGAATTACACCGTTATCTCTTGCATAATTTATTAATTCCAAATTCTTTTTATGGAAAGAGTGGCCGTCCAATAAAAGAAGCACCGGTGCTTCTTTTGACGCTTTAGAAAATTTTACGAATTTCTTAAACCATTAAAAAAAGAGTTCCATGTCTATTCACCCTTTTTGATTCAACTCCACCCAACCACCAGGCACCAGTCCATCCATGAACCCTTGCTGCATTCTTTTGCGAGGAAAAATCAACATAGGAGGCATGTAAGCACCTGCTGCTGAAAAACATATCTCCGCAGTTACTAACTCTCCGCGTTCTCCGGATGTTAAGTTCCCCACCTGCCGTTTACCCTTCGTAGCTATAACTTTGGAACTTCCCTTTGGATTCACTGTAATTCCGGTTTCGTCGACGTTATATATTTTTTCGGCTGAAAAATTATACTTTTCAACTACTTCTACCAGTAGTGTAAAAAACTGAAACAGTGGAAAACTTTTCCAGCCATTCGAGTTCTTTAGTTGAATGGATGATCAACACCATTTAATTCAGCTAACTGAAAGGCGAGACCACTGCATTCTTCCATCGTAAACCCAAATAATCGTTCTTCCATATTTTTTAGGTAACGAGCGATTTCCTGTTCCTGCGTCTGTGTAAAAACTGGCTAGTAATTTCCCATAGTTTTTGAAATAGGCACATCTGGATCATTTTTTCGTTTTTTTCACATAACGTTCGAGTGTGGTTTGCGGGACATTAAACTGAACCGATGCACGGTAATGTCCCATTTCGCCGTTGATTACAGCTCTGACCGCCCCTTCCATAGACTGTGTAGACCAGCTCTGCCTCTGGGTGACACGTTTGTATTTAAACACCATCTGAAACAAAGTACCTAATTTAAGGAAGGGCAAAATGGGGTACCCCATTTTACCCTACCCTACTCTACCCCGTTTAGCCCGCTTTGCACTACTTTTAGGTTAAGTGTTAAAAAGTTCTTAAAACATTGTTTATTTGAACAACCGCTACGACATATTACGCTCAAAATAGTACATGTTTAGCTGAAATGAAAAAAAATAATGTGCAAATAACCTAACAGTACTTACCTTAGTTTAAATCGGTCTTAACAATTACAACTACTACTCGTCCGTTAGTCACACAATACACTTCAGTCGCCTACAACGGTATTGTTTGCACTACCGGTCTTAAAACTCGATCAAATTACAGAGGCTCGTCTCCTGCAAGTACCTGTGACGGTACAAAGTAGATAGAGTTGGGGGTTTCGTTCTCAATCGCCGTACCCCGTCTTGCCCGTACACCCCGTTGTGCCCGCCCTTCCCCTATAAACTAAAACGGGTTCCCGGGACTTGACTGTATACCATGTAGTTAAAATTTCTAACATCAAAGAAAGAAACTCCTTAGTAGTAGGTATAATTTAACTAAAAATCTTAAAAAAAAATGTACTTGAAAAATAGCCTCAAAACCAAACAGTGTTTATATGTAGAATTCAATTTGCATTCTTAAATTGTAGAATTGTAAAGGCTCAAAGCCGATGTTAGCGGATACTTTCCGGGAACATTACGAGAGCCTACCCGAAATCTCAGAAAACCATATTAGTCAACTGACGTCTGACGACAAGTCGTCGTTATACCTAATTGGTCGTTTTTATTTCTTAGCTGCTCTCCAGAGGGAATAATCAGTTGCGCAATCAGTTGTTAGTTCTCTTAGATAGCTACAAATTGATTAGTTATTATTTTTTTTAATTTCTCTCTTAAGCTATTAAGTAGCATTATTTAGTTAAGTTTAATCAGATGGAGCTCTAGAGCATTCCCAGATCGTTCTCAGTTTTCGTTTCTCCTTGATAAGTTTTCTAATATCATTAGGGTACTTAATTATTACCTTTAACTCGATGGATCAGTTTAGGTGAGATATTCCACGCAAAAAAATATTGTGTCTCCACATCAATTTTATGTTTAGTTCTCAGTGAAACTTTCAGATTGATTGTTTCTTAAAGTGAAGCTGAAAAGTCCGCCAATCTGTTAGTCAATTAATTAATTTAGAAGGTGGCCGTCTTTAAATAAAATCATATATTAAAATACGTAATAAAGGTATATTTTATAAATTTTAAATAAATTTTATTATTAAATTATTTCAAAAAGCACTCATTAACAAAATTGTAAGATAATTAGTTTAATCCGCTAATTGAGGACTTTCATTTGACAAATAAGTAATTAACCTTGAGGGATCAATATAGAAAATTCGTTTACTTTAGCTCTAAATGTTTTATTATCTACTTATAGCTAAAGCATTTACTCCTATTACTATACTTTGTCATCTTTTAATTATTCCGTTTTCATACTTCAGCTTTAACTGGAACAAAGTTTATTATTTACGATTATCATTATAATGACTGCCTCGTTATTTACTGCTACTCCCAATGGTAACAGGCAGGATATTCGCTTTTGTACTGTACAAATTAGATTTATATGGAAACGGTGACTCCATAGAAAACCGGTAGAATAAACTAAAAAAGAATTATGAGGCTAAGGATGCTCGTCGCAATTTATCCCGTGTCTCTAAACTGCCCGACTCAATTATATTCGACCAAATTTAATGCGAAGTGGCCGAGCAAAATCACCGCTTTTTAACCCTACATACAATTATTATACTCGTGTTTAATTTATTGCGATTTGTGCGCTAAATCATTAGATTTATTAACGTTTTGGGCTGTTGATTTTTTAAGCCTGTAGTTTTATTGATGAGCAATTTTTAAATTCTACAAGTATTGTTTTCAGAAATAACAGAAAAAATTAGATGCAAATAGATAAGATTTATTATATACTAGAAGTAAATTGTATTGTACAAAAGACTTCTCCCCTACGATGAAGAAATAGTAGGAGGATATCAGTGCGGTTTCCGTCCTAATAAATTAACAACGGACCATATATTTACAGTGAGGCAGATCCTTGAAAAAACCCTAGAATTCGGCGTCTAAAAACAGTATGTATGCAATTTTATATAAAAACTCCAATTAAGGAAAATTTCTCTATCAAAGTCGACAACGATTTTATCACTTTATCTGATATTACAAAGTTTTTAGGACTACATCTTAAGAGTAATATGAGCTGGGAGGCACATATATTAATCATGTGTGTTATAAAATTAATTCTGGATACTATGCTCTTTTGCAACTGAAATACTTATTTACAACGGAACAGATACCCAATGTTTATTACGCTATCATCTATTCACATTTGTTATATAATATTGTTGTATGGGGTAGTGCAACAAATGTCTCGAAAGTTGCTATAGTCCAAAAACTCATAATTCGCTTGATTTTTAATTTACTATATAGACATACTAGGTCTGGATCCCGCGTATGAAAAAAAAGTTGATTAATAGCAAGCTGAAAATTTGTCAATAGCTTAAGGGTGTCTAGTCGGATAAACTTTGATATATGGGAACACTGGAACAGGGGCAGTTTTAATTGTGGAACAGGTTAAAAATTTGGAACGGTCACACCACGAAAACGGCACATTTATTTTGTCCGACAGAACAGACTTAAACTCTCCGAACAGAGATTAAACTCTCATGCAAAAATCAGACTGCTATTTATCACCTGTCATAATTCCTGTCATTTGACATTATCTACATGTTCCACTCATTAAAACGCCCATTTGGTGATAAATAGCAGTCTGATTTTTGCATGAGAGTTTAATCTCTGTTCGAAGAGTTTAAGTCTGTTCTGTCGGACAAAATAAATGTGCCGTTTTCGTGGTCTGACCGTTCCAAATTTTTAACCTGTTCCACAATTAAAACTTCCCCTGTTCCAGTGTTCCCATATATCAAAGTTTGTCCGACTAGACACCCTTAAGCTATTAACAAATTTTCAGCTTGCTATTAATCAAGTTTTTTTTCATACGCGGGATCCAGACCTATACGTGTAGAGGACATTTTAGAAAATACCAAATACTCACTGTTCCCTCAGTTTTTATATACAAAAGTATTCTGTACACAAAAGCTAATATCAATACATTGACATCAAATTCAGATGTACACTGTACACAATTATCGTACTAGACAAAAAGATTTCTTTAGGGCTCCTAAACATTACACTTCCATGTTTGAAAAAAGCCCTGAATATAGCGGCATAAGGTATTTTAATCAGCTCCCATCTAAAATAAAAAGTGAGGTAGGTGATGATAGAATATTTAAGAATAAATTGAAGACTTATCTCATTGAGTCATGATTTTATAGTGTCTCGGAATTTATGTCTTAGTATGTTGTTTCTATGTTTATGTGTATGTTTATATTGTACAGGTAGTCTTTAACGTTTCTATTTTTTAAATGTCTATATTCTTTACTTTGACATGTCCTACATATTATGTAAATAATCTGTAAGGATGAATAAAGTATTATTATTATTATTATATTTTTCAAATTTCATGTCAATAACTATAAGCGTTTAATCTAAGGTTCTTTAAAATGTAAAGTTTGCTATATTTTACCGTCAGCGAACAGACTAAAAGTTACGTTGTTTAAATTAGTTATACTAATAAAATAAAGCTCTAACGTGCTGGTTATTAAAGCGACTTGAATTAATAACCCATATTAAAACAATAGCTTTTTGGTGAATAATTTTAAAGCGTCGTTTATCGCGTCTAAACTTTTACTATTTTGCTTGTAAATGATGGATGATAAAAGTTTTCAAATAAGTATTTTACATGATTATTTAATTCTTCATTATGCCAAAACTTTGTCTTTTGAATACAGTCTCGTAAATTAGCTAGATGCAATTTTTGAATGGAATAAATTACATAACACGAAACTAACACCAACTGTTGTTTATTATAAGGTATTTATATTTGAATGTCGGTCAGATACTCTGTCTAGCGGTCTGAGGCGCTAGATCGACTAAATCAATTCTTAGTCCAGAGAAATAAGGTTTTTGTCGGGACACTTGAGCAGCCAAGTTGCAAATGGATTTTTTGGGTACTATATACGTAATACAAAATATAATAATGTATTTTAATTATATTATATTAATTATAATATTAATTATATTATATTTTAATTTAATATAATATAGTAATTTATAAATACAAAAATGCCCGTCACAGTTCGGACGAGAAACTTAGTTATTAACAAATAAGGGTCAAAAATGGCAGTTTTTTCGTTTAAATCGCTACAGGTAAAAAATAAGGTAATTAAATATCTTATTAATAATATTCTTCTTTTTGTAGATGAGCACTTTATAGCACTTTGTAGATGAGTTTAAAATGGCACTTTTTGAATTTTGGTCCGATCCTTTTTTGTTTCGGAAAGTGCAAAATAAAACTAAAATTTCAAAAACAAAAAATGTGCTATAACTTTTGCGAAAATCGCTTTAAGACTTTCGTATTACACGAAAAGTTGAGTCAAATATTCCATATAATGCACAAAAAATTTTAAGACTATTCGTCAATTAGTTTAAATTTGATTCAAAGTAGATAACCTATGTATGTTCTGGCACATCCCCTAAATCGCAACCCTTAAATATTAATAAATGCCAAACGGCTTAACGTAGGATGACGTGTGACGTATCGTTGGAAAGGGGATGAAAAAGGGGTTGAATGCAGTATGTGGCGTGCGCATCGGAATATGCCAAAAGGGCATTACGTCATATCTTCGTTTCTATTGGTCCGATCGTGGCGTAAGAGGGCTCGTCGGAACGGGGAGGGGGTAACGAACACATAAAAAACAAAGATGGCGCCAGTGCCAAAAGGGCATTACGTCATATCTTCTTTTCTATTGGTCCGATTTTGACGTAAGAGGGCTCGTCGGAACGGGGAGGGAGTAACGAATAAGTTGAGACAAAAAACAAAGATGGCGGTAGTGCCAAAACGGCATTACAGCATATATTTGTTGCTATTGGTCCGATTATGACGTATGGAGTGTCAAATGAAAGCGGCGGCGACACAGAAGCCAACTGTCAATTCTTCTTCTGTCAACGTTCAATATTAACTGTCAATTCTTCTTTTCCGTATAGTGCCTAACAGAACGTGACATTTGACGTATGACGTGACATTTATGTGTGACGTGGCAAAGCGCTGACATTCGACGCAGAACGTGACATTTGACGTAGATATGTGACATTGTTCAGTTTTCCGTCCGACATTTGACGCAGAACGTGGCATTTATGAGACATTGTGACACTGAGCATGTTCAGTACTGATATGAATCCCACCGAGTACATACATAGGGTTATGGAATTTCAAACTAAACTTAATCAGTTAAATAAAGATATTAAATTATATGAGGATATAAAACAAATTAAAAGACATTTCGATAGTTTGCATATTGAGGACAAATGTGGAAGCCTGAAGAGTTGAATTTACAGCAGCAGCAGCAAGGTCTTTACGCTTTTAGAAAACTACCACAAGCTACATATCCATTGAGACGTATTCAGCCTACACCATGGGTGCCAGCAACAACACCAGCGAGTATGTGAAAAGTGAAATAGACAATGTCTTTGCAATGTCTTGTGTAATATTAGCATCTATATTTATCTTAATTTTAAAAATTATGTTTGAAATTGTAAAGAGAAAATTTGAATCTTCATGTAATATAAGACTTGATCAGTAAATAAGGTGTTTAAATAAAAAAGCAAAAATCTCTCTCTAAAAATATTTATTTATACATAGAAAAATTACAATGGTAATATTGTATAAGAAAACCAGTGACGTAGACGATCCACATTTCTTTCTGTACACGAAAATAGTCCAACGGCGTGACAGGGGTTTGTAGCAGGACCAACGTTTCCAGTAGCAAGAGACGTGCCATCAAACTTGCAAACATCAGTAATAAGGGGAAAAACTCCAAAAATGTGACATTTCTTGCTTAAAAATTCTGCTTTTTGTTCTCCTCGAACGTATATGTAATCGGCTGCATACAACAACTTGGTTTCTAGTATTTCATGTATTTTGGACAATTCTACTGCTCCATCAGAATATCGAATGCCAAGCAGTTTTTTCTCCACGTATGATGCTGTCTTCTTATCATCATTACTTAGCGCATTGAATGGTTTCGGAGGTAAAAAGATGTAATGACTTCGTTTAAAACCTATTTCGATGGTAAGTTCTTTGGGAACAAACCACCCGTCCACAGCGAATCCCTGAATATCTACGAATGCTACTCTCATGATGACTGCTCTTGTACTACTGACACTTTATGCGTCTAATTTAGACTTTTTACAATTTCGGTAAGTGGGTAGTACTCCATTACGCAGTCGTGAATTATAATGCAGTAGGCCTTGGTATTTTCGGGAAAACCATTATGTGCTTCAATATCTAGTTTTACGTCAACAGTGGATGCTTTCATGCTTTCTTCTTGTTTTGAACAGTCGATGACGAACAATGCACGATTCTTGAAAGCTGAGAAATCGAGTAGAGGTCGCTTTTGGTGGGAATGTACGTAGCTGGGATAAAATTCGGTATAGTTGAAATAGGCCTCGTTGTAGTCAGTTTTGCTGAAATCCAACTGCATTCTCTCGTTTGGCCAATATTCTCCATTTAAGGATAATCTAATACTTTGGATGCTAACATTGTCAAATAAGGTAGGATCAGCTGTAATCGTGTTACGTTTGCCTGTTTGAAAGAAAACAATGACATAACGTGGTCTTTCAACTGATGTGCTAGTTTTGACGGCCCAAACTTCACGCCTAGCACCTTTGGTAATGGTAGGCAATTCGTGCAATTCCCACTTTCTAAATGGAATAACTATAGGTTGATCTTGTTGAATGGACTTCATTAGTTCTAGTTTAATTTCGTCATTTGGAAATATGTGCTTCACTCTGAGTTCAATGTTGGTGATGTTAATCTTTGCTTTTGTAGTTTCATCAGTAATAATTAAACAATCGTTGTCGTTTCGAGCTCGAACTAGTCTTATTGTTTGACGACCACACGTAATCATTGGATAATCGTTGAAAATGTTAAAAATATGCTTAAGAGGTATCTGTATGTTGAATGAATTATCTGCATCATGTAGAATGGGATCATTAGGGTAATTCCAACCCGCCATAACCATATAATGGGAATCTTCTTGATTGTAACACGTCATGGCACGTACAGCACTTACGATACCAGGATCCCGCACTGTTTCCATCTCCCGTGCGCTTTCGCTGTACGTACACGAATCGAAAAGAAAAGCACCCACATTGTTGGCTAGTTTGACTACGGCAGATCCTTCTTTATCGACGAGTGATCCTTTAATGCACAACAAGGTTTCGCTCATTGCAAAAAACGAGTCAACTTGATTAATGCTAAATTCTACAATATCATTACAGTTGAATGATTTGATGAATGGTGCATAAGTTCGGTATTCGGCCTTTCGAATCGACTCATCAAACATTGGCTTACGATAAATATCGAATATTGGAGGTATTACGCTGCTGTCGTTTGAACGAGCTCGTTTTCCATACATTGTTGTCATTTTTTAGTTTAAAACCAAGTGATTGTAAAAACAATTTTTTTGCGAACGTAAGAGGTTTCCGCTTCGACACAACTAATGGTGTTCTTTTAATACGATATTGTCGCTTGGACGGTTGCACAACTAATGGTGTTCTTTTAATACGATGTTGTCGCTTGGACGGCTGCACAACTAATGGTGTCCTTTGAGCAGTAGATAACCTTATTACTAGTCCCATTTCCCTCTTGATCTAAGTTCCAGCACCAATGTGTTCTCTTCTCCTCTAAAGTTTACAGGTCGTCCTTCTTGATCGAGAGCCAAGACAGTGATATTGGTAAGTTCACGCTGCGGCACAACGGGTAAATACAACAAATTGTGAGGAGCTTCGTCAACTGCGTACCCAGGATTTGATTGTATGACAAATTCGTAGATCGTATGAGCAGGTCTGTTACCGTCGAAGGCTCCAGTACTAATGTTACATTCAAAGCGTATGCTAGATACTTTAATAATCCTAACAGGTAGATTCGAAGTATGTATCCGTCCAGGATTGAGTATTGCCGGAGAAAATCCCAATACTGTACCAAGGCTATCAGGTTGCTTAAACGAAATCCTATATTTGCTAAATATTTGACACTGCAACGTGTTGTGGTTAGGTTTTAGACTAAATATCAATTCTGGTTTAAGCTCATTTTCAGCACCCAGTTTCTTTTGTATGTATTCTTCAATATCGGCAATTTCATAACATCCATCGGGAAAAGCAAAGTTTTGCCATTTGTTTTTGTCATTGCAGTAATAAAACTTGTTATTTTCAATGTTTGGTATACTGTTGTAGGAATGGAAGGCACGAAGAGCTATTTCGTAATCTTTTTTCGGATCCAACACGATTGGTGTGGGTGGTTGAAATGAAAATGTATAAGTGGTACTAACTACTCTCAACAACTGCGACATGATGACTGATTCAAGTCGATAGATTAATAGGTTTATATATATAGTTGAATAAACACCAATTTTTTTTTCACGTATTTTTTATTTGTTCTAAAGCAAGTTTACATAAATGACAAGATGCTTGAGAATCGGGTGGTCCATCCCAGTGAGTCCTCCAATCTGGTCTGTTGTAATGTATGAAGCACGGAAGTAGTATCTGCAAGTTAAATTCTCCTCGATATTCCCCAGGCAATTTATGCCATATACTTAACAATTCTGAAGGTCTAACAGTCCGTATAATATACTCTAGCGGTATGTGTTTTAGTTCTTCTTCACTATATTCTGTAAAACATTTTTCGCGAAACATATGGGACATAAGCAATCTACTACTGTCCATTATATAAAAATTTTAAGCATAAATGCCCACAAACGATTTGATTGTAAGTTTGATACTGGTGATTATTGTAGAAAATTCTGGCACGTGCACCCAGATATTTCACAAGTTCTTTGGTCGGCTTCAAATTACCAAATGAATCGAAATATTCCACGTCGTTGTTTATCTTTCTATATGCTACCCAATGTGTTCCGTTATGCGCGGACACATCCAAGTTAACTATTGCACATTCTCGTTGTCGAGGACCGTCTCTAGGCAGAGCGTCATTCATGAAAACTCCTCGAAAATGTGGTATGTTAAGTATTTTCGCGTAATGTGCAATGTCCAAGTCGTACAGCGGACGATTGGGCAGCTTTATTGGAAGTTTTTTTTCAAATACAAGCCGAATCCGCCTCTGGGTTTCTTACGTAGGTACAGACCCGAACCGATATGTTCCATTGCCTTATTATGACGTATATCCTCCTCCAATTTCTTTTGGGCATTTTTTGCGTCGACCACAGTTTTTGCCACCCCCGCAGCACCTCCTGCTAAAGCCCCCAATGCCGAAAGACCAGCAAAGAGAGGTATGAGTGGTAGGAAACCTCCAGATTTTAGTGGTAGTACGCGAGGAACATCAATTTCTTTTCGACCGCCAAGTCTTTTGATTATGGATTTTGCAATCCGTACAGCAGTCAAAGCAGTATCTTGTAACGATGCTCCTCTCTTCATGGACTTTGCAATTTTTGAGACAACATCGCGATTGAAAGAGTAACGCCCCTTTCTTCCACGACGTAACTGACATCCCATTCCCAATTTTCTTTTCGTCTTCATTCCACCGGTTACAAGTAAGGCAGCAGTTTTTTCACCAAAGCTAGCGTCTTTCGACTTGAATCGCTCCCAGGCTCTATTTTCCAATTCTTTATCGGCCTTGTGACGTTCTTCGAGAGATGGATGTTGCGAGTAAGCGATATCGTGCTGTTTACAAGCTGCGTCTAATGGATTAATGCCTGGATCTCCGCGTGCAAGACGTTTTTGTAGTTTTGTTCCAGCTATAAAGAACGTATTTTTTTTTACTTATAAAACACAACAAAATTGTCGCAAAGTTACTTACGTCCACAGTAATGATAACCGCCAGGAGTATGTAGCTCAAATGGCAGTTTATTAATTAAAGAGTTCACGAGACCTCCTCCTTCGATGACCAACATTGGACTGATGCCATGCAAGTGATGACATCTATAATATATTGCCGTACTTATGTACTACACTTGCCACACGATGAAGATCGTTCAACAAGAGCAGACGTTGCCAATTGATAATCTGGACATTGTCCAGAAAGTGACAGTCAGTAAACATGGTAAATTGCTACCAAACTCATTTAGAGCCATTATTTGCGGTCCAAGTGGGTGCGGAAAAACGAATGTCATGCTATCACTATTATTTAATCCGAATGGCGCCAAATTCAAAAATGTCTATGTTTATTCGAAATCCCTTTTTCAACCGAAATACCAACTACTGCAAGATGTAATAGCCCAAGTCAAAGGTGTTGGGTACTTTCCATTCAAAGACAATGAAGAAATTATCAGTCCAGATGAAGCACAACCAATCTCAATTTTTTTATTTGACGATGTTGCATGTGATGGTCAACAGAAGATTCGCGAGTATTATTCCATGTGCAGACATAAAAATATCGATGCCGCTTATTTATGTCAAACATATTCAAAAATACCGAAGCAGCTAATAAGAGACAATTGTAACATGATTGTATTATTCAAGCAGGACGAGATAAATTTGAAGCATATATTTGATGAACACGTATCGCCAGACATGTCGTTTGATGAATTTAAAAAAATGTGTTCAGAATGTTGGACGACAGACCGCTATGGTACTTTGGTCATTATAACTCCAATTGTAGAATTAAAATATACAACAAATTTGTTTGTCAAATTACCAGTCCTGGTGTTCTTTGGGAACAAACCACCCGTCCACAGCGAATCCCTGAATATCTACGAATGCTACTCTCATGATGACTGCTCTTGTACTACTGACACTTTATGCGTCTAATTTAGACTTTTTACAATTTCGGTAAGTGGGTAGTACTCCATTACGCAGTCGTGAATTATAATGCAGTAGGCCTTGGTATTTTCGGGAAAACCATTATGTGCTTCAATATCTAGTTTTACATAGCCAGCAAAACTGACTACAACGAGGCCTATTTCAACTATACCGAATGAAAAAGCCATTTTAAACAAAAATTATAGTCATTTAAAGATTGCCGGTCCACGGAGATTTAAAGTTGGCGACATTGTACGTATATCAAAGGCAAAACATTTCTTTGAAAAGGCCTACACGCCCAATTGGACTACAGAATTATTTAGAATTGTACAAGTTAAGATAACGAATCCTATAACGTATTTGCTCGAAGACATGCAAGGTACACCGATTAGCGGCGGGTTTTACTAAGAAGAATTACAGAAAACAAAAAATCCCGACATTTACTTGGTTGAAAAAGTACTTAGACGAAAGGCAATAAAATGTATGTTAAATGGTTAGGATTGGATAGCAAACACAACAGTTGGATTACTAGTTCAGATGTAGTTTAAGGATCTATATTTCGATACGCCGCGTAGACATACATTTTTTAGAAAATGCTGACAATTACACGCAAAGAGTGGGGGATTGAAAAAGTATAAATTCTCTCAGCAACCATCCCTCACATTCAGTTTGAGTTTCTCCAACCGACTTGTGTATTCAGTTGCAACAGCAGTACTATGGCTTCTCAAGATAGCGGATACGAAAGTGAAGAGACAATTATCTACGACGCTGAATTAGATCGAGTACTGGAAAAATATGAAGAAGCTGCCAAAGATGAACCATATTATTTATTGGAAACTACCTATCCAATAGGATGTTTTCACATAAAAATTGGCCTATCTCCAGCTCGACAGTTTTCTCCATCCATTATTCTGTACCAACATGGTAAATTTACAAGAATCAGTTTAAACACATTCGAGTGGACTACCCTAATTGAGATGTTTATACAAATTATGGAAGAATTTTTCATACCACCTTTGCCCACCTGTTCCGATGAGTACGATCCAATCGAATTTGAGTGTGGTGATTTCTGCAAACTAAGACAATTGGTAATGGAAAATGTAAAGTTCCTGACTATCGAGAAACATGGAATCGAATATTATTTATGTGAAGATGATGTAAGCCAGATCCTGAGAGCAAACGTTGATTTAGTGTCACAACGAGTGTCGTTATTGGACAATTTACAGTTTTTTTCGTATTATAAAAATGTTGTACGTTTTATTCAAAACAATTGTAAAGCTAGTACTAGTTTATATGGTCCGCTTGAACTTTTAACTGCGTTTTGTGAAATTTCTCCAGATACTTTGTTAAGTCAAGCTTTGAATGAATATGTATGGTATTATAAAATTAAAGTTGTAAATGATTTGGATAGTTGTGAATAAATGATATTAATAAATATGTTGTGTTTTATTTTTACCTAATATAAATAAAACAAACACAAATTAAGATTAAACAATTTTATTAATAAAAATTACATTATACAATGGATAATATTTTTTATATACGATTTACAAAAACTTTGCGATAAGTGATCTTTTCTTTTTTTTTTTAAGTAACCATATACTGCGCAAAAAGAAGAAAATTATTTATGCATTGAGCATCTACATTGAAAGGACCAAGTTGTATCAAACAAGACGTGATCAAACGAATTTTGACACCAATTATCTGTTAAATCATACAAATATTTTATTTCATATTCATGATATTCATTCCAATTAAGAACCTGTTCATAACCATAACATTTATTTTTTGATTTAAGTACGTTTCGGAAAAGTTTGAAACAGCTAAAACAAAAGTTTAAAGCAATAGCATCTGCTACAAATGCAGAAAAACAAACACAATACATATTAAGTTCTTTCTCTTTATAATAATTTGACTCACAAAGATGATTTCTTTCTGCTTCGTTTTCACGTTTTGTTTGTTCAAAATCTATTTGATCACATATTTGTATTTTATGCAAATAATCAGTTTCATATAATTTTCGAAAGCGATAAATACTATAATTATTACAAATTTCTACAGTAAGGCTCCACGGCAGTGGTGACATCTCAACAAATTCAGTTATCAAGATATTTTCACAAATAGTTTTTATAGATTGTGTGCGTAATGTTGTTACCATCTTTTCTTTTGCTGTATTTCTGCAACAACAACAACAAATAAATGTTAAGTGATGACACTGCCGTTTTATGTATTATAATGCCCCCACGGAAGCGTATTAAATGATTTTGGTATTAAGTACCGCTTGTCGTCATAAGGACTTAGAGCCGTTTTGGATTGTTCGATGCTAAATACTGAATGTTGATATGACCGAATACATCTTTGGCTTGCGTTTTGAATTTTGAATTCTTTAAGACATTTTTCATAATCTTCGTACGTAATTTTATTTCGAACGACATTATATTTCACTCCTTTTGCCTTTTTGGTTATTCCCAAATTGCTTACGTCGCTTTCAATTCTCTCTTTGTTTAGTTGTTTTCGTTCCAGGCGCTGTCTTTCTTTTTCCCTCTCCACGTCTGTTATTTGCATTTCAAATGTGTACATTTTTGATCTTAGCCCAATAAAATGTGTAATTATTTTCCCATTTGCCTCATCCTTCATTAATCCAGGGATTTTTTTTATTTAATCGTTCTATGTCATATGGGTTATTTTCGGCGTAGTCGGAGGTATCGAATTTGCTTGAATGTACTTTTAAAACCTCTCTATATGCATCTGAACATTGCAGTTCATAAATAAAGCTGTCTGTGTCCATGTACAGCAATGAACAGTTTTCTTCTCCCATCGTTGTAAGCATAAAGTTATAATGAAAATCGTACATACATAATTTGGATATATCGAGGATTGCTGCGCCTATATACAGGGGTTTATTAAAGCATACTTCTGATTTTTTCAGTTCGATAGCCACCAAATTCTCATGAAAGATCGTTCGACTATGAAATCGACTACTTGCAATCAAATTTTTAGCTCCGTACCTTCCATGCCATTTTTTACATAATTTTACGATACGATGACGTCTTATGTTCTCCATTGTCTTACCGAACACAGCATTATTCATTAATTTAAAGAGATTTTTTTCGAAGCTACTTGTGGCTGCTGTTCGTAAGTTGGTATTTAACTCAATATATGGTCGCAGCCACGCAGGTTGATTAAATTTCAACACTCTGTGTATCTTTGTTAAAATTAAACCGTTCTCTAATGCCTGTTTAAGATTTCTATAATGAATAATATATTTTGTTTTGTGATATAAGGTCGGTATTAACTTTGGCAATTTTGAACCGGGCGGAATGCGGTGTTCGGCAGCAAATGGAAAATCTTTGTGTTTATCATGCAATTCGCGTGGATACTCCAAGTCAACTTGGAAAAAATAGCCCTCTTTCGCATCATTCGGTATTGACATAATATCAATATGGCCTTCGGGAAGATTAGTGGATTTTGATGCAACACCAAATTTGGTACCATCTTCAATCCATTTGAATCCTCCTATTGGTAAAGCCTCACTCATGGCCCAGCCATACAGATTATTCACGTCTAAATACATGATGTATTTAGAGGGCCGTGTGGGGTCATACGTCGACATGTATTTGTTGTTGGCCTCTGAATATCTGTTGCTGCAAACAGATATTCCACCTCTTATGGCTCTTTCCATGAACAAAATCATATCCACATCTTTTAGCAATTCTAATTTACATTTTGTGTATCTCAACATACAATCCCACGTGTATCCTGGCATGGTATAATACCAAGCAGGATCTAGTTTATACGTGTCTCGACATTTTTGTCGAAACTGCTCAAACACATCAGCCAGCAGCAGAATATCTGTTTTCAAATACAAATCGCTGTATTCACCCAAATTTTTACAATTAAATTTATTCCAAACATTCTGCGCATGAGCATACTTCTCTTCACTAATATATTCATTATTTAGCTTATTATAAAAATACCTAATGTTGGGTAAAGAAGTTTCATCTAATTTTTCCAAACTATCGATATAATCGTAACAAAATACTCCTTTACAAGTTAACAAATTGAATGTATCATCATCTAAATGACTAAATTCTCGTTTTAAAATCTTCTTTTCCGATGTGTCTAGAATTGATGCTAATTCGTCTAGTGAAGCTCCCATAAATCTTAGTGAATCAATAAATCGTAATTTAATTTGGTGTTCGTCAGAGTGTAATGTAAATGAAATATATTTTTCTTTATTAATTGGAAGTAAACTCAAGTGCCCATGTTTGCATAAATCAATAATCATAAAATGCGAATCGTAACCACTAAAATTGTGAAAAACCACGGGAACAACAAATAATTTTTTAGAGTTCAAATTACATGCTTGGTGTGCAAATCCACGTACCTCTCCGGTAAAATGGTCGTGGTCTACAACAATTGTATCTGTTGTCAAAAAGCGTTTCTCACAAATATGGCACACCGTTGCTCCCTTTGTGTTAGGCTTTTCGGCGATAGGTATAATTGTTTTCAACTTGGAATTTACAAATTTGGAAATTTCAGCCATTTCTTTTGCAAACCACTCCATGCAATTTTCACCTCTATAGCTCTTAAAATAAGATAAACTGTCATCGTAAGCACATTTAAAATAATAACCTGCACTAAAAGGTACATGTTTCTGATATTTTGCTGTTTTACTCAATTTGACATTGGAATCCGTAAAATTATGTAATTGGCATTCAAAATCGGCATAAACTATAAACGGAGTTGTTTGTTTGTACGTAAAATTGCGAAAACCCACATGATCATATTTAGGAACAGTCATTTTGCATTTATTCATATCCGAACACATTTCTTCATGTTCTGCTAGTTTGCTTTCACAGATAAAATAGTTTAAACAACGATCGCAAATATGTGTTTTCCGCGTGTTCTTGTTCAATTGCGACTTTACTAATTTCCCTAAATCTTTAATCCAACAATAATGAAAACGTATTTCCGTCTGATCGTCATCTTCTGGAGGAGCATCGTAATCATTTAATTTTGGAAAATATTTATCTTGCACAAGAAGCAAATTAACATGCTTTTCCAACTTTGTTGGTGTCAGTCTGGCAGGTACTACTTCGTAAAATTGTTTGTCCTTAACTATATTTAATTCTAATACGAAAACATTGACTGATATGGCGTTTAGTTTTTCGAATTTTGAAATTTGATTTTTAATGGCATTGGGCTTTCTAATTTGTCCGTTTGAAAAATAGTAGAATAATGTGGATATTTGGATATTCTTTGTGGATTTGTAGTAACAGGATACAAAGCACTAACTATTGACCAATAAAAGCATGCTTGATCAAAATTACGAACATTGATACAAGCCTTTTTATTACTAATCACTTGTGGCAAGTCAATGAAGGACGAACCGTTTCCTATGTCCACTCTATTAATATTAACCTCTAATGAAATTACTTTAGACAGCGCGGCTCCTGAATCTTTTTCTGCAAATTCGGATAGCTTTGTATAAATTTTATCTTTAACATTTTCACGAAACCAAAGATGTAAATCGGTCGATGTATCTATAATAGCATTTTTCGTATTAAAATATTTTAAATCTAAACTTTCACTATCACTTGATTTTTTAATGAACTCCCCGCAAAATGCAGTATTGACTTTAAGTATTCTATGTGTTTTCAAAATAATTTTAATTTTGTTGCTAAAAACAGTATAAGCATCCTCTAAAAATTGGCCAATGTCCTTATGAGTTAAATTTACTATTACACCGGTTTTAATTCGACTGGCAAAACACGACACAACATTTTCCCATTTAACCCTATTGCGTAATTTTGAACTAAGCCCCATCCCAACATGTTTATTATTGAAATTTAAAATAATTTGTCTAAAATGCTTAAAATGACCTATGCCAGTTTGCAATTTTCTAACTGTTCCAATGGGCAGCTTATTGTTTTTAATTACTTTATTGCACCTCCAAATTTGACTATTTAAACGTCTTGTCCAAACTTTACGGTCCCTATCAGTGAATTTGTCAAAAATTATTTTACGAAGCTTTTTAATAATGTGAAGCAAATCATCAGACTGTTTAATCACTTGTTTATGTTGCATGGCTACTCAAATACAAAAGATACAAGAAAGAACAAGATCACTTACCCTTTTTTCCTTTATTCTAATAACTAGTTGTCTATTATCTCAAATTTGGCTGCTGGGTGGTGGTATCCAGTATCGATCAGTCCTCGAAATATAATGGAATACTTCTTAGTTGCAAAATCAGAGATGAATGGAGTATATACGTTTGTGACTCTATTTGGCAGGAACACAACGTTCTCCTCCAGTTCCAGCAAAACTACTTGGCCAAATTTATTTTTCACCAGCTTGGCGTCTATTACTTTTTGTGGCTCGTTTATTGGTAGTTCGTTTAATTTAATTATTGGTTTACGGTCTGCAACCAAAGAAACGGCATTTATTTTTGTTAAATCCATCTAAAACAATAAGAAACAATTGCTAGAAAACATGCACAAATCTTACTATTTTTCTATAAGTAATAGTTTAGAGAAAACAAAATCCACAGAAGTACGTAACAAAAACAGAGACATTAAAAAACAAAAAACGATAATTTACATTCACAAAATAATGTGATCGTGTAAAAATAAGATATTGTGAATTGTGAAGACCGACAAAAAATTGGGAACACAGAGAAATAGAAAACAGTAATCCACAAATTATTAAAGAAGAGGAGAAGGGAAATTCTTTGCACGTAATTATTTTCAAACTACATAGATAAAAAAAACACAAGTATATAGAAGGTCGGCAAAAGAAAATTGGGGAGAGAGAAATAGAAATAGTCCACAATTATTAAAGCAGAGTAGACGTAATTTTTTTTTTGCACGTAATTATTTTAAACATAGATATAAAAGAACCACAAGTACATAATACTAGCACAAGAACTTATTTAAAAAATATTTAAGACATGAAACACAAGTACACAATAAATACATACAGAAAAAATATTTAATATGAACAACAAAGATAGCTTACCTTGATTCAGTATTTATCACTGCACTGCGAACTAACTAGCGACACGTTCAGAAACTGTGGTTCGGACACAATTGGTGTACTTTATGCCTGTCGGAAACTCAATGAACTGGCTATCCCCCGATTTCTATTTATATAGTAGGTTAATCTGATGACGCATTAAAATTTACATGTATGTACTTGCAGGATTCTTTGAAACGGCATGTGCATATTATTGCTAGAGTTTGCGGTTTTGATTTCCGTTATTAACGCGTCGTGTAGAATGTGCTGTGTCATAATAATGAAATCGTATACTAAAAAATATAATTGATGCTTTTTTTTTTGCGGTCATTGCCATACATTCTTGCTAATCTTACACGACCTATTAAAATGCAATATTAGACATGTGAATATTATTTCTATAAGTTGCAGTTTTAATTTCCGTTATTGAAATTTGCAAGGTGTTTCTGACGATGTTGCAAAAATATAATCGTTGCTTTTTTGCGGTCATTGCCCTGCATTCTTACTATTGCGATATTATGTTACAGGTGTAATATGAGATTGGGAATGTGCCTTGCTTCCGCTGACACATTCGTTTTGTGTGACTAATGAAATTCTATTTAATACTTAGTATTAGATGTGAATTTTATGAATAATAAACTCGTATTTAATTTCTTCTTCTTCTTTGTGTCAAGCCATCTGTCAATTCTTCTTCTTTTCGGTGTGTCACTTCTTCTTCTGTTTTCCGGTTTGTCAATTCTTCATTGTGCTGTGCCATTGTTACTTCTTCTTCTTCTTTTCGTTTGTCAATTCTTCTTCTTCTTTTCGTTTGTCTTGTTGCTATCAATTCTTCTTCCTCTTCTTCTTTTCGGTTTGTCAATTCTACTTTGTGTCGAGCCATCGTCACTTCTTCTTTTCATTTGTCACGTCACCTTCTTCTTTTTCTTCTTCTTTTCCGCAGCCGTCAATTCTTCTTCTTCTTTCCGGTTTGTCAATTCTTCTTCATTTTGTTAAGCCATTGTCACTTCTTCTTTTAGTTGTCATGTTGCTGTCAATTCTTCTTCTTTTCCCCAGCCGTCAATTCTTCTTCTTCTTTCCGGTTTGTCAATTCTTCTTCATTTTGTTAAGCCATTGTCACTTCTTCTGTTAGTTGTCATGTTGCTGCCAATTACGGCACTGCCGCCATCTTTGTTTTTTGTTTCAACTTATTCGTTACTCCCTCCCCGTTCCGACGAGCCCTCTTACGTCAAAATCGGAACAATAGAAAAGAAGATATGACGTAATGCCCTTTTGGCACTGGCGCCATCTTTGTTTTTTTTGTCTCAACTTATTCGTTACCCCCTCCCCGTTCCGACGAGCCCTCTTACGCCACGATCGGACCAATAGAAACGAAGATATGACGTAATGCCCTTTTGGCATATTCCGATGCGCACGCCACATACTGCATTCAACCCCCTTTTTCATCCCCTTTCCAACGATACGTCACACGTCATCCTACGTTAAGCCGTTTGGCATTTATTAATATTTAAGGGTTGCGATTTAGGGGATGTGCCAGAACATACATAGGTTATCTACTATTCAATTTGTTTTTCGCAAAGAGCTTGTTTTTCGCAATGTTATTGTTCAGAAAATAATAATGACATAGCAATTCTGTGGAAACCACATGCAAGAATAATAGTTATATTTTTAAGATATTGAAAAAATCATTAAAAAGTCGTTTTTATCACTCCGAAAAAAGTTTAGTAAAATAGAGTCATTTTTGGCTTCTAAACGATTTGAATAACTTTGTTAATATAGACTATAGAGTAAATCTACTTTAGGATTTCAAAAGCTGGTATTTTTATACAAATTTTCAGAAAAAAAAAACTTTTTGCCTAGGTTAATTAGGTTCAAAGTTAACCATTTTTATTATGCAATTCGCAGTTACTTCTATATACATCACATTCTCCTGTAACAGCGTTAGTTACCATACTACTCCGAAACGGCTTTGCCGATTTTTATAAAATTTTACAAGTTTATCCTGTAGGATGTTGAAGAGGTTTTAATCTATTTTTTATACCCATAAGTTATAAGGGGGGTTGCCCCGACATGTTTTTTTATTTTTTTGGACAAAACTATCTACCTTAATTGTATATGATGTAGAATTAAAAAATACATACAACCCTTAATTTTCACTCTTATATCACCAACCCCTATTTGTTAATAGCCATCTATATATTTACATCTATAAAATTCTCCTGTCGCAGTGTTAGTTTCCATACTCGTCCGAGACCGCTTGACCGATTTTTATGAAATTATATATGTATATTCGGTAGGTCTTAGAATCGGTCGTAATCTATTTTTCATATCCCTGAGTGACAAGGGGAGTTCCCCCTAACATTTTGAAATATTAGGTGGGGTTGTGTGTACATAATGTACGCTATAAGACTACGAGTACATACAAATTAAAAAAATTATGATCAAAATCCATCAACAAGTTCCAGCGATGTTAATCGCAACATATGTTTGCAGAATCAGTTTCATTTTTTGAGTGCACATATTTTAGTAATTCCCCTCCACCGACCACGAATTAATTCCGTTCGGACGCCATTTTTAAGGCTTTATTAACCACTTTGTTAAGGTTCAAAGTTTGCTGAAACTTTTACACATAACCTATATGTCTTCAACTTCAAAATGGCTCCAATTAGGTTGCTTAATTGTTATAAACAAAGTAGCCCTGAATTAAATAAAAAAGTGGCTAACTTTGACCGTAATTAACCTAGACGAAAAGTTTTTCTTTGAAAATTCGTATAAAAATCCCAGTTTTTATTGTAACATTGTTTTTATTAACTACAGTCAATATTAACAAAGTTATTCAAATTGTTTATAAGCCAAAAAAGACTCTATTTTAGTAAAATGTTTTTTGAGTGATAAAAACGACTTTTTAATAATTTTTTAAATGCGTTGAAAATATGACTATTCTTCTTTCATGTTGTTTTCACAGAATTGCTGTATCATTATTATTTTCTGAACAACAACATTGCGAAAAAAAAGCTCTTTGCGATAAACAAATTTAATAAAATTTAAACTAATTGACGCATCCTCTTAAAATTTTTCATGCATTGTATGGACTGTTTGACTCAACTTTTCATGCAATATTTTTTTTTCCCAAAAGTTATAGCAAATTTTTTATTTTCGAAATTTTAGTTTTATTTTGCAATATCCGAAGCAACAAATAAACGGACCAAAATTCAAAAAACGCTATTTTAAACCTTGGCACATGTACTAAAAGAAAAATACTATAAATAAGACATTTAGTTACTCTATTTTTACCTGTAGCGATTTAAACGAAGAAACTCTAATTTTTGACCCTTATTTGTTAATAACTAAATTTCTCGTCTAAACTGTGACGGGCATTTTTGTATTTATAATGTATTATTAGGTATATAGTACCGAAAAAACCCATTTGTAACCTGGCTGCTCCAAAGTGTCCCGAACATGCTATATTTTTGCCTTATTTCACTGGTGTATCTATCCACCTGCCGAGCCCGTGCAGGTGGATAGAAAAATAAAAAGTAGTCTAAAATTGTAAAGAATCTACGGCTGGGTCTGGAATAAGCTGGTGTCTGATGGGCCTATGGGGAGCGGTATGGCAAGGGATAAGGGCTTGCGGCTCGGTGATACTCTTCCATAAATCCCTACCGGAAGGGCGTTGACGCCAAAAAACAGTGTGTATATACAGGGTGTAACAAAAATACAGGTCATAAATTAAATCACATATCCTGGGACCAAAAATAGTTCGATTAAACCTAACTTACCTTAGTACAAATATGCATACAAAAAAAGTTACAGCCCTTTGAAGTTACAAAATGAAAATCGATTTTTTCCGATATATCGAAAACTATTACAGATTTTTTAATGAAAATGGACATGTGGTATTTTTATGGCAGGAACATCTTAAAAATAAATTATAGTGAAATGTGTGAACCCCATAAAAATTTTATGGGGGTTTTGTTCCCTTGAACCCCCCAAACTTTTGCGTACGTTTCAATTAAATTATTATTGTGGCACCATTAGCTAAACACAATATTTTTAAAACTTTTTTCCTCTTAGTACTTTTTCGAAAAGCTAGTTTTTATCGAGATATTTTGAATATTTTTCAAATCCACCACATATTTGTATACTGACAAGAGACCTGGTAGTAATTTGAAAATTTATTTATAAATTACAATTTGAGATATATTTTGAACTATATTAGAAAAGGAGCCATATCTCGGTAAGAGGTGTCTTATCGAAAAAAGACTAAGAGGCAAAAAAGTTTTAAAAACATTGTGTTTAACTAATGGTACCGCAATAATAGTTTAATTGGAACGTACACAAACATTTGGGGGACTTAAAGGCACAAAACCCCCATAAAATTTTTATGTAAATGTATTAAAAAAGAAGCCGCAACTCGATTAAAACTGGTTTATCAAAAAAATACTGAGAGACAAAAAAGTTTTAAAAACATTTTGTTTAACTAATGGTACCACAACAATAATTTAATTGGAGCGTACATAAAAGTTTGGGGGGGGGTTTAAGGGAACAAAGCCCCCATAAATTTTTTATGAAGTGCACAAATTTTACTATAATTTCTTTTTATGATGTTCCTCCCATAAGAATGCCACATTGCCATTTTCGATAAAAAATCTATAATAGTTTTCGATATATTGGAAAAAATCAATTTTAATTTTGTAATTTCAAAGGGCTATAACTTTTTTTGTAGGCATATTTGTATTAAAGTAAGTTAGGCTCAATCGAACTATTTTTGGTCCCAGAATATGTGGTTTAATTTATGACCTGTATTTTTGTTACACCCTGTTTATTTAAATAAACAACAACGAGAATATGAGCTTATCTCATACGGAAAATAGATAATTATTTATACTTTAGAGATAGCTGCCCTTAAAAGCACATTCATCCGTACTACTCTCTCAAGTTGCGAAGCTTTGGTATTCTACGTCTTTGTACGCTTCCCTTTCCGTGGATATTTCCCCGCAGAATTGGTTTAAAAAAAGGTGTATCTCTCTAGGTATACTATGTCCTAGATGTTCCAATTTCCTTTTTTTTAATTTGTATTTGAAATTTTCTTATTCATTCCTCTCAGAACCACTTTTAGTCCGAGAGGTAGCGTCAAATTTGACCGGAGCATTTTGGCATTGCGGTTTTTTTATATAGTCAGTTGTTCCAAAGTTTATTAACAAATTATGTGTCAGCTGGCCCAAAACCTGGGTATAAAATGAAAAAAGAGCAGGAAAGTAATAGTAAAAATAATTACACTTTTATAAACAAGAACTTCTTATAACACCTACCACGTTTTTATTCTTTATACGACACAATAAAATAAATTACAGTCCGTCTAATATACTTACCGTTGCACGTCATTATCTACGTCAGAGATCTCAGTAAAAATAGTTGCCAAAATATAAAAAAGTCCTGAATCCATTTTAAATTAAATAGATCACATAAATATTATTGAAAACGTGGATTATACAACAAAACAAATTAATATTTAATGTAAATAAATAAAAACTTTAGAAATAGAAAACAAGAATTAAGTTATAACCTTACGTTAAAGTAAATAATAAAAACAGTAAAGCAAATAATTATAGTAAAGAATAAAAACACATATGAAGTGCCATCACTGCAACTGTCAAATAGATGTTACCAATGTATGCTAAAGTGTCACGTTCGTTCGATTACAGTTACAGTATATTCCGAACAAATGTGCTTCATAAAAACGTTTTATATTCCATTTATACAAATTAAGTGAAACATATTATTGTGTATTTCTTTAAGTTATACGATCTTTTACTACTTTAACACATAAATCTTCAAATATTATGTCTACGCGTATATTATAATAAAATATGTCTAGTGGCTGTAATTCCAGTTACTCAGCAAAATGATTGTAAAAAAGAACACACCTACCACTACCACCTAAATATTTCCTGTTGGTATCATGTGACGTCACGGGCTATACGCTGATGACGTGCAACGGTAAGTATATTAGACGGAGTATGGGTATTATAAAAACAGTTATTTTTCAAGAGACTAAGTTTTCGATCTAATAGCACATAAAATAACATTGAAAATATTACTCTACATCCCACCAGACTGAAAACAATGGGATTGTCTGAAAACAATTCTTTAGTCTCAGCATACGTTATGGCTTGTAAATTTTAGAAGCCTCGGAGGTGTAACCAGAGAAGGTTCCCATTGTTTTTAGTCTGGTGGATGTAAAGTAATATTTTTAATGTTATTTTATCTGTTTTCGTTCGTTGCAATACGTGACTGCACGCCGCGGTTTGTGCTGGTTGGGTCATAGAGATCAGCATATGTTCCTCCTGGTGACAGACTAATAAGTTGCGAAACCGGCAGAGGTGCTTGCTGCACCCTCTGATTGAACTAGAATATGATGCGGCTGAAGTTTCGTGTTGTAATGAAATTGAAAATGGTTATTCATTTTTAAATTATTTTTCAAATCAAAATATAAATTTTAAAAACAAAAAGGATTTCCGACGCCGGGAATCGATCCCGAAGAGCCTCGCGCTTGGGTAAAAGCCAGGTATTCTAACCACTAGACCAAAATGGATGTAAGGCACGGAGATAAATATTTGACATATAAATGGTATTCATCTACTTTCATATTATTCTTTCTATTTAAAACCCCGGAATCAAGCCAGCTGACAGACATTTTCGTTATCAAACAAGTACTAACTATCTACCAAAATAAATTTATAGAATTCGTGCCAAAATCACCGTAAAAATTTGACATTAACTCCCAGACTATTTGTAGCATGTTCTGTCCACGATATTTTCGAAATTCTGACACACTCAACTCGCTCGAAATATTCCAAATTTTTAATGGATGTCGCATTCAAAGTCCAAGATACAATTCAATAAAATAAAGTCAAGAAAACGTAGAACCTCGCCAACCTAATATAACTCTTAGCTCCGACTTTAATGTCCAGTTGTAACAACAAATAAACGATTGATTTTTTTTTTATTTGGATGGCCTGTTTATTTTAAAATATAATAATTGTCAGAAAACTGTCAATTAAAAAGAGAAATTTGAACGATTCTCCCAAAAAATATTAAATTTTTTACCATCAAATATAATAACAGAACACTTTTCATTTCTATTGAAAAAGGTTAAAATTTAATTTTTTTTGGGAGAATTTTTAAATTTTTTGTTTTTATTTTGACAGTTTTTTGACAATTATATTTTAAAATAAACGGGCAATCCAAATCAATCGTTTATTTGTTGGTGCAACTGGACATAAATCTCTTATGCAGAGCACTCTCCTCAATTTGTGTAATTTGACATGAGATTAATAATTATTTAAAATATTATGTTCATAATATGGGATTTAGCCACAATTATTGATGTAATAAAAATAAGCACTTCAAACCGGTCAAACTTTCAGATCCTGTAAACAATACTTAAGTAAAGTAGGAGAAGATTTTCACGATTTTTTTACAAAAAAAACTTTATTTTGATCGTAACTCACTTAGTTTTGATGTTGATTCTAGATACATAAAAAAACTAAAAATAAAGCTTTTTGTAAACACTTTTAAAGTTTTAATAAGTTTTCCCCAAAAAGTGCTTCATTTTTTAGTTATTCAGATTGAAATATTCGATTTGGAATTTGGCGGATTAAGGCAAGCGTCCACAGGCCCGCATCGTACGCAACGGATTTTAGTTTGCCTTGTACAAAAACTTATGCAACTGCGTCCACTAATCCTTCCACGGATCGCATCATCGGCAATGCCGAAGGGTTGCTTCGAGAGGCAACTTTTGCGATGCTTGCCGATGAGTCATTCGGAATGCCGATCAGTGGACGCACCCCGCGCGCATTTAATATTTTTAATGTATAACTTTTTGTACGTAATCAAAAAAGAAAACTCAGTTTTATCTTTTATTTTATACATAGGTATATTCAGAAAAAATATCACAGGCCATGAAAGTTGATTATGGGGATCAAAGTATAATAAATATTGCTCGGTCAAAAAAGAACACAATTTTCTAACTAATTATACATTTGAATATAAAGGACGACACAAAACTGTTACACATTTATGTGAATGGAAAGTAGTAGGCTGAAAACTCCAGTGCAAACAGGGGAAGAGAACGTAAAGCAATGAACTTTTAAAAAAATATTATTAGAGTTGTTAATGATGTTGCTGAAAGAGTTGTAAAATTGATGCAAGACATTTCATTGTCCCTCACAAAAGATGAAATAGCAAACACTAAATTTGAAGTAAACGCGCCACAAAATAGTTTCAAAATTCAAATTGTGTCAAAGTTACTCTTTTGTGGCGCGTTTTACTTCAAATTGAGCAAATAATATGGAAAAATCTTTTAAAACAAAACTAGAATTTTATTTTGCATCAAAATGAAAATACATTTTCGCGCCACATAATATTCATATCAGATCTTTTGTAGCTGGAATATTCTATGCGCCACTCATTTTTAAGGCGTTTAGTGGTTTTTTATTCTTGTATTAATTATACAGGGTGTTTGAAAATAAGTGCGACAAACATTAAGGGGTAATTCTGCATGAAAAAATAACTACAGTTCGCTCGATCAACCTGTGTCCGCAATTGCTTCGTTGTTGAGATACGGAGTGTTGAATTTTTTTTTAACTGACCATTTGTTGCTTGGTTTAAAATCGGTTGAGATATTAAAATTAAGTTTGGTCGGTTTTAAGAGATAGTTCTTGTGCATTTTTTGACACACAATTAAGAATTTTATATTCATCATTAGCATGCATACGGGTAATGGTCTGAATTTAAAAAAAATAGTACCCCTCTGAGGTATTTTAAAATAAAAATCCTGTTTGAATTCCTCGTTCAATATGCGACAAAAAATCTATCTTCCCTTTTTTTCTTACGACGCGCCGTTTATATGCAAGAAATAAAACATCTTTTAACGCTTACAAAGTATTCGAAATAAGTTTCTATACATTCGTATAAAAACTTATCTCCAATACTTTGTAAGCGTTAAGGTGTTTTATATTTTGCATGAAAACGGCGCACAGTGGGGCAGGAGAGCTAAAAAGTTGGCATAAAATGAAAATACTAAATGCAGTATTTTCTGTCGCATTCATTTTAATTAAATAGTACACAATCCTGCCTATGATTTGGCATCATTGTTTTCCCATTAAATCCTCCTCCACCAGTTGCGACGCGTGGCAAAGGGCACATGGTCCCGTATTAACAATGCATAGGCCGCGATAACGTGATTCGACTTACGTTTGATCCACTTATTTTAAGTGAAAAGTTAATTTACTAGTAAAATTGGCTACGGATATTTGATCTTCAGGAAAGTAACAATATTATTACAGATGTGATATAATAATTAAGTAAATATAGTCTCTTATAATATATTTTATAAAATTACCTGTACAAAATATCAAAATATGCATTTTTCAAAAATAGCAAGTGATTTGTTAGTGTTCCCAGACTGATCCAACTTTAATTTTGTTTTATTTTGAAAGCTTGAGTATTATTCTTTAAAAAGTCATTTTAACTTTTTGCTCATATTTGCTCCTATTTTCATAATTTTATTTTTTGTGAGGTTATGTTGACCTAAATAAATTGAATAACACTCTATTCTAATTTTTCGTTATTTGCATAATTCAAGCATAATAATTCAAGAAAGTGTAGTAGATGCAAAACAAATTAAGATGTATTCCACTTTTTGTTGATTAGTAGTGATCCATTGATCATAAGCAAAAGAAACATAAAAAGAAAGAAATTAGAACACCTTCCAGTGGAAGCACTGCATATTAGTGCATAATATATTATGTTCAAATCTCCGAATGTGCAAGATGTTGACGTCACATATGATGATTCTGATGATGATCTGTAGTTTAAGTTTTTCAATATTTTACCTACAAAATGTTATGTTATTCTTATAAATATGCGGTAAATGGTTTTAAAGAACATTTGGTTAAGCAATTTTTCAAAAATAATGTTAACACAATTGTTTTGAGATATAAATAATATTAGATAATAATAAATAAATAAGATATAAAATAAAAATGACTAAACTTCAAATATCATTTAAATCAATATCGGTAGTAACTACGGACATTCAGCTTTGAAAATTTTGAGCAAAACATTTTTTGAACAAGCCACACTTCAAGGGAAAATATTTGTAAAGCGAGGCTCAGGAAGAAGAAGAACATCCTGGTTAAAGAACTTCAGAACCTGCTTTAACACAACATCTGTGCAGCTTTTCCGTGCTGCTGCAGACAAAATAAAGATTACCATGATGATCGCCAACATTCGTCACGGATAGGCACATTGAGAAGAAGAAGAAAACTTTGAAAAAACATCGTTTTTTTATGTACACACAACTTATATTATTTGAAAAAAAAAATTGGCCATAATATATCGACAATGATTTAATGCCAACTTATGTTGTCTCTTGCCCCACTGTGCGGCGCCTCGTTTGAACTTTGTATTATTTTCACACATAGGCACTGATCAAACGGAAAAGGAGCAACTTATAAAGATATTGTTTTGGGCTAATTCTTTTTTTTAACATATTATTTCTTTTATTTAATTATATTTATTTAATTACATTTAAAGCTTTTTGCTATAAATATAGGACAGTTTTTGTTACTGAACTATAAGTTTTCCTGTGAAAAAGAAAATAAGGAGCGATAAATATAAAAAATTCGATTCATTATTTTTTAAAACAGCGTTGCTAAAAATTTATTTTAAAAGAAAACTAATAGCTTGTATGGGCTTCTCTAACTCATCGATCTTTTGCACAACAACGTCCAGGCATACTTCCAATCACATTTCGAATAGATTAATCATCTAGTTGTTTCCATTTTTCCACGAGAACTTCCTCGACATGTTGCAGGTTTTTGGTGACTAACTATCTTTCAAGCGCCTCCCGGGAGTATCCCAACTGTGTTTAATGGGATTTAAATCTGCACTCCTCGCTGGCCAGTCAATAACCTAAATATTGTGGGTAGTCAAATAATTTTGCACTATCCTGGCCACGTGCGGTCTCGCATTATCTTGCCGAAGAAAAAGTTCTGGACTCATATTTTCAGCACAACATGTCTATCAAGAAATTCGTTTGTGTACTGCTTTGCCTCATCGCCCCTCACCGAATATCTACCAGGTCAAAACGGTCACTTAAAGTTATCCCAACCATAATTGAACCTCTGCCAAAAGCCTAAGTTTCTTGAATTGTGGAATCCAAAAAGCGCTCGCTTCGTCTTCGCCAGACTCTAACACCTCCATTAACATGATTTAAGAGAAATATGGACTTGTCAGTAAACATCATGTTAGTCCATTTTGCCATGGTCCAATTCATGTGTTCGGAAAAAACGCATCTGGATCTAAGATGTGCAGTATATTCCAGTCATTTTCAATGGGTTCTGTTGTAAAGCAGTTATTTATCCATTTAAACGCTTTTCCTAATTTAAAAACAGTTTTAAAAAATATTAGTGTTATTTTAATAGATATTTTAAAAATCCTACTCTCCATTTAGTCCAGGGCGCATCTGTTTTGAGATGGACGTTGAGAGGTGACTCAAATTTTTTTTGCAGAAATTGCTTGAAAATAACTCAAATAATAATATTTGAGTTATCCTCCCACTCAAAATGGTTCGGAACATTGTTTAAAAAATCAAAATGCCAAAATATGAAGGAAAAGTTCAATTTTTTTATTGGTTTTTGATTATAACTTTAAAACTATTCTAACAATAAAACACTGAAAACGTTTGTTTTCTATACTTCCACAAAATTTATTATAACTAAGTGACTACAGCTGTTTCGGCAGAATGCCTTTCTCAAGTGATATAGTTTACAATGTGTTTGCCTTTTTAAGTCTTCAACTGAAGAGGTTGAGGAGTGGGGAGCTGTTTGTCTCGAGTTGGTCATTCAGAATTATATCTGTATTTTTCAGTTTATTAATTTCCATAGATTCTAAAAAAGATAGTTTAAGGCCTTTGTTTTGAATATGCAGAATTTGAAACTCTTCATTGAAAGAATGATTATGATCTAGAAGGTGAAGTTCGTATGTAGAAGTGTCTGTTTTTCTATTGTTGAATGCCCTTTTGTGTTCTGCTATCCGTTTGTCAAAAGTTCTGCCAGTTTGACCGATGTACGTTTTCGGACAGTCACCACAAGTTAGTTTGTACACACCACTCTGTAGTTGCTTTCTCTTTCGGCTTTTATTGTTCTTAATATATTTGCTTAAGTTGTTGTTAGTTCTGAAAGCTGGTGTTATTCCTTTCTTTTTTATCTATCTGGCTATTTTTGTTGTTATCTTGCCAGGATATGTGAGAGAGCAGAAGGTACTGGGTTCTTTCTGTGGTGGTGGATACACTAATTTCAGGGCTTTCTTATGGAGTTTTTGGTTTAAAATTTTGTTAACTGTTTGTTCGTTATAGCCGTTGTTTACTGCTATTTGTTTAGTGATGTTTAGTTCTATCTCGAAGTTATTTTTTGTCATGGGAATTTCTGTCAGTCTATGTATCATGCTATGGTAGGCTGCTAATTTGTGTTGTGTAGGATGGCATGATGAATTGTGTATAGTTGTGTCAGTATGGGTAGGTTTATGATATACGAAGAACTCATGTTTGTTGTGTAGTCTGGAAATCGTTACATCTAGAAAGTTTATGGAGTTATTCGGTTCTGTTTCTATTGTAAACTCAATATTATTATGAAGTGAATTAATATATGATAGAAATTGGTCAAGTTGTCTGCTAGTTCCTGTAAAGTATACTAGTATATCATCCACGTATCTCCACCAATATAAGAACTGTTTAAATACGGGATGTTTAGAAATTAGATCAATTATTTAAAACTATTCATTTCTGAGAAAAGTTGTACTGACAAAAAAGTTGCGTAATTAAATTTCGTACAATAAAGAATTGGTAAAAAATTTAAAAAATAGTCACCCTTGTTGCAAAATAGCAATAATTGCGAAAAAAAACCATACAAAAACCATAAAAAAAAGTATTCACATTTCAAGGTTTTCAACCATTTATAAGGACCTTCAAGGGGGCAAAAATGGTGAGATATATAAAAATACGGAACATAAGGAAAATGAAAAGGAAATCATAAAAATGGCTACATGGAACGTGCGATTTATTAACGGTAAGGAAGAGGAAATAATTGAAGAGATGAAACTACAAAATATAGACTACTTGAAAGTAACTGAAATAAAAAAGAAAGGTAGAGAAATAGTAGGTCTAAATGAGGATTATCGCTTATATTGGTCAGGAGTTGACTTAACAGAATGGGGCGCGGGAGGTGTAGGCCTAATAGTAAAAACAGAAAAGACAAATAACATAATAGGTGAAAGATATATAAACGAAAGATTATTGGTAGTGGAAGTAAAACTAGAAAATACAAATATAACCAGCATAATCGTAGCATATGGGCTAAATGATAATGCCAAAAAAGAGGAAACATATGAATTCTTTGAAATATCACAAGCAGAGATGGATAACGAAGACACATTATATTAATGGGAGACCTAAATGGTAGAGTGGGAAGAGACAATAAAGGGATTGAACGATACTTAGGGCAACATGGAGAAGAAATGAAAAATGATAACGGAAACAGAATCATAGACCTACAGTTGGGTCCGCGAATTTTTACCCGTGCGTCATCATTTAAAGCACACGAAATAAGTCGATGATAAGTCGGAAATTGAAATTTACTAAACGTAACAGCAAGTGACAGTAAGTGACTTGCTGTTGCGTTTAGTAAATTTCAATTTCCGACTTATCATAGACTTATTTCGTATGCTTTAAATGATGATGCACGGGTAAAGATTCCCGGACTCAACTGTATGTATAGCAAATGATATGGTTATAACGAATTCAAAATTTATGCAAAAAGACATACACAAATATACTAGAGAAATCTCATTAAGAAAAGAAAAATCCATAATAGACTATTTCCTAATAAAAAGAAAAGACCTAAAGATGATAAAAGACGTAAAGGTAAAAAGAGAGGCTGAAACAAGCAGTGACCATTACTTGCTTATAATGTAACTAAGGGTGCACACACATAACGCAACAGAAAAAAGAAAGAAGATAACTAGATAAAAAATAAAAAACTACAAATTAAGAGAAATAGATAGTAAAGAGGAACACCAGAAGAAGTTAACCAAACAGTTCGAGACTATAAAGGCAATTAACACAGGAATAGAAAATACATGGAAGCAATTTAAGGAAATCATATTGAAAACAGCAAAAGAAGTATGCGGAACAACTAAAATCACAAACATATATTCGAAGAAAAGTAAATGGTGGACAGCGGAAATACAACGTAAAGTGAAAGAAAAGAAAAAAGTATGGAAAATGTATTTAAAAACCAAATCGAAGGACGATTTCGAAAAATATAAAATGGCCAAAAACGACATTAAACAAGAAATTAAAACGGCAAAAAACAAGTCTTGGGAAGATTTTGGACACAAAATGAGTGAAAACTATTTTAATAACCAGAAATTATTCTATGGTACATTGAAACAGCTAAGACAAAAGAAAACACATAGATTAAAAACATAAGAGATAAAGAAGGAAATATATTAACTACAGAAAGAGAAATAATGCAAAGATGGAAGCAGTACTTTGAAGAACTAACAGAATAGAAACAATATCAACATGAAAGAGAGGAAGACATGATCGAAAATACAGAGGAAATGCAGCAAATAACAAAAGAGGAAATTGCAGAAGCCATTGACAAATTAAAATTGGGAAAATCTCCAGGCCAAGATGAAATCACAGCTGAAATGTTAAAGTACATGATTGAAAATTCAAAAGAAAAATTCCGAGAACTACTAAATGAAATAATCACAGCAAAGGAAATACCATCTGATTGGAAAACAGATATAATAGTATCACTGTTTAAGAAAGGAGACGCAAGAAATTGCGAAAATTATGGGGGTATTACATTGACAAGCGTTCCTGCCAAAATATTCAATAGAATAATTGAAAAAAGGCTAAGGGAAAAACTAGAAATAAAACTAGAAGAATCCCAGCGAAGAATCCCAGCATGGCTTCAGAAAAGGAAGGAGTAGCCAAGATCTGATATTCATATTGAGACAAATAGGAGAAAAACTATTGATGAAAGGCAAAGAGATACATATATGTTTTATTGATCTGAAAAAAGCTTTTGATAGAATAAGAAGGGAAGATATACGGAAATGTTTAAAGAAGAATGGAATAGAAAAGGATATGATAGAAATAATTAAAGCCTTATATAAAAATAATAAAATAAAAATAAGGACTCACAATCAAGAATCTGATGAATTCCAGGCAAAGATAGGACTAAAACAAGGCTGTGTACTAAGTCCATTACTTTTCTCAATGGTACTAGATGACGCAATAAAGCAATGCAAGGAAAAATCTAAAGACATGATATTGGGAAAATGGAAAATTAACAATGTACAAATACAAGAATTACTATTTGCAGATGATATGGTATTGTTAGCTGACACGAAAGAGAAACTGCAACAAATAATAAACACTTATATAAAAGAACTAAGAAAAATGAACATGGAAATAAACACAGATAAAAGTAAAACAATGGTTATGGCAACTACAAAAAAAGTGATAAAAATTAAGGTAGAAGGACAAGTTTTGGAACGAGTAAACAGCTACAACTACTTAGGTACAATTATTGAAGAAGATGGTAAAATAGTCAAAGAAATAAACAATAAAATAGGAAAAGCAGGGACAATTTATAATACATTGAGAAATACGTTCTTTGGAAAGAAAGAGGTACCCAAAGAAATCAAAACACAAGTGTACCAAAAAGTGGTTCGACCATCAATCGTCTATGGGAGTGAGTCGTGGACGCTAACAAAGAACAACAAAAGAAAAATCAAAAATGCAGAGATGAGATTCTTGAGAAAAATAGAAGGGGTCACACGAAGAGACAAAATAAGAAACGACACAATAACTCAAGCTCTAAAGATAAAACCCATAGACACAATTATAGGAGAACGACAGTTAGGATGGTTGGGCCACATCCACAGACTAAACGACACAAGAATAACGAAAAAAGTATATGAAGTCAGAGTACAAGGGAAAAATAAAGTAGGTCGCCCAAGACTGAGATGGGAAGAACAAGTTAGACAAGAAGCAGAGAAGAGAGGACTGTAATGGAGTATAGCAAAACAATTGGCTCAAAATAGAACAGCATGGAAAAGAAGTATCAAAGAAGCACCACAAGATTAAAACATATGGACAGAAAAATGGGTCAAATAAGTAATTTATATTTATTAAAATTGTATTGTTAAAATAAGAGTATTGTATAATTATTAAAATGTATTGAAATGTAGATATTGAACTAGTTGTAAACAGCCCAACACCGAAAGGTACGAATGGGCTTAACTGATTAAATAAATAAAATAAGGACCTTCATATTTTACCCAGAAAAACTTTATGATATAGCAAAACCACACTGTAAATTTCATTAAGATCGGTTTAATAAATCCAGCTTTCGCAAAAAAAAATCATTTTTTTTAAATGTTGCAGGACTGAAAATAAAGCAGATAGCAAGTTGAATTTTTTTGTGCTTATAGAAGTGTACTGTACCTTTAATTTGCAATTTGCAAAATTAAAATCGATTTATTATCACGGCGCGGCGTCAGAAAATTTTTTAAATAAACAATAATTTTTGGTGCTACGCGCAGGACAGCGGTGTTCGATTTACACAAGTTGATTTCGACCAAAATTTCTTCCAATCTTTATCTAATATATTATTTTCTTACTCTATATTTTGTTGCATTTTAATATTTTAATTCCACAAAAACAAACTAATTTTATTATTGTTTGTGAAATATTGTTTAAACAATTGCATATGTTTAAGAATAATAAACTTATATTCTCAAAGTTAAAATATATGAACAAAGAAAGTTTTTGCTAAAAAAAGTGTTATTTCAAAGGATAGGGTATGTGTTTTTATTTCGCAATAAACAAATCTATTCATTTATATCGAAATGTAATAAAAATTAAAATGTATCAATCATTATCAAAGATCATTGGAATGCCCAATCAGAGCAAACTATCCGCTGTCCTGCGCGTAGCACCAATAATTAAGGTTTATTTAAAAAATTCCTGACGCCGTGGTAGTTATTCTATTTTAGTATTGCAAATTGCAAATGAAAGGTACAGTACACTTCTATATGAAAAAAAATTTCAACTCGCTATCTGCGTTATTTTCAGTCCTGTAACATTTTGAAAAAATTATTATTTTTTGCGAAAGCTGGATTGCAAAATTTATTTTGCAAAATCTAATGAACTGATCCTAATAAAATTTACTGTATTGTTTTACTGTATCATAGTTTTTCTGGGTGAAAATTAAAGGTACCAAGTGCAGCATAAATGGTTGAAAAACGTAAAATGCCAATACTTGTTTTTGTATGGTTTTTTCGCAATTATTGCTATTTTGCAACAAGGGTGACTGTTTTTTAAATTTTCAACCAATTCTACAGTGTATAAAATTTAATTACGCAACTTTTTTGTCAGTATAACTTTTCTTGGAAATGAATACTTTTAAAGTTATAATCAAAAACCGAAGAAAAAAATCGAATTTTGTTAATTTTTTGACATTTTGATTATTTAAACAATGTTCCGGATCTTTTTGAGCGGGAGGATAACTCAAATAATATTATTTGAGTTATTTTAAAGCAATTTCTGCAAAAAAATTTGAGTCACCTCTCAACGTCCAAATGTACTAATATTTTTACAGATGCGCCCTGGTCTAATTTTATAATTTGGGGTACAGTATGTAAATATAACATCTCACCTCCGCTCAAATATTGTCACAACTCAAAAAAATAAATACAGTTTTATTGCACCAACAGTTTATTCTTCTTCTTTCTTCTTATACTTGTTTAGATCTGCCGATCTGTTAATTCCGACGTTGAAGTAATTGTTGAGAGGTAGACTGCTAGTTATCTCTCCATCTTTTGGTGGTCTCCCCGGTGGACGCTTGCCTGCTGGTTTTCCTTCTAGCGCAATTCTTGGTAGTTTGAGCTCCTCCATTCTTTTTACATGACTGAACCACTCTCTTCGTCTTTGCCTCCCCATCTGACTACACCTTGCACGCTACATTGTTCCCTAATGATGTTGTTTCGAATCCTATCTCTTCTTGTCTTTCCTGCTATTGCTCTTAATGTCTTAATTTCGGCTGTTCGAAATTTGATTTTATTGGTGTCTTTTCTTGATTTAATGCCATAGGTCATATCAGGTCAGATGCAGGATTTATAAATTCGAATTTTGCTCTCCATTCTCATATATGACTTATTCCAGACCATATCTCAACAGTTACTTAAAAAGTGTTAAGAAAGCGAATAAATCGAAAACTATTAATTTTATCAAAAAACATTTATAGAACGTTTTTTGCTTAGAATGAATGTTTTTATCAACTTTTGCGGTCAAAATATAATAAAAAATTTCCACCCCAGAGATGGGGTGGCAACCACCCCCATGGTAAAAGCGCCTTTCGCCACCATATAGATTTTAATCCTTGGACTATCCACTACTTATTCTCAAATTTTCAAGCAAATCGATCCATTCTGTAAAAATTTCGAGGTAAAAAGCTTTGATTCCTGGACTATAATATGAATAATTCCTTTTAATACAAAATAAAAACAAATCCGAAGCAAACAGTCATTTGCTGACTTCTGACCAAAAACATTCTTCTTTTAAAACTTGTTCAAAATATATCGGAACGAAACCCATAATCGTTTATGTCCTTCACACAAAATTCAGTATCATAAAATTCTCGAGCCACGTCAAAAGGAAAGCAAATAACTTACAGTGTATCTGACATCGGATGTAGACGGATGACAAGACGAGAATAGCATCAGCATCTTAATAAAATGGATAGTGGGACGCTAGCCCGAATAGCAAGAAATTTAAGGCCAACAAACATCAGACTACTAGCAAGGACTTTTAAAAATGGCGAGATAAAAAAGTGTTACTTGAACGTCTCTAAAATAAGTAATTTCACTTCTAGCACAGTCGGGATAGCATTTGACCTTGCATTACGAGCTGCCCCAAATTTTGTTTTTCTAATCTTGGGGGGGGGGTCAATAGTAGTGTAAATTTAAAATCTCGACTGAATTCAGCCGTTGCGGTAGCCGCCATCTTGATTTTAAACGAGAACCGTTTTTGCTCAATATCTCCGCCATTTTAAATTTTTAGAAACCAATTATAAGAACTAAAATTGTTGAAAATGTGATTTTTTATCATTTATTTTATTACAATATTTTTCGTGCGGTCGATATTTTCCGAGTTATGGCGGAAAATAGTGACAGTTAGAGCATAATTATTGAATTATCTCGTTTAATATTAGATTTACAACAAAAATGTAACTATACAAAATGAATAGAATTAAATTTTATACAGTTTTGGTTTCTTTCATTTTTTCGGTCAAATCAATATTTAAGGTAGTACGTATGCGGTAAAGGCGCGAGCGTAATACCTGATTGATTTTATAGCAATTGTTTTGGTTCAATACCTACGCCATTTTCAACTTTTAGATAAAAATGGCCACACCTAAAATTGTTCCAAATATGATTTCCTACAATTTCATTTTGACTTTTTTTTCGTGCGGTTCATATTTTCCGAGTTAAGCGGGAAAATAATAAAAAGGGTGGGGGAGCATAATTTTTGAATTAAATCTAGTTTCTGAACTGCTCCAAATTTTATAATTCTATCCTTTAGCGCAGGTCAGTAGTAGTATAAATTTAAAGTCGCAACTGAATTCCGCCGTTGCGTCAGCCGTCATATTGATTTTAAAGGAGATCTGTTGTTGCTTAATATCTCCGCCATTTTCAACTTTTAGGCAAAATTGGTAGGAACTAAAGTTGTTGGAAATGCAATTTCTTACAATTTTTTTCCACAATTTTTTATGCGATCAATATTTTCCGAGTTACAGGGAAGATAGTGGAGGTGAAGCATAATTATTGAATTGTCTTATTTATTATTAATTTTACAAGATTATTTCATTCATATGAGATACTGAACAATAGAAAGCTACAGAAATCTAAATTAAATTGATAATTTTTGACAATTTCCCGTCGTCAAGTATATTACGTCAGATGCCTTTCGTTGCTACGAAAAAATACATTCAGCGACATTAATGACAATTAATGTTATAAAAATTATAAAAGTGATGACTTTCAACCGTAAAATATTTACAACAACTGTGTGTTTAATTGTACTAATTTGTACTTACATAAATAAATTACAATAAAATTTTGGTTTTGAACAGTTTTATTCATGAAATAATCGCAACAAATTGCACTCGATCTCTAAAATTAATATAGAATTTTTGCACTCGTGACACTTTTGACATAATTTCACTCGCCTTCGCCTCGTGAAATTAAAACTGTCAAAGTGTCACTCGGGAAAAATTCAATAATTTTAGAGCATCCCCCGCGCACTCTAATAAAAAAACATGTACTCGTATTTATTTTCCTTCCATTTTGTCAGAGGCGCTGATGTCGGCATTGTGATTGGTGGAACATGACTTTTGACAAATCCTGCGCTATCTGTGAATCTGTGTTCAGTGTTCGTGTTCGTTGGTTCGTTGTCGTTCAGTTATTTTATATGGTCGATTATGTGATGTGCTTCATGTGTCACCATAAAAAGCTGATATTCAGTCGTGTTTTTTGATATTTTTGTTATTTTGTAATCGAGTACCTTTTTAAAGGTAAGTTTTTCTGATTGTAAGGTAAAGATTTTCTGATTGTAGGTACTGTTTATCCAACAGTTTTAAAATACACACTTTATTTCGCGTTTTGTTGTTAGGTGAACTCCGTTCAGCTGTTGTGTTGTGTTGCAGGAAAATAAACATTTATTTAATCCAAATTAGATACTCATATTTCTGTGTAAAATGTCACATTGTATAAATAAGTAAGTAAGAAACAAAAGTTGTTTGTGTTTTACCATTATTGTCCACTTGAATAAAATATTAAATATTGGAAGTACCGTATGGAGGCTATGTACCTAGCATGGAGGCTAGGCTAGATTATGGCACCCTAACTATCCAATCAACAACAAGAACGTTTAAAATTTCACACCTATCATGTCGAAGCTACAGACCACTTATGTGGAGGCCAGATTTGTAGTATCCTTCCAATTAACCAGGTGCTGAAATACGTGACATATTTTTTGAAGGGTAAGATCGCATTCTACCCAATCACACAATACTTTTTTCTATGTTTTAGAGCTCTTGTGCAATTACTACTGACAATTGTACATAAAGAAAAATAAAGAGAATTATATTTTATACAATTTATGAAACTTCCAATGAAACACCAACCAAACTAGGTACATAATAGGTACATAAACTTAAATATTAACTCACATGCATTAAATGCACTTAATTTTATTAACTCGCGGGTTTATTGGTTGAACTTTTCTGTCGATATTTTAAGCTTCATGTCAGCTAATATATTTTTTATAGTTCAACCATTCTTTTTTGGACCCTGTTAGGGGGAATTACCTCTCGTAGATCCGCCACTGGTTCCCTAAAAAAATTGTAGGAAATCGTAATTGCAACAGTTTCAGTCCTTAATATTTTTGTCAAAAAGTTGAAAATGGCCGAGATATTAAACAAAAACCATTGCTTTAAAACTATATGGGTCTTACGCTCGCGCTTTCACCGTATACGTACTACCTTAAATATTGATTTTAGCAAAAAAATGAAACAGATTAAAATTATGTAAAATTTAATTCTTTCTATTTTTGTTTAGATACAATCTTGTCATAAAGCTAATAATAAACGAGATAATTCAATAATTATGCTCTAACTGCTCTAACTAAATTTTCCGCCACATCTCGGAAAATATCGATCGCACGAAAAAATTGTAAAAATAGAAATTATTGAAAATCACATTCTCAATAATTTTAGTTGGTATACTTTTTGTCAAATAGTTGAAAATGGCGAAGAATTTAATCAAAAACAGTTCTCGTTTAAAATCAAGATGGCGGCTAACGCAATTGCGGAATTCAGTCGAGATTTTAAATTTAAACTACTATTGACCCTCCCTAAATGTAAGAAGAATAAAATTTGGGGCAGCTCGTAATGTAAGGTTAGACCTGTTATTCGTCTAATCCGACTGGACTATTCCGACACAATAAGACACACATTTGAAAAGTCTGGGTATATTTGTAAACATGTAAAATTAATAAAAATAAATTCATGGGCTCGTTAAATTTCAACAAAAGTTGTATACTTAATTGTTCATCCTGTAGATTTTGTGAGGAAAACAAAACGGCAAAAGTGATAATGAATATTTGACAAAGTTTTGAACAGGAAAGGAATAAACTATGGTTTGTATACTGCAACAAATATTCTGGTAGTTTCTATTTTGTTCTATAAAGTTCTTTTTTAGTTCGTGCATTGAAAAAACTGTTTTTTTTTTCATTGAACGACGTCATTTAACTTTTAATGAGATGGAGCATAGGAGTCTCCCAAAGTGTTAAAAGTAGAGCTTGGGAAATATTCACTTAAAAAACCATAAATATACATGCAAATATGCATAAAAAACCGTTGAAATATGCACTAAAATATGCTTTTATGCATTTATTGCATATAAATAAAAAACGCAGTAATCCTTGTGTTCAATGAATTTAATTTATTTTATGCTAGTCGCAAAGAATATTTATTGAAATTTATATCACCTACATCTTTGAATACATTTATTCTTTCTTTTGTCATCATCATCATTCTTCATTATATAATTATTACAATTAAAACTAGATATCCTTAAATGTGCCGTAATAAATGTGTATTAAATCTAGAGAAAAAGAACCTTGAAGAAATTAAAACAAAAAAAAGCGTTAAATTACAAGCTATTTATGATATTTCATATACCGTAGATTAAAAATTTTGAGCTCGTTACACCGGGCAGTAAGGGGGAGGCTCAGCCCACCACTACTTAAAAATGAAGATATTGAATCAATCTTTGCAGCAGAATTACGAGCTATTTTGGAGCTTTCGAAGTGATACAGTTTCAATTTTAGAGCTTATCCCCTTAATCCCCAAACAACACTTTAATTGATTCAACAAGGGGAAAAATGTTGAGCAAAACAATTAAAATATATCGTATCATGGATATAATTCGAATGTCGTATAAATTCTAAGTATAACCTCTTAAAATATGCGCATTTCGATTATTGAGCTGCAACCCCTTCACAAGAAAACCTCCCCATCATCCAGGCATAAGAAAAAATTTTACTTAACGTGAATAAAATAAATTATTTTGCGACTATATAAAACGTTTACTAATTTATGAGCTTGCAAAATACGCGCATTTCGATTATTGAATTGAAATTTCTGTTCTATATTGCAGTCATTGAAGGTAAAAATCAACTATTACCTTCGATTTCGGTGAATTTCCATCGATTTTCACGAAAATTTTTGAGTGGTTAAAGGATACCTAAATAAACAAAAGTCACATGGTGGATGCCACCCCTTTTCGTGGGTGAAAATTACTTTATTAAAAATAACGCCACAAGTCAATAGAGGGAAAAGCTTTATGCAAATTTTTTTATATAAAGTTATTAAAATAAATCAATACTTTTTGAGTTAACAAAGATCAAAGATTTTGAGATTTCTTGAAAAAATGCATGTTTTAAAGCGGTTTTTCATAAATAACTCAAAAACTGTAAGTATATTGTTATTATACCAATACAAATAATCGGTATTTCCGACGGATATTTTTACCTACGCCGCTAAATTACATTACTTGTGTCCCCATATCGATGGCTTAAAGCACACTTATTGTATGTCCACTTTTTTCCAATATTGAGTTATGCACTGTACCTTGATGACCTCCAAGCAGTCTATCATCCTGCATAGACATTGCATGTCCTAAAGTATTTAGTGTGGTATAAATGACATGTCAAAACTGTGAAGTAAGCTCAAAAATGTATTATGAGGGGAACAATAATAGTTCCCCTCATAATACATTTACAACAATTATTGTTGTATGTCCATATAAAATATAATATATGTGCTTTTAGCAATATCAAAAGACTAAAGGCAGAATATTGTATGTCCAGGACGTGCAATAATTGTGCACCAAATAATATGTTGCTAGCAACAAGGTGGCTGGAACATTAGCACCCTCGTGTGGTGTGCGTTTTTGAGGTTATTGTTGAAAGTTTTCTTTTTTGGTGTCAAGTCAATTTATTGTTTATGTTTTATCGATAATACTAATGGAAAAACATCCTAGAAGTTATAAACTGTTGCAGTTAGAAAGAACAGAAGTTAGACTGCAGATAGAAAACTCATAACAATTAATAATTAATTTTATCTACTCTATGTCATAGTATGTATAAGTCTTAAGTTTGTGAAAACTGACATTATAGATAGCAGTGCGTGAAGGGTTTAAAGTGTGCGTGAAGTAACAATGTATTTTAAATGGGAATTATTTTTTCTACGGCCGTGCTAAAAGAGCCACTTTCACGCATGCATTTCGTTTCCGAAAGTTGCACTTTCCCGCACGGTGTGCGTGAAAGTAAATTTTCCCGCACGGCGTGCGGGAAAGTAAAATACCACGTAATATGGCATTGGTTTACGGACGTTTCGCCCCCGCCGTTTCGCCCCCGACCGTTTCGTCCCTGCCGTTTCGTCCCCAGCCGTTTCGCCCCCGAACCGTTTCGCCCCCGACCGTTTCGCCCCCCGCCGTTTCTCCCCCGCCGTTTCGCCCCCGCCGTTTCGCCCCCGCCGTTTCGCCCCCAGCTGTTTCGCCCCCGAACCGTTTCGCCCCCGACCGTTTCGCCCCCGACCGTTTCGCCCCCGGGATTTTACCTAACATTTTTAACTAGTTGCATTGAATTACAAATACAATCAGGGCCGTCTCAACCCGGGGGTGCAAGGGGTGCGAGGAACCCGGACGAAAAAGTCCAAGGGACGCAAGCCGAACTTTTGCTAAGCTCAAACTTACGCTTTTTGTCCTTTTAAAATTTTCAAAATTCTTTAAAAAAAAAACTACAAATAACAAAAATATACAAGTGCGTTTTCGTTATTTTTTACAAAGGCTATTAATGCTTACTATACCTACGATATGCAAATGAAATAAGAAAATCATTTGGATTATTCCAAAAATAATTTCAAAAAGGTGACTCGTAATTTTGACCAATATTGAATGTCGAATTTCACACAACAGAAACAACTTACTATAGGGCTTTTCATCGATTGTCATTTGTTTCGAGCTTCTGTCAAATGTCGTATAATCCGTGTATAACATGAATATACACGGATTATACGACATATGACAGAAGCTCGAAACAAATGACTGTGAATGAAAAGCCCTATTGTTGTTACGTTCGTTTATCTCAATTCGTCAACCTCAAGAACCTCAGCATGATCGTTCTTCTCCATTCATCTGGTATTCTGTTCGTGGTGATTATTTTATGAATAAGAAGTTGCAGTTGTTGTACACCACCATATTTTAAGAGTTAATTTGGTATTTGATTATATTTAGCGTTTCTGGTAAAGATTTTTCGTTTTCTTTTATAAACATTTCTGTCAGGAAGGCCACCCATGTATCCTCTTTTATGTGTTCTATTTCAACTAGTTCTTTCATTTCGCTTCTTTGTTGTCTTATAAAGAGCCTTACTTGTTTCTGTTGTCCAGAGAAATCCATCCTCTAGTCTTTTTGTGAATCTTTCCCAGTAATCTGTTATTGTTTTTCTTACCAATTGATGAGTTTCAGTTCTTACCCTATAGTCTTCATATGATTCATTCGTTTTTTTCTGACCTATATTTTAGGAAAATTTTCTTTTTTTTTGGTGACATTTCTTTTAACCTCAAGTGTAAACCATGGTGTTTTCGTAGACCACTTTTGGTTCTTGTTTATTTTTTCGTTCCAGGGGCATCTCCGGTAGCGTCCAGAATATTTACAGAATTGACAGGACGGAATTTTGACAGAATTATTAAAAATAATTAGTAATAAAATATGTCGCCAAGATTGGCCCTGTACCCTTTTTCCTTGCCAAGATGTAGCTTTTACCGTAAAGCTAGCAGCACCCACTGTTTCTTGGGACGGCTACAGCAATAATAGCAATAATTTTTTCTCTTTCGGTAATAAATTAGCAATAAATTATAGTCTTAGTCGGAATTCGGTCTTTGAAATGGTGCTGCTAACTTTACCGACATGTAAAATGAAGTACAAATAAATATCGTATATAAATCGAACCGTTAGTTTTATTTAACTATAAGTTAAAAGAAGTTACAGTAAAACAAACAAAAAAAATGATCAATAGGTATATGTATTACTAACATTGTATTTATAACTCAATGCAACTAGTTAAAAATGTAAGGTAAAATCCCGGGGGCGAAACGGTTCGGGGGCGAAACGGCTGGGGACGAAACGGCGGGGGCGAAACGGTCGGGGGCGAAACGGTCGGGGGCAAAACGGTCGGGGGCGAAACGGCTGGGGACGAAACGGCGGGGGCGAAACGGTCGGGGGCGAAACGGTTCGGGGGCGAAACGGCTGGGTACGAAACGGCGGGGGCGAAACGGTCGGGGGCGAAACGGCGGGGGCGAAACGTCCGTATCCCTATGGCATTATTATACAGGGTGTCCCAAAAGTAGTGGAACGGTCGAATATTTCGCGAACTAAACATCGGATCGAAAAACTGAAAAATACGTATTCAATCATTTTCAAAAATCTATCCAATAACACCAAACACAAACCCCCACCACACACCCTGGAGGTGGGGTGGAGGGTAACTTTAAAATCTCAAATGGAAACCCCTAGTTTTTCTTGCAGATTTGGATTCGTTACGTAAAAGTAAGCAACTTTTATTGAAGACATTTTTTCGAACTGTGGATAGATGGCGCTATAATTGAGAAAAACGATTTATCCTGATACCATAGGTAAATTATAGAAACGGTCTAATATCTCGAGAAATACACTTCCGAATGAGAAACTAAAAAAAAAGTTTTTAATAGTTTTCGAAAACCTATCGAATAACACTAAACATGACCCTCCAACCCACCCCCTGGAGGTGGGGTGGGGGTAACTTTAAAATCTTAAATAGCAACCCCCACTTTTTATTGCAGATTCGGATTCGACATGAAAAATTAAGCAACATTTATTCGAAACATTTTTTAGAATTGTTGATAGATGGCGCTTTAATTGGAAAAATACAATTTACTAGCGCTATCTATCAGCAATTTTAAAAAATGTTTCGAATAAATGTTGCTTAATTTTTCATGACGAATTCGAATCTGCAATAAAAAGTGGGGGTTGCTATTTAAGATTTTAAATTTACCCCCACCAAGTCTCCAGGGGGTGGGTTGGAGGGTCATTTTTGGTGTTTGTCGATAGGTTTTCGAAAAATATTAAAAACCTGTTTTTTGGTTTCTCATTTGGAAGTGTATTTCTCAAAATATTAGACCGTTTCTATAATTTACCTATGGTATCAGGATAAATCGTTTTTCCCAATTAAAGCGCCATCTATCCACAGTTCGAAAAAATGTCTTGAATAAAAGTTGCTTACTTTTATGTAACGAATCCAAATCTGTAAGAAAAACTAGGGGTTTCCATTTGAGATTTTAAAGTTACCCCCACCCCACCTCCAGGGGTTGTAGTGGGGGTTGGTGTTTGATGTCATTGGATAGATTTTTGAAAATGATTGAACACGTATTTTTCAGTTTTTCGATCCGATGTTTAGTTCGTGAAATATTCGACCGTTCCACTACTTTTGGGACACCCTATATATTATAATACATGCAATAAACTAATATTTATATATTGTTTACTAATTTATTTCAAATTTATCTTATTGTGTTCATGTTTTAATGAAATTAGCGCGATAATTCGATAAAATAAAATTATGTTGACATAATATTTAAACGTCAGATCAGTAGACAATTACAATGCTTTTGAATCGTCGTCATGGAAACCAATATCGTCGTCGTGGTAACCCATTATATTGAAAGTTTGGTTTTGACAACCTTGTCAAAGAATTAATTTGTCATATATAAACTAAAAGGGAAGTTCCCTAGGTTGGCTGTATACCATATAGTTAAAAAACTCTAACATGAAGTAAAACCACTTCTATGTAAATTGGTATATTTACTAAAACTTAAAAAATCCCAATGGATTGAGTAAAATATGTCCAATTCAGAACGTTTTCAGACCTATCGGTCCATCATCAGTGAATGTGCATACCTGCTAAATAGCCCCAGAACCAAACAATGGTTTAATTTATAATTCGATTTACATTATTAAAAAATAATATTAAACAGGCTAAACGCCGATGTTACAGGATATAACCTACGGGAACATGGTGAAACCCTACCAAAAACTCAATCAACCATCTTAGGCCAACTTTGACTATAAAGTGAAGGTAGGGTTTCACCATGTTCCCGTAGGTTATATCCTGTAACATCGGCGTTTAGCCTGTTTAATATTATTTTTTAATAATGTAAATCGAATTATAAATCCATCCATTGTTTGGTTCTGGGGCTATTTAGCAAGTATGCACATTCACTGATGATGGACCGATAGGTCTGAAAACGTTCTGAATTGGACATATTTTACTCAATCCATTGGGATTTGTTAAGTTATAATAAATATACCAATTTACATAGAAGTGGTTTTACTTCATGTTAGAGTTTTTTTAATTAATTTGTGTATTTTCACTTCTAAATAAAAATTGATATAACTCTATTTTTTGTTCCTTTTTTCCAAACGTATGTCCCTAGAAAAAATATTGTTCCTAACTCATGCGGAAAGTGTCTTCCCCGCACTCGAATGCTTGCCCGAACTCCGCTATAGCGTCGTTCGGGTCAACGGCAGTCTCGTGCGTGAAAGTATCACTTTACGCACTAGTTAGGAAAATAACTATTTTCGCACTGTTTTTTGGCACACTTTCATATAATCAAATATCCTTAACTTTCGCGTTGTCATGGTGATGACATCTTCTTCTTCTTAAAGTTCCATCTCCTAGGCAACAGTTGTAATGAACTACAGTTAAACCATTCTCTAAGGTTCCTCAGCCAGGAGATGCGTCTTCTTCCTATGCTTCTTTTTCCTTGGATCCTTTCTTGCATAATAACTCTCAGTAGCTCATATTTCTCTCCTCTGGTAATGTGACCCAAATATTCTAGTTTTCTTGTTTTTACACTGCTCATAATTTCTAACTCCTTATTTAAACGTCGTAGCACTTCAACATTGGTAATCCTTTGAACCCACTGAATTTTCAACATTCTTCTGTAACACCACATTTCGAACGCTACTATTTTTCTTATATGTTGCCTTTTCAATGTCCAAGCTTCCATTCCGTATAGTAATATAGAAAATATTTAGCATCTTAGAGCCCTCAATCTGAGAGGCAACTGAAGGTCTTTGTTTGTAAGCAGTGTCTTCATTTTTAGAAATGCTTGCCTTGCAGTTTCAATTCGGACTTTAATTTCTTTGCTTTGGTCATTTTTGTCATCAACCCAGATTCCCAGATATTTGTATGTCTTTACTTTTTCTATTTGGGTTTGCTCTAGTATTAACCTTTCATTTCTATGTTGTGTTTTTGAGACAATCATAAATTTAGTTTTTTTCTTGTTTATTTTGAGTCCATATCGAATGCAATAATCGTTAATTCTATTTAACAATTCTTGTAGCGACTCAAGGGTGTCTGCCATTATAACGGTGTCATCAGCGAATCTTATGTTATTTACTGTTCTTCCGTTTATAGAGATTCCATCACTTAGTTCCGCTATCGCTTCCTGAAATATGGCTTCACTGTACACGTTAAACAGTAGCGGCGACAGTACACAACCCTGTCTTACCCTCTCTTTATATCAATATTCTCGGACTCTTGTTCGTCTATTTTTATATTGGCCTTTTGATTCCAACACAGATTGATGATAATTCGTAAGTCTCGTCTGTCTATATCTCTGTTTTTCAATAATTCTATTAGTTTTTCATGTCGGACTCTGTCGAACGCTTTTTCGAAGTGATGACATAATGAGCAATAAATTACAACAAAAGTTTTGACAGTTTTGTGGTTTGAAAGAAGTTAGAATTTTCTTCTTAAAAGTTCTTAAAATTGTAGAACAGAAATGAATTCCAGTGACGAAGAGTTGCAGTTTCTTTATTTGTTTATCGTAGATAAAATATTGTATGAAACTGTGCGTGAAGTACTTTTTGCGAACTTACGCGATGTATAGCATTCGCTCCGCTATCGCTCTTGCGCTAAATATCACGTGCGTTCACAAAAAGCATACTTCACGAACTGTTTCATAAATAACTATTATTGCTACATGGACCGCGAAAAATTGTTTTTAGACCACTCACCAGAGGTAAAAAACTGTAAAACTGTGAAATTTTGATAATCAACACCGATTTTAATGAGCTTGAGCTAGGTTGACCCTCTTCTTCAAAATCTACCCTAGGCCGAACCGGGCTATTGCCCTGGAGGTGAAAACAACCCCATCTAGGGGATGAGAATTTATTAAATCAAAATAACTATGTAAATCGATAGTGTGACCAATTGTGAGTAAACTTTGTTCTATAATCTTTTTTTGCAAAATTGATACTTTCCAAGTTATTAGCGATTGAAAATATACATTTTTCATTGAAAAAACTAACATGAAAAAATTTACATCGTTTTTCATGAATAACTTTAAAAAAATTTAATTTTATAGGAAAAATCATTAAGAACAAAATTGTGGCTAATAACACAGATTCGCTTCAAAAATACCGACGTAAACCCAATAACGACTGAGCAATTGCTTTTTAAAAGATGGTTATTTTCGAAGAACCTCGAAATGGAGAAATTTCAATCTCAAATAACTCGAATGTGGCGCAATTTTTTGGGAAAACTTAGTAGACATTTTTTAAAGTTCATTCTGGTTGCACCAACAGATCTTAGGCTTAAGCCGAGAATATCATAAGAATTAATGTAATATAAATACAATAAAATATAATAGAAATATCATAATATAATAAAATATATACTTGATAACAAGGTAAGAATTTAAAATTATGGTGCAATGTAAGTAATACTTCCGGTGGTCCTATCTATAAGCAGAGCTTAGCTAAGCTGGAGCTTAAGTTCTGTTGGTGCAACCAGGCATAAATACCTTTCAAATAAGCTCTGACAAAAGTTTTTTGCGTAAGAACTGACTGACTTATGACAAAAATTACTCGTTTTCTGCTTTTTTTTTGAAGAGTAACAATTATTATTACACCCGCGTCAATACAATGCTAATAGAAATGAATAGCTTTCCACTAGAAATTAACTTTATTTAGATATAGTTGATACGATCCATGTGATTTGACCAGTTTGGAATGCTTAGTTTAGAAAAAATAGTTGATTAAATAGAAAATGACATTTTTATAATTAAAAAAAGTGCATTTTCCTTAAATAAACCTACAAGTATTCATGATAAAAAAAAACAGCAAAAATCATAATTTTCAGTAAAATAAATCGCACAATTATTATTTGATATATTTTTGAAGTTATACTTCTTTAGGTGCGATTGAGAGTAAAATTTCATAATACTGCGCGCATGCGCAAACAGACAGTATGGCGTTTAGTTGCTGAATCTTTCAAGTTATGTAGGTATAAATATATCAGTGCAAGAAAAGGTGTGAAAAAAATAATATATTAGTGTTTTTACTAAATAATAGTAAATATATTTATTATAATTTTTGTGTCTTTGGATTTGTCTTCCTCAGGAGTAAGATGAGTATTATTAAAACATTTTATTGTATATTTATTATACTTTTCACCTTGTCTGTTTGTTACCGTGAATTGTCATTAGGTATGTCCGAACCGATATCGACAGAGTCTTCGTAGCCTGTTTGGTATAGCATTCGGCCAGAGATCGAGAGGTCTTAAGTTCGCGTCCGGAGCAATCCTATACTTTTTTTTTATTTTTTTGAAAGCGGTAAGCACAAAATTAGTTTGGTGTTTAAAAAAAATTAAAACAAACTGTTTAAAGTACATATATTTATTTTTAAGAAATCATATAATAGAAGTATAACTTCTTACGTGCGTACAAAGTACACACACATTCTTTTTTTTTCATATTATGAATAATTTTTGATTTATTTAAGAAAAAAATTTTAATTATAAAAATGTCATTTTTGATTTAATCAACTATTTATTCTAAACTAAGCCTTCCAAACCGGTCAAATCGCATGGATCGTATCAGTTATACCTAAATAAAGTTAATTTCAAGTGGGAAGCTATTTATTTTTATTAGGATTGTAATGGTGAGGGTTTAATTTTTACATTTTAAAAAGTAAAAAGCAGAGAGCGACTTTATGTTCGTCAGAAGTCAGTCAGTTCGTATGTAAAAAACTCTTGCCAGAGCTGATTTGAAAGGATTTTTAGTGAAATTTAAAAGATATCTCTTAAGTTTTTCCAAAAAATTGCACTACATTCGTTATTTGAGTGGGATTGACAGTTCTCCATTTCGATGTTCTTCGAAAATAACCATCCTTTAAAGATAAAGAGCAATAACTCAGTCGCTCTTTGGTTTACATAGACCTTTTTCACGTGAATCTCTGTGTTTTTTATTATTTTCAATTTTGTTTTGAATGATTTCTTTTATAAAATTAATTTTTTTTAAGTTATTCATAAAAAACGGTTATAGAACGTGAATTTTCTCAATGAAAAATGCATAGATTTGATTGCTAATAAGTTGGAAAGTAACAACTTTGCAAAAAAATTTTATGGAATAAAATTTACTGAGAATTGATTAATCTATCGACTTCCATAGTTATTTTGATTGAAAAAATTTTCATCTTTTAGATGGGGTTGTTTTCATCCCCCAGGCAAAAGCCCGGTTCAGCGTAGAGTAGATTTTGACATAGGTTATAGTAGCTAACTAAATCTAAATTTTCAAGAGAGTTCGACACGAGTACCTGAGAGGAACATCTTTTTTGCTGTTCTCGTAAATTACCGTGTTTATGAATAGTTTTTAAACTTGTTTTACGTTTTTAAACTAGTTCCGGACAAAAACAAAGTGCAGCGTGTACGAGTGTAAAGTGTATCTACGTGCACTTTCGCAACTTGCACCACTATGGTGCATAATAAGTTGAATAATAAGGTGCAACCTCCCAACTCTCAATAAGTATGGCAAACCAAACTGAAGAAGCTGTCTTTGACTACGAGGACAGCTCAAAACCAACAATGTCAACAAACAAAACTGCAAACAACACCAACTCAACCACCAACAATAACTTATCGTACACTGCTGCATTAAAAGCCGTCCCGATCCCATCGTTTCCGAGAAAAAATCAGGCAGTAGTTCTTCATGCCGAGAACAGTTTAAAACTATATGACTACGTTCACGCAATTGGTAATATCATTGAAGCCAAAAATATTTGCTTCGCATCTAGAATATCTAATAATAGGGTATGTATTTACTTATCTAACTCCGAACTAGTTGAAAAATTAATAAATTCTCACCCATCAATTCAAATCAACACATTTTCTCTCAACATTCGAAGGCTTATAATATCTCCAACCAAAAGAATTTTGATTTCGAATATTCCACCTGTTATTCCTCATGAAATTGCTGAAAACGCTATAAAAAGTCTTGGTTTACACCTAGCATCCCCCATATCGTTTCTCAAAGCAGGTATCCCTGGAGATGAATACAGCCACGTATTAAGTTTCAGGCGCAAAGTTTATATAAATTCCCCTTCTGAAAACTACGAACTACAGACATCACTACTTATTCTATACGATGGCACCGAACATAGAATATTCCTTTCTACAGATAGAATGGAATGTTTTCTCTGCAAATTAACCGGATACGTTGCAAATAATTGCAACAATCCCCCATCTTCCAGTATTCCTGCACAGTCAGAGACCCAAGCCCCAACTTTTAACATTGAACCTAACACAAACATAAATGAAAGCGACCAGTCATCTCAACTTCAAGCAACAGTCCAAAAAGACCTTCATCTTCCATCGTTCCTACACAGATAGAGACAAAAGCCCCACCCATTAACATTGAACCTAGCACGAGCATGAATAAAAGCGACCAGTAATCTGAAATTCCAATAACAGGCCTAAAAAGACCTCCTACGGACTCACTTAATGACGAATCTAGTCTTCCTACATCTCCGTTAGCTGACACTTTCGAAATGCAACCTCCTGATATTCCCAATTAATTAAAAAGTAATAAGAAATCCAAGAAGAAGAGGCGAAAAACGGATGATACTATTATCACCGATATCACTAGACTTGACATAACTAAATACTACACCAAAAATCCACAAAATATCCTCTCTCTAAACGAACTTTTTGCGTTTTTAGAAAATAGTAAAGGTAGCAATGACCCCTACCATGAAGCCCTTGAGTTTACAAACGACATTAACACACTTCTTACCAATTTACACTCTATGTATACACACCTTTCTGAAAGAACAATAAAACACAGACTCACACGATTAATAAAAAAAAATCAAACAACAATGCAATGATAAATCTGCAGAAAATAATGATATATCAACAATACCGTGTCTTTTACAAACAGATCATAGTGATGACGAGTCATTCTCCGATACTTCTCTTACCTCCCAACATTCACAAAAATAAATAATATCTGTCAATTTACTTTATCCTTCACTCTAATCCAGTAAAACTGCGATGGATTTTATCCACGCTTAGAACACCTTCAACATCTCACCTCTGAATTCTCCCCAGAATTTTTCTGTCTCCAAGAAACAAACTTTACCCATTGTCATACACCTTTTCTAAAAAACTACATTGGCTACAATTTTATCAGAACTTCGCACCTACGAGCAAGTGGCGGGACATCACTCTTCGTTTCCTCTGATGTATACCATCAACAATTCCATCTAGACACCGATCTCGAAGCTACAACAATAACTACAGCAATAACCGCTTGGTGTTCACAAAAAACCGTAATATGCAACTTACACATCCCTTCAAATTACAAACTCTCTCCAACTGAAATCACAAATTTAATTAATCAGCTTCCAACTCCGTTTATTCTAGTTGGTGACTAACTCTCATAGTCCTATGTGGGGGTCCAAATATACATCTGCGCGTGACAAACTAATTGAAAAGGTGATAAATTATTTAAATATAAATGTTCTAAATACAGGTAGCAGCACATATTTTCATGTCCAATCTGGCAGCACATCATCTATTGATCTAAGTATTTGTGAACCTGGTTCTGCTCCTCTCCTCTCCTGGTACACATTGGACGACCTATACAATAGTAACCACTAACCCAATCATCATCTCTAATAATACTTCTCAACCCATTCAAACTAAGATTAAATGGAAAATTTCAAAAGCGAACTGGAATATTTTTAGCGAAACTGTTAGGGAAAAACCGATCAGATCTTGTTTGAATATGATGTAAATAAAAACATAAATGTTTTTACTAATTGTTTACTCTCTTCAGCTGAACAATGCATTGGCATATACAATACAAATTTCACAAGAAAAAGAGCTGTTCCATGGTGGAATAATACATGCCAAACTGCTGTAAGAGAATGTAAAAAAGCTTTAAATAAATATCGACGAACACGCAATGAAACAGATCTTATACATTTCAAAAAAATAAGAGCCTTATCGAAACGTACGCTCAAGAAAAGCAAGAAGGATTCGTTAGCTCTATTAACTCTAACACAAACCCCTCTCAAGTGTGGAACAAAATCAGACAAATGAAAGGACACAACACATCATATAAAATTCCTGCACTCATCCAAGAAAATAAAGTTATTACTGATAACCAGGAAATTTCAGAAAAAATTGCTGCATACTTTAGCAACAAAACGAAAGGTAAAAAAAATATATCCTTAGAACAACAAACATCCACAAAAACTTACTCAACAAATTCCAGTCATATAGAGTGTATAAATCTTCCTTTCTCTTTGTCAGAACTCGAATTTGCCATTTCCACTTTAAAAAATTCGGCATCAGGACCCGACATGATCCCCTCTATTTTCCTTAAAAATCTACATCCAAGTACACAATCGAAATTACTTGAGTTATATAACATTATATGGACAAGCCAAGAATTTCCTTCTCTTTGGCAACAATCGCTTGTTATTCCAATCAAGAAATCTGACTCACTGTATAACAGAGTAAACTCTTTCAGACCAATCTCTTTGACATGCACACTGTGCAAACTCTTAGAAAAGATGCTAAGTTTTCAACTTATCTGGTATCTTGAGAAGCAATGTTTTTTTGACAAAGCCCAATCAGCATTTAAAAAAAATCGCTGTACACTAGACAACCTAATTATCTTACAAAATGAAATTGCACATGCCTTCGCCAGCAACAGAGATTTAATTGCTGTATCTCTCGACATAGAGAGCGCATTTGATACAGTTCAGAAATCGGTAGTTCTAGAAACACTTCAAAAAATGAAATTAAATGGTAATGTATATTACTTTCTCGAGAACTTTTTGTCTAATAGAACCTACAGAGTCCCTACCAACGGAAAATTCTCGGCAATACAACTTACTGAAAATGGTATACCACAAGGATCAGTTCTGAGTACTACTCTATTCTTGATGAGTATAAATAATATTGGCACACCGATTCGACCCCCGCCCCAGTCAAATATACAATATACGCAGATGATCTAGTAATTTTCTCTCAAGGCAAAACCACATCATCCACTTGCGCCTTAATTCAAACTGCTTTAAATGATATCCACAGTTGGTCAAAAGGAACAGGATTTAAATTTTCATCAAAAAAATCTAAAATAGTTCATTTTAGTAAAAAACATAATTCCAACTTAATTAATTTAACCTTAAATGGCACCCCACTACAAGTAGTTCATCAACAAAAATTTTTAGGTGTAATCTTGGATAAAAAGTTATCTTGGAGATATCATATTCAAGAATTAAAAGGTACCTGTCTTAAAAGAATAAATATCTTAAAATCACTAGCGCATCATCAGTGGTGAACAGATGAAGATATGTTGTTGAGAATTTACCGATCTTTAATTCGTTCAAAAATGGACTATGGAAGTATATTATACATGTCAGCTCCCAATTCACAACTAAATTGCCTCAATATCATCCAAAACACCGCTCTTCGAATATGCCTTGGTGCGTTTAGATCTAGTCCCATTGAAAGTATTCAAATCGAAGCTAACGAACCACCTACTCATATTCGCCGTCAGCGACTTCTTTTGTCATACTTTGTCAAAGCATCAGCTAATCCAAAGAATCCAGTCAATGGGTTAATCAACTCTACCAAACCAACGACAGTAAACAAACCCAGAACAGTTATACCAGCTTATCAAATTCTTAAAAAACTAGTAGGTAATATAGACTTACGAAATACTACTCCAATCTCATATTCTAACATTCCATCATGGACAATAACATTACCCACTATAAACATCCGTCTATCAACACATTATAACAAAAAAAAAACCCTAGTTCCACCCTAAAGTCATCCTTCCTTGAACTCATCCACACCAAACAGTATGACTCAATCATCTACACTCTACACAGATGCTTCTAAACTCGAAGATCACGTTGATTCGTCTGTGACTACCACGAATAAAGTTATAGCTACCTACCGTCTTCCATATTACTGAAGCATCTTCACAGCCGAACTATATGCTGTCATGAAATCACTTAGTTTTCCAACCAACAAAAGCAAAAACCTTGCAATCTGCACTGATTCGCTATTTTCCATACTATCCATCAAGGACTTTTACTCCCAAAACCCACTAATTCAAAATATCCACAATGCATGCCACATTTAATTAGATAAGAGCGTATCGGTTAGCATTATTTGGACTCCATCGCACGTGGGTATTAAAGGAAACGAAAACGCCGATCAAGCGGCCAAAGAGGCATCCCGTTCTGACATTCCGATGGAGAGTATACAACTTGGTGTAGATTTACAACATACAGTAAACCAAATGTGCTTGAGAGTCTGGCAAAACCTCTGGAATAGAACAAACTCAAAACTCCATAGTATTCAACCCAGAATACCTGCCTTAAAAATACCAGCACTTTGTAGAAGGGACAAAGTTTTCATGAGAATACTAAGAATTGAACATTGCCGTCTAACACATGGTTACCTGATGAGCCAGGGAAATCCTCCTTGGTGTCATACCTGCAACACTCGTGTCACCGTCAAACACATACTAGTTGAGTGCCAGCTATACACGAACACCCGAAGACAACATAAACTGGAAGAAGACCAAACCGCCACTTTTAGTGGTAATATTAACTTTAATAATGCGATAATATTTCTCAAAGACTCTCGGTTATACTACGCTATATAAATGCTGGTTTTATCATTTTGCTGATATTGTAATTTCTTAATTTAAATTCTTAATTTTCTTAATTCTTGTAATTTAAACATACTGTAAACCTTACTTTTGTAACAGTGTCAATGGCCTGCGTTGCTGAGACACGTTAATTTAAATAAAAAAAGAATAATTTCAAGAAAATCGACCTTGATTCTCAAAAGAAACCACGAGAGACCACGAGAAAATGGCTGTTGATTGGACTATTTCCTAAAGAAAACTCCGTGAACTGCAACATTAAATCTTTACTTTTTATATATAATTTTTCCTCCCTTTTCTACTACATCATTAAAGTAATTTCACCTCCGACACAACACTATATTTATATTGAAGTCACAACCCCTTAAATTCCGGCCTATCATTCTCCCACAAAGAGATCCGTATCCGTAATAATCTCCAGATAAAGTAATTTATGCCGATTTGTTACAGGCTGACACTACGACTGACTAACACCGAAATGAACAGGGCCCTTTCTTTGATCTCCCACTGGCTGTGTTACGCCAACAGCGCCGTCAACCCTATCATATACAACTTTATGAGTGGTAAGTCTTTAAGTTTGTTTATTCTATGTTTGTCACTTCTAAATAGAAGTTATTTCATAATTGCTAGCCAGAAACGTTTTATAATATATATGACTTTTCAACGTTTTGGATTTACTTAGTGTAAAATATACCAGAGATATTTGTATTATTTGTAATTAAAATTTGAATGTGTAGGTAGATAAGTACGTATTTGTAACATAATTATAACTTCGTTTAGCAGTATACAGTAGAAACTTCTAGTGTTCTTCAAGTTTTTAAGTTCAAAAAGTATGTCTGTAATGCGAGATATTTGGGTTGAATGATGTTATGTGATCAACTGCTTTTTGTACATATGCCCCTATCAAAAAGGGAGTCTGGATATATAAAACCAGGTTTAAAATTTATTTAAAAAATACTTTAAAACTAATCTTTTGTTACAACCACCACAGACTCCGAGCATATGTTTTAATTATATAAGCAGTGGGGTTGCTACGGTCTCCTCCGCATCCCAAATTTCGCTTGCCATCGTTTTCTATCCACCCATTCGTTTTCTTAAATAGCTATATCTGCCACAGACCGTTCTATGCCTCTATTCCATGTTTCTGTAGGCCTTTCTCTTCTTCTATTTATGAGTGTATAATTTAATGCTCTTTTTGGCCACCTTTCCTCTGACATCCTCATAACATGACCACACCATAGAAATTTCTTTGTTTCTATATGGTCAACCGTGGATTATACACTCTTTGTCCGTCGTCTTATTTCCTCATTTGGTACGTGTTCTAATCTAGATACCCTGCATGCTCTACGTAAGTAATCCATTTCTACTACTTCTATATTTTTCCTTTCCTTTTCTGTAAGTTGCCAACACTCTGCTCCATAAGTTATAATAGGTTCCACAATTGTTCTGTAGATTGTTAATTTTGTGTCAAGCTTCACCCTGTTAGACCATAGTAGACCATTTAAAATACGAGTTACTTTCCTTCCTTGCTGTATCCTATGCTGTATGTTTTTTTGTAACACAAAAATAATCATAGCCGTGTTAGATAGTATTTACTTTGCAGTATTAAGGTTTTTTTGGCAGTTCTGTCCATATAATCAGCCTTAAACGCCCATTACTGGGCGATCTGCATCCAGCCCGTTCCTACTTTTCTCTTAAGGTAGTCCGTCCATCTCATCTATGGTCTTCCTCTTTTTCTTTTCTATTCTTATGGTATCCAGTGTAGAATTCACTCATTCCATATTTCATCTTTTTACCGCAGATTGCGGCCGGCGAAGTTCCATTTAAATTTTTCAACCTGTCTTAATACGTCCTTTGTTTTTTCTCTGATCCATGAGTTTTTTTTTCTGTCTTTAAGACCGATACCCAACATCTGCCTTTCCATTTTTTGTGTTTTGGATATCCTGTCGATGTTCTCCTTTGTGAAAGTGAGTTTTTGTAAGCCATATATGACAACTAGAAATATGCACTGGTTGAATACTTTCGTTCGCATATTAGGCTATTGATTATGTTCAAAATAAGAGAGCTAAAAGGAACTACAACGTTAATGGGATTTTATTGTCTCATATGGTCAATGGGCCTCTAAGTTTGAAAAAACCGCGGAGTGCTACCATTTAAATGGGTGCGTTTTTGAGAAAGGGGTGAATTAGTCCCTAGGCACAGGGCGAATAAGGATGAGTTCTATTCACTCTTGGTACAAACACTTCTACAGGAAAATTGTTCCAGGTTAAATTTACTATGGAAATATCATGTCTTAAAGTCCAAAGTATTATTTTTTACAAAAATATATTCAAAAGAAAAGCAAGAAAAAAACACGAAAAAAAGCAATTTTGTTTTTTGCCTCATAACTTTTTTCCACAGCGATATAGGTATAGGCATTGCTTCAGCGAGAAATAACTACCATCCTTCCTCTTTAAAATAACGTTTGGAAGAAGTCTCTAGGATTTATTGTTTCCGAAATAGGATTTTTCAAAATTTGCCGCTCACAGAATTTTTGAGCCATTTTCCCCATTATTTCGCAAACATTGTTCTGTAACTTTTTTCTACGCATTTCTAGGTATATGCAATGGTTCATTTAGTAGAAAGAGAAGTCAATTACCTTTAAAATGGTCTATTGTATAAGGCTGTACGCCTATTTTTAAACAAGTTATGCTTTTTCAAGGTTTTATACTTTTAATGATTTTTGATATTGTTTATGATTATTTTTTAAACTTCTCATTATGACTTTTTTTCTTGTACATTTAGGTATATACATTGTGGAATAAAAAAAGGTTATTTTCTTTACTTTAATATGGTGTATTGCAAACACCTCTAGGACTATTTTTAAACAAGATATCCGTAGGATATCCAAGGGTATCCGTAATTTGAGAAAAATTAAAAAAAAAATTATTTTTCAATTAGAAGAATAAAATTGCATATTGTAATATAATTTTTAATTCCAAGTAACTTTTCTTAATAACACTTTTCGATATTGTGAAATATAAAGGTACTTTACTCTTGAGCGAAATTCATATCTTTTAGCATACCTCGTACACTATTGATAAAATTTTATATCTGATAATTACATCTTAGGTTTTAGACTATGCAGAGAATTTTATAAATAATAATTTTTTTCATAAAGTTAATAATAAAATGTTTTCCATATGGTTCCAACTTAGTGGGACCAATTGCATGTGTATATGCTAAGATTTGAAAAAGCTTATCTTGTTCAAAAATAGACCTAGAATTTTTTACATTACACCATTTTAAAGAAAGAAAATATGCTTTCTTTTTTATTGGACAATGTATATACCTAAATATACAATAAAAAAAGTTATAATGAGAAATTTAAAAATAATCGTAAAATACATCAAAAATCATTAAAAGTATAAAATTTTTAAAACCGTATCTTGCTTAAAAATAATCATACAGTCTTCTACGATAGACCATTTTAAAGGTAATTGACTTTTCTTCCTACTAAATGTAACATTGCATATACCTAAAGCTGCGTAAAAAATAGTTACAGAACAATGTTTGCGAAGTAACAAGGAAAATGGCACAAAATCGGTGTGAGTGGTGAAATTTCAAAAATCATATTTTGAAAACTGTAAATCATAGAGACTTATACCAAACGTCATTTTAAAGAGGAAGGATGGGAGTTTTTTTTCTGTGAAGCAATGCCTATACCTATATCGCCGTTGAAAAAAGTTATGGGACAAGAAACAAAAATGCTACCTTAGGTGTTTTTTTCTTGCTTTTCTTTTGAATATATTTTTGTAAAAAAAAAATATTTTTGACTTTAAAATGTAATATTTTGATAGTAAATTTAACCTAGAACAGTTTTCCTGTAGGAGTGTTTGTACCAAACGTGCATAGAACTCACCCTAATTCGCCCTGTGCCTAGGGACTAATTCATCCCTTTCTCAAAAACGCACCCCACTAAATGGTAGCACTCCGCGGTTTTTTTATATCTAGAGGTCCATTGACTATATGAAACAATAAAACCTCGTTAACGTTGTAGTTCCTTTCTAAAATACGTAATTAATAGCCTATATATTGAGGGTAATATTTTTTTAGAGTATATGATAGTTTACCAAATGTTGCCCATGCTAACCAAGTTCTTTTTTGTTTATTTCTTCTGCTTAATTTTCCCTGTTCAGCTTTATTACCTGTCCTAGGTATATGTATTCTGCCACCTGACCTAATTTATTTTGTTTGACTACTATTTCTAATTTGTCTTCTTGGTTTGTCATAGTCTTGGTTTTACTATAGTTCATCTCTAGACCTACCTCTGTCGCTTTTCTATCTAGCTTGTTTATATGTATATTTTTGTTGATGTCTTTTATAGCCTGAGTGAACAATTTCGGCGATATTGTATCTCCTTGCCTAACTCTCTTTTCCAATTTTATTGGTTCTATAGCGTGCTTCGTCCGTCAATTTTATTGTGGTACTCGCGTTTTTGTATATGGTTGTTATAAGTGCGTGTACCTGTAATCAATTATTACGTTCTGTAGTAAGTTTTTGATGCTCCAATGTTCTATGTTCCAATGTTGTTACTCTGGCAGTTACCATATATATAGTTTATGTCGATATATAATTCATTCTAATGAGAATACGTGACATTGGGTCTATTGAATAAATAGAAGTACTTATTTGCTTTTACTTACTTACAAGTATTTAAGTATTTACTTAATACTAATTGAATAAAGTCATTTCTACAATGCTTTATTCAATTACATACTATTAAGTAAATACTTAAATACGAGGAAGTAAAAGCAAATACTTCTTTTTATTCAATAGACCCTATGGCACGTTTCTGTCGTCTATAAGAAATACTACACTGAACCAAAAAAGTACGTAAATATAATGAAAAAAACATTGACTCAAAAACGGGGAGCATTAATTTTCGTCCAAAGATCAGTATCATTGGTCCAATGTAAGTAGATACATTAACTAATGCTCAAAAACATTAATTTTTATGAATTAGTACGTTCATCCAATGTACTTTCTAGTTAAGAATCAATGTATCGGCACATTGAATAAATGTATCGGTACATTGAATCAGTGGATCGATACATTGAATCAATGTATCGGTACATTAATTCTTAACTAGAAAGTACATTGAACGAACGTACTAATTCATAAAAATTAATGATTTTGAGCATTAGTTAAGATATCTACTTACATTGGACCAACGATACTGATCATTGGACGAAAATTAATGCTCCCCGTTTTTGAATCAATGTTTTTTTCATTATATTTACGTACTTTTTTGGTTCAGTGAATGTCATCTTCATGTATATTTGTATATAACATACAAATAGTTAATAAGTAAACAAAATGACGACTTAATATCTTCATAAATATTACAAATATAGGTTGAAGCAACGATTTTTTGCCGATTCTCAAACTAATATTAAGTAGGGTAACGGGTACAGTTGTTGGCCGGTCACTAGTGATTGGCCACTTTCACAAAAATCCGAAATATTAAGATTTTTAGAAAGTATAAGGAAATAAATGTATTTGCATTGCAATTCGGCAACATTGCTATATATTTGGTCTAGCCATTATCTCTCTCAGTTAATATTGTCTAGTTGTGACAGCGTGTGTTGTTCGAAGCTTAACAGGTGCATCCAGTTTTAAGAGTTTTTTAAAGAATTTGTTAAGGAGGGCCATTCATGAGGTGAGTTATCTTGGCTAATAATATTGTGTATCTGCTTATATTAATGTTTTGTGATGATTTAGTGGGGTACATCTTACGTTATCGGTGGTTTTAATAGTAAGGTTATAATTTTTTGGCGGTAAATTTTAGTGGCCAAGCACTGTATCTTAAATATGTCCGCATTATAATGATTGGCCTACGGGCCAATTACTGTACCTACTTTAAATTAAAATATTTATTGTAATTTAGGCTCTTTTAGCTTAGTTTGGCCCAACACAACATATTTCAAGCATTTTTTCTTATTTTTTATGGCAATAACTAGTGGTTGGCCGACTGCCAATAACTAAACCACAGGGTGGCCAATAACTGTAATGTGTAATAAGAATATATTTTTTGTCCGGATTCGTTTTTATAAAATTACAATTATTTTAGTTGTTATAAAATTAATGCCAATGCGGGCAATCTGAATCAAATTTGAAACGTCCGTATTGTAGATAACATTATTAGATACTATTAAATGATTTTTATTTTTAGAATAAAAAATGCCAAATATCCGGAAAGATAAAACGTATCACAAAAATATACAGAACAAGATCTTCAGTCTGCTTTTCAGGCCATAGAAAATGGCATGAGCCAACGGAAAGCCGCTGAACAATTTAATGTGCCAAGAGCAACACTGCAGTTTAGCGCAAGCGAAAAATTTAATCAAAATCTAACCTTGGTCCCAATCCTATTCTTTCTTTGGAGGAAGAGAATCGTTTAAAGAATTGGATCGTAACATGCCAAGACAAAGGTTTTCCAGTAAGAGTGGAAAATATACAAGACTTGGTTAAAGGTTTTCTTGATGCAAATCCACGTGCTAATCCTTTTACTGACAATCGGCCCGGAAGAGGTTGGTATAGATTATTTTTAAAGAGACATCCAGATTTAAGCGAGCGAACTCCAGAAGCGGTAACAGCAGCAAGTTCAGTTGTGTCTGAAAAAGATATAAGAAAGTGGTTCACCGGTGTTCAAGAATATTTACACCGTAAACGTTACATTGATATTCTTCAAGACCCTTCACGTGTTTTTAATGGGGATGAAACCTGCTTCCTCTTGTGTCCCAAAAATAAACGAGTGTTGGCTGCAAAGGGAAGCAAAAATGTATATCAAATAGAACATCACTCCAAAGTTAATTTGACGGTTATGTTTAGGTTTGCAGCATCTGAAGAAATAACAGCACCGATGATTATTTACCCATACAAACGACTTCCTAGCAATGTTATAAATTCAGTTCCTCGAGAATGGGGCATAGGCTGTAGCGATACGGGATGGATGAAGAATGAAAACTTCTATGAATACACAGGAAACGTCTTATATAAGTACCTAGTTGCAAAAACACTAAATTTCCAGTCATTTTGTTCGTTGATGGACATAAAACTCACTTAACCATTCAAACCAATGAATTATGCTCAAAGTTACAAATTATTTTAGTGGCATTATATCCCAATGCGACCAGAATTATACAGCCTGCAGATGTTGCTGTATTTAAACCATTAAAGGCAAATTGGAACCGGGCAGTATTAAAGTTTAGACGAGAAAACCCAAACAAAAAGATACTATTGTCATAGAAGATACAATGACTTTAGATATTCAAACGACATCCGATAATCTGCCTTTAGTAAATCAAGACAACACATTATATAAAGAAATTGACACCTCAATTGACAAATTCTTTTTTGGCCAAAAACCCCAGAAAGAAAGGGTAAAAAGCAAACAGAACGGTTGCCTTTCGTGCTCACTTCTGCAGATCGTCAAAATGCAGAGAGGCGTAAAATTGCAGAGAAAGACGAACAAGAAAAAATAAAATTAGAACGAAAACAAAAGCGAATTGACGCAAAAGCAAACAATAAAGGTAAACAAAATAAAGAAACCAAGAAGAAAGTAATAAAAAAATTGCCACCACAGCCAATTCCGAGAGCAAAAAATGTCAAAATGTGAAGAATAAAGAAAATGTTACACTAAATACAGGTGATATTGTAGATACAAATACTTTTAAATCAGACACACTTCTTGATCATACAATTAAAAGCACTACTTTGAGAAGTGGAGTTAGAGTACATATACCAGAAGTGATTAACGCCAAAGAAAACCACGAACTGCCACGGAACCAATTTCCTGATTCTGTAAAATGCAAAGCATCAAAGCAAATTATGTACAAATTTGGAAACCAGCAAAGAAAAACGTGCTGGTGAGTCGGCTAAAAGAAAGTTGTTTTTCGAAACAGAGGGATATCCAGAACATGAAAAAATACAAATTCTCTCAGATATATTGGTGAAACAATCAGACAACACCAACATATCTGTAAATAATAATCTTTTGTATACAGGATTGTGCTATTCTTGTTCCTAAAATATTTCTAAATCAAAAGTTGGAATAAAATGTTTATTTTGTGTCAGAGGCTCCCATATTGGTAGTTGTGTTAAAAGACAACAAGAAATTGAAAATCTAAATAGTTTTGTGTGCCCTAACTGCACAAACAAAAAAAGAAAATTAGGAATTTTATGAGTGGCCAATAACTGTAATTCTATATACCAATAACTATGTTTGCATGGCCAATAACTGTGTAATTTTGTATGTTTTTAAACTTGTATTAAATTTTTATGTACATTATTATTTTTACTAAAATAACCTGAGTTTTTATAAAATTTGATGTTTCATTGATACTAAAAAACCCTTACAAAATATTTCACATTAAAATATACCAATTTACAATTTTAATTCAATTTGAAATCCCTTAAGTGGCCAATCACTGTACCCGTTACCCTATTTATAAGTTTAAAGAAAAAAAACATATATTTTTAATTAACACAAACAACTTTTTATAATGGTATTGATTATTATAAAAAGGAATTGATTCTTCTTATAAAATATATAAAATATATAAAAAATATATACCTGATATCGTGAAAATAAATACGTCTACAATAACATCTCCACAAATACATCTCTCTGGGATTAATTATCACCACCCATACAAAAAACAAATGGTTGAATGCCATTTTTCTTTGATTTCAAAAATCTAATATGATCTTCGACTTCTTGCTGGGGCTTCCCGATGTAAGAATGATTACTGGAAATCTCTGATGGGATATTTTATTAGTTCGTACAAGATATCGATGTAGAACCCAAAGAATAACTGCATGTTAGCCATCTACAATTAATATTAATAATTATTATAAAAAAATAAATCTAAATATTGAACATAGTTGTATTTTTGGGTATCACTTTTATTTATAGAAATATTTTAATTTATCCTGAAAAAAATTGCTAGATGTTGAGATGTTGTGATGTGATATTTTTACTTTGATAGATACTACCGACTGCAAGAGTTAATAATATTTTTCAATTCTTTACGGTTTAATCACCTAAAGATTTAATTTACTAATCTTTTATAAGATTATACAATTTAGAAATATTTTCACATAGTTCCTATATTCTTTTACCTATGTATCGAATTAGATTTTGAACAAATTTAGAGAGAATAAAAATTAATTAATACTAGATATGCATGATTGAATAATCAAATAGGTACTTACATTCCGTAATGTCTTCATGGGTAATCTTTTCAAATAAAATTTTATTTGCTTTATCCTTGATATGACTTTCACACCGAAGAAAGGAGATAATTCTTTCGAAATTGCTGTCCCATCCATCAATAAGTTCATTTCCATTTCCAAACGCCACTCCAAAGTCCATATCAATCTGCAAAAGTGGAAATAGAAGTAAAACTTTTTTTTATAGAAATCCAACAAAGTAATTTATAAATAGTTAAAAATATATGTAAATACATACCTTAGAAAAATCAACCAAATCACTAGTGCCAAACACCGCTCCTCAGAGTCTGCAGGGTGACTGTCTGCTAGGAGTCTGCAACTGTTGTCACGTGATTTTTTTACACCAATAAAAACACTTACAGAGTTTTAAGAAATGTATCGGTTTATAGTATTAACGAAATTTTCATTGAATCAATGTAAAAAAAAGTCAATGATTGGCGTTCATTGGTACTATGTACAATATTTTTTTCAGTATAGACGGAGAGCTAGAGCCGAAAAATCATCGTCATAAGTAATATGGAGTTTTTCCTGTGAAATGTGTCCATTGTATATTGACAATTATGATCCCTTTCAGGCTGACACCTCAGTGGTTACAGGAAGTAGCAATAAGGGATGAAAAGGGAAAGTTAGTGCAGTCATTGAAGGTTTTCACCTCCTATTTTGTTAAACCTCGATCGATTTGCATGAAAATTGGTGCCTAGTTAGAGCATACCCCAAGAAATAAAAATTATTTGGTGCCAACTTGCACTTTTACTCTGGGGGTGGATACCACCCCTTTTCGGGGGTGAAAACTATTTTATTAAAAATAACTCCACAAATCCATAGAGGGACAAATTATAAGTAAAATTTGTTTTATCATGTTACTAAAATAAATCAATACTTTTTGAGTTATTAAAGATCAAAGATTTGTCTATTTAAGAGCATGTGCGTGAAGTTACGGATGATAAAAACAACATATTAATTAATTGTATGTTAGAATATTATTTTTATATTATTTCGATATTTAATTAAATTTTTTCTATCAATATAAACTGAATCTATTCAAAAACTGGGGGTGTCCAATAATGGGTATATTTGACATATTCGAAACACTTTTGCTAAATTTATAATATTGAAATAATATAAAAATAATATTTTAGTAACATACAATTAATTAATATGTTCCCTTTATCATCCGTAACTTCGCGCATGTGCTCTTAAACAGACAAATCTTTGATCTTTAATAACTCAAAAAGTATTGATTTATTTTAATAACATGATATAACAAATTTTACTTATAATTCGTCCCTCTATCGATTTGTGGGGTTATTGTTAATAAAATAGTTTTCACCCCCGAGAAAGGGTGGTGTCCACCCCCAGGGTAAAAGTGGAAGTTGGCACCAAATCATTTTTATTTCTTGGGGTATGCTCTAACTAGTCACCAATTTTCATGCAAATCGATGGAGGTTTAACAAAATAGGAGGTGAAAACCTTTAAAGACTACACTAACTTCCCCTTTCATCCCTTATTGCTACTTCCTGTATCTACTGAGGTGTCAGCCTAAAAGGGGTCATAATTATCAATATACAATAGACACATTTCACATGCGAAACTCCATATTACTTGGGACGATGATTTTTCGGCTCTAGCTCTTAGAATATACGTTGCCCTAACTAAGCAACGTTCTGTTTTTAAGGGGGTATGTAAACGCCACAGTCAAAATGGTTGGTGATCATAGGAACTAAACGTTTAAGAATTCTTTCAGTAGATGGCGGCACGTATATATATTCGAACATTTTAATAACGACGAATTTTAATTCTATTAACGACGGCGTTGTTGCCACGTACTAAATAGATCGATCGGTACTGTTCGTCTTTAATCGTACTTGTATTGTATTTACAGTGATGAGGGTGTTTAATTATTTACTTGGAAATGGTAAATTCTTACTATTAATAGATAGCATTGTATAAAAACTAGACAAATTTTTATCTTTTTTTAAACAATGCTAATAGATACAAAACGTTTCATTTGGAAATATTTTATCACTTATTGTATTTAGATTATATTTGTAATAATGTTATTTGTAATTTTGTGATAATTATTAATTCTTTACCTGGTCAAAAATTTTTATTTTAAACTGATAAAGAAATTTGCAATTGTTTGAAATACAAGTATGTAGTAAATATATACATTGAATCACACTTTTTGCTCTAAATTTTTAATAATCGCTTGGATTAACATGAAATTTGGCATACAGATAGGTAACATGTCAACCAAGAAAAGTGATAGTGTGCCGATGTGCCGATGTATGAAGATTTTGCCCTGAGGGTGAGTTTTATTCCATCTCGGGGGTGAAAAAATATACGTTCAAAATAAGTCTGAAAATGGATAAACTGACTAATTCTAAGCAACTTTTGTTCTATAGGATTTTTTCACTAAATTAATATTCGAGTTATTTGCGAGTAAAAAACACGTTTTTAGGCGGCTTTTACAATTATCCGAAAAAACATTCTTAGCAAAAATATGTAGCTTCTAAAAAAGTATAAAAAAATGGTGTATTAGACCTGGATCCCGCGTACCAAAAAAACTTGATTAATAGCAAGCTGAAAATTTGTTAATAGCTTAACGGTGTCTAGTCGGACAAACTTTGATGTACGGGAGGGAACACTGGAACAGGGGAACTTCGTAACAGGGGGTTACGAAAACGTCCTAGGTATTTTGTCGGACAGAACATCCAATTGATTTGTTACCCTTTCATTAAACTCTCATGCAAACACCAGACTGCTAAACAACCGACTTGATTACTGTCATTTGACATGTTCTTCGTGTTCCACTCATTAAAATACACAGTTGGTGATAAACACCAGTCTGATTTTTACATGAAAGTTTAATGAAATGCTAACAAATCAATTGGAAGTTCTGTCCGACCAAATACATGGAACGTTTTCGTAGTCTGACGTTTCAAATTTTTAAGCTGTTCCACAAATAAAATTTCCCCTGTTCCAGTGTTACCATACATCAAAGTTTGTCCGACTAGATACCGTTAAGCTATTAACAAATTTTCAGCTTGCTATTAATCAACTTTTTTTAGGTACGCGGGATCCAGGTCTATATATTATGAACTCTATGGACCCAGTTGAAACAAAGTTGTAGCTAATAAAAAATAGTTTCATATCCGCCAAATTTCAAACTGAATATTTCAACGTGAAATAACCAAAAAATGATGCACTTTTTTTTTGGAAAACTCATTACAACTTTTTTAAAGTGTTTAAAAAATATTTATTTTTGTTTTTTTTTTTAGTTTGTAGCATCAAAACTAAGCAAATGCTCAAAATATAGTTGGTCCCTTTTTTTCTGGTCAAAAACCTCGGGAAAATCACCCCCAATTATCATCTTAAATCAAATCAATCGTAACCACTTCAGTTACTTTCTATCTACCTTTGAGCCTTAGGACCAGTATTTTATGTCCTGGTTAGCTAATCGGGGTTTAATCGGGACAGTAAACTACCTCTTAGGGTCTCTTGCGTTGTCCTCCTCCTCATAAGTGCCTTCTCTATTGAGGTTGGCGATCAATATGGCAAATTTCTCTCTGTTCTGGGCTTGATGAATTAAGTCATTCCCTGTTGTGTGGGTCCAATCCCTGATGTTTCGGAGCCAAGATTTTTTCTTTCTTGCTATACCCTTTTTACCTTCGATTTTGCCTTCTAATATTACCTGAAGCTACTCAAATTCCCTATGGCGCATTGTGTCCTAGATATGACGTCTTTCTAGTTTTGATTGTATTGACCAGATGAGGACGTTTGTTCATTATTTACAGTACTTCTTCATTTGTAGTTTTGGTGGTCCAGCTTATTCTTAGCATTCGGCGGTACATCCACATTTCGAATGAATTCAGTTTGTTGACATCATACTGTTTTAATGTCCAGGTCTCACAGCCATATAGTAATAGAGACCACACATAACACTTTAGTGTTCTCAATCTTATTGTGACTGATAGCTTGGGGTTACAGAGCATTTTAAGCATGTTCATGAAGCCAGATCTTGCTATTTCAATGCGTCTTCTAATTTTTTTGAGTGGTCTAGCTGACTGTTTAGCTCTGTGCCCAGGTATATGAACCTTTGGGAGCTCTAAAGGGTGATACCATTGATTTGTATGTTGGAATGTCAACACGGGAAGTTTTCTTTCCTCGGAAAATTTTACATTTTCATCTCATTTCTAATTCTTGTTCTTCATGTGCCTTGTCCGTTGTGGAAGTTGGCTATCATCATAGCAATTTTAATTTTGTTTACAGCGTGTCTATAACTCGATCGATGTTAGTCCAAACCATTGGCGTAAGTTTTGAAGCAATGATTGTCTTCTTCTTCCGGGTTCACGTTTACTCTCTATTTTACCCTATATTATCAGCTGCAGTATACGATATTTATCATGTCTCATAATATCGGTTTTTTGATCCCATTTCGAGTTGACGACTGTTCCAAGGTATATATACGAGTCAACGTGTTCAATTAATTGGTTTTTTATATTCAATTGTCTGGCAGGTTTTTGAGTTTTGCTCACTAGTGTCTATTTTTGTTTTATTTATGTTGAAGGTTAAATTCTCTTTTTTCACTCGCTCTTTGTAGTTACCCTATCCATAAGATGCTGAAGGTCATCAATAATGCTAGCAACCACAACTGTATCGTCTGCATATCGGTTTATCTAATTATTACTCCAGTAAATTTCAATATTTTTTTTTCACTTACGGAAATTTTTGACATAAATTAATCAATGATTATACAATATTGGTTTGTCTACAATTTTTTTATTAGGATAATGCCTCAACAAATACTAATGGCCATTGGCATGTGTAATGTGTGTAAAAATGTCGATGTCATCGTCTTTACAAAAAGCTAATTGTATCCGAACAATGCATTATTTGCGTTATTATAAAAATTAAATTTGCCAGAAAGTGAATAAAACTTAAATTGTTTTTAGTTACGCCCCACATAACATACTAGAGCTTAGGTTATCTATGTATTATGTCAAAACTAGTATAATCCCCCAGTAAACACTTTAAGACATTTTGGGCCTCGTTTAACTTTCAACCATTTCTATAACGTCACGGTTTCAAGCATAAAATATGTATATTTGTATTGTTAAGACACTGAGACGTTATACAATCATGATTGAAAGTCAAACAAGGCCCAAAATGTGTACTGAGAGGGGGTGGGGCCACTTTTCTAAACAAAACCGCGTGATTCATCGTATTTCCGTGGTTACAAAACTCGTTTTCAATTGTTTGCAGATTTTCTTAAAATCCGGCAAACGCGCATCTGTCGCCATTTAATACATCACTGCTGCCATCTACTAAATGACACGTGAACTCATCTTCTCATCTATTAAGTGACAGCGGAACTAATTTATCACTAGAAAAATGCCAACTTAATGCTGTAATATGAACAAAATCCCCAGATTGCAGCTTTTAACAATAATTTTTACCTTTAGGTACAGTTAATTTAAAAATTATGGCAGTACGGACAATGAAATTTTGTTTAAAATAAAGCTTTTTGCGTAGTTAATCGTTTCTGATAGTTATTTTCTACCGAATTTCAAAAATTATTATGCAAAACGAATTTTTACAACAAGTTACTTAGTAAGTTATGACATGGACTCCTTTAAGTACAGTTATAAAAAATATACTACTTCTTTGGAAATTTTAACTAGATACTATTAAAATAGAAAGTCTACAGTTCACGCACATACCCCTAAGTTGAAGATTGGTTTTGAAATAGTGACGGTAACTGTACCTAAAAACTATATAAATTTTAACATTGTGTCATACCACCTTAACGTGAAACATTTATAGGAGCGGAATTCTTTAAAATATATTAGCACAGGTGAAAAATGCTAAGGTATATTGGCGTCAAGCTCAGCAGATATACTCAAAAACCCGTATTATTCGGCACTTGGCCCTAAGTGGTATAGTATTTCAGTTAAAAAGTGTAGATACCATACTGCAATTTTATTTAAAATGAAATCCTTATATCGCTTTAAGGCTTTGGTAAAATTGATTTCAAATACTCTGTTCTAGATAGAAATATAAGAATCTCATTTTCGATCAAATAAGTAGTTCACGTCTTTGCACGCACGGCAGGCAGTACAAATCTCGACAATGTAGGTTACTGACAGACGTACAATAAAATTGCATTACATTACACTATAAGAATACACATTTACATTACGAGTATAATCAATAAAAATAAACTAGCGTAAATTGGTAAGGTTTGTTTTGAAATTGATCTAATGAGCTGAGGTTATTTCGTTGACCATGGCTACGATCATTCCTTTTTCTGTAGTTATTTAAATAAGGCCAATCTACGAGTAAATCTATATATTTAATAGATAAAATGCCACCGAAGCTTACATTTGAAGGTGCATATTTTAAAGCTTTTAAATTTTTATGCGTTAATCTTATATGGCCGATTCTTTGTCCCCAGTTTCGCCACGTTTTCGGTATTCCGTTGGTATTGGTCTTTGCAGTTTTGTGGTTGTTGGTCTTTCATTCCAGGCCACGTTGAAGGCTTAAAATCTGTAATAAGGAGGTTGATCTGTTTGAAAATCCTCTCGGTTCATTTCGACAACCATTGCCTTCTATTCATCTGCATATTTCTCTTTGTTTTTGCGGCATTGCCTTCTGATTTTTTTGATAACGCTGTGTATTCATCATTTGTTCAAAATCTTTTTTTTTTTTTTCATCTTTCTAGAGGGTGGGTCTGGAATCTTCAACTCACATCACAGTCCAGGACGCCGCGTGACTGACGTTAGTGAAGTATTCATTCTTGGTAGTGTCGGTGATAGTTACCGAGGTATTTTAAAAGGCTTTCTCGTTGCCGAGCCTACGCCGAACCTCTACGTGCTAAACCAGACCCTTCTCTATCAATGGCCGTTGTAAGATTGACATCGCTTCCGAAGCACTACGTTGTTTCACGCACTTACTGCCAGAAAGGAGGCCTCTACCTTTCACCTGTTTTCCCTTTTGTGATCCCAGAAGGGTTTTTGTTATAATTTTTGTGTATGATACATTTGTTTTGAGTAACGCCGTTCCAAGCAGCCTGGAAAAGCACTCATCGATCTCCGAACGGCATGCATCTAAACATTCCGTATATGTATTTGGAACCTAGCAGTTTTCTATTGGTTCGTTGCAGCACGCGGTCATATTTTAACCAATAGGCGGCGAGGTCCCAAGGTCCCAAACGCATATACGGAATGTTATTCGGTTCCAAATTCATATACGGAATGTTATATTTTCGTACACCGAAAAAGATAAGTTTTTATTAGAGTCTGTTAAAAGGAGATTAATTTTAAAATACTTGTTACTGTATTATTAAATAAAAATAAAACAATTATAGTATTTGAAATGTTATTAGGTGCAAAATTCATATACGGTTTGTTAATAAATATTCGTAGAACAAAAAGACCATTTTTATTAAAGCCATTTAAAATGAGACTGGTTTTTAATAGTATATTATGCAACGAGCATTAACTGATGGTTATTATGAAGCGAGTATAAGGGATACCAAACAAGCCGCCTAGCGGCGAGTTTCGTATAGAGTACGACCTTCATAATGATAATTAAGTGCAAGTTGTTTACACGATTTTTTTAATGATCATTCACAAAAAAAATATTTAAATTTATTAATTTTGTAACGCAAACAAATTAAGTAGTTTGTCAGTCTGACAGTTTGTTTACATATCGAGAACTGTCAAAGAGTATGTATTTGATTCGCCATTGGTTACTGCGCGTGTGCCACCTTTATCGCGAATGTCATATCGCGATTCTATTGATTAAAAATCTGTATCCTAATGAAAATCATTATGATACACGTAGTGACATCATGACTGATATATTATAGTATGAGAAAAGAAAAATTATTTTTAATGTATTATTAAAGATCCACAAGGAAAAAGGTTTTCCTGTAGTTGGCTGTATACCATATAATACAAAAAAACGAATAAAGTCCTTTATAAAAGGTCTATATTTAAAAACCCTAAAAAGGGCTACATCACAGAACTAGTTTTAGATTGATTAACCAATCATCATCAGTGCTTTCCTAAAATGAATATAACCTGATAAAATGATGCAAAGGTTTTAAAATTTTGACTACGTTTAAAAAAAGTCGTAGGTTATACCTACTCACGTGTCCTTACTATGCTAACCACCAAAATATAATACTAAAAATTTTATTTACATATATTACATAATTACAAATATTTTGTTGGTTAGCATGTAAGATCACGTGAGTATAACGTACAACTTTTTTAACCGTAGTCAAAATTTTAAAACCTTTGCACCATTTTATAAGGTTATATTCATTTTAGGAAAGCACTGATGATGATTGGTCAACCAATCGAAAACTAGTCCTGTGATGTAGCCCTTTTTAGGGATTTTAAATATAGAGACCTTATAATATAAAGGACTTTATTCGTTTTTTGTATTATATGGTATACAGCCAACCACAGGAAAACCTTTTTCCTTATGAATCTTTAATAATACATTAACAATAATTTTTCTATTCTCATACTGTAATATTATATAAATTATGATGTCACTACCTGTATCATAATGAACTTCATTATGATACAGATTTTCAATATGATCGATTTTAACCAAAAGAATCGCGATATGACATTCGCGATAAAGGTGGCACACGCGCAGTAACCAATGGCGAGTCAAATATATATACGCTTTGACAGTTCTCAATATGTAAACAAACTGTCAGACTGACAAACTACTTAATTTGTTTGCGTTACAAAATTAATAAATTTAAATATATTTTTTTGTGAATGATCATTGAAAAAATCGTGTAAACAACTTGCATTTAATTATCATTATGAAGCTCGTACTCTATACGAAACTCGCCGCTAGGCGGCTTGTTTCGTATCCCTTATACTCGCTTCATAATGACCATCATTAAATGCTCGTTGCATAACATACTATTAGAACCAGTCTCATTTTAATTGGCTTTAATAAAAATCGTGTTTTTGTTCTACGAATATTTTTTAACATACCGTATATGAATTGTGCACCAAGTAACATTCCAAATACTATAATTGTTTTATTTTTATTTAATAATATAGTAACAAGTTTTTAAAATTAATCTCCTTTTAACAGACTCTAATAAAAACTTATCTTTTTCGGTGTACGAAAATATAACATTCCGTATATGAATTTGGAACCGAATAACATTCCGTATATGCGTTTGGGACCTCGCCGCCTATTGGTTAAAATATGACCGCGTGCTGCAACGAACCAATAGAAAACTCCTAGGTTCCAAATACATATACAGAATGTTTAGATGCGAACGGCATCACTCTCAGGTGTGCGTTACCTCCGTCCCCACAGTATGGCTCACATAATATGACTCACTAATTTGCCTCTTAACATATTCCCTCTACCTTCAACTTACAATATCCGTCACTCTTAAGTGTCATTGGTACAGCTGTCCTCCTTCCTCTACTACCTTCTTCATCATTACACGATATAGTTGTTTGTACTAGTCCAACCTGATTTACTTGAATCATTCTCTCAATTATTTCCTTACTGTCACAAAATCACACCTGCCTCTCTTTCTATTCTCTTTCTTTCTACTATCCGTCTATTGTATTTTAACATCGTATGTGTCATACAGTGTCCGAGTGTCCGCAGTATAGGCATTCATTTATGTCAGCCTTTTCGAACCTAGAGAAGGTAGGCCCTAAAATGCCCGTGTTCTGTGAGTAACTGCGTTAGGAAATAATCCAGTCGCCTGTGAGCACAGTCCACACAATCTCTTAGGTTCAAGAGCAGCATATTTGTCCACTGTGCTATATCCTCCGTACTATTCCATTCTTCTTGCCATCTTGCAATTTGAGGGTTTAGTGTCAAACAACATTATCTACATTTTTTGTGAAATTAAGATATATCTATAATCGAGTTCACCGTTTTCGACTTCATATAGTAACAAAAACCTGTATCTCCATCTGAAGCAGATTACAAAACACATTAAACGTTAATTACCAATTGTGAAAAAAAGTTCATGTTAAAAACATCTAAGAGGTGGTAACGATATTTCACAGTGAATTTCGTGATACATCAAAAACAGTTATCGACTCTTAACGTTTATTGACACTAATATTTTAAGCTGTAATTGTAGACAGCGTTATTATTATAATTCGTATTTGTTTGAAAAACGTCATTTTGATACTGAATAGCTAAATACATTTTTGTTTATTTTCGATATTGTTCGATTCTACCATCTGATTACTCATTACATGATAACATGATTACAATAATCTGATTACTCATTACATTTTTTAGTTTTGCCGAACTTAAAAGAAAACATAGATGTTATTTTCTTATTGCCGGTTACGTATATATTTGTCGTAATTATTTAATATTTTGATTTTGTCAGTGTTAAACAGAAAAATGTCCAGTCGGAGCACAAAACTTTGTATGACAGAATACGAAGCATTAGCGGGTCGTGGATCTTCTGAGGTAGCCTCTTGCCTTACAAATACAATGAAAAGTGAAGTTACTGGGAAAGACTTCGCTTTTATGTCTGAAACTTGTTCGAGCCAAACTGGAAATTCAATTATTGTTTCCGCAATATTTCTGTTTGCTGTTGAAACACTAAATATTTCAAAAATCGACCAGTTATTTTTAGAGCCCTGACATTTCCAAATAGAATGTGATATGGTCCATGCCCACATCGAAAACGCGAGTAAATGGAAATTTATGATCCATCGGGATGGTATATGTACAGTGAATAAAATGGCTTTAAAGAAATCAAAATACGAATTAGTTGAAATATATCAATAACTTCAAATTCAAATGATTAAAAATAAAGAAACTGACATTGAAAGAAATGTTATCAAGTGGTTGAACATAGTTTGGCTACAATATACATATTATAAAAGAAGACACTGCACCCAGTTATTTCAAATATAATTTTAAATCGGACAACTTTACGAAATTTAAAATACAGAGAAGGCAACTTCGAACATTTTCAATTAACAAACTTGTGCCAAGAAGAAAATATGACAAACCGTTAACGACTAATAATAAAAAGTTAAAAGATTTAGTAGAACTCTGTGAGCAAAATTAAAGAACAATATCGCTTCTTTTACTAGAATCTTCAAGGAAGGGGTGATGATCATAATGAAAATGTTTCAGAATGTAAAGGCGTTTAAAGATGGTATAAGTATTTAGATATTTTTTCATAAGTTTAATATTTGTATGTTATTAGAAAAATAAAGTTTTTTATTTAAATACACTTATTAACATTCTTCTGATCTAGGTCACGAAATTAAGATAGGTAAAGACAATCAAACAACCGAAGTATCTAAAAGAATAATACAAGGATGGGCAGCATACGGAGGTCTTAGGAACGTTTTTAACCTTTAACTACCCGCGCCTCAAGTTATAACATAACTACACGCGTGGCGTACTTTATACGCCACAAGAAAATACACTTAAAAACAGCGGATTTGTTTATTTTTTTTTTTGAAAAAATACATTTAGTTGTTTGTTAAAAACCTTATTCGGCATCAGCGAATACTTGGAGTTCCTTCTCAGTAAGCCAATTGGGATTTATAACTGGAATCATGTAATAACTGGATTCCATGATAAATAAAATTACTAATAAAAAATTTTTTGAATGTGATTTTTTACAGGAGAAAAACTATTGGTTATAAAGAAAAATATATTTTGTGCCATAATGACTAAAAAACAATTGAAATATGTACTTATATTACTACTTATATTAATATAATCGTGGCGTATATTGTCCACCACTGGAAACAACAGATACTAAACTGTAAATTGCGATTTTCCCAGAGCGCCGATTATAACGAAACTAAAAACAAATTGTAAAGCACATTCCAGTGATAGGTTAGAGAGATAAACAAGGTAAAAAATTAAAATTTTAAATACATTTGCAGTAGAATTCTTATATCTGGCGTACAAAGTACGCCAGCGCGTGTAGTTAAAGGTTAAGAGTGACATTCCAACTAATATGAAGAAAAAAGTTTTCGACCAATGCGTGCTACCGGTGATGACCTATTGTGCAGAAACATTATCTCTCACAAAGAAAAACGCACAAAAACTAAGAGTAGCGCAGAGAATAATGGAGCGATCAATGATAGGGGCCACTCTGCGAGACAGGATTAGACACGAAGATCTACGAGCTAAGACCAAAGTCACAGACGTCATTGAAAGAAGCTGTAACTTAAAATGGAAATGGGCTGGACACGTTGCCAGAATGAAGAACGGAAGATGGACTCGTAAACTAGTTGAATGGAGACCAAGAGCCGATAAACGTAGCAGAGGAAGACCACCAACACGATGGCAAGATGACTTAAGAAGGACAAAAAAAAACTGGGTACAGCCAGCACAGGATAGAACACTTTGGAGACAAACAGGGGAGGCCTATGTCCAGCAGTGGATTTAGAGAGGCTGATGATGATGATTAACATTCTTAATAATACAGGGTTAGTGCTGCATTGGATATCCTGAAAATTTTGAAAATATCATCGAATTTAAGTTAAAGTCAAACTGGATATCCTGAAAAAAGGGGAAATATCAGGAAAATTTTCGCCACATTTTAGGGAAATTACATTTTTACATTTTCACCCAGCAGTACTAACCCTGTAGTAAAACTATTATTATCAGGTGCGACGTTAACGGTTAAAAAAAATATATACCGGTAATATCAAAAAGCGTTATCAGGTCATTATTAGAAAAAAAGTCTATTTTTTTCTCTGTAGAATATCAATAACCTGTAATAAGTTTTACAATATGTCAAAGAAACCATGATAATACTATATAAATTTACAGATTTCTATTGTAATGTATTTTGCCTCCGTAATCACAAATTTGTTGGCTGATATTACGTTTCAAAACAGTTTTTTGCATTTTCTGCCACTTTATGTTTTTGTAGTTAACGTTGTTTGATACTAAACCCTCGAATTGACCTTTCTCTTTTCTTTCTTTTATCGGCTATAGTAAGCTCCAGGTATCTTATTTCATATAGCTCTTTTCTTTCCACTGCCAGGACATGCAACGGAACACATCCAGTGATGTCCCTCAAGGATACCGAAGCCACATTCCTGTAGGCGCATGCCACTCGCAGCAGACTTATACTGTTCACTCGTGTCATGAGCCTAGTGTACTCCTGAATCTCTACCATCCCACTCCAGACTGGTCCCGCGTAGAGGACGAACGACTGCACAATACGGTGCAAGGCTCAGATTTGCCTCCCCTAATATTTACTATCACCCTCACCAATGCAGCCGCACTATTCACAGCCTTCCAAGTCACTTGCCCACGTGTTTTTCACTTTCACTCTCATTTCGAAAATTAGGGAGTGTAGATAACAGCGAATTTTTTCTAAATTAATTTTTTTATTAAAAGCAAATTTTGTGTGTATAAATCTGCATCCACAATTAGTTTATGAATAAAACATTGAAGTAGTTGGCTACAAAAACGGAGAAGAAAGGTATTAACAAGCATCTATAACTTAATAGTTGGAACATCGGAAGCAAAAGAAAATTATACCAATATTTAAGAAAGGAGCAGTAACAAACTCTATAAAAAACAACTATACAAAACAACTATACAAACAACTATAGAGGAATATCTCTACTGAGTATAACATATAAAATTCTTACAGCCGTCATCAGACAAAAACTCACTAAATTCACAGAGAAAAAATTTGGGGACTCCCAGCAAGGATTCAGAGAAGGCACATTCCCTACAGATGCGATCCATATTACAATCGCATTACACAAGCAATCGAAAAATGCCACGAACACAATATAGAACTCCACATCCTCTACGTAGACTTCAGACCAGCCTTTAACTGTATTGGAAGAAATAAATTCTTTATTGAAATGAAAAATCAAGATATACCAGCAAAGTTAATCAGGTTAACAAAAATTACTATGGATGGATCTCGAGCTACAGTAACGACAGAGGAAGGTAGCACAAAATCAATTGCAATAGAAACAGGAGTACCACAAGGCGATTCCCTGTCTACTACATTATTCAACATAGAAGTAAAAGGAACAGTTAAGGCCAGCAAAATTAAAAGAAATATATAAAGCCCACTCCTTGACACAAACAGTTGCATATGCCGATGATATAGTTCTTTATGGAAGAGACAAGGAAAGATTAAAAGAAGCAGTAACCATCCGGCCAAAGGAAGCACGGAAAAGAGGGCTCTAAATTAACGAAGAAAAAACAAAATATCTACTCTGCTCTAGAATAGAATATAAGAGGATGAAGAAATCAAGACATAAAACTACACTTTTGAAAGAGTTCAACCATTTAAATATTTGGGAGTAATAGTAAATGGCCAAAATAAGAGAAGTGAAGAAGTAACGGGGCGAAATCTTGCAGGGAACAAAACATACTGGAGATATCATAGGCTAATGAAGGACAAGAACTTATCTAGAAATACAAAATTGAAAATATACAGAGCTGTAACCAGACCAGTAGTTACGTAAGCAGCTGAGACAATGTCCCTCAGAAAAGATGAAGAAAAGTTTAGAATATTCGAAAGGAAAATCCTCATATGGATTATGGGCCCGATAAGAATAGACAACGGAGAAGTAAAAAGGCGAATGAACCATGAACTAAGAGGCATAATGAAGGGAGAAGTTATATTTATATTTATTAAAGGGCAGATACTGATATGTCTGTGACACATATAGATCAGGGCGCATCTGTAAAAATATTAGTACATTTGGACGTTGATAGGTGACTCATATTTTTTGCACAAATTGCTTGGAAATAACTCATATAATAATATTTGAGTTATCCTCCCAGTCAAAAAGGTCCGAAACATTGTTTAAATAATCAAAATGTCAAAAAATAAAGAAAAAATTCGATTTTTTCTTCGTTTTTTGATTATAACTTTAAAAGTATTAATTTCCGAAAAAAGTTGCACTGACATAAAAGTTGAGTAATTAAACTTCCTACAATAAAGCATTGGTTAAAATTTTTTAAATCGTCACTTTTGTTGCAAAATAGCAATAATTGCGAAAAAACCATAAAAAAAACAAGTATTCGCATTTTACGTTTTTCAATCATAATACGTTCTTTAACGGTAAAATATTGCAAAATCTCTAAATTTTAAAGAACCGCCTAGATTGGCATAAAATTTGGCATACACATAGCTAATAAGTCAAGGAAAAAAGTGATATTGTGCCGATATGTGCTTTTACCCTTGGGGTGAGTTTCACCCCTTCTCGGGGATGAAAAAATATATGTCCAAAATAAGTTCGGAATTCGATAAACTGACTAATTCTAAGCAACTTTTATTCTATAGAGTTTCTTTACTAAGTCAATACTTTTCGAGTTATTTGCGAGAGAATATGTTAATTTTTCAACAAAATAACCACGTTTTTAGACGATTTTTCGCAAATAACTCAAAAAGTACGTATTTTGTCGAAAAAATATTCGTGAAAAAAAGGTGCATATATGAAGTCTGTAGTCCCAGTAGAAGCAAAGTTGTAGCTAATCAAAAAATGGGTTCTTATTCGTCAAATTCCAAATCGAATATTTTATCGAGAAATAACCAAACAACGGAACACTTTTTGGGGAACACTCAATACATTTTTTTAAGGTGTTTAAAAAAAGATCTAGCTTTTTTTAAACTTCTAACATTAAAAGTAAGTGAGTTACTCTCAAAATATTGTTGGTCCCTTTTATGTTTTGGTAAAAAGAGTCGCGAAAATCACCCCCTAATTAGCATCCCAAATAAAATTAATAGTTACCGCTTCACAAGTTACTTTTCTTATTTAATCTTTAATATATATTTTGTGGGTTTTCTTTAAAGACGATCGTAATTAAAGTCCGTTTGATGTTTAATAGTTTTAATTAATAAAATAGACTAAATTATTGTTACTATTAACTTATCGAAATGTAAAAGTGTAAAAGTGTACTTTGCGACCAAAATTCTACGTGTTCTTATTTTTACAAAAAGAAATGTATTTATCGATAATTGGCGTCTAATCAATATAATACCCGTCTTAGTATTATCCCTATGCGTCTTGTAATCAATAACACGTCTAATGTCGCTGAGATCTTAATATCGACTAAATGTATTCGTTCCCACACAACCAAAATTCCCTTACTGCTAATCTTCCCCTTTTCATGGTTTAATTCGCTTTCGCGGGAACTAGCCTATTAGTAATAAAAATTGGGTCAAAGGGCTCTACTTTGTTATTTTTATGTCTTAAAAATAAACAGAAACTGCTCACTTAAACTACCCCTCGATTAGATACGCCCACCCATCTGTGCATTTTAGAGCCTCGCCGACAACCGCTCGTTTCGTGTTTGTAAATACGAATAATTAAAGAAATATTATATACAGGGTATCTTAAAAATTAAGATAAAATATTTACAATCGTACATATATATATAATATGATCTGTAAGTTTCATCGGTTCAAAGTGCTTATTTTTGAAAAGGCTGTAGTTAAAATGGCTTGAACGAGTCACTAATCCCGAGTGTATGCAAACTTTGAACAGCCATAGCGTAACCAATTTTTGTCTAACAGGAAAACAAAAAATCTAAAATATCCAGAAAAGCAAAACGTCTATTTCATTACTCTTTGAGATTTTTGGTATTACTAATATTTTTTAAGTTATTTTGAAAAAAAGCATTTTTTTCAAAATTAAAAATTTTAAAAATATAATTTTAAAACCATTTTTTTTTTCAAAAATAAGCACGTTGAATCAATGAGACTTACAGATCATATAAACAGAACATAAGTAAAGCAACTTGTGAAGCGGTGCCGATTAATTTCATTTGAGTGGTTAATTAGGGGGTAATTTTCCCGATTTTTTTTTGCCAAATCAAAAGGGACCAACTGTATTTTGAGCGTAACTTTCTTACATTGGATACTAGAATCTTTTGTAATAAAAGTAGAAATAACGCTTTTTAAACTCTTTAAAAAAGTTGTAATGAGTTTTTTCCAAAAAGTGCTTCATTTTTTGGTTATTTCACGTTGAAATATATTTATTTGAAATTTGGCGAATATGAACCCATTTTTCTTTAGCTATAACTCTGCTTTCACTAGGTCAAGAGACTTCCCGTATAGACCATTATTTTCACTTTTTTACAAGCTATATTTTTGCTAAGAATAGTTTTGTCGATAAAATACTTACTTATTGATTTATTTGCGAAAAATTGTCTAAAGACGTGTTTGTTTTGTTAAAAAATGAACATATTCACTCGTAAATAATTCGAAAAATATTGACTTAGTGAAAAACTGTATAAAATAAAAGTTACTTAGAATTAGTCAATTTATCGAACTCCGAACTTATTTTGGACATATATTTTTTCACCCCCGAGCAGGGGTGAAACTCATCCCCAGGGCAAAAGCACTCATCGGCACAATATCACTTTTTTTCTTTGACATGTTGGCTATGCGTATGCCAAATTTCATGTCAATCTTTAAAATTTACAGCAAAAACCATCAAATAATGTACTATCATTCATGCTACACTTGAGACCTTCACATTTCATCCAGAAAACTTTATGATATACACTCCTGGCCAAAAAAATGGGACAACTTAAAAATGGGTAATTTTTGATGTCTCGAATCTCCTAAACGTGTTGTCCGATTTTAGTGATTTTTTTAATATATTATAGCCTTATTCTCTAAGAATATGGATGTAGTAATAGTGTTGCCTGAACATATAAATGTCATTGTATACCGAGTGTAACAATAATACTGTGTTTTTTTCCTGAAAGTTCGTAACACCCTGTGGGATATTCTGGCATTTAAAAAACATTAAAATTAAAACTCAATTGTAGCCTTAGCCTTTCTTGACATTCTGCTTTTTGACTCATTCACTTATGTTGGATATTTAAAAATTTAGGTACTTTGACAACTAGCCATGTTCTTCATCAACACAGGGTGTTTCTAAATAACTGCGACAAACTTTAAGGGTTAATTCTGCATGAAATAATAATACAGTTTGCTTTATAAACATATGTCCGCAAATGCTTCGTTTCCGAGATACGGGATGTTGAATTTTTTCTTACAAACTGATGATTTATTTATTGCTCTAAAACCGGTTGAGATATGCAAATGAAATTTGGTAGGTTTTAAGAGGTAGTTATTTCACATTTTTTAACATACAACTAAAAATTTTATATTCGCCATTGGCGTGCATACAGGTAATATGACCCGTATGCACGCCAATGGTGAATATAAAATACATAATTGTACGTCAAAAATGCGTAATGACTGCCTCTTAAAACCCACCAAATTTCATTTGCATATCTCAACCGGTTTTAGAGCAATAAATAAATCGTCAGCGTGTAAGAAAAAATTGAACATCCGGTATCTCGGAAACGAAGCATTTGCAGACATATGTTTATAAATCAAACTGTCATTATTTTTTCATGCAGAATTACCCCTTAAAGTTTGTCGCACTTATTTAGAAACACCCTATATTGAAGAAGAACATGGCTACTTGTCAAAGTACCTAACTTTTTCATTATCCAACATAAGTGAATGAGTCAAAAAGCAGAATGTTAAGAGAGGCTAGGGCTACAACTGAGTTTTAATTTCAATATTTTTTAAATGCTAGAATATTTCACAGGGTGTTACGAACTTTCAGGAAAAAACACAGTATTATTGTTACACCCGGTATACAATGACATTTGCCTGTTCAGCAACACTATTACTACATCAATATTCTTAGAGAATAAGGCTATAACATATCAAAAAAAAACACTAAAATCGGTCAACGGGTTTAGGAGATTCGATACATTAAAAATGACCCATTTTTAAGGTGTCCCAGTTTTTTTGGCCAGGAGTGTAGTAAAACAATACTGTAAATTTCATTGAAATCGGTTTAATAGATTTTTGCAAAATAAATTTTGCAATCCAGCTTTCTCAAAAAAATTAATTTTTTCAAAATGTTGCAGGACTGAAAATAAAGCAGACAGCCAGTTAAAATTTTTTTACATATAGAAGAGTACTGTACCTTTCATTGACAATTTGCAAAATTAAAATCGGTTAACTACCACAGCATCAGTAATTTGTTTAAATAAACATTAATTTTTGGTGCTACGCGCAGGACAGCGGATACGTTTGCTCTGATTGGGCATTCCAATAACCTTCGATAATGATTGATAAATTTTAATTTTTAGTACATTTCGATATAAATAAATAAATTTGTTTATTGCAAAATAAAACACATACTCTGTCCTTTGAAATAATATTTTTTTAGCAAAAACTTTCTTTGTTCATATATTTTAACTTAGAGAATAAAAGTAAATTATTTTTAAACATTTTAAATTGTTTAAATAATATTTCACAAACAATAATCAAATTAGTTTGATTTTTGTGGAATTAAAATAATAAAATACAACAAAATATAGAGTAAGAAAATAATATATTGGATAAACATTGGTAGCCGCAATATTCGATAATTTTTGACAGATCATTGGAATGCCCAATCAGAGCAAACGTATCCGCTGTCCTGCGCGTGGCACCCAAAATTAGTGTTTATTAAAAAAAAATCCTGACACCGTGCTTGCAGAACCTATTTTACTTCAAATCAGGCCGAGGCACTACATAATTTTTGGGCCTCTAAATATAATTTAATAATATTATTAATTAAGTTAATTAGTTAATATTGATATCAAATATTTTAATTGTTCTAAGACCTTCTTCTTCTTCTTAACGTGCCCTATCAAATCCTCTTGACGTTGGCGATTAACATGGCGAAACTGTCTCTGTCTCGAGCTATTCTAAATAGTTTTTCTGCTTTCTTTATTCCTGTCCACTCCCGGATATTCTTCAACCAAGGGGCCTGCTTTCTACCAATTCCTCTGTGTCCTTCGATTTTACCCATCATAATAAGTTGAAGAATATTATACCAGTCTCCCCTTACTAAGTGTCCAAAATAGGCCATATTTCTATATTTAATTTTATCATCAGCTCGCGGGTAGCATTTGCTCTCTTAAGGACTGCCACACTTGGTCAGAGTATCCGTCTATGGTATTTTCAGTGTACGTCTGTGCAGCCACATTTCAAAGGCCTCCAAACGATTAATGGTCGATATTTTTAATGTCCATGCTTCGAAAACATACAAGAGGACTGACCAAATGTAACATTTAATCAAGCGCTTTCGAAGTTTAAGTTGCAAGTTATCATTACAGAAGAATGACCTCATTTTTAAAAATGTCGTGCGGGCTATCTCGATTTTACATGTTATCTCTTTATCTGGATCTAGTTGTTCAGTAATATGGCAACCAAGATATTTAAAACTGGGTACTCTTTGAATTATATGACCATCAACATATAACTGTGAATCATATAACTGTTGATGGGCCAAACGGCTAAATACCACGTATTTTGTTTTTGAACAGTTTATGTTTAGGCCAAACTCTCTTCCCACTGTGTCAATGGCATTTAAAAGATGTTGTAGTCTATTCATATCATCACTTAAAATAACTGTATCGTCTACATATCTGATTGTATCAGAATTCCATTAACTTTCACATCCCATTCCAAAATATGAAGCACTTTCTTTAATATTCTATCTGAATATAAATTGAATAACAGTGGGGACAGTATACAACCCTGTCTGACACCTCTTTGTATTTTGCATATTTCTGTTGATTTTCTTTTTATGCAAGCGGTCGCTGTTTGACGCCAGTATAATTTTTCTATGATTCACACATCTTGACTATCAACTCCTTACTCCTTTAATATTTTAATTAATTTGTGATTTTCTCGATCAAATGCCTTCTCATAGTCAATAAATACAGAAAATACGCCTTTCCTTTGATCTCGGCATTTCTGCAATAATACATTTAGTGCAAAGAGTGCGACCCGGGTTCCCAGTCCATTTCTGAAGCCAAATTGTGTTTCATCCTGGTCTTCTTCACATTTGTCTCTGATTCTACTGTGGATGATACGTAGAAAGATTTTCAGAGTGTGTCTCATGTGGTTCTAAGACCACAGTTGACAAAAAAATTGAAAATTTATCTTGTTTTATTGCAATAAAAATTTTTTGATGATCTATCCGGGCCCCATTAAAATGCGGGCCTGAGGCAGGTGCCTGACTGGCCTAGTGGTAAAATAGGCCCTGCGTGGTTGTTAACCGATTTTAATTTTGCGAATTGTAAATGAAAAGTACAGCATTCTTCTATATACAAAAAAAATTTCAACTTGCTGTGTGCTTTAAAAAAATTTCAACTTGCTGTGTGCTTTATTTTCAGTCCTGCAACATTTTGAAAAAATGCATTTTTTTTTTGGCGAACGCTGGGGCTGCAAAATTTATTTTGCAAAATTTGTTGAATCGATCTTAACCAAATTTACAGTATTGTTTTAAAATGTCATAAAGTTTTTCTGGGTGAAATATGAAGGTACTAAGTGTATCAGAAATGGTTGAAAAAGGTAAAATGCGAATACTTGTTTATTGCTATTTTGCAACCAGGGTGGCAATTTTTAAAATTTTTAACTAATTCTATACTGTAGGAAATTTAATTGCACAACTTTTGTGTTAGTGCAACTTCTCTCGGAAATAAATACTTTTAAAGTTATAATCAAACAAGCTGAAAATGCGAGCATTGTCATAACGAAAACTTTGTATATTTACGTATTTTAATTCATAATATGGAAAATTTCTATTATGAAAAGTAGTTTAGAATTAATAGTTATGTTTTAATGTGCCATTATATCATTCTAATTTAAATGTTATGAACTATAAAGGTAGTTTACTCTTGATCGAAATTCATATTTTTTATATACCTCGTATAAAAGTAATAAAATTTTATACAAGGTGTCCCAAAAGTAGGGGAACGGTCGAATATTTCGCGAACTAAACATTGGATCAAAAAACTGAAAAATACTTGTTCAATCATTTTCAAAAATCTATCCAATGGCACCAAACACCAACCTCCACTACACCCCCTGGAGGTGGAGTGGGGAGTAACTTTAAAATCTCAAATGGAAACCCCTAGATTTTTTTGCAGATTTGGATTCGTTGCGTAAAAGTAAGCAACTTTTATTCAAGACATTTTTTCGAACTGTGGATAGATGGCGCTATAATTGGGAAAAACGATTTATCCTGATACCATGGATAAATTATAGAAACGGTCTAATATCTCGAGAAATACACTTCCAAATAAAAAACCAAACAAATTTTTTTAATACTTTTCTAAAACCTATCGAATAACACTAAACATGACCCTCCAACCCACCCACTGGAGGTGGGGTGGGGGGTAATTTTAAAATATTAAATACCAACCCCCACTTTTTATTACAGATTCGGATTTGTCATGAAAAACTAAGCAACATTTATTCGAAGCATTTTTTAGAATTGTTGATAGATGGCGCTTTTATTGGAAAAATACGATTTATTAGCGCCATCTATCAGCATTTTTAAAAAATATTTCGAATAAATGTTGCTTACTTTTTCATGCAATTCATGCAATGAATTCGAATCTGCAATTAAAAGTGGTGGTTGCTATTTAAGGTTTTAAAGTTACCCCCTACCCCACCTCCAGGGGGTGGGTTGGAGGGTCATGTTTAGTGTTTATCGATAGGTTTTCGAAAAATATTAAAAACCTGTTTTTTGGTCTCTTATTTGGAAGTGTATTTCTCGAGATATTAGACCGTTTCTATAATTTATCCATGGTATCAGGATAAATCGTTTTTCCCAATTATAGCGCCATCTATCCACCGTTCGAAAAAATGTCTTGGATAAAAGTTGCTTACTTTTACGTAACGAATCCAAATCTGCCAAGAAAAACTAGGGGTTTCCATTTAAGATTTTAAAGTTACCCCCCCCCCCTTCAGGGGGTGTAGTGGGAGTTGGTGTCTGGTGTCATTGGATAGATTTTTGAAAATGATTGAAACACGTATTTTTCAGTTTTTCCATCCTATGTTTAGTTCGCGAAATATTCGACCGTTCCACTACTTTTGGGACACTCTATATATGATGGTTGCATCATAAATCTTAGAACATGAAGAGCTTTTTATGAAGAATAACTTTTATTTGTCAAATTAAAAATAAAAGAGTTATAAATGAAAATGTTCTTGGTATCCATAATTTGAGAAAAATCTTCAAATATTTTTTTTCATTAGAAGGATGCATACATGTACACAGACACAATACTGACTAGTGATTTTAGTCAATAATTTTGCCAATTCGACAAAAAAATCATTTCTAAATAGTTAATAATAATTATTAGATACTAAATAATTAGTAATTTTGCCAATTTCGGCAAAATTCTCAAAAAACAACAAAATTACCTTCTACAACCACTAGCCAGTTGTGTCACGTTGTGTTGAGTTTAGCGAACGACTAGAAATGGAACAGTCCATTTATCATAAAGGAGAGACCGTATTTATACTGGTATAAGTATAAACCTTTTTAGAACTGTTAATAAAGTATTGCTTTTAAAATATTATACTCAAATTGTATTTTTGAACATCTTATTTATTTTATATAATAATTAAATTCACTATCAAATGTCATTGATGTTTTATTAATACTTAATTTAAAATTTAGTTTGACATTCACGAAGTGTCAAACTCAAATGTAAACAACCTATGCTTGGCAAATCGACATTTAAAAAAAAAAGTAGCCTACTTCCTAATCAACCATTTGAGCTGACATTTAGTGCGTCGGTAGGAGATAACCGGATTGTGGCGTCACATTTTAGATTTTGAGGTCGATTATCTCGAAGACCGTTAGAGATATCGAAATGCCGTTTTCAGATTTGGATTCAGGAGACAAAACTACATAAGAATCCATCGATACATCTGTTCTAAGTATTGCAGGAGCGGCGACGCAATAACACACAGACTTTTGCAAATTTATAAACGAAAAGTTTTCGTTGACAAGAAAAAAAAAATCGATTTTTTCTTTTATTTTTGACATTTTGATTATTTAAACAATGTTCCAAGCCTTTTTATGTGGGAGGATAACTCAATTATTATTATTATATAAGTTGATTCCAAGTAATTTCTGCAAAAACATATGAGTCACCTCTCAACGTCCATCTCAAAACAGATGCGCCCTGTACTAATATAGAGAGATCGAAAAACGACCGACTGATTTAGAAGACCACCAGATGGAAACCAGAAACTGAAAAACCAAGGTGAATACCCAGAGAGAGATGGGACGACCAGGTCATGAGCGATATCAAAATTCTAAAAGTAAGAAACTGGAGCAAACTATGCACATATCGAAATAAATTGAAGAAAATTGTAACGAAACCCAAGTCATTTTTCAAGTTTAATTTTGTTAATGTACTTATTGAAATTTGATACAGTCATTTGCTAATTTTGCTCGACCTAGTAATTTGTAATCATTGATGACAGATATACTATCACACTATCTATTTTCTCTGAAAATTCATTTGTAAATACAGTTTCCCAAATTAGGGAGTGTAGATAACAGCGAATGTTTCCAAATTAATTGTTCTATCAAAAGCAAATTTTGTGTGTATAAATCTGCATCCAAAATTAGTTTATGAATAAAACATTGAAGCAGTTGGCGACATTTTCGCTCTCATAAAATCTTGATACGAAAATTAGTTTCAATATAGGCACAAGGAGATAATTGGCACAGACAGGTTAATTGGAGCATATCCAATCCTTGTTTTAAATTTAAATAAAACACAGAAATATATTGGCAAATGTTTAATAAAAATAGCATAAAAACAGTATTAAATCAAATGAATTTAAATCCGAATCGAAACTAAGACAAAAAATTTAAAAAATAAACACATATCTGGATGGAACTCACATATCTGAGACATAATAATAATAATATCGTATGGCATTTTTGCCGGGGAGATCCTTTTCGATAGTTCCGGCGCCAATTACATCTTTAACCCTGTTTCAAGTAACTAGTGCCGATGTACACTATCCCAGGGGGACCGACGGCTTTACGTGCTCTCCGAGGCACGGTGAGACGGCTCGTGTCATTATTGGAAATGAAAATGGTTTGTCTTTGGAAGGGCTCGAACCCACGTGCACTGGCGTATGAGGCCAGCGGTATTGCCGTTACTCCACGGCCGCTCCAGAGAGACATCTGAGACATGGAAGTTTATAATAAACCAAAGAAAAGATCAAAAAGGAACATATTTATTTATTTACTCATTTTCTTAATGGCTTTGGATTGCTTGATACATTTAGTCACTGGGCTAGTTGTAACAATTTTCATAAAATCAAATATACCTTGACAGCTATTTTCTCAATAATTATTCCTAATTAAACACTCAACACTACTGTAAGTCAAATGGTAGTGGAGCCCAAGCGGGGATTCTTGCAGTAACTCGAGCGCGTCAGATTATCATATGGGGAGAAACCTGGTACCTTGTAGATATACCTCTACCATACATTGGCTCTAAATACAGGGGCGTTCGTTAAGGGGGGGGCGAAAAAATGTATCCTTAGAAAAACTCGAAATCGTCAGATTAAGATAAGGTAAGTTAAGTATAGTCCGTCCGCTATAACTTTTCCCATGTAGGCCAGGGTAATAAGGCAAAAATATACCCTGTTCGTGACACTCGAGCAGCCAGGGTACTGAAGCGTTTTTTCGACAGGTAATACATATGAGAACAAATTGTAACTATTTGCTGCGTAGGATCTGGCGGCCATTTTTATTTATAAACAATTTAATGTCGAAAAACGGCATTTTTTCCGTTTTTTCTCAAATCAATGGAAAACAGTGTACCTTGTGGTTACATTAGTACAAACATCTTCGTGAGCATGGAAAAATCTTTAAAATGACGTATTACACAGATTGATAAACTTATTTATTGTTAATATAATTGAGAAAAAAGGTCTAAATTGCAAAAAAAATAATTTTGCAATAACTATTGTAAAAATTAGTGTACAGCTTTGAAATTTTTGTCAAATGAGGGTTCTGTAGTGCGTAATATGTCACAAAAATTTCGAAGCGATTTATTCAATTGTTTATATTTTATTCAAATTGTTTATCCCAGAGAGCTTTTTTTTGCAATAAAATAAGTCAGAAAAACAGAATGTTAGAACCATTTTGCAGGTGGCAAATAAAAGATCATAAGCTAAACTTTCAAACTTGTTTAAAAAAAGTTAATAAAAAGTGCATTTATTAGTAATAAATAATTATGCAAAAGTCTCGTCAATTTTTCCTTATAAACAATTTGAATAGCTTTTTTGTTATGGTCGGCACAAACATTTTTTTACATATTCTACAAGATGGTATTTTTACACGAACTTTAAAAAAAATAATTTAGCCTAGGTCAATTAGGGCCAAAGTTAGCAACATTTTTTTAAAAATTTACAGCTAATTTGTTTATAAAAAATAAGGATCGAAAATAGCGCTTTTTCACTTTTAAAGACATGAAGTATTCAAAAAAATTGTTTTGCTCTATTTGCTTTTCAAGGAAGTCGTCAATAAAGCTTTAGAAATGAAGTATGTAAATCCATGCGACCTAAAATTGAAATATTAACTTCAAAATCCTACAGCTTTTTGTATCTTGGGAACCAACCAATGGATTTTAATGTTTTTTTAATTTGTATGTACTTTTAGCGTACTTTACAAGTATGGAGTCAGTTGATATAAATTATAATAACCAATTTAATTTATTTAAACAAAAAAAAAACAATTTATTTAATTTTTACCGTGTTTTAGGTGCACTACTACCAAGTAATGTTATGTATATAATAATTGATAAAAAATTGTTATGAATATATTATAATATATACAGGGAGGGGCTAAATTATGGAAAAAATTTATTTTCTCTAAAATGGAGGATTGTGAACAAATCCCGAAACAGGTCGATTTTTATTTTTAAATTACAATGTTTTGGCATATATTTCATATTAGTGACGTCATCCACCAGAGCGTGATGACGTAATCTATGATTTTTTTAAATAGGAATAGGGGTCGTGTGACTCCCCATTTGAAAGGGTGTTCAATTCTCTATTCAGTAATATAAACATTAATATCATAATTTATACAGGGTAGCCAAAAAAATAATTTTTGAATTAAATTAATTGACGAAAAAAGAAGAATGTATACAGTTTATTTATCTCAAAATACTTTCTGTCGCTGTCAGAAAATTGAAAAAAATGTTTAGTTGGCAAATAAACATTGATTTTCGCTCAAATTAAATGTTAAAACTGCAAAGAGGTTGTCTGTGATTTAATTTAAGCGAAAAGAAATGTTTATTTGTGAAATATTTTTTTTTATTTACTGGCAGCAGTACAATGTATTTTGAGTTAAATAAATTACATACATTCTTCTTTTTGCGTCAATTAATTTAATCCAAAAATTATTATTTTGGTCACCCTGTATGAATAAGGATATAATTGTTTATATTACTGAATAGACAATTGAACACCCTTTCAAATGAGGTGTCACATGATCCCTATTCCCATTTAGAAAAATCATCGATTACGTCATCAAGCTCAGATGGATGACAACACTAGTATAAAATATATGCCAAAAAAATTGTAATTTAAAAATAAAAATCGACCTGTTTCGGGATTTTTCTTCAAAGTCGTCGATTTTAGAGAAAATGAATTTATTCCATAATTTAGCCCTCTCTGTATATATTATTATAATAAAAGAAAAATTTCTATACAAGTGTGACTTTTACTCTATAAGTTTGCTTACAGTTGCAGTAATTTTTTTGATTCATTGTTTATCAAATCATTGTTATGTCTTAGATTTTATATTTATATGAATAAAAAATAATATTACCTGGGGAATAGTCCGATATTCCTCTACCAAGGCCATAACTGTACCAAATTTTCTGGAGGCCTGGGATAACGGCGAATAGCTCTTTTTAATTCATCCCATAAATGCTTAACAGGATTGAGATCTGGGCTGCATGCGGGCCATTCTAATCTTATCAATCCAACCTCTATTTTATGAGTCAATCAGTGTTTTTATTTACAAAAAATGGTACAGCTCTTACACGAAAAGAGATATTCGGATAATTCAAAAAACAAAATTTTAGTGATGTCTCTGGGATAATATGACAGGACTATGACACAAAATGAGCCCTTCCGTTTTTCCACAGAATTTTTTAAAGTTAGTAGAAAATACAACGCTTCCATTCACCCCTGTATAATGCCACGCAAGCACATTTTTTTGTTACCGGAAAAATACGAAACGATATCAATATATGTATCTACAAATTGGTGCAAGAATCTTAAAAATCGGAGCACAAATAATAAAGTTATAAACTATTAAACTTAATCAAAAATTTTGGGTGGCCGAATTTTGTGCCGGTGAGTGTAGTAATAATATATTTATTACAATTTTTTATCAATTATTACATACATAACATTGTAGTTGTTCACCTAAAATACGGTAAAAAAATTTTTTTTGAAAAAAAAATTTTTAAACAAATTAAATTGTTTATTAAATAATTTATAAATCAACAGACTCCATATTTGTAAAGTACGCTAAAAGTACATACAAATTAAAAAAAAACATTAAAATCCATTGGTTGGTTCCCAAGTTACAAAAAATTGTAGGATTTTGAAGTTGATATTTCAATTTTAGGTCGCACGGATTTTATGCTTCTACTTCATTTTTGAAGCTTTATTGACGACTCCCTTAAAGAGCAAATAAATCCAAAATTATTTCTGAATACTTCGTGTCCTTAAAAGTGGAAGAGCGCTATTTTCGATTCTTATTTATCATAAACAAATTAGCTGTGGATTTTTAAAAAAATGTTGCTAACTTTGGCCCTAATTGACCTAGGCTAACTTATTTTTTCCTAAGTTCGTATAAAAATGCCATCTTTTAGAATGTGCAAAAAAATGTTTGTACCGGCCATAACAAGAAAGTTATTCAAATTGTTTATAAGGAAAAATTAACGAGAATTTTTCATAATTATTTATTACTAATAAGTGCACTCTTTATTAACATTTTTTAAACAGGTTTAAAACTTTAGCTTATGCTCTTACATTTGACACCTGCAGAGTGGTTCTAACGTTCTGTTTTTCTGACTTATGTTATTTCAAAAAAAAAGCTCTCTGGGATAAAAAATTTGAATAAAATATAAACAATTAAATGAATCGCTTTGAAATTTTTGTCACGTGTTAAGCACTAATTACCCCTCATTTGACAAAAAATTCAAAGTTGTACACTAATTTTTACAATAGTTATTGCAAAATTAATTTTTTTGAAATTTAGACCTCTTTTCTCAATTATATTAACAATAAATAAGTGTATCAACCTTTGTAATACGTCATTTTAAAGGTTTTTCTATGCTCTCGAAGATTTTTGTTCTAATGTAACCAGAAGGTGCACTGTTTTCCATTGATTTGAAAAAAATCGGAAAAAATGCCGTTTTTCGACATTAAATTGTTTATAAATAAAAATGGCCGCCAGATCCTACGCAGGAAATAGTCACAATTTGTTCTCATAGGTATTACCTGTCGAAAAAACGCTTCAGTACCCTGGCTGCTCGAGTGTCATGGAAAAAACCTTATTACCCTGGACTAATGCGGTACGTTTCATTTTCAATCAAATTAAGTCAAAACATAAATTGAAACGAACGTCGATGTGTATATACATTTTGTATACTGTATACAATATACTTTCTGTTTTGATTTAATTTGATTGAAAATGAATCGTACCGCATAGGAAAAGTTATAGCGGACGGACTATACATGCAAGACAGTGTATATTTCAAAAATATGTCGAATTGGGGCGGGGCGTAAAGAAATGGGTGAGTCACAAAGTTTTACAAGAAAAAAGCAAATATTTCGCGAAATGAACGATAGATCTAATAACTAAAAAATAAGTGCTAAATATTTTTCAAAAATCTACCGAATGATACCAAACACGACTCCCCACGGTGAGGGGTGGGGGGTAAATTTAAAATTTTAAATACGAATCCCGCGATATTTCGCGAAATGAACATCAGATCGAAAAACTGAAAAATACACTTATTCAATATGTTTGAAAAATCTATCGAATGGCACTAAACATGACCCCCATGGCACATGGAGGTTGGGTGGGGGATTACTTTAAAATTTCCTTTCGGATTCGGATTCGGATTCGCATTCGGATTCGGATTTGGATTCGGATTCCTTACGTAAAAATAAGTACCTTTTATTTGAAACATTTTTTCAAATTATGGATAAATTGCGCTATAATCGGAAAAAACGATTGTTGGAAATATAAAATTAAATAAAAAAATGAAAAGTCCTCACTAAAATGGAAAACTTTACTTAACTTTTTTTTGGTTTTAGGACCTACATACTCTTCACAACCCAATAGGTCCCCAAAGCGCTCGAGTGACTGCACATTTTGCATACTTTCCTCCTCTACTAAAATGACTGATATTTAATTAATCAACTAGCATCTTACCAAAAAATGCATATTTGTTACAACTTACCCCGCGCTTAGGACTAGTTGTAATATATTGGGGCAGATTGTAAAGCTCATGAAGCAAACACCTATTTGCCTCATCAGTTCCATTTTTCTACAACCACTGTTCAAAGTGCAATTTTCTGCACAGTCTTATGTTAACAAAGTTGACATTTTCTCACAGTATAAAATTTACGTGACGTTTCTGTGCCAGAAAGTTCTTTTCTGCGCAGTACCACTACATACCACAGGAAAATCATAATAGTATATTATTTAACTAGCATGTAATGATGGCTGTTACTCACGATGATGAAGTTTGCGACACGAGCCGTTGGCGAGTGTCGTAATTCATCAGAGTGAGTAATAGCCATTACATGCAAGTAGAATATTATACTTTGTCAACGACCTTTTTTATTTGGATTAGTAGAAAAATATAATTATCAACTACTAACATTATTTAAAACGAAATATTTTATTTTTCATAAGAAAATATATTTTATATAACTATGGCAACACTGTTAGAATTACACTCGTTGGGATTATAAAACAATCAAACAGTTGTCATTATGTCATGGAATGGCGGTCTCTTTTAAAAATAAGACATATTTTAAGGCAATTACATGAGAAAGAACGTGTGCTCTCAATTAAAATCTATTGTACAATGAACAGTAAGTAAAACAGAATTCATTTATATGAATTTCATATCCGTAAGACCTTTTACGAAATTAATACCGATTGTTTATTGTTTACCTTTTAATAATAACGTCAAGCTTAAAATGTCAAATGTTGAAATTTAAACGTAAAAAATATACTAACCCATTGTTAAAGTTAAAAATCCTTTAAAAATTTTTGAAATTTAATTTTTCACATAAATTACAATGATTATTTTATTAAATAAACAAGTTTAAGTAACTTTATTTGCTAATAGGTATATTAAAAGTGCCATGCATCACTTGAATCTAATTTCAACCCGTGAGTAATGACCCGCGAGTAACTTCAGCCCGTGAGTAATGAATTATTACTCACGGGTAAAGTAATGGGTGTTATTATCTATTCAAAAATAGCGAATAATGAGTAGATTATTAAACGGTCGTAGAAAAATATAATTATAACCTATTTAGACGAAATGGTTTTATTTAAAATATCAGATTTGATAGTGCTTTTCAAAAAAGAACCGGTTTAACTCATGTCCGAGAAATCTACAAAATTCGCTATTTTAACACATTATTTTTGAACTTTACATTTGGTATTCTACAAATGACTACCTTATTCTGAGTAACGTTATATATTCTGTGTACATCTGTGGTTAAAGTGTAGAAAAATATATAACCTGTAAGACAATTATTATACTTAATTATCGAATAGAAATCAAATTATGGATATTACAACTGTTTTATTTTACAATTTTATTCTTAATAAACATTTTATAATTATCAATTAACCAATAGGGATTTAACAACCTCAGCAAGATACGTCGAATGAAGTAGGTCTGGTGGAAATAGGTCTAGTTGTAATAATTTATTTAAAATAGTTTAAATTCAAACAAATTAAGGCAGTGCATTAATTTTTTAACTGATTTCTGTGTAACGTGTTTATGTATAAGGTATTTAAATTAATTAGTATTAGTTAAATACAGTTTAAAATTAATAGGTAATTTATTATTATAATAAATCTTCGTTTGCAAATTGTGGTTTTTATTTTTAGCAAAAACTGTGGTCGTAGAAAAGTATAGTGTGTAACACGTGCAGAAAGGTAATTTCTTACTAGTATGAATTGTGGCACTCGCTTGCGCTCGTGCTTCGAACTTTGCAAACTCGTGAGAAATTAGTACCTTTCTGCACTTTTTTCTAGATGGTTGGGTGATTACACCTGTAACATGATTAAAAATTTTTAATATCTTGTGTGTGAAGTCTGTGTTATGGTGTTTGTTAGATATTTTTTTTAACAATTATCTAAGCGATTTAACTTCTGAGGGAGAATTTGTAACTTTTAACAAATGTTTTCACTAATGGGATCTCTCTTTAGTAAATAGTGGTACTATTTAAATTTTTACCACACCTCGGAAGATGCTTTTCTAAGCCAGAAGCGCTCTGCAAGGAATTAAATATTTAACATAATTTAATGAATGCGTTATGAGCCACACCTTGATATGATATGAGAATGATAAGCCTTGATATGAGAATAAGTCTTGATAAGCCTTGATATGAGAATGATAAGCCTTATGAGCCACACCTTGAAAATCTTTCTACGTATCATCCACAGTAGAATCAGAGATAAATGTGAAGAAGACCAGGATGAAACACAATCTGGCTTCAGAAATGGACTGGGAACCCGGGACGCACTCTTTGCACTAAATGTGTTATTGCAGAAATGCCGAGATCAAAGGAAAGACGTCTTTGCTGTATTTATTGACTATAAGAAGGCCTTTGATAGAGTACAACATCACAAATTAATTAAAATTTAAAGGATAAAGGAGTTGATAGTCAAGATGTACGAATCATATAAAAATTATACTGGCGTCAAACAGCGACAGTTGGCATAAATGGAAAATCAACAGAAATATGCAAAATACAAAATATACAGGGTTGTATACTGTCCCCAATCTTATTCAATTTATATTCAGATATAATATTTAAGGAAGCGCTGCATAATTTGGATTGGGGTGTGGAAGTTAATGGAATTCTGATAAATACAATCAGATATGCAGACGATACAGTTATTTTAAGTGATGATATGAATGGATTACAACACCTTTTAAATGACATTGACACATTGTGGAGAGAGTTTGGCTTAAATATAAACTGTTCAAAAACAAAATACATGGTATTTAGCCGTTTGGCCCATCAAGATTCACGGTTATATGTTGATGGTCATATAATTCAAAGAGTACCCAGTTTTAAATATCTTGGTTGCCATATTACACATATTACATATTTAAATATTGCCATATTACATATTTAAATATCTTGGTTGCCATATCTTGGTTACCATACTGAACAACTGGATCTAGATAAAGAGATAAAATGTACAATCGAGATAGCCCGCACGACATTTTTAAAAATGAGGTCATTCTTCTGTAATGATACCTTCCAACTTCAACTTCGAAAGCGCATGATTAAATGCTACATTTGGTCAGTCCTTTTGTATGGTGTCGAAGCATGGACATTAAAAATATTCACCATTAACCGTTTGGAGGCCTTTGAAATGTGGCTGCACAGACGTATTCTGAAAACACCATGGACGGATATGCTGACAAATGTGGCAGTCCTTAAGAGAGCAAATGCTACCCGCGAGCTGCTTGATAACATCAAATATAGAAAGATGGCCTATTTTGGACACGTAGTAAGGGGACACCGGTATAATATTCTTCAAATTATTATGATGGGTAAAACCGAAGGACGCAGAGGAATTGGTAGAAAGCAGGCTCCTTGGTTGAAGAATATCAGGGAGTGGACAGGAATAAAGAAAGCAGAACACCTATTTAGAATAGGTCGAGACAGAGACAGTTTCGCCATGTTAATCGCCAACGTCAAGGGGACTTGATAGGGCACGTTAAGAAGAAAACACAATTTTAAAATACTTTTAATGTTTTTTCTTAAAAAAATTATTGTTTTAAAAAGTTACTTTTTTTCATCTATTCAGTTCTAGACCTAGACCTTGGGCCCACACAACAAAATGATAACCTCCCTCATGACACTTTTGTTATTCAGTTATTCATGTCGAGTCAGACAAATTTTCTACTACGGAAAATTTTCGGGAGGGGGTTGTTTCATAAATGTAGAGGTTTCTAAAGTTTGGTACGTCCTACAACTGTAGTATCCTTAAGAATGTGTCGGACAATATTACCTGTAAATTGTAAGTATTTTTATCAAACAATCCTGCAAAGAATCATCATTTATGACTCCATAGTGTGCGTCTCCCTAATTCTCATAAGGGACGTAATAATTCTTTTTAATGTTGCCCCAAGACCTATGTATTTAGTTTGCTTAACTGTTAATTTATAGTCAAATTTGTTTTTTTAATTATCCCGACAGTGGTATTCCTGTCGCCAGTGGGGGTACAACGGCCTCCTTAATTCAGATGGACTTACCCAAGTTTTTTTTATGTATTTTGACCCGTAGAACACGAATTTTTTGGGTAACAGTCGATCCGGATGTCGATAAGATTGTTATAAACAAAGAACTTGAGGAATCACATAACCGCGATTTTTCGCAAAACAAAACATTTTTTTGTATTTTTTGGGTCATTCTAAGCAAAAAATGCTTTTACAAGTTTTTTCGTAGGATGCATAGTTTTCGACATAAACGCGGTTGAACTTTCAAAAAATCGAAAAATTGCAATTTTTGAACCCGAATAACTTTTGATTGAAAAATAAAATAGCAATTCTGCTTACCGCATTTGAAAGTTCAAGTCAAATTCTATCGGTTTTGATTACTTTCATTGCTAAAAATTAATTTTTTTATTGTTAAACAAAGCTATAAACACATAGTGATTGAATGATGTTTTCAATGCATTTTCCATTTGAAATCGAACGAGTAGGCGCGCATACATACAATTTCTACGTAGATTACGTACATTAAAACGCATGCATTGGGCATGGGAAACACTATGTGTTTATGGCTTTCTTTAACAAATAAAAAGTTGATTTTTAACAATGCAAATAATCAAAACCGATAGAATTTGACTTGAACTTTCAAATTCAGTAAGCAGAATTGCTATTTTACTTTTTAATCAAAAGTTATTCGGGTTAAAAAATTGCACTTTTTCGATTTTTCGAAAGTTCAACCGCGTTTATCTCTAAAACTATGCATCCTACGAAAAAACTTGTAGGACAATTTTTTGCTGAGAATCACCCAAAATATACAAAAAAATGTTTTGTTTTACGAAAAATCGCTGTTATGTAATTCCTCAAGTTCTTTGTTTTTAACAAACTTATCGACATCCGGATCAACTGTTACCCACAAAATTCGTGTTCTACGGGTCAAAATACATAGAAAAAACTTGGGTAAGTCCATCTGAATTAAGGATTCCGTTGTACCCCCCGGGCGACAGGACTATGGTTGCTATATAAGATTTTCTCTCACGGTTTCAGAAAATTGCGCACAACTTTTTTTCTGGGAAATTATACACGCTCTGGTTCCTTCTAGTCTCCTAATTATCCCTCCTCGACAATCTAATAGACTCGTCTGCTCAGATAGTGACTCAGTTGACTTAGTATCACCAGATCACCAGAAAACAAAGAGTCCAAAGAGAGTCGCCTTTTTAGCGCACTTAGCATTTTTCAAACTTTTCGCTAGTCGCCCCCAAACATGTCTTAAATGTCCAGGGTGAAGGAAGTACAATGCGATACTAACGTAGTACAAACGAACTTACTCACGCCGGATCCCCAGATCTAAAAAGGGGAGATAGCATGTCACCAGTCCCTCCAAACAATTTAAAAGGGTGACAAACGAATGAAGGGTGATACATTCCAATACTAACGCAATACAAACTAGTGAGCTTTTTTTCAACTCTCAAATCGAAAAAGGGGGCTGGTGACATGGACCTGCCGGATTCAGACCAGGACGGTCTACCATTGACCAGATGTTCCACGTGAAACAAATATTAGCTAAAGCCTGGGAGCACGACATAGATATCTACCAAATCTTTGTAGATTTTCGTCAAGCCTATGATAACATACATAGAGATAAAATATGTATATGTAATTGTGCAAGATTTTGGTATACCAAGGAAATTGGTAAAGTTAGTTCAAGCCACCATGACTCACACAAAAGTGCAAGTACGAGTTCAAAATAAATTGACAGATCCCTTCCAGATAACTAAAGGGCTAAAACAGGGAGATGGGCTGGCACCGACTCTGTTTAATATATGTATGGAATATGCCATCAGTAAAATGTCCGTAAACCCAAGAAACTTACTATTTAATAAGTCTAAGCAGATTGCAGTGTACACAGATGACTTAAGCTTGATGAGAAGAACCGCAAAAGACGCCACAGAACTATAATGTGGAGCTTGAAGAAAATGCGAAAGAAATACGGCTGGCCGGCAACATAGGTAAAACTAATGCCCTAATACAAGCAAGGTACCAACGAAACTTGAAGAATTTAACAATAGACGACGCTAAAATAGAAGTAGTCAGTGGCGTACTGAGAATGGTTCCAAGGGTTCCGCGGAACCAGGGCCCGGGCCTCGCAGGGGCCCGCTTTAACGCGCTTTTTGCTTCTTTTGTTTCTAATGTGATGGGGGCATTTTGAACTACACAAGTACACACATAGGATATGCAACTGTTTAATAAATTTTAATTTTTGTGTTGGTACTTGTAAATAAAAACGAAGAATACCTATTCCTCAAAAAAATTGAAAACAAAATTTATTGAAATACAGGAAACGCTGTTGTAAAGTTTCCTTACTCATTTTACCTACTTTCCAAAGCCCAGTTTCAACACTTGTAAAGACTAACCGCCAGGGCCTGCCTACACGTGATAACTCAAACAGTTGTATTTTTATAGCAAGATTCATGAATAAGATGTAGGTAAACTACAAAGTTGCAAATGTCATAATAATAATCCCAATACAATAGGCTCGATACTCGTGTTTATAGAACCGTCATCATTCAGCTTGTGCTTTTATAATATAGGTAGGTAATTCTTAAACATTGAAATTAAATTCTAAATATAGACAATAACGGTAAGGATAACAATATACTATATTATAGACACTAATTTCTTTTTAAGAAAATCTCGTCGTTTGATAAAACATATCAACCCCACCGTTATACAAGGTTTTGTTTTATGTTTTTTTTATTTAAGCGTTTTATCTCCCTAGAGGTTTGTATGTAATTATTTAACTTATTTATAAATGTGCCATTTGCAATTTGAGAATCTGTGTTGTGGATATCAATTTCATTCCACTGTTCATTTTTTAAAAGCTGTGTTAGTTTTTCGATATTAAAGTTTTATTAAAGTTTTTAATTATGACTGGAGATTTGGATGTAGAAAATTTTTGAGTTTCATTATTTATAAAAACGCCTAGCGTAAAGTAATGAGTCATGTCATTATGAAAAACGATAGGGTTAATATTAATTTACTGTTTTAATAGTCTACTGTTTTAATAGTCTACTGTTTTTTTTAATTTCTAACATCAAAAGTAAGTAAATTTCGATCAAAATATTGTTGGTATCTTTTTTTGTTTGGTAAAAAAATCTTGGAAATCACCTTCTAATTAGCATCCGAAACGATATTAATCGTTACCGCTTCACAAATTACTTTATAAGATATTTCACGTTTATAAGATATGTAAGATTCGTTGGTTCAAAGTGCTTATTTTTAAAAAAGCTGTAGTCAAATCGGCTTAAACAAGTCACTAATCACGAGTGTATGCAAATTTTGAACAGACATATCTCATAACCAATTTTTGTCTTCAGGAAAACAAAAAGTCCAAAATATTCACAATAGCAAAACCTATACTTTTTATACTAATTGAGATTTTTGGTATCACAAATAATTAATAAGTTATTTTGAAAAAAAAATTCAAAATTATATTTTTTTTTTATTTAGAACCAAATTATTTGCAAAAATGAGTACTTTGAAGCGATAAAACTTACAGATCGTATAAGCAATACATAAGTCAAGTAACTTGTGAAGCGGTAACGATTTCATTTGGGATGCTAATTAGATGATGATTTTTACGATTTTTTTAACAGCAAAAAAGTGTCCAATTTTATTTTGAGCGTTATATAGTTAATATTGATGCTAGAAACTAAAAACTAACAAAATTGTAGCTTTTTTAAAAACTTTGAAAAAGTTGTGATGATTTTTTCTCGATAAGTGCTTCATTTTTGGTTATTTCACGTTGAAATATTTGATTTGGAATTTGACGAATAATAACCTACATTTCATGACCTACTGGGCTAAATACTTTGTATATACACCATATTTTTCATTTTTTTATAAGCTATATTTTTACTAAGAATATTTTTTCCATAAAATACTTACTTTTTGAGGTGTTTGCGAGAAACCGTCTCAAAACGTGTTTTTTTTTAAATGAACATATTTTCTTACAAATAACTCGAAAAGTATTGACTTGAGTGAAAAAACTCTGAAAAGTTGCTTAGAATTAGTCAGTTCCAATTCTGGCCTTATCTTGAACGTATGTTTCTCACCCCAGAGGCAGAAGGGCACATCGGCACAATAGGTATCACTTTTTTTGTTTGACATGTTAGCTATGTGTATGCCAAATTCCATCTCAATCCTGTAACAGTCCCACACGTAATAGAAGATAAAAGCTTAAACGGTGGTGTTATTTGTATAACAGGAAAAGGGAACAGAATTTTGACAAGATTTTGTTATGTCATATTAGGGAATGTTACACAATGAAGGACATGACCACGGTCGTTCAAGTCTCAGAGATCTAAGGGATGTGGATTCTTAAGGGATGTTATAGTATAGGTACTCTTATTAGCTTAGAAAAAAAAAATAAAAAAAAATCGAAATAGGGATGTCAAATAAAAAAAATAAAATATTGGGCGCCACTGGTTACCTCAAGGGAAACAAAAATTATACAAAAAATAGAAATAATAAAGGAAATATAGATATATCAAAATAAAACAAAAAAACATAGTCAAATAAAAAATATATAACATACTTTAAATTTACAGCAAATATGGTGTGACTTACCTTGTCCACTCTATACTTTATTTAGCAAATTCTTTACTGTTCTTACGATTCAATAGAGAAGGAAAAGAGAAATAATAAGATGGTAATTAGCAAATAAAACATTATTTATTAAAACAAACAAATGAATTTACGAATCTGTCATCTCACGGTGTTACAAATTGAGATCGATATTACCAAACAAATAAATGAAAGAAAAGTTCTACATAAAAAAACCTTGTAATCATTGTCCTTGAATCTTCCTGTGGGTTGTTAAGTCCAAGGCGCGATTTCACTTCACTAGTCACTTTATAAATGATTGATACAGCAACAGTACATATTTTATGAAACCATACATAGTTCATAAAAAAATTTATAGGAAAATTCAGCATTGTCTAAATAAATTAGCACTTAGGTACTCGAACAAAAATATTAAAAAAAAGAATATTGTTATCTAGTTCATTAACAGGAACAAAAAATACTAGCAAACTTTAGGCTTAAACTGTAATGTTGAACTAGTAACATAAAAAGAAAACTTCTTGACTTCTGCTTAATTCATGGATCTAACTGCATGAAAAAAAAGATACCAAAAGTGGTATACAATATCGACAATCGCCTAATAGCAGCTAAAATTGTCGGAGTTCCGTGGTATTACACCGCAATGCAACGCCGGGCTGATTTAACTATCAGCCGGCTGAAGAACTTGTAACTACATTTTACTTTCACTAAGCTGGAACTCTCTGCTACTCCAAAATTAACTCGGTGACAGCCTTAATGGAACTGCTTGAAGACGGCCCAGATGGAACTCTCCTTCTCTCCTCTGACTCTAACAAAAACGCCCTTTCCAAAATCATCACACGATCTACCCCATCGACAATTCATCGACCAACTACAGATTCAAAACACTCAATCAATCAAATCTTTGCCAATAAGAAGTTGCAAATTACGCTTCAAGTTGAACCCTCTGGCGTATACCAAAAACAGCTCATCCAATCGATGAAAAGAATACACAAAGAGACCTCAATATTTCACTCCACCCATTTTTCTCACAAAAAAATGCTGATTTGGATGCATTCACAACTCAGGCCTGTTCCCATACAAAAATGCTTAAGTCAGCTCTAACACCTCTGGCTCCGCTGAACATTCTCACAGCTCTTATCGTTATAAGATAAACACTTAGAGGCACTTAATATCACATTCCATAGTCCTAACATAAATAAAACCCCGACTTTAAGACTACTTACCAAAGAATTATGACCAAAATTCCTTTGTCGGTTGTTAGATAAATTTAAAAAATAGAGATACGAACACGCATGAGAGTCGAGGAAATAAGAATTTATCGATTCAATACTGTGAAAAAGAAACTACGTCATACCATACACACTCCAAAGCGATAGATTTGCGAGATTCAACAATCTCTGAAAACAAATATGAATTCAACGATTATGACATACAGGGTGTAACGAAAGTGTTACAAATGTAAACTGAATCGAAATTTTAAATAACTTTGGTACCGTTATAATCCGAGCGGAATTTACAGCAAAAACCGTGAGTAAATGAACTATAAATTAGCTTAAGTTTTTATGATATATTTTATGATATAAGATGATTTGTATTTAATGTTTTGGGTGGAACCATCCCGACTGGAACCAGTGCCCGCTGATCTATCGGTACGCTACTGGAAGTAGTAGAACAGCTCACATACTTGGGTGTACAGATAACTGAGAATATCAGCGAGGAGGAAGAAATGCGTAAACGGTGCTTGAACGGTGCAAGAAATGCTTGCTAGTCGGTCATGATGGCTCAGTTGGATGAAGCGCAGTCGATCGATAAGTTTAGTGGATTTGCGATCGAGGTCCGAGCCTCAGCCAGCTCATTTGAAATTAATAAAAGGCCAACGTCGTAGTATAAAATTCAATAGAATCTATGACTTGGTCTGGAATAAACAGGTGTCTGATCGGCCTATGGAGGAGCGGTACGGCAAGGGATAAAAGCTTGAGGCTTGGTGATGCTGTTTCATAGATCCCTACCGAAGAGCTTTATCGCCTAATAACGGTGTATATAATGCTTGCTAACAAAGTATACTTCTCTCTGTTGCAGGTGCTTGGATCCAAAGACATCCATAGAGAAGTTACTTACTTACTTAGTCCTAAGCCTTTCTAACTTTTGGTGTAAGGCTGGTGGAGTTGAGTTTGGCATTGTAGTCTCCATGCTTTCCGATCTTGCGTTAGCTTCCTTGCACTTTCCAATGTCAGTCCCTTCTTCTCGACTTCTTTCCTGATTCCATCTACCCACATAACTTTTGGTCTTCCTCTTTTGTTTTTTCCCTGCACTCTCGTTTCGAACACTCGTTTTGTAAGCCCTTCGTTCGACATCCTACACACGTGCCCGAACCATCTAAGTTGTCCCTCTACTATTTTTTCATTGATTGGTTGTAGTTTTAGGTTTTGCCTAATTGTTTCGTTTCGTATTTTGTCTGTCCTCTTTCTGTTTGCTATTTTCCTCAGGAACCTCATTTCCATAGCATTGACTCTGTATTTTTGTCTCCCCGTCAATGTCCATGTATCGCTGCTATACATGATTGTTGGTCTAACTACTGATTTAACGACTGCCGTTTTTACTTTCTCCGGTATCTCTATGTTGTTTTCATAGCCTTAAATAAGCTTCCTGTTCGTCCCATTCTCTCGTTTATTTCCATGTCTTGTTTACCATTTGATTCGATTATTACTCCTAGGTATTTAAAATATTCCACTTGCTCTAGTTGTTTCCCGTCTAATTCTATTGCGTGTGTCTTCCTCGTATTTTAAATTATCATTGTGTCTTCTCTGTTTTCTGCTATTAATACCATGTCGTATGCAAATAGTAGCTCCGATATTTGAGTCCGTTTTATTTGCCAGTATCCTAATGTTAGTTTTCATATTCTTCTCTTGGCTTTCTTTATCGCTCCATCCAGTACCACTGAGAATAGCAGTGGACTCATCCCGCATCTCTGTTTGACGCCTTGACTTGTAGTAAATTCTGTGGATTCCTCGTTATTGGATCTTACTCTATTTGTATCATTTTTGTACATATCCTTCTATTATGTGTCTGTCGACTCCCCTTCCTTTTAGTGTCTTCCATACGTCCTTTCTTCGGATTCTGTCAAACGCCTTTTCCAGGCCATTGAAGCATATATGTATCTCTCTATTCTTCTTGATTACCTTCTCACTTACTTGGCTTAATGTGAATATTAGGTCTTGCGTGCTTCTGTCCTACCTGAATTCACACTGTGTGTCTTCCATAGTTGTTTCTATTTGGGTCTTTATTCTTGTCTCTCTTATTCTTGCGGATACCTTTCCAGGGATACTTGATATGGTGATACCTCGTTAATTATTACAGATTCTCTTGTCTCCTTTTTGTGTGTTGGTAATATAATGTCTTTCTTCCAGTCCTTTGGTAATTCTGCTCTATTTATGATATCATTCATTAGTTCTTTCATGCTATCCATTCCCACTGTCCCCATCAATTTTATCATTTCCGGGGTGATATGATCCTTACCTGGTGCTTTGCCCAATTTTACTCTTTCTATTGCTTTCTCTAATTCCTCTCTTGTTATGGATTCCACTTGTTGTTCTTCATTCCTTTCTTGTATCTCCCCTATGTTTTCAGTGTCTGCATGAGTTAGCTCTTTGAAATGTTCTCTCCATCTTTCCATTATTTGTTTTTCTTCTGTTATTACGTTTCCATTCTTGTCTTTCATATTCGGCATCGTGTGCTCTTTCTTTTGTCTGAGTTGTTTTAATGCGCCGTAGAAAAATTTTTGGTTTTCCCTAGAATATTTTGTCATTTTTGGACCAAATCCCTCCCATGACCTTTCCTTTCCTGCTTTCACCGCTATTTTAACCTCTTTCCTTTTTTCTTTATATGCCTCGTAACCTTCCGGGTGTTTTGTGCTTAGGTATCTCTTCCATTTGCCTTTTTTGTTCTTTATTTTCTCTCGTATTTCTTCCGTCCACCATTTCGTTCTCCTCATGTTAGTATTTGCTATTTTTGATTTCCCGCAAGTTTCCTCAGCTGCTTTGATTAAGCTGGTTTTTAGATATTCCCATTTTTCTTCTGTATTTGTATTTTTTGCCCTACCTTCCAGAGTATTATCTAATTTTCCTTGGAGTTTCTTTTTATATTTTTCCTCTTTTAATTTGTAACTTTTTGTTTTTTCGTTTACTACCTTTCTTCTCTTTTCTTCTTTTTCCTCTCTTGTTCTCATTCTCATTATTACTAGATGGTGGTCACTGCCAATCTCTGAGCCTCTTTTCACTTTCGTATCCTACTCTTTTCCATTTGTTGCTGCTTACCAAACAGCATTCTAAGAAAAAAATCTTTTTTACATTTTCTTCGTAAAACTAATATTTTTCGAGTTATTCGCGCTTGAAAATAACAGATTTTTTAGAGGGTTTATTGAGAATACCTCGAAAAATATGCATTTAATCAAAAAAACTGTAGATATCGAAATTGTATCTTTTAGTAACACAAACCAAATTCTTTTCCTATAATATCTGTAAGACCAACACAAACCGAGATACGGCATGTTAAATGTTAGCTTTTTTCGTCAAATGCACAATTTGAAATATTCAAAGCCAAATAATGGGAAAAATTTGCAGTTTTCGAGAAAAAATTAAATAATCTTTTTTCAGGTATACAATCAGACCTTTCAAAAAAAATAATAAAAAGTTTCTAGCATGAAAATTAAGCGACTTGCAAAAAAATGTCGGTACCTGCTTTTCTCTACGAAAAAATCAGTGAAAACAACCCCCTAACTACCTTCCTAATTCAAAATTGGTCTTCACCTTTCTGTAGTTCCTTTTCTATTTATATTATCAATACACTCAAGGAGTTTGACCAATTTAAAATGCCTAATTTAGGAAAAATTGGAGTATAAAGAAAAATTGATTTTTTGCAATTAGGTATTTTTCACCTTTTACTTCAAAATATCTCCTAAAATACTGAAGATATGAAAAACAATATAAACTACTAAATTGTAGCTTTTTTAATGACTAAAATTAACCTGTGCATAGATTTTCATTACAGTGAATAGTTAGCCTGTTCTGTTCTGAATATAGCTGTTTAAAACCTCTATTTACCAGCAAACACCCTCTTATTGAAGCCTTTTAAACCCACCCCAATTAAAAACTAAGGCATCTTACGAACTTAAATTTACACAGTCTTATAGCCCTTTAAAAACCCTACAAAATCGTTTTTAAGGGGTGTCATTACTGAGAGGGTATCAAAGTTGCTTTCCTACGAAGGTAATTAAATCCATTTACTAAGGCTGAAAATCAGTACACAGTTAGATATAGTATTTTTCCAAAATTAGGCATTTTAGATAGGTCAAACTCCTTAAGTGTATTGATAACATTTATTTAAAAGGAACTACAAAAAGTTGAAGACCAATTTTGAATAAGGAAGGTAGTTAGGGGGTTGTTTTCACTGATTTTTTCGTAGAGAAAAGCAGGTACCGATATTTTTTTTAATTATAAATCGCTTAATTTTCATGCTAGACACTGTTTATTATTATTTTTTGAAAGGTCTAATTGTATAATTGAAAAACGATTATATAAGTTTTTCTTGAAAAATGCAAATTTTTCCCACTGTTTGGCTTTGAATATTTCAAATTATGCATTTGACGGAAAAAGCTAACCTTTAACATGCCGTATCTCGGTTTGTATTAGTCTTAAAGATATTATTGGAAAAGAATTTGGTTTGTGTTACTGAGCGATACAATTTTGATATCTACAGTTTTTTTTTATTAAATGCACATTTTTCGAGGTATTCTCAAAAACCCTCTAAAAAAGTCGATTTTTTCGTCGAAAAACTGTTATTTTCAATCGCGAATAACTCGAAAAATATTAGCTTTACGAAGAAAATGTAAAAACATTTTTTTCTTAGAATCACTTTTTCCATCGAATTACATGGTTAAAATGTAATAAAAAATTCCCACACTCGAGTTAGGGTAGCAACCACCCCCAAGGTTTTAGCGTATGATAGCGGCATGATATAGAAATTGATCCTTGGACTATTCCCTACCTCCTGTGAAAATTTCAAGTAAATCCATGCTGGACGAAAAAATTGCGAGCCAAAATGCTTCATTTACCCAATCGATTATTGGGGCCGACCGACCGGCTCTGTCCCGTCATACAGCTGACCGACTATAATAACTTTTATTTATATTTAATTTAGAATGTGTGTACTGATTTTCAGCCTTAGTAAATGGAAATAATTACCTTCGTAGGAAAGCAACTTTGATACCCTCTCAGTAACCCTTGTTCTACGTTTCGCTTGACCGACCGCAGTATGTTTCTCTACACAATCACAGTAATCAACTGTGAAAAATCTAGCTTTAGTAAATTCAAATAGATTTTTCAGCGCTGCCTCTCCGTCTATAATTGGTATAAGAATTTAGCCCAAATTTATACCGACCCACACCCTTGTTTAAGTCTGGTATAACCTATTTTATGACTGTCAATGTCATCAAAGGCAAAAATATATTATCTTTTGATTTGTTTTGTGAGTAATTATACAATAAAAAAATGTGTTAAAAGGTATTGCGACTGTCAAAGAAGTTGATAATTTAATTGACATGATAGAAAATACACAAAAAACGAAACTTTTCAAAGATAGAATAAATCCCTTTTCACGATACACCGATAAGGAATTCAGAATTAAATATCGTTTTTCTAAAGAGGGAGTAAGGTTTTTAAGTCCAGAGAAATAAGGTTTTTGTCGGGAAATTTAAGCAGCCAGGTTTCAGATGGGTTTTTTGGGTGCTATATACCTAATACAATATAAATACAAAAATGCCAGTCAGAATTGGGACGAGAATTTTAGTTATTAACAAATAAGGTTCAAAAAGGCAGTATTTTCGTTTAAATCGCTACAGGCAAAAATGGGGTAATTAAATATCTTATTTGGGGTATTCATCTTTTAGCAGATGAACAAAGGTTTAAAATGGCAGTTTTTTTAAATCTGGTCCGATTTTTTGTTGCTTCAAAAATTGCAAAGTAAATCTAAAATTTCGAAAATTAAAAATTGGCTATATCTTTTGCAAAAATGAGTTTAAGACTTTGATATTGCATGAAAAGTTAAGTCAAATAGTCCATATAATGGCCAGAAAATTTCAAGAGGATTCGTCAATTAGTTTAAATTTTATTCAATTTGTTTTTCGCAAGAGTTCAGAAAATAATAATGATACAGCAATTCTGTGGAAACCATATGAAAATATAATACTGCAATAAAAATTCATTTTTGTCATTCCGAAAACATTTTACAAAAGTAGAGTCAATTTTGGCTTATAAACAATTTGAATAACTCTGTTAATATTGACTGTAGACTTAAATCTACTTTGGGATTTGAAAAGCTGGTATTTTTATATAAACGAATTTTCAAAAAAAAAACTTTTCTCGCCTATGTTAATTTGGTTTGTCAGTTACAGAGAAAAATTAAAATTGACATATTTGACACAATATTATATCGTTGTTCTATGTATTTGTGCAGAAGATTGCGACGTTGCCAAACTATTATTTCGGAATAAAATGGGAATACTTATATCTAACTTATACCCAGTTTATTAGTAACAAATTATTTTCGTTCTATATCTACCTTATACTTAGGATAACTATTCTGGATATAAATACGGAATAACCTTAGAATACTAGTGTTTTATTAGTAACAGTGGTTTTTAGTCTTTTGAATAATTTCATAATATTCTAAGAATATTATTATTACTCACTGCAGGAAAACATAAATTCCGATTTTCATCTTGTATCATTTTATATTCCTGGTCTTTTCGGGAATAACTTGATAATTTATGGGACCAAATGCAATTAGGAAATTATAATTTACAAAGCCGTCAATCACCCAAAATGATCTTATAAATTTCATTAAAAATTTCACTTTTCGGTCGCTATTTTCGAACTTTATCAAAATTTTAAATTAGATTTATAAGGGGATGATGGGTTTAATTTATTATTATATTATGGTATCATTAGATTATTAATATATTAAACGGAAATAATAATTATATCTATATATAACACAGAATTGGTGATATATTTAAAGTACATTGATACCCCAGGCTGTGGGTGAAACTTATAATAATAGGGCAGGGCAGTCAATGAGGGTATCTGGCTCCGAATTCCATCCTACTACATTGATTTACTTGATATTTTCACAGTAAGTAGGGAATATCTCAAGAAACAAAGCCTACCCTATGCCGATGTGCGCTTTGATCTTGGGGGCGGTTCCCATCCCTTGTCGGGGGTGAAAAATGTTTTGGTTAAAATAGACACGGAAGAGGCTAGAGAACATAATTTTAAGCAAAAACTGTTCTATAATTATTTTTTGAAAACTCAATACTTTTTTAGTCATCAAATATAAACAAAACCTGCCTTGATCTTTTTTAACTTTTTTAGTTATTCGTGGTTGAAAATTGGACATTTTCATTGAAAAATTACACCTTTTCGGACGGATTTTTGCGAATACCTTAAAAACTATGCATCTAACAAAAATGCTATATAAAATATTCTGTAGGTTATAAAAAAACAAAGAGATTCGTTCCTTCAAAAATCTTCTAGTTAAAGTACAAAGAGGGTTATGGTAGGTCAAAAGAGTTTGTTTTTTGCTGCATGCTCAAATCGGTGTATTCAACTTGAAATAACAGAGAAACGGTCGATTTTAAGTGTATAATGATACTAATAACTTTTGTAGTGCTTAAAAAGACCTTTCAAAACAGCAATAATAAATGTCGATTAAATTTAAACTAAGCCAGATATTCTGCAGAAAAGTTGATGACTAATGTATTTTAAGAAGAAATGAGAAGTATATTTAACCCCTCATCCATCAGAATTTAAATACATTGTTTTCCTTCTACAATACTTTTTACTATAGTGTTATTTCTATGTTCAAAAAGTTGGACTGGATTAAAATGAATGGTTTTTGAAAAAAATAAGATCAAATTAAAGAGCGCATTTTTAAATTTTCTTAAAAATCTTCCTTTTCCTCCATGTACACTCGAAAAAGATAAGAGATGCGGAAAAAAGATACCACACAGAAATGTAGGGCTATTTTTCAGATAATTTTTTTTATTTTTCATTACTGTATCTGTTATCATTTTCAAGTTACATAAAGAAAAAGGAAGATTTTTAAGAAAATTTAAAAATACGCTCTATAATTCGTTTTTTTTTTCAAAAACCATTCATTTTAAACCAGTCCAACTTCTTGAACATAGAAATAACACTATAATAAAAGGTATTGTGGAAGGAAAACGATGCATTAACATTTTGGTAGATGGGCGTTAAAATGACTTCTCATTTTTTCTTAAAATATATTAGTTATCAATTTTGTTTGCAGCATATCTCGCTTAGTTTTAATGTAATGGACCTTTAATATAGCTCATTTTAAAGGTCTTTTCAAGCAATACAAAAGGTATTAGTAGCATTATACACCTAAAATTGACCTTTTCTCTGTTATTTCAAGTTGAATACACCAATTTGAGAATGTACCAAAAAACAAACTATTTTCACCTACCATATCTCTTTTTGTATTATAACTAGAAGATTTGTGAAGGCAAGTATCTCTTTGTTTTTTATAACCTACAAAAATGTTTAATATAGTTTAGGACAAACTAGTTTGGCCCAGACCAAACTAGTTTATCCTAACGCGTTAAGGACAAACTAGTTTGGCCTAGGCCCATCTAGTTTATCCTAAAATCGGGTTTGGCCGGTAACATATACATTGTAAATCATGATTTGAGAGTGCTCCTCGTAACATTCAACGTGTCTTGGTTGATTTATTTCTAGTCCACCTTTATTGTGATTTTAGTGTACTTATTATATTTATTTGTGTATCCTTTCCTATACGCCAATGTGTTTAAAAATTTTAGATCAATACTTACTTTATATTTGAATTTTTTCAATATTTCGTTATTTTTAGAAGCTTTAATCATCTGAGGTGTTCCTTAATTTTTAAGAGAATTTTTCTTCATGATATGTTGATTGCGGTAGTCTTAATAATTGACGAAAAAAATTTAATTATTTTCTTATAAAGAAAAAAATATACAGATACAGCGTCCGGAATTTATGACTTCAATAAACCCTAAGCAGACAATTTAATTAACAGTAATAAATTTAACAGGATAAAGCACACCAGCAAGGAAGAGTTCTATTACTCTTATTAAATTATCGAGAAAGACTTTTTATGTCCTTTTGTCGTTGTAAAATATTAGTAAATATTTTAAAGTATCAGGAAAATTTATTTTTTATCTAGAGAGAATATTTATAATTGACAGGATATATCTTATAGTACGTCACTAAATTAATTTATTTATTTAGAGTACGGCATTTCGATACATTTAGAAGGTTACAATAAACAAGTTAAATCAAAATTTACTCTCTAGAAAAATACATCATAAATAATTTATAGGCAAACGTCTAGATTGTTTGTAGTTAGTGGACTCAGGCGTTACAAACAGCAAATTTTGGAACCTGCCCTCGTAGGCTCTCTGGTGGCATTCCTCCGTTATATGCTTGATAGTTTGGACCTCGTCGCAGCTGCATTGGTGCGACAGATCATCATTATTCATTGGTGTAATTTACCCGATCTGTGCAAAATATGCGCACATCGACCATGTTGAGTTCTGACGCGGTTAAGTGTGGTTCAGCTTCCGACCATTCATGGGTCCATTTGGCGATCACGTTGAACCAGGTGACTGCAGTCAATTCTGCGGTTTGTATGGGAGATTTTCTAGAGAGCAGCTGACATTTGGTTGCATCTTCTGCACAGTTATGAATATGAATACTTTTTATATTCTTTGGTTAGCAGGTCGAGTAGGCGAAGGTGTGCTGAAGGAAAGTCTCTCAGCACTGGTGGCCAATAGGTTGTTGTGGAGTTTATGACTCCAACGATAATTCACATGGTGTTATTTAGATGGATATCAATCTTTTGAAGATAAGCTCGTTGATTCATATATTGATGCAAAATATTCAGCTACAGAATAAACTAGAACTAAGCCTAAAGATCTGAGTGTGGATGCTGATGCCCCCATATTGTAGCGCATAGCTTCTGGATAATGTTATTTCTGGTTTTTAGCTTCTTGGTAAGTGTACTTAAATGTGTTCTAAAGCTTAACGTTTTGTTCAAAGTCACGCATAGGTATTTTGGAGGTTTCTTGTGGTTGACTCGTATATTATCAAAGTGAATGTTAAGGGGATGGGTACGAACTTTCGGCTTCAATGCTATTTAAATGGGATTAATTTCTGTCGAATCCTGAGAAAACTAATAAGTATTTTAAAAATTTTAAATGCAGAATGAAAGACTACGTTATTTCCGAGGGCCTAAGGTCCCTTAAAACTGCTTTAATGTTTATTTTAATAAGTTATAGGGATGAAAAACTAAGAGAATATTTAGTGTAATTTTTAATTTCAAATAGGTACCTATATCATTTAAGAGAAACTTTTTATTAATTCAAAGGGACTTTCAGTCCTCGGTAATAAAGTAATATTTCATTCTGCGTTTAAATTTTTTAACAATACTTATTAGTTTTGTCAGAAATCGAAAAAAAAATGATTACATTTAAAATACATTGAAAAGTTTGACAGGCGTCAAAATGCATTTGCATTTTGTTTCTTTTCCTTAGGTAAGTATATAATATAAAATATAAAATTTTGAATGTTAAGTGTTCTTCACGCCAAATTGTTATTTAGATTGAAGAAGGTTGTTTCAGTTTTAGAGGTGTTGGAGCAAAGTCTTCATTTTTAAAAGTAACTTCCCATAACTGATATGTCTTCTGTGTCAGAATCTCTTTCACTTCTTATAGGAATTCTTTCGTATTAATAAAGCCCAGTTATCAGCATAACCAAACTTTATTGATGTTGTTATCGGCATGTTTGCGACATAAAGGCTAAAAAGCAGTAGTGCGGTATGGTTATTATATCAATAAAAATCATAATATGCCAACTATAATCTTAATAATCCGGTTGTGACTATTTTTTTTTTTAATTAATTATAACTCTAAATAAATAAGAGATCAAATGATATATTATTACATTAGAGTCTCCTCCTCCTCTATCTGTTCTCCTTCGTAAGGATGTAGTGGCGTCATGTAAGTCGTTTGACTATTTTTGTCCAGTTCTCTCTCTCCTGTGCGTGTTGTTTTGCTTCGGAGAATGAGTAACCGGTCATGTCCTTTATTTGGTCCGACCATCGTAATGGAGATCTTCCTCTGGATCTTCTGCCCTGTACGTTGCCTTCAACTATCATTCGTTCCATGCCTTCTCTTCTTCTAGTTATATGTCCAAAATACCTCAGTATATTTTGGTTGATAGTTGTGCTGAGTCTAGTTTTTATGTTAAGTTCGGCTAATATTGAATTATTTGTGCGATGTGCGGTCCATGGTATGCGCAACATTCTCCGGTAGACAGACATTTCAAATGCCATTATACGTTTTGAATCTGCTTTTTTGATGGTCCAAGTCTCTGAAGCGTAGGTGGCGATAGGAAATATTAACGCTCGGACAAAACATAGTTTTGTGTTTTTTGTAATGTCAGTATTCTTCCAGATTTTTGTGATTTTGGCTGTTGCCGATCTGGCCATTATGATGCGCCTACGAATCTCGTCTTCGCATCCTCCACTGTTAGTAATAACGGAGCCCAAGTAATTAAATTGTCTGACCACTTCGTAACCTGCCAAGTCTCTTATCTCCGGTTGGTTGTTTCTGATTCTATCGATGATCATTACTTTGGTTTTCTGTATATTTATTTTCAAACCATATTCCGTACTCACCGTTCCTAGCCTATTCATAATTTTTTCCATTTCTTCTGGTGAAGACGCCAATATAACAGTGTCATCAGCATAACGTAGGTTTTTTATTTTTCTTCCTCCTATCGTTGCTCCACCTTGCCATTCCTCAAAAACTTGACGCATAATGTGTTCACTATATATATTGAATAGAATGGGGGATATTATACATCCCTGTCGTACTCCAGATTTTAATTTGAAGTTTTTCGAAACCACTAGATTAGATGTTCTGGCGTACCCATTTCTCTAAGTATATGCCACATTTTGTCCCATTTTACGTTATCGAAGGCCTTGGAGTAGTCAGCAAAGCACAAATATGTTTATATGTTAAGCTCTCGAGATTTTTCGATAATTTGACGAATATTAAAAATGTGTTTTTTCCCCTACCTGGGACGAATCCGCATTGTTCTTGGGGAATTTGCGGTAAGAGAATGGATTTTAATCTTTCATTGATTATTGTTAGAAGTACTTTGCTCGCGTGAGATATCAACGCTACTGTACGGTAATTACTGCAATCTGTCGGAGAACCTTTTTTGTATATGGGAATAAACGTGAGTTTATCCCAGTCATTTGGCCACATTACAGTCTATGAGACGAGAAATACTGAACGATTGGCTCACTTATCCTTTCATTGAAATCACTAAGAAAAACAATGCTAAAAATGTAAAGGTCATAGAACAATAAGTTTGAGCCATACGCCAATGCTTCCATACTTTCTTTTAGTTTGTTATCATCATTTGTATCTATTTTTAACTTAATATAATCAAACTTTTCCTTTACTGTTTTATCTAGTTGTCCCATTCTTGTTCTTCTTTTAATGGCGCTACAAGCCTTTTTGAGTCTTGGCCTGCTTAAAAATATTATTTCCTTCTGTACTGTCGGCTACTCTCCTTCGCCACTGCCTGATACTCATGGTTTTAAGATCTTACTCTACGTCATCTATCCATCTTATGTGGGGCTTTCCTCTTGTTCCAGTTCCTTGAAGCTCCATCTCTGGATTAGTTTTACCAGTGACCAAGCCAGTTTAGTCTTTGTGACTCCTTAAATCTAACAATATCTGCACTCTACTTTAGTTCATCCAGTTCGAAGTTTATTTTAGATATCCACGAACTATCGCTGCAATCGATTGGTTCAAACATCTTTCAGTTAAAGACCTTAAAAAGGCAAACACATTGTAAACTAAATCACTTGAGAAAGGCACTCTGCCGAAACAGCTGTAGTCGCATAGTTATAATAAATTTTGTGGAAGTATAGAAAACAAACGTTTTCAGTGTTTTATTTTTAGATAAAATGAACTTCCATCAAGTAACGGTCGAATCCATCAATTATTCAAATATCTCTATTAGTATTTTGTGCTCAAATATTCTCCGTTGATTTTTATCAGTGTTTGAGAGGGTCCACGTTTCACATCCATATGTTAACACTCGTCTACTTACTGTTTTGTAGATTCTAAGTTTAGACTCATGATTCAATAACTTATGTTTCATTAACTTTTTGTATAAATCAAAGCATTTTATTACCGCTAAAAATACGTGCTTGTATTTCTTGGCTGGTGTTGTTGTAGTCATTTATTATTGAACCTAGTAGGGAAAAGTGCAGGCATATTTGTAGGTATGGTTGTCTACCTTCAGTTTCTCTTGTTGATTCGACTTTGTGCACTCCATATAGTTTGTTTTACTTTCAGTTATCTATAGACCAAATTGATAAGCTTCCCGTTTCAGCCTCTATAGCTTTTTCGCTTAACCTTTCAGAGATAACGTGGCATGATGGTACATAAAGTGTACCGTGTGGACTCACAGTCCGCACATCCAGAAAAGGTCGAAAAAACAAATATTTTCGGAAAAACGGTGAACTTGTCAATTGGTTAAATATAAAGACAAAAAAAACATTTGCAAACAAATTTATTATAACTTGCACTTAAACTCATGCTTCAAAAATAAAAGTAAACGGATATATCCTTTTCACATTTTGAGTCCTATAAATCACAAAACCCTAAATTAAAAAAATACAAAACAATTATTTCTTACAAACTAAACAATGACTAAATAAAAAACAAATGTTTGAGCTGCGCAAAGTAGATACATGAATGAACGGAAATAAGTCAATCTTCGCTGCGTTCTTCGGATATTCTAAGATTCTCTCCTCAATGTCTTCTTCCATGTCGGTATCGTGGTCCTGTACTTCTTCATAATCTCCTTCCAAGCTAGCATCGTCATCGTCAGGTTCAGCTTCTAGCTCAGAATCAGAGAGAAATTCCGCATGCAGCTTTTCAAGATATGCTAGTTGCTTTTCGAAACTAATCTTAAAAAATCTGTAACAAAAATAAGTGTTTATTAATTAAATATACAGAAAACGTAATCAGTAGATCACTCCCAATTATAAATTACATAAATATTTTTATATTTACCCTAAAAACAAAATATTTTAAAATTTAATCTTACCTGATGATTTGTGACAACTTGTATAACGTGCGGACTCACGTTCCGCAAGTCAATATAGCAGCAGAACTAAACGCACTAAGACAATTCTCACAACAGTACCGAATGTGAATAGAGTATCCCCTCACTTGAAGCTATCGAGCACGCCACGACCGAGATCGTAATTAATCGTCATTAATTGACAAATATTTAGACAAGCGGAATCATAGTCCGCACGTTAACCCTGAAAGGTTAATAACCTTTCGTTGTGGCTTATTGTGGTAAAGTCATCCGCATATGCGCATATTTGCATATATCTTGGATTTATAAAGCTGTTCGTATCCAATTTTGTGACATCAGCTTCCAAGTTAAATTAAAAAGTGTTTTTGATAAGGCATCACCTTGCTTATCTCCATTTTCAGCATCAACTGCCTCTTGTCATATCTCCGTCTATTCCGGCTTTGGACTCCATCAAAGTCATTCGTATAAGTTTAACTGACTTACTGGGTATCGCTACTATAGATAGTTGTTTTAACATCTTTTATCTAACTGCTCCATCAAACGCCTGTTTGAAATCGATATAAATTTTTTAAAATAGTTGATTATCGATATACAAGTTAAAAATTGATATATTCAACACATTTTTCATGTATACCCCTTAACATAATGTATTTGATATATACTTGACCCATTTTATCTGAATTCAGATTGAAATTCACCAATCGTTTCGTCTGAAAACGATTTCAGCCGGCTATATTACAATTCTTGATAATATCTTGTAGACGATATTTAAATATTTAGAACTATTATGTCTCCATAATTTTCGCAGAGTCGTTTATCTACCTCTTGTATATAGGAAGTACGATTCTTACTTTCCAATTTTCTGGGATGACTTCTAGTGTCCAAGTATGCGGTATATTAGTTTATGGATACGATTCCATAGCACATGTCCACCATTCTCCATCAGTTCTGCAGTTATTTTATCTGCGTCAGGTGCTTTGTTATTTTTTAGATGTTTTATGACGTTGAGAGTTTTTTCCAATGTTGGATGCTCAACTAGTTGTTCTGCTGTGTGGTGAATTCTGTAGCATTGTACACAATCAATAATTATTATTGTTCTCCCATTCTACTGTCTTGTGATTATTTTACGTCTTTTTTAATTTCCCGTCTCCTTTCTGCATCTCTATTGGTTGTTTATCACTTTCCATGTGTTCTTTCCCTATTTTTTTGTTTTGTTTATCGTTTCTTTATTATTTTTCATTAATTTTTCCATTATATAGAGAAAACATTGCACCATCTTTACATTTCGTTTTCTAGAAAATGGAGAATAATTCATTAACACAGTTAACTTCAGGCTCACCAGAGCCAAGGGCGGATCCGGAGAGGGCCATGGCCCCCCTGGCCCCCTCCGAGAATTAAAAAATATATAAATTTAAATATTTTCAGTTCAAATGTTTTTGGTTTCAAACATATAATGTATGCACAAAACAAGGGATAAATATGTCTTTTGGACTGGAATTTAACAAAAGCAACAACGGAAGCTTCAAGAATGACACAGGATATTTTGTAAATCAAAGTGTTGATAATTTTACCAAGTGCCAATTGTTAGAACGACCTTGGCAGCCATCAAAATGATTTTAGTTTAGATATTCTGTACACACAATGAATAAAAAATAATAAGAAGAGTAAGAAAGGAGAATGAAAAGTGTGGGTAATAAAGGGATGACAGCCCAAAGTCTTGTCACGAAACCTTAAACATCTTTAGCCAAACTCATGGTCACACTCACAGATGGAGCCATACAAACTCATGACAAAACATCATACCGTTGATTGATAAATACGGACCAGTATATTTATCAGTCAACGATCATACCACAACCACAAGCAGTGCGTTCAAGTTGGGCTGGATTTTCTACAAAGTTATCAAAACTACAAAGAATTAAATAATACGTTTTTGAATGCCTTTATGGCTTTCAAAAATGTGTGAAAAATGCCTTAAAACTCACAATTTTAGTCCTAGTTTTTAAAAAATTTCCGCCGGCACCGTCCGCGTCCCCTCCCCAAAAAATACCATGGCCGCCACCGAAAATCGGTCCTGGATCCGCCCTTGACCAGAGGACGGACAATAATGAAAAAAGTATTTTGTCATTCTCTTCTTGCATCTTTCGTTTTGATTTCCACTACTCTAAAAGAATAAACTAAACTGAAAAAAATACTTTTCAAAGCAGTTATTATTTTTTTATTATGAAACCTAATTCTAACTAAGGTTTAATCAATTTCAATTTTGTTAACATTTTAATTAAACCGAAATAAATTATTTTAATTAAGCCAGTTTAACTTGAAATTAACCTCTTTACATAATTTCAACCTGTTTAGAGGAAAAGGTTAATGAAGTTTTCAAACTTACATAGTCTTAATCTTTGAAGTAGAAAATAGAAAAAAGTTTTCCGTTATGTTTTAGAAACAAAAAGTTTTGACATTATAGAGCAACTTTGTAATTAAAGCAAGGTTCTTTGTATTTAATTAATAAATACCATTGGCTCAAAATAGAAATATTGGAAGTAAATCTTAGTAATTTCTGCTAAACAATATCGAAACTTGTATTATTGGAAAGTTCGTATTACGTGTGCTATTCAAAAGTATTTTAAATTGATTGCTAAACGATTTCAACATCAATATTGATGAAAATTATATTTGATAAATAATACAAAGAAAATAAATTTCATGAAAGTTATAAAATTGCAGAAACTCCAAACTAAGTTTAGACATTCAAATTTTGCAAATAGTGCAGTAACTGAAGGTTTTCACCTCCGATTTCGTTGAACCTTAATCGATTTTCATGAAAGTTGGTGAGTAGTTAGAGGATACCTCAAGGAACAAAGCTGACATGATGCCAACTTGCGCTTTTACCCTGGGGGTGGATGCAACCCCTTCCCGGGGGTGAAACTATAAGCAAAATTTGTTATATAAAGTTATTATTATAAATCAATACTTTTTGAGTTATTAAAGATCAAAATTTTTATTATTTTCGTAAAAAATGCATGTTTTAAAGACGTTTTTCACGTATAACTTAAAAATTATAAGCTTTTACAAAAAAAGTTATTATTACCAAAATTAAAGATAATAAAAAATTTAATACATTTCTCACTTGAAGAACTAATCTAATAAAATCCACGAGGAAAATAAACTTCCTGTAGCTGGCTGTATACCATAAATCACAAAAATACCAAGTTTTTTGTAAAAGGTATATATTAAAATACCCTAAATAAGGGTCACAATACAAAACGTTTTCGGATTAAGAAATCCATCATCAGTGTTTAAAAGCCAAAATTTGCATGCCTGAGCCACCAAAATGTATAGGGTAAAAACCCTTTAAATGTAAATCATAAAGTTATTTTACATATTTATATAAAATTCATCGGATGTTATAGATAAACCTGGATGTTACCCAGGGCAACACAGGACTCTCCCCCAATGAACTGTCAATACGGATGGAATGGCCCTGTGACAGGGGCCATTCAGGCCAGACAGGGCCATTCCATCCGTATTGACAGTTCATTGGGGGCGAGTCCTGTGTTGCCCTGGGTAACATCCAGGTTTATCTATAACATGCGATGAATTTTATATAAATATGTAAAATAACGTTATGATTTACATTTAAAGGGTTTTTACCCTATACATTTTGGTGGCTCAGGCATGCAAATTTTGGCTTTTAAACACTGATGATGGATTCCTTAATCCGAAAACGTTTTGTATTGTGACCCTTATTTAGGGTATTTTAATATATACGTTTTACAAAAAACTTGGTATTTTTTAACTAATCTAATATTAATTCAAAGGTAGTTATGGGTAATTGAATGTATATTGTTTTCGATGAGTACTCAAATCAAAGTATTCAATCTTAAATAACGGAAAAACTATGCATTTATAAAATATACCTGCTAAACACTTGTTAAATTAATTTGGAATATCGATAAAATAAGCTCTAGGAGAAGTTAATAGCATTAAAAAAACGCAAGTTATGACGAAAATAAGAGAACTATTTCGAATTTTTTAGGAAAAAGTGAAAAATAAAACATACGCCATTTCCACAAAAACTAAAATTTATAGTAATCCTTACTATAATTTCTTTATATTAGCATAAGTAATGATTTCAACATTTTTGACCGGTTTAAAATGCATTTTTTTGAAAAAAAAGGTATAATTTAAAAAATCACAATTTTTAAAATTATCTTAATTTTCATTTTCTTTTGATAATAACTCCAAAAATACTCAATATACGTAAAACATCATAAAATATATTTTAGCTTTTTCTTTATTAAATATTTCACCAGTTTTACTATTTCTGAGATAGAAACGTTTAAAGCTTAAATTTTGCTGCGAGAACCATGTAACCGGGGCTATTTAACCTTTAATTTTTATAAAAGTAAAGACTTTTCAAGATTAAATTTAACGCGCTTTAATAGCCGTTGGAATTAACTTTTAAATAGTTTTCAGTTGAACCTGATATCGTAAAAATTAACGGAGTTATTTAAAAAAACACAATAACATTTTTTGGAAAAAATTTTAAAAGATAAATTTTGAAACATTTTTGGAGCATAAATTTTAATGCAATCAACTTGTTCTAGGGCTCAGTTGATAGATATCTCTAAGTACTTTGACAAATGTTTAATAAGTTTATGTTATAAAATGTACCATTTTTCCGTTATTTAAGCTTGAATACTTAGATTTTGGTACTCGCCGAAAAAAATATACATTCAATTACCTATAACTCACTTTTAGTTAACACTAAGAGGTTTTTCTAGTAAGGAGTTTATTTAGTTTTTTATTAGCTTCAATTTTGGTGATAATATCTTTTATCGCCAACCGTCACTAAAATCATTCATTATTGTACTCATTTGCCCTCATTTGCGGCAATAAAGTAACACTTTATTGTACTGAAAAAAGTATTTTACTTTAGCTGCCGCGATTAATCAAATTAACCCAGATTGAATGTAAGTGGTCAATGGCAGTAATCGAATGGCGAGAATTTGGGTGAACTTAAAATTTATTTACTTTACTTATTAAAAATATTGTACACAATTTGCGTTATTAACAATTTAATTGTTGTCAAAAAGTGAAATTCTGTAGTATTTTGTAAATATATTCATATGAAATAAATTAAAACTTTACCGATTTAGTAATTATTCAATATTGATAACTATCGATTAAAAATCGAAAGCGGCCATTGCAAAAGTTATCTGTCATCACTGTCATGAAATTATTATGACGTCTAAATTTTAAAAAGTTTTTAAATTGTAAATTGCAAGTAAGTGTTAAAACCAATATCAAATTATTGTACAAAAAAAATGTAGATAAAATACATTTTGGCATTATCCAAGCTGTCAAGCTTTCAGTACTTCATTTTCCAGTTTTTCATTCAGGGATTATTAAAATTAAAGATGATTAATTTTATGAAATAATATAGATAATAAAATTTAAAAAATTGTGTAGTGTTATAATGAGATTTTAAAGAAGTTACATAAACGACAGGTTTTTATTGAATTTATGTTATAAATTTTATATTATTTTTAAATTATTACACAGCCCATACTCTTACGTGGTCAACTTTGAGGTGCGAATTATCTGAATTCAAATTCCACGTTGATTTTGAATCAAATTATTTTGGCGATAAAATTTTGTATGCACCACGTCAGTAAAGACTCTTTATCGAACTCGTCTGTTACTCGCCTCGCTCGCTCTTCTCGTAATATCAAGACTCGTTCGATAAAGAGTCACTTTACTAACTTGGTACATAAATAACTATTTTGTTAAAACTTATAGTTTTTGAGTTATTTATCAAAAATCGATTAAAAACATGCATTTTTCTCACGAAAAATTAAAATCTTTGATCTTTAATAACTCAAAAAGTTTTGATTTGTTTTAATAACTTTATATAACAAATTTTGCTTAGAATTTGTCCCTCTATCGCAGTATGGGATTATTTTTAAAAAAATAATTTACACTTCCGAGAAGGGGTGGAATCCACCCCTTCCGCTATCGCGTCGTTCGGGTCAACGGCAGTCTCGTGCAGGAAAGTATCACTTTCAGCACTAGATAGGAAATAGTTATTTTCCTAACTAGTGCGGAAAGTGATACTTTCACGCACGAGACTGTCGTTGACGCGAACGACGCGATAGCGGAGTTCGGGTAAGCAGTCGAGTGCGGGGAAACACTTTCCACATGAGTTAGGGACAATATTTTTTCTAGAGCCGTACGTTTGGAAAAAAGCCACAAAAAATAGAGTTATATCAATTTTTATTTAGAAGTGAAAATTCCACACCTGTAATTTTGAACCAATCAAAATACGTTATTTTGACAGATCACCATGGAAACGGAGGTATTTTATCGGAAACTTTTTGCTCGTGGGGTACCCAACAGCGAATTATAGTGGAAATTTTTTGACGTTTACAATAACAGAACATTTTTGACAGACTGGTTTTTATTTGTCTACATAATTTAGTTTTGATGCATTTTCTATCACTTGTAGTTACTCAAAACTTATGTAAAATTGAAGAATATACTATTTTCTATCTTGAAGTGGTATTCCCATGCAACTACAATGAGTAGAAATTACGAATTTGAAAGCCTAAATAATTGCTGACAAAGCTATGGCGCGCTATTAATCTGTTCATGCAGCTTTGGATTTTCAAATGCAAATTTGGTGTGGAATTGTCTTACCGAATACCACGCGAAGTCAAATTAATATCCGGAAATTTTTTTTTGATCATGAATATTTTTAGAAAATTTCCCTCGTCTGCGACTCGGGAAATTTTCAAAATATTCATGATCTCAAAAAAATTTCCGGAAATAATTTGACCTCTAGTGGTATTACTAGTGAAAATACACAAATTAATTCTTTGACAGGGTTGTCAAAACCAAACTTTCAATATAATGGGATAGCACGACGATAATATTAGGTTTGTTCTAACAAACAGTCAAACTAGTCAGAAACCGTCAGCAAACAGTCGGTCAGTGAGAGAGTATAATACAGTCACCAGTGCTATCCCCTCTACTCGCGCTGGTCGACTATTCGCTGATGGTTTCAAACCGTTTGAAACTGATGCTAGAACGAACGTAATGATTTCCATGACGACGATTCAAAACCATTGTAATTGTCTACTGATCTGACTTTTAAATATTATGTCAAAATCATTTTATTTCATCGAATTGTCGCGCTAATTTTATTAAAACATGATCACAATAAGATAAATTTGAAATAAATTAGTAAATAATATCTAAATATTAAAAATCCACTAGGAAGAATTTCCTGTAGCTGGCTGTATACCATTAATTACAAGTAAAATTTAATAAAAAATTTTGGTCTTGGTAAAAGGTATATTATTTTAAAAAGCCCTATAGGGCTACAAACATCGAACAGAACATTCTGTTCGATGTTTGTAGCCCTATAGGGCTTTTTAAAATAATATACCTTTTACCAAGACCAAAATTTTTTATTAAATTTTACATCTAAATATTAGTTTATTGCATGTATTATAATATATTATAATGCCATATTACAAGGTATTTTACTTTCCCGCACGCCGTGCAGAAAAATTTATTTTCACTCACGCCATTTCTTCGAATAGATTTTTCGTCGACAAACTGTTATTTTATCTTTAGGATAAAGGGATTAATGGTGACAAACGAAGGATTATTGGTTTTTATTTTGTTAACTGGAATATTGTAACATACATATCTGAATTTATTTTTTTTTGGGTTTTGTTAATTTTTTTCTAAATCTTCTTGAGTTGTAACTACCTAAAGAGTCTTTTCTTTTAAAATTTTGTAGTAAAGCATTTCTATATGTACTTTTAAATTGATACTTATCAACATTTTAAACTACAGCAGAAAATTTAAACAAAATCTTGAAAAAAAAAAAATAAAAATCAATAACCCTTCATTTGTCACCATTATTCCCTTTGAGTCTTTGTCGACGAAAAATCCATTCGATCAAATGTTCGTCGACGAATTGTACATTCGATGAATTGTGCATTCGACCAACTGTTTGTCGACCAAATGTTGTCGACTAATTTTCCGTCGACGAAGTGTTCTCTACCAACTTTCCAACACCACACGCACTGCTGTCTGTAATGACAGTTTTCACAAACTAAAAACTTAAGTAGATCAAAATTATTTTTTCTACGAGCGTACAAAATGTCTACTTTCGCGCACGCATTTTAGTTTAGAAAGTTTCACTTTTCCCCACGCGTGTTACTTTTCCGCACGCGTGTTACTTTTCCGCACGCTGTTTTTACTTTTCTGCACGCGTGTTAATTTAGATATGTTAATATGGCCGTAAAGTAATTATAATACATGCAATAAACTAATATTTAGATATTATTTACTAATTTATTTCAAATATATCTTATTGTGTTCCTGTTTTAATGAAATTCGATGAAATAAAATTATTTTGACATAATATTCGAAAGTCAAATCGGTAGACAATAACCATAGAAAAAAGTGTTGTGTGATTTGGTAGAATGCGATCTTACTCTTTAAAAAATATGACACGTATTTCAGCGCCATCTCAGCTCCTGGTTAAATGGAAGGATACTACAAATCTGGCCTCCACATAAGTGGTCTGTAGCTTTGACATGATAGGTGTGAAATTTTAAACGTTCTTGTTGTTGATTGGATAGGAAGGGTGCCATAATCTAGCCTCCATGCTAGGTACATAGCCTCCATACGGTACTTCCAATATTTAATATTTTATTGAAGTGGACAATAAAGGTAAAACACAAACAACTTTTGTTTCTTACTTATTTATTTATAAAATAATGTGACATTTTACATAGAAATATGAGTATTTAATTTGGATTAAATAAATGTTTACTTGTTGAACTTTTCCATCGTCTGCACACAACAGCTGAACGGAGCCATTAGACCTAACAACAAAACGCGAAATAAAGTTTGTATTTTAAAACTGTTGGATGAACAGTACCTACAATCAGAAAATCTCTACCTTACAATCAGAAAAAATTACCTTTAAAAAGGTACTCGATTACTAAATATCAAAAAACACGACTGAATATCAGCTTTTTATGGTGACACAAACCCATCACATAACCGACCATATAAAATAACTGAACGACAACGAACGAACGAACACGAACACTGAACACAGATTCACAGATAGCGCAGGATTTGTCAAAAGTCATGTTCCACCAATCAGAATGCCGACATCAGCGCCTCTGACAAAATGGAAGGAAAATAAATACGATTACATATTTTTTATGAGAGTGCGCGGGGCATGACAATAACAGTCGTTTTGAATCATCGTCATGGAAACCAAGATCGTCGTCATGCTAACCAATTATATTGAAAGTGTGGTTTTGACAACCTTGTCAAAGAATGAATTTGTGTATGTATTTTCAGTAGTAATTGCACAAGAGCTCTGAAATTATTGAATTTTTCCCGAGTGACATTTTGACAGTTTTAATTTCACGAGCCGAAGGCGAGTGAAATTATGTCAAAGTGTCACGAGAGCAAAAATTCTATATTAATTTCAGAGGTCGAGTGCAATTTGTTGCGATTATTTCATGAATAAAACTGTTCAAAACGAAAATTTTATTGTAATTTATTTATGTAAGTACCATTAAACACACAGATTTTTTAAATATTTGACGATTGAAAGTCATCACTTTTATAATTTTTAAAACATTAATTGTCATTAATGTCACTGAATGTATTTTTTCGTAGCAACGAAGGGCATCTGACGTAATATACTTAACGACGGGAGATTATCAAAAATTATCGATTTAATTCAGATTTCTGTAGCTTTCTATTGGTCAGAATCTCCTATGAATGAAATAATCATATTAATTAAATTAATTGATTAAAATTTGGTAATTTTTTAAAGACTCTTAGAAAAAATATTGTTCCTAACTCATGCAGAAAGTCTCTTTTCCGTACTCGACTGCTTGCCGAACTCCCGCTTAGCGTCGTTCGGCAAACTGCAGTCGCGTGCGGAAAAGAATGACTTTCTGCACTTGTTAGGAAAATAACTATAAACAATTCACAATAGTATATTGTGCAACAAGTGCAGAAAGGTACTAATTTCTCACGAGTTTGAAAAGTTGCGGTGCGAGCGCAAACGAGTGCTGCAATTCAAACGAGTGAGAAATTACCTTTCTGCACGTGTTTCACACTATACTTTTTCTACAGCACAGTTTTTCCTAAAAATAAAAATCACAATTTCCAAACGACGATTAATTATAATAGGTACCTATGTGATAAATTTTAAACTGTATTTAATTAATACCTACTAATCAATTTAAATTCCTTATACCTAAATAAATTGCACAGAAATCAGTTAAAAAATTAATGCACTGCCTTAATTTATCAGTCACGGATTTACACAAAACCTACTTCATTCGACGTCTCTTGCACAGGTTGCTAAATCCTTATTGGTTATTTGATAATTATAAAATGTTTAATAAGAATAAAATTGTAAAATAAAACAGTTGTAACATCCATAATTTAGTTTCTATGCTATAGTTAAATATAATAATTGTCTTATAGGTTATATATTTGTCTAAAGTTTAACCACGGATGTAAACAGAATATAACGTTACTCAGAATGAGGTAGTCAACTGTGCAGAAAAGAACTTTGCGGCACAGAAACGTCACTTTGCGGCACAGAAACGTCACTTTTCTGCACACTAATGTCAAATATCTTATACTGTGAGAAAATATCAAGTTTGCTAACATAAAACCGTGCAGAAAAGTGCACTTTGAATAGTGGTTGTAGAAAAAGTTACTTTAACATTATACACTGGTCAGAAAATCCGGACACTTTAAAAATTGGTCATATTTGATGTCTCGAGTTTTCTCAACCTGTTGTCCAATTTAAGTGATTTTTTTAATATACCGGGTGTCCACTTATATTTTCCCCCATTTTAATTGCTTATAACTTCTAAACGGCTTAAGATAGAAATATGCGGTTTTCGATGAAATATTTTATTTTAGTAAAAGTTTTGTCTGAATGGATTGAATTTTTTATATCGCTTTCAAATACGAAAAGAAAAATGGCGGATTTTTGAAAAAAACGTTGTTGACTTTTTTTAATGGAACACCCAGTATATTTTTTGTAAATTGAAAGAAAGGTCATTCACCTATCCAGCGATATAAAGTTTTTCAAAATCGGTTGTCAAATCACTGAGTAATTAATTTTTAAAATGAGCGGTGCAACGTGGATATCACATACCTAAATATAGTCCTGTCGCCAGGGGGGGTACAACGGCCTCCTGTATTCAGATGGACTTACTTAAGTTTTTTTTATGTATTTTGACCTGTAGAACACGAATTTTTTGTGTAACAGTTGATCCGGATGTCGATAAGATTGTTATAAACCAAGAAGTTGAGGAATCACATAACAGCGATTTCTTGCAAAAGAAAACATTTTTTTGTATTTTTTGGGCCATTCTAACCAAAAAATGTTCCTACAAATTTTTTCGTAGGATGCATAGTTTTCGAGATAAACGCGGTTGAACTTTCAAAAAATCGAAAAATTGCAATTTTTGAACCCGAATAACTTTTGATTAAAAAATAAAATAGCAATTCTGCTTACCGCATTTGAAAGTTCAAGTCAAATTATATGGGTTTTAATTATTTGTATTGCTAAAAATTTATTATTTTATTGTTAAAACAAAGCTATAAACACCTAGTGCTTGAGTGATGTTTTCAATGATTTCTCATTTAAAATCCAATGAGTAGGTAGAGGAGGTAAAAGTGCAAGCAGCGCTATTTCTACGTAGCATGCATTAAAACGCATGTATTAGGCACGGGAAACACTATGTGTTTAGAGCTTTTTTTAACAATCAAAAAATAAATTTTTAGCAATGCAAATATTCAAAACAGATAAAATTTGACTTAAACTTTTAAAGGCGGTAAGCAGAATTGCTATTTTATTTTTTATTCAAAGGTTATTCGGGTTCAAAAATTGCAATTTTTCGATTTTTTTAAAGTTCAACCGCGTTTATCTCGAAAACTATGCATCCTACGAAAAAACTTTTTGGAACATTTTTTGGTTAGAATGACCCAAAAAATACAATAAATTGTTTTGTTTTGCGAGAAATCGCTGTTATGTAATTCCTCAACTTCTTTGTTTATAACAATCTTATCGACATCCGGATCAACTGTTACCCAAAAAATTCGTGTTCTACGGGCCAAAATACATAAAAAAAACTTGGGTAAGTCCATCTGAATTAAGAAGGCCGTTGTACCCCCCCTGGCGACAGGACTAATAACATAACTAAGCAAAATGACATTATGTTATGTGATTTCCACATTGCATCTTTCATTTTAAAAATTATTTGCTCAGTCATTTGACAACAGATTTTAAAAAATTTAATATCGCTGGATAGGTAAATGACCCTTTTTTCAATCTACAAAAAAATATACTGGGTGTTGCACTAAAAAAAGTCAACAACGTATTTTTTTTCCAAAAATCCGCCATTTTTTATTTAAAAGCGACATAAAAAATGGTCATTTACCTAAAAACTTAAAAAAACGGTCATTTCCCTATCCAACGATATATTTTTTTTTAAATCGGTGGTCAAATGACTGAGCAATTAATTTTTAAAATGAGAGATGCAATGTGGAAATCACATATTATGTTATTTAGGTATGCGATATCCACGTGCACCTCTCATTTTAAAAATTAATTACTCAGTGATTTGACAACCGATTTTAAAAAACTTTATACCGCTGGATAGGTGAATGGCCTTTCTTTCAATTTACAAAAAAATATGCTGGGTGTTCCATTAAAAAAAAGTCAGCAACGTTTTTTTCAAAAATCCGTCATTTTTCTTTTCGCATTTGAAAGCGATATAAAAAAATCAGTCCATTCAGACAAAACTTTTACTAAAATAAAACATTTCGCCCAAAAACCGCATATTTCTATCTTGAGCCATTTAGAAGTTATAGGCAGTTAAATTGGGGGAAAATTTAAGTGGACACCCGGTATTATAGCCTTATTCCTTAACAATATTGCTGTAATAATATTGTTGCTAAACAGGTCAATTTTCATTGTATACCGGGTATACCAATCAAATTGTGTTTTTTTCAAAGTTCGCATAATCTTGTGGAATATTCTAGCATTTATAAAAAACTAAAATTAAAACCCAACAACTGTAGCCCAGGTTTTTTTAACATTCTGTTTTTTGATTCATTTGCTTATGTTAGATACTACAAATTTAGCTACTTTAACAACTAGCCATTTTTTCATCAATATAGGTTTTTTTAAAATAAGTATGACAAGCTTTAAGGGGTTATTCTGGATTAAAACATAATGACAGTTTGCTTTATAAAATGCATGTTCGCAAATGCCTTGTTTCCGAGATACGGGGTGTTGAAATTTTTCTTACAAACTTACGATTTATGTATTGCTCTAAAACCGGTTGAGATATGCAAATTAAATTTGGTGGTAAAACCCATTTCAGTTTACTATTTTAGAGCTATTGTGCATTTTTTGACATACAATTAAGAATTTTATATTCACCATTTGCGCGCATACAGGTAATGGTCTGAATTTTATAAACAATAAAATTAGTACGCCACTGAGATATTTTAAATTAATAATCATTATTGAATTCCTTGTTCAGTTTACAACAAAAAATCTTCCTTGCCTTTTTTTATATGAGGCGCCGTTTTTATGCAAAAAATAAAACATCTTAATAGTCCAGAAAGCCACTGCGCATCCGCTAGGAAAAATATTCTAATTCGGATTTTTTGCACAATCTTACTCAAAAAGGACCCCTTTTAACAAATTTGCATGTTGCCAGGACCAAAAGTTGGTCAAAAATTTTTTAAACGTTTTTTTTTTGTTTTTTTCCTAAAATTATTTTTTTTTGCATGGAACAATTTTTTTTTAGGTTTTTTGTCCATTCTTTTTTGATCATTCCAAACAGAAAAGGTCTTTAGTGACTTTTCTCTAAAGTTGATAGTTTTTGACATACAAACGATTAAAAATTGAAAAATTGCGAAATCGGCCATTTTTAACCCACAAAAACTATGTGAAAAACTGAAAATTTGAATGTTGCCAAGGTAGGTAGATATTCTTTAAACATCGATTGATAAAATCCCGAAGAGTTTTTTGCAATACAATATTCAAAACTCCTTGGTTTTTTAATTGCTAATCAAGCGTGCGCTACACTATTTTCCACCATTGCATGTGTATGCAGTATGGTGATAATGAAAGGAATAAATTCGATATTTCGTAAACCGGCGACTTTAAGGAAAAATCCCGAAACAGGTCGATTTTTATTTTTAAGTTATGATATTGTGACAGACATGGTATACTAGTGACGTCATCCATCTGGGCGTGATGACGTAATCGATGATTTTTTTAAATGAGAATAGGGTCGTGTGCCAGCTCATTTGAAAGATTCTTCAATTCTCTATTTAGTAATATAAACATTTACATAATTGTTTATACAGGGTGTCCAATAATTTAATTGTTTGTCAATTTGCCAAATGATTTAATTTAATAAAAAATTTTTGGACACCCTGTATAAATAATTATGTACATGTTTATACTACTGAATAGAGAATTGAAGAACCTTTCAAATGAGCTAGCACACGACCCGTATTCTCATTTAAAAAAATCATCGATTACGTCATCACGCCCAGATGGATGACGTCACTAGTATACCATGTCTGTCACAATATCATAACTTAAAAATAAAAATCGACCTGTTTCGGGATTTTTCCTTAAAGTCGCCGGTTTACGAAATAACGAATTTATTATTTTCATTTGCACCATACTGCATACACATGCAACGGTGGAAAATAGTGTCGCGCATGCTTGAATAGCAATTAAAAAACAAAGGAGTTTTGAATATTGTATTGCAAAAAACTCTTCGGGATTTCATCAATCGATGTTTAAAAAATATCTACCTACCTTGGCAACATTCAGATTTTAAGTTTTTCACATAGTTTTTGGGGGTTAAAAATGGCCGCTTTCGCAATTTTTCAATTTTTAATCGCTTATACGTCAAAAACTATCAACTTAAGAGAAAAGTCACTAAAGACCTTTTCTGTTTGGAAGGATCCAAAAAACCTAAAAAAATTTTGTTCCATGCAAAAAAAATAATTTTAGGAAAAAAACAAAAAAAAAAACGTTTAAAAAATTTTTGACCACCTTTTGGTCCTGGCAACATGCAAATTTGTTAAAAGGGGTCCTTTTTGAGTAAGATTGTGCAAAAAATCCGAATTAGAATATTTTTCCTAGCGGATGCGCAGTGGCTTTCTGGACTATAGTGCTTACAGAGTATTCGAGATAGTTTCCATACCTATGCATAGAAACTTATTTCAAATACTTTGTAAACGTTATGATGTTTTATTTCTTTGCATAAAAACGGCAGCTCATGTGGAAAAAAGGCAAAAAATATTTTTTGTTGTAAATTGAACGAGGAATTCAAAAATTATTTTTAATTTGAAATATCTTAGTGGCCTACTAATTTTTTCTATAAAAAATTCAGGCCATTAGCCCTACGGGTCATATTACTCGTATGCGCACCAATGGTGAATTTAAAATTCTTAGTTGTCTATAAAAAAATGCACAAATAACTACCTCTGAAAACCCACCAAATTTCATTCGTATTTTTAACAGGTTTTAGAGCAATACATAAATCATCAGTTTGTAAGAAAAATTTCAACACCCCGTATCTCGGACACGAAGCATTTGCGGACATATATTTATGAAGCAAATGGTCATTATTTTTTATGCACAATTATCCCTTAAAGTTTGTCATACTTATTTAAAAATACCCTGTATTGATGAAAAACATCGCTGGTTGTTAAAGGACCTAACATTTTTATTATCCAACATAAGCGAATGAATCAAAAAGATAATGTTAAGAAAACCTGAGGGTATTACAGTTAGGTTTTAATTTCAGTATTTTATAAATGCTAGAATATTCCACAGGATGTGGCGAACTTTGAGAAAAAAACACAGTTTGATTAGTACACCCGGTATACAATGAAAATTGACCTGTTTAGCAACAATATTGTTACGACATTAAAGGATAAGGCTATCATATATTAAAAAAATCACTTAAATCGGACCACAGGTTTAGGAAATTCGAGACATTAAAAATTACCTATTTTTAAGGTGTCCCGATTTGTTTGACCAGGAGTGTATTTATTAACAAGCAGCATATTCTTAATGGACGCAAAGAGTGCATATTAATTATAAAACGAACCGTAAAAATTCATTTAGAAGAACCAGAGATATTTTGTAGCTCGTGTTTGAAGGTCATATTTAATTTTTTGATATGGCTGATTTAAAGAAAGGCACTTACACCGTTCAGTATAATCGTTGGACAAGGTATTACTTAAAATTAGTAGAATCCGCAGAATCATTGTAAGTTTATTTTTTATGATTTTATATAAAAAAATGGTTGTTTGAGATAAACAAATTTAATATCTTTTTCTATGGATGCTAAACAATGTGCAATTTCTCTCACTACTTACATACATTCAAAACGAACAATTTCTCAGGCAGTGAGAAAAGTCGGCCATTGCAGTGAGAAATATTTTTTCTCACGAGTTCACCGCCAGTTTACATACATATGATCACCATTTCCATGGTAACATGCACAAAAAAACACAATTATTTTTGTCAAACGAAATGTGTTGACACTTGTCAAAACTTATCAAAAATTACCTTTTATAAGAATCTTCAACTGTGAATTATAATGTTAAATAAATAAAGTATATAAATATTAAAAATATTAAATACCTATGTGTATATATGTATTTTATTTCAATTTAGGCATATAATATACCTAAAAGCACCTAAATTATTTAATTTTGAAGTTTTAACTCTTGACAAAAACGCATCCATAGAAAAAGTACAGTGTACAACACGAGAGAAAATGACATATTTCTCTCTCGCTTGATTTGCGGCACTCGGCTCGTGCCTCGGCTCGTGTTAACAAACTTCTGCACTCGTGAGAAATACGTCTTTTTTCTCTCTTGTTGTACAATATACTATTTTCTATGGATGCTATACAATGTGCAACTTCTCTCACTACTTACATACATTCAAAACGAACAATTTCTCAGGGTGTGAGAAAAGTCGGCCATTGCAGTGAGAAATATTTTTTCTCACGGGTTCCCTACGTAGAATCGCGGTTTCCATGGTAATATGCACAATACAAACACAAATAATTTTGTCAAATATAATGTGTCAAATCAAAACTTACGAGGAATTACCTTTCAAAACTGTTCAAATATAACTGGTAACTATAATTAAAAAAAAAGTATATAAATATTAAGAATATTAAATACCTATATATGTGTATAATATGTATTTTATTTCAATTTTTGCATATAATCTACATAATAGCACCTAAATTATTTAATTTTGAAGATTGAACTCGTTTACAAAAACGCATCCATAGAAAAAGTTCAGTGTACAACACGTGAGAAAACCACATATTTCTCCCTCGCTTGATTTGCGGCACTCGCCTCGTACCTCGGCTCGTGCTAACAAACTTCTGCGCTCGTGAGAAATATGTCTTTTTTCTCTCTTGTTGTACAATATACTATTTTCTACAACCGTGTTAAAAATGCAATTTTAGCACTCCATACGAGCGTTAAAAATGCTACTTTAAGGCACTAGTGCTTTAAAATTTTTAAGGCACTGCAGTTCGTATTGACCGTATACGCAATTTTGATGTAATGTCTAAAAAATATAAAAATGGAATGTCAGTCAAGTTCAAGTAAAAGTTTTTGTAGATATTGTCCTGTAATTACGTTTGTAGAAAAAATATTGTATGATATGCGTGTTAAAATAGTATATTGTGCAACAAGTGCAGAAAGGTACTAATTTCTCACGAGTTTGAAAAGTTGCGGTACGAGCGCAAGCGAGTGCCGCAATTCAAACGAGTGAGAAATTACCTTTCTGCACGTGTTTCACACTATACTTTTTCTACAAGCACAGTTTTTCCTAAAAATAAAAATCACAATTTCCAAACGACGATTAATTATAATAGGTACCTATGTGATAAATTTTAAACTGTATTTAATTAATACCTACTAATCAATTTAAATTCCTTATACCTAAATAAATTGCAAAGAAATCAGTTAAAAAATTAATGCACTGCCTTAATTTGTTTAAATTTAAACAATTATTACACATTATTGACGTTATATTTATGCAGTCACAGATTTACACAAAACCTACTTCATTCGACGTCTCTTGCACAGGTTGCTAAATCCTTATTGGTTATTTGATAATTATAAAATGTTTAATAAGAATAAAATTGTAAAATAAAACAGTTGTAACATCCATAATTTAGTTTCTATGCTATAGTTAAATATAATAATTGTCTTATAGGTTATATATTTGTCTAAAGTTTAACCACGGATGTAAACAGAATATAACGTTACTCAGAATGAGGTAGTCAACTGTGCAGAAAAGAACTTTGCGGCACAGAAACGTCACTTTGCGGCACAGAAACGTCACTTTTCTGCACACTAATGTCAAATATCTTATAATGTGAGAAAATATCAAGTTTGCTAACATAAAACCATGCAGAAAAGTGCACTTTGAATAGTGGTTGTAGAAAAAGTACATTTTTAAGGCACTCATGTGAATTGCAGAACTCGCTTCGCTCATTTTGCAAACTTTCACATGCGTAGCTTAAACGTGTACTTTTAACACTTATATCATAAATAACTATTAAACTAATTGATGAACCATTGTAAGATGTCTAAAACATTTTTAACACTATAACACCCAACTTTACACGTAATATTAGAGGTTATGTTTATTTTTAAAATAGTCATTAGTTATTTATATAAAATTAAGAATTTTTAGATTTGTTACAGTTTTCTAAGCAACAAATTAGTTAAACAACATAGAGAAATGTCTATTTTAGGTTTTATATCATAGGCCTCGATCCCGCGTGCCAAAAAAAGTTGATTAATAGCAAGCTGAAAATTTGTTAAAAGCTTAACAGTGTCTATCCGGCCAAACTTTAATGTACGGGAACACTGGAACAGGGGAAGTTTTATTTGTGGAACTGTTTGAAAATTTGGGACGTCAGATTACGAAAACGTCACATGTATTTTGTCAGACAGAACATCCAATTTGATTTGTTACCCTTTCATTAAACTCTCCTGCAAAAATCAGACTGCAATTACTAACCAACCTGATTCCTGATTCCTGTCATTTGACATGTTCTTGTTCCGTGTTCCACTCATTAAAATGCCCAGTTGGTGATAGACACCAGTCTGATTGCTGAATGAGAGTTTAATGAAATGGTAACAAATCAATTGAAGCTATTAATGCAAGAAGGTGTTAACTTACATTTTTGTAAATTTGATCTTATCAAATGCAAATAGGTGTTAACATCCATTTCTATTAAGTAGTAAAGCCTTTTGTTAAAAGATGGCATTAATAGCCCTAAAAATGTATATAATAAAGGAGTTAATATCCCATTATCAAAGGACCTGAAGTGCATAAAGGTGATAACTCTCGACGTATCTGCAAGAAGGTGTCAACAAAGCAGTTAACACCTTTTTGCAGAATATGCAGAAGAAAATCTGCCTATTTTTGCGCGGTAAATCAAACATTAATTGTTTATCAGGTGTTATTACATGCCGTTGTGTTTGTTTTCGGTGCAATTATTTTGTTGTGAGAGATGAGAAATGAAAAAAAAAAGAACAACAAGGCTGCTGGAAAATCATAAATAAACTATAAAGGTCAGGTGCAGTCAGCTAAAAAGTCAAGTGTACGTAAGCTGTTGTGTAAAGAAAAATGTCGACTAAAATGTGATTCACGTTTTACGGATGAAGATAGAAGCTTACTATTTAACCACTACTATGTATTACAAAATGACGACAAAAATCTGTACTTGTTTAGTTTGATGAAACCTATTGGAGTAAAGAGGCCCACTTTACATGCTGTTCGCACAAATTCTTACGAATATTTTTTTAAATAGATGGAGAATCTTGGAAGGTTTGTAAAGACGCAGTTTTATCTATGCTTGATATTGGTCTAAAAAAATTTGATATAATTCGAAATCAAATAACAGCTGATAAATTAACTGCAAAAAAGGACGAAAGAGGTCGTCATCACAATCAGCCAAAAGCAATACCAGCAGAAACCAAAATGATTGTTCATGAACATATTAAGTCTTTCTCAGCAGAAATGTCCCACTATGCTCGTAATAAGAACCCTTCTCGGCTGTATTTATCACCCACCTTATCAATAAATAAGATGTTCGAGTTATACGAAGCGTACTGTGTCAGTGCTGTGTCAGGAGGTAAGTGGAGAATGTTGTGTCAGAAGCAATGTACAGGAAAATATTTGTTAAAGATTTTAACTTGGGATTTTTTACTCCCCGATCGGATACTCGTAAAGTCTGAGACTCTGGTAAAGCAACAGATGGACATTCTGAGAAATTTATGAAAGCCTTTGAAGAACAAAAAAAAAGATATGGAGTTGGGTAAAACTGATGTTATACCTATACATTACTTCTGACATGCAAAAAACTCTTTCATTACCTAAAATCTCTACTAGACTGCTTTTTATTTAAGGTAGGTATTGCTCTATAACTTACGAGTGTACGTTATTAACAAAAACCAGCCAAACGGCAAGGGGTATTTTCATCTTTGGACAGAAGACAAGGGAGGTCATGGACCTGAGGAAGTTGGAAGTTGCCTGCTAGCATTCTTAACCACTCTGAAACCACAGCAAAAACATCTTGTAGTCTAGAGTGACTCAGCAGGTGGTCAAAATAAAAACTGGTTTATTATATGTGTTTGGCATTACTTGATAATACAAGGTGTTTTTGATACAATAGAACATAAAAAAATCCCTGAAGTGGGCTATACATTTATGGATTCCGACCGGGATTTTGTTTGCTCTCGAAAAAGTAAGAAAGCATCAGAATATTTACACAGTGGATGAGTATGTAAACACCATGGTACAGTGCAGGAGAAAAACTCCTTTTCATATTATTAGAATGGAAGATAAGTTTGTGGATGTAAAATAATTACCTAATAAATTGAAACTAATAAATAAAAAAAAGCTGACAATAGTGAAAAAATATCATTTAAAGAGTGTAAAGTGGATAAAAATTACGGAATTTGGTAAAACAAAGTACAGATATTCTCTAAATGATGATGACAATTGGAAAGAAGTTTCCATTTTAAAAAGTAAAGGAACTGCAACGCGCCAGTCAACTTCAAGTACAGGTGAAATCTTATGGCCAGTGAATAAAAGTAGGCAATAGCATCTAAAAAATATGAAAATATTCAACAGCAAATGCCATACATTCCAGAAAACTTCCGGGCTTTTTACCATGGCCTCAGAAAAGAAGACGATAATTAAATCCTTTTTTTATTAACTCTAAGTTACACAAATTTTCTAGTTTTTTTTAACAATAAACTTTTTTGAACTCCTTTTTATGTGTTATTTAATTCTCAAATGTAAAAATATGTTTGTACAAAAAGGTGTTTACTTACATTTTTTTCGTAATTTTTATAAAAACTCTCTTAGTCTTATTGATTTATAGGACTATATGTATCCTCAAAAAATTGTGGTTTCATTTACTTCACACTGGTTTTTGTAAAATGCAAATTGAATTATTAGCAAAAAAGTTCTAGTCAATAAACTTTGAACTTAATTATCTCACATTATGTAATTTGCTGGTTAACACCTTCTTGCATTAATAGCTTCAATTAGAAGTTCTGTTCTACAAAATACATGGAACGTTTTCATAGTCTGACGTTCCAAATCTTTAACCTGTTCCACAATTATAAATTCCGTTCCCATACATCAAAGTTTGTCCGACTATACACCTTTAAGCTATTAATACATTTTCAGCTTGCTATTAATCAACTTTTTTTTGTTACGCGGTATCCAGGTCTATCAGTTTTGTCAAATAATTAACTCCACATCCATTAAAAATGGATCGTTTTTACTGGTAGAACATCCTTTTTAACGTTCTTAAACGGTGCCTTTTTGACATTGACTTAAATTGTTAATAATTTAAAAAGTTAACTGAACCCACTACAGAAAAAAATTTGTCAGATTCCTGGCTGGGCCAACGTCCCCAACATGGTACTTTTTTTACCTTACTCGTACTTATCTGTACTAATTCTTAGTTTAACACATGGAGTGCCGTGGTGGATATATCGAACCCACCATTTTCAAAAATGTAGGAACTTTTTTACCTTACTCGTACTTATCTGTACTAATTCTTAATTTAACACATGGAGTGCCATGGTGGATATAGCGTACCCACCGTTTAAAAAAAATCCCCAATGCCGTGGTGGACATGCGTTATACACAAGCTTAACCAGATTAAAGAAGTGTGGCCACTGGGGCTTGTTATTTATACATGCTGGCACTCCATGTAACACAAGATGAAATACATACCTCTTAATATTTTGTTCATATTTTTAGTTAAAATATTATTAAAGTTGTATTACGCCTGTATACATTAAATTAATGTCTTTATACATGTTAATTATTATAAGACCCCCTCTGTGGCTCAGTGGTAAGAGCGCCTACCTTTGGACCTAAAGGCCGTGAGTTCGAATCTCACCTGGCTAGAGAATTTTGCATTTATTAAAAATTATTAAATGAAAATAGTGTCTATCTTTGTGGGATCGGCGCCCACCGGAGGGACCGCAAACGTTCCGATACAATAATTAGTGTCTCTTTGAAAAGACAATGACGTCGACTTTGCTAAGTAACAAGACATTTACTCAACACATACACACTACACTTTACACTAGGTACCATGAAAAAATCCACTGTACCATGCCAATGGCCATTAGTTGTCGAGGCATTAAGCTAAATAAAAAATATAAAAAGGAAAGAATCCAATATTGGCTGTATATCATAATAAAAATTACTAAAGAAGAATAAAATCTTCCTTTGTAGTTGGTATATAATTTCTTTAATTTTTTTTTTTTCTAAAAAAGATACAAGTTGGACTTAAAGTGGGTACATCACTGGTACGAAATATTATATTCGTACGTTATTGTCACTCTCGATGTCGCCGAAATAACTTATTTTTTATACTGGTAAGGTCATTCGACCTACCAGAGTAGCTAGTTTCAACTACTTTGGATCTGGAACTTTAACCTGGTGATGGACTGATTAGTCCAAAAAACGTTTGTTTCTATCGTACCAGTGATGTACCCACTTTAAGTCGAACTTGGATCTCTTTAAAAAAAAATTTAAATAAATTATATACCATTTACAAAGGAAGATTTTTTACTTCTTTAGTAATCTAAATAAAGAAAAATAATGTGTGTACTTTGTACGCACGTAAGAAGTTATACTTCTATTATATGATTTCAACGAAATCAATATACTTTAAACAGTTTATTTATATTTAATTTAACTATTAAACTAATTTTAATACTTACTACTTTCCAAAAAATTTTATTAAAACAATACCAAAAATTAAAAAAATAAAAGAATAAAACACACACAATGAATGCCACAAAGAAATGATTTCTGAACAATAATTGTTGCCAAAAATTTTAACTAAATACGTATTTTCTGAAAAAATTATATAATAATATACTTACAATCATAAAATGTATAAAAAAAAAATAAAGAAAATAGTAACTTGCATTGGGGATCGAACCCGCTTTCCGTCGATCCCGCCGATCGAAAATCGAAGTGCTTTCCCATTGCGCCTACTTCGCGTGTCTGTCATGTGGGAATATACACCAACTGAACGTTTACACCATAAACTTTTTGACAGTAGTTTTTTATTACTTATATGAATTTAATCAAATCAGTTTGATTTTTGTGGAATTAAAGGAATATTTTGTGGAATAACAATATATTAGGTGAATATCGGTAGAAATTTTGATGGTAATCAAATTATGTATATCAAAGCATTACAATGTATCCATTGTTGATCTAAATCATATATTTCTAGAATGTTCTCTGAACTCTCAATCGTCTTCAATTCTGTATCAAGAACTATTTCATCACGAGTGTTCATTGCCGCTAAATATTACAGCTCTCCTTTCTTCCTCAGATAAATCGGTACTAGATTCCATTATTAATTTTATCAGAAATTCAAAAATAGCGGTATAATTTAGAAATAGACAACATGAAAACATTTAATATAATTAAGAATTTGCATGTTTTGTGGCAAATAGATTTTGTCTGATGCCAGGATCTCTCTCTCTCTCTCTCTCTCTCTCTCTCTCTCTCTCTCTCTCTCTCACACACACACACACACACAAAGCATTACGTACTATTTTGGTAGGTTCGTTTTAAATTTTCCAAATAGGTAGGTACCTATGTAATTTTTCATTAGGATTCTGAAACATTTACAATTATTGCGTACCTGTCGCTTTTAAAAAACTATTTAAAAAGTCATTACAAATATAAACTTGCTTTTTTCTCTGCCATCACAACAATAAAACTAATATACACAACATTTGTTTATCCATAATCTCCATATTGAACAATTATTGACAGATGATTTTAACACCCAATCAGATCCCGTATAACGTTTGAGCGACTAATACCATACTGTCGGTGTGCGCATGCGCCAAGGAATGTAAAAATTCACCCTCGTGCCTAAAGAAGTATAACTTCAAAAAAAATATTATAAATATGTTAGATAAAATGATTAACATATAGAAAACCCTTTTAATGTATTTAATAAATTATATAAAATTTCACAACCATCTTTTCGTTAACTTCTCTTTGTTGCAGGCAAATTCCGCAAAGAATTTCGAAGAGCTTTCGACACTTGTTTTCAAAGAGAAGGTGACAGGCACTATTATCAATCAGGAGGAACATTCTACAACAAAGACTCTGGCTTTGCATCCAGGACACAATCAAGAAACGAGTGTGAGATCCACAGACTAAACACTTTCAGGGAACACGACATTAAGCTTATCAGGAAAGGTACTAGGACTAGTGTGCTGCAAGTCGACATCTGAAAAGTGAGGTTTCAGTGCGAAAGTGATTTATGTGAAAGTGAAGGTACGATCTTGAACAATTAAGGTAACGTACAATCTTAAGCCACAGTCTGAACTGAATATACAGGATGTAGACAGACAATTTATTACTGATACGATAACCTTCTAAAATAGACATAATTAAATTGAAAAATAAGTGGTTCTCATATGGTAGGGTTGCCAAGCGGGGATTTTGCGCGTTACTCGAGGGCGTCAAAAAATCACATGCGGATAAACCTTGTACCTTGTAAGTGTTACCTTACCATATATTTATGGACTCTAAATACAGGGCTTGCGTTGGGGCAGTCCGTAAAAAATCTATCCTTATAGTCCAAAAAGACACTGCGCATCCTCCAGGAAAATATTCCGATTCGGATTTTTTGCACAATCTTACTCAAAATGGACCAATGGCTTTTAACAAATTTGCATGTTGCCAGGACCAAAAGTAAGTCAAAAATTTTTTAAACGTTTTTTTTTTGTTTTTTTTCCTAAAATTATTATTTTTGCATGGAACAAAGATTTTTTTAGGTTTTTTGGATCATTCCAAATAGAAAAAGTCTTTGGTAACTTTTCTCTAAAGTTGATAGTTTTTGACATAATTTAACCAATTAAAAATTGAAAAATTGCTAAATCGGCCATTTTTAACCCTAAAAAATTATGTAAAAATCTAAAAAATTTGAATGTTGCCAAGGTAGGTAGAGATGCCGAAGAGTTTTTTGCAATACAATATTCAAAACTCCTTTGTTTTTTAATTGCTAATCAAGCGTGTGCGACACTATTTTCCACCGTTGCATGTATATACAGTATGGTGCAAATGAAAGGAATAAATTCGTTATTTCGTAAACCGGTGACTCTAAGGAAAAATCCCGAAATATGTAGGTCGATTTTTATTTTTAAGTTGGGATATTTTGGCGTATATGGTATACTAGTGGCCTATATCTGGGCGTGATGACGTAATCGATGATTTTTTAAATAAGAATAGGGGTCGCGTGCTAGCTCATTTGAAAGGTTCTTTAATTCTCTATTCAGTAATATAAACATTTACATAACTATTTATACAGGGTGTCCAAAAAAAAGTTTTTAATTAAATTATTTGAAAAAAAAAGAAGAATATTATGTACTTTATTTAATTAAAAAAACCATTTACTTTTTACCGTTACCAGAAAACTAAAAATTGTTTATTTCACAAACAAACATTGCTTTTCGATTAAATTCAATGTTCAAACCAGCTCCCGCCAGCCACCTGCCTCTTGGAAGTTTGAACATTTAATTTAAGCGAAAAGCAATGTTTATTTGTGAAATAAACTTTGTTTTCTGATTTTTGAAAGCAGTAAAATGTATTTTGATTTAAATAAATTACATACATTCTTCTTTTTTTGTCAAAAAATTTAATGAAATAAAAATTTCTTGGACACACTGTATAAATAATTATGTAAATGTTTATATTATTGAATAGAGAATTGAAGAACATTTCAAATGAGCTAGAACACGACCCCTATTCTCATTTTAAAAAATCATCGATTACGTCATCACGCCCAGATGGATGACGTCACGAGTATACCATATATACGACAATATCATAATTTAAAAATAAAAATCGACCTGTTTCGGGATTTTTCCTTAAAGTCGCCGGTTTACGAAATAACGAATTTATTCCTTTCATTTGCACCATACTGTATACACAATTATAAAACAAAGGAGTTTTGAATATTGTGTTGCAAAAAACTCTTCGGGATTTCATCAATCGATGTTTAAAGAATATCAACCTACCTCGGCAACATTCAAATTTTCAGTTTTTCACATAGTTTTTGAGGGTTAAAAATGGCAAATTTCGCAATTTTTCAATTTTTAATCGCTTATATATCAAGAGCTATTAACTTTAGAGAAAAGTCACTAAAGACCTTTTCTGTTTAGAATGATCCAAAAAACCTAAAAAACTTTGTTCCATGCAAAAAAAATAACTTTAGAATAACTAATAGAAAAAAAAACAAAAAAGAACGTTTAAAAAATTTTTGACCCACCTTTGGTCCTGGCAACATGCAATTTTGATAAAAGGGGTCCTTTTTGAGTAAGATTGTGCAAAAAATCCGAATCGGAATATTTTTCCTAGCGGATGCGCAGCGGCTTTCTGGACTATTAGAAAATACCTATTTGATCACACTAAATTTTCTTTGGATATTTAGTCCGTTCTTTAACGGTAAAATATTCCAAAACCTCTAAATTTTAAAGAACCGCTTGGATTGACATGAAATTTGGCTTACACATAGCTAACAAGTCAAAGAAAAAAAGTGATATTGTGCCTATATGTGCTTTTGCCCTGGGGGTGGTTTTCACCCCCTCTTGAGGGTGAAAAAATTTTTGTCCAAAGAAAGTCAGGAAATCGATAAACTGGCTAATTTTATGTAACTTTTGCTTTATAGAGTTTTTTCACTAAGTCAATACTTTTCGAGTTATTTGGCAGTGAATATGTTCATTTTTTTAACAAAATAACCACGCTTTTAGACGGTTTTTCGCAAATAACTCAAATAGTAAGTATTTTGTCGAAAAAGCATTCTCAGCAAAAATATAGCCTGTAAAAAATTTAAAAAACTGGTGTATATATCACGTCTCTACAGCTAGTAGAAGCAGAGTTATAGCTAATGAAAAATAGGTTCATATTCGTCAAATTCCAAATGGAATACTTTAACGTGAAATAATCAAAAACGAAGCACATTTCGGGGAAAACTCATTACAACTTATTTAAAGTGTTTAAAAAAAGCTTTATTTTTGTTTTATAAAAAAAAATTTAGCATCAAAATTAAACAAGTTAAGCTCAAAATAATGTTAGTCCCTTTTGGTTTTGGTAAAAAATCGAGAAAATCACCCCCTAATTAGTATCTTAAATGAACTTAATCGTTACGACTTCACAAGTTTCTTGACTCGTGTATATATTGTTTATATGATCTGTAAGTTTCATTGGTTCAAAGTCCTTATTATTGAAAGGGCTGTAGTTAAAAGGGGTCGAACGAGTCACTGATCACGAATGTATGCTTTAGAAACACCAAATCTCAATCAATTTTTGTCTAACAGAAAAACAAAAAAATACATGATATTCAAAAAAGCAAATGTGACTTTTTTTGTTTTTCGAGATTTTTTGGTATCTCTAACAGTTTTTTAAGTTATTTTGAAAAAAAGGATATTTTTCAAAATATAAATTTTTAAAAATTTTACTTTGCAACCAAATTTTTTCAAAAATAAGCACTTTAAATCGATGAAACTTACAGATAATATAAACACAACATAAGTAAAATAATTTGTGGAGCGGTAACGATTAATTTCATTTAAGTTGCTAATTAGGGGGTGGTCTTCCCGATTTTTTTTTTGCAAAAACAAGAGGGACCAACTTTATTTTGAGCGTAACTTGCCTAAAATTTAAAGCTAGAAACTTTTTGTAAAAACAGAAATAAAGCTTTTTTTAAGCACTTTAAAAAGTTAAAATGGGTTTTTCCCAAAAAGTGCTTAATTTTTTGGATATTTTACATCGAAATATTCTACTTGAAATTTGGTGAATATGAATCTATTTTTCATTGGCTATAACTCTGGTTCTACGATATCCAGAGACCTAACGCGTACACCATTTTTTTTTACTTTCTTATAGGCTATATTTTTGCTAAGAACGTTTTTTTTGACAAAATACTTACTTTGTGAGTTATTTGCGAAAAACCGTCTAAAAATGCGGTTATTTTGTTGAAAAATGAACATATTCACTCGCAAATAACTGGAAAAGTGTTGAGTTGGCGAAAAAGCTCTATAGAACAAAAGTTACTTAAAATTAGTCAGTTTACCCATTTCCGGACTTATTTTGGACATATATTTTTTCACCCACAAGAGTGGGTGAAAGTCACCCCCAGGGCAAAAGCACACATCGGCACAATATCACTTTTTTTCTTTGACATGTAAGCTATACGTATGCCAAATTTCATGTCAATCCAAGCGGTTCTTTAAAATTTAGAGCAAAAACCGTGAAGAATGGACTAATTAGCTGATTGTGATGAACAAACTAAGTAAATACTAAAATTTTAGTTTCGTGTTTAATTAATAAAGATGAACCATATCTTAAATTACTTACTTATTTATCCTCTTCACTCCCATTTCACTTCATTGATGAAGGATTGAATCTTTCCAGTGTCGTGTTTTATTATTCTCCAAGTTTGTGATCCGTATAATAGTACTGCCTTTATATTACTATCGAAGATTTTTACTTTGGTGCCCAGATTTACCTTATTAGATTTCCATATATTATTTAACATATAGTGATGAGCGCGCTAATAACCGGCAAAATAGCGCAAAAGATGGAAAACATATCAAGTTGTGAGATAAAAAGAAATGAAACTAGTAGGGTTGGGATATTTAGCGATAAAAACGTATAAAATTACATTAAATTGATTGTTTCCCACCTGTAGACGTAACGGGCGAGTTTAGCAACTAACACTGTCACAGTGACAGTTTTAGTTGACATATTCCCCTGAAACGTCTAAAGGTGGGAGACAATCAATATGAATATAATGTAAATTAATTCGTTTTATCGCTAAATTTCCCAACTCTACTAGCTTCATCTCTTTATATGTCACAACTTAATATGGTATCCATCTTTTGAGTTATTTTGCCGGTTACTAATGCGCTCATCACTGTATAGTAGGCTGTCTCTGCTTTGAATTCGTGTTTGAATATCCTCCTCTGCTCTTCCTGTCGTGTTCAGTATGCTTCCTAGGTAACTAACCCTTTCCACTGATTTCAGCTCTTGGTTTTCTATTTGTATGCCCATTTCTCTCGGTGTGTTAATCTTCATTAATTCTGTTTTATTTATGTTTATCTCCATACCCATTTTTTTACCTTCTTTGGCTAATTTTCCACTTTTTTCTGCATGCTCAGTCTCTTTGCTGAAAGTAGGTATACATCATCTGCGTATTCTGCCTAGGCCAAACTAGTTTATCCTGATATTAATACGGACATTGTAGGACCCACTACTAGTACGGCCTAGTATAAACATAATAGTGTACTTGCAAAGTCAAAAAAATAGATAAATTAAATAAAATATTCTGTAATTGGAAAATAATCATTTTTATTTAAACGATAATGATTCCTCGTTAAAACTAATGAACAATTAATACAAACAATCATATTATAAAAAATAATCAGTGTTTTTATAAAAGCAATAATTATACCTCAATGATAAAAAATATTGTTTACTTTTCCATGGAGTGTTTTGGTGACACTTATAATTGCGGAGTATCATTGCCTTTTTGCATCTGTTTGTGCAACAGTTCTTGTTCCAGCTGCATTTGACAAAACCTTGTCCGATCCAACTGAATCTTTCGTAGAAGCAATAATTAGCGGTATTTTAGAGTTAATTTATTTATCTGACACAAATATACACAAATACACAATTCACCATCCCATCCTACACAACACAAATTAGCAGTCTACCATGGCATGATATATAGACTGACAGAAATTCCCATGTCAAAAAATAACTTAGAAATAGAACTGAACATCATTAAACAAATAGCATTAAACAATGGCTATAACGAACAGACAATTGATAAAATTTTAAACCAAAAACTCCATAAGAAAGCCCTGAAATTAGTCTATCCACCACCACAGAAAGAACCCAGTACCTTCTGACCTATCACATATACTGACAAGATAACAACAAAAATAGACAGATACATAAAAAAGAAAGGAATAACACCAGCTTTCAGAACTAACAACAACTTTAGCAAATATAATAAGTACAATAAGAGCCGAAAGAGAAAACAACTACAGAGTGGTGTCTACAAACTAACTTGTGGTGACTGTCCGAAAACTTACATCGGTCAAACTGGCAGAACCTTTGACAGACGGACAGCAGAACACAAAAGGGCTTTCAACAATAGAAAAATAGACACTTCTACATACGCACTTCACCTTCTAGGTCATAATCATTCTTTTAATGAAGAGTTTCAAATTTTGCATATTCAAAATAAAGGCCTTAAGCTATCTTTATTAGAATATATGGAAATTAATAAATTAAAAAATACAGATAAAATTCTGAATGACCAACTCGAGACAAACAGCTCCCCACTCCTCAACCTCTTCCGTTAAAGACTTTAAAACTCAAACACATAGTAAACGTAATCACTTAAGAAAGGCACTCTGCCGAAACCGCTGTAGTCACATAGTTATAATAAATTTTGTGGAAGTATAGAAAACAAACATTTTCAGTGTTTTATTGTTAGATATAATTTTATTATTTTTTTATTTGTTTATCAAAATCAGCTTAAATCCAAACAAAATTAATATTATTGAATAGGTATGTTCAAACGAAATATTACTTGACAGAAGGTCCCATTTAAAATTATCGGTCACAGGGGCTGTTTAACGTCATCTATCAGTATTACATCACCTGTTATGACTTATGACTAGTTGGGAAGCCTACGTCCGTTTCTTTTCTTCCTCCAAATTTCACAATTATTTTAAGTGTACCCGTTCAAAAGAGTGGAGGAGGGGATTTTTGGCTAGTACTGTATATTATACTGATTGTAGAATTTATATAAATTGTATAAATATATTTGGCGTGTAAAGGTAAGTTTGAAAATTAACAGTGTGGTTCATACTGTGGCTCATTATTTACGATTTACTGAAAACGGATATTTAAATATATACTTAAAACTTTATCATATATAAAAAAAATATTGTTTAAAATAGATGTTTTGTGCATACTCGTATACCTTGTAAGCTTGGCACAAAGGTAATGTGACGTGTGACATAGTATTATGTAAGAAATTCCAAATATTTTTAAAATTTTACGGGTTTACATGGACAACTTTACCTGCTTTAATACATTCTTCAAAGCCTTTGGCCTGTATCTACGACAATCCATAAAGCTAGTTTTTACAGCATTTAAGACGTAATTATTAAACAAATCAACCATTGGTAGTAATTGTTTCACTGTTGTAGGTATAAAAGTTTTAGGTGTATAAAGTAGACACTATAATATAGAATAAATAATATTATGTTTATGCTGGATTAAGCCACAATAATTGATTGTAGTGATTATTTCATTCATAGGAGATTCTGACCAATAGAAAGCTACATAAATCTTAATTAAATCGATTATTTTTTAATGATTAACTTCCAATCGTATAGTAAGATATTTGATCACGTGTTTAATTCTGTCCAATCAGATTAAAATTATACTGAGAATTATCTACTGTAGAAAATTACCGATAGAATTTTTTTAACCCACCATTACACGCGCTATGAGGGAATACCTCACCATATTTGTTTATAAACAATAAAATCGTCTTAACTAATACCATACCCTTGAGCACCCAGGAATGCCTTTAGCATCGTTCATGAGAGGGTATGAAAAAGTTATAGAATATTTCAGGCGGTCAGTGTGCTCTGTGATACTTGAAAGAAGTGACATCCCTCTTAGTCCTGTCGCCAGGGGGGGTACAACGGCCTCCTGTATTCAGATGGACTTACCCAAGTTTTTTTTATGTATTTTGACCAGTAGAACACGAATTTTTTGGGTAACAGTTGATCCGGATATCGATAAGATTGTTATAAACAAAGAAGTTGAGGAATTATATAACAGCGATTTCTCGCAAAACAAAACATGTTTTTGTATTTTTTGGGCCATTCTAACCAAAAAGTGTTCCTACAAATTTTTTCGTAGGATGCATAGTTTTCGAGATAAGCGCGGTGGAACTTTCAAAAAATCGAAAAATTGCAATTTTTGTACCCGAATAACTTTTGATTAAAAAATAAAATAGCAATTCTGTTTACCGCATTTGAAAGTTCAAGTCAAAGTATATCGGTTTTAGTTATTTGCGTTGCTAAAAATTTATTATTTTATTGTTAAACAAAAGTATAAACACCTAGTGCTGGAGTGATGTTTTCAATGATTTCTCATTTGAATTCGAACGAGTAGGTAGAGTAGGTACAAGTGCAAGCGAGGCTATTTCTACGTAGCATGCATGTAAACGCATGTATTACGCACGGGAAACACTATGTGTTTATAGCTTTTTTTAGCAATAAACACATAAATTTTTAGCAATGTATATATTCGAAACCGATAGAATTTGACTTGAACTTTCAAATGCGGTAAGCAGAATTGCTATTTTATTTTTTAATCAAAAGTTATTCGGGTTCAAAAATTGCAATTTTTCGATTTTTTGAAAGTTCAACCGCGTTTATCTCGAAAACTATGCATCCTACGAAAAAATTTGTAGGAACATTTTTTGGTTAGAATGGCCCAAAAAATACAAAAACATGTTTTGTTTCGCGAGAAATCGCTGTTATGTAATTCCTCAACTTCTTTGTTTATAACAATCTTATCGACATCCGGATCAACTGTTACCCAAAAAATTCGTGTTCTACGGGCCAAAATACATAATAAAAACTTGGGTATGTCCATCTGAATATAGGAGGCCGTTGTACCCCCCCTGGCGACAGGACTATCTCCAAGTGAGAGAATTCCTCACTGCGCGTGCAATCACGGTGAAATCACGTTTCTGTTATCTCAAAGAAACTTTTAGGTTTTTGTTTAATATTTGGGTAGGTTTAATTAAAATATTATTGTTTAAGGTTAGGTAAGGAACAGTGCCGTACCGAGGGGGGTGGGTTTGGGGGGTTAAAATCCCTCACAGAGCGTATAGAAATATATATAAAAGAAAATAGGAAAATGTAACTTGTCTTTCACAAATAATACAGAAAACTTTCGGTACCCAACCCCCCCTCCAGAGGAAAATTCTAGGGGGGCCACTGGTTAAGGACCCATTTTTAAATTTACCTATTCTAATTGAGAAATAAGCCACAATTTAACTTTAAAAGTTGATTTTATTGACGTTTCGAAATCCACCTCGGATGTCGTTATCAAAATACAAAATATTCTAGTTAATCACATAAATGCCACAAAGAAATAGCTTCACAACAGTTGTTAATTTTAATTGGTATTTTTCGTAAAATGAATTCGCGTAAAGAACGCCAATTACTTCAGTAGCTTCCTGAAATTGAAAATAAGGAAAACTTGCTTTGATCTATATTATTTTTATTTTTTTTTTGTTAAATTAATAAAAAAAAATGGTTTTCGAGACCTTCTATAATATGTGAGTACAACCCATTTTACAGTTATACATGTTGACATTCATTCTTCCTCGAAATAAGTCGAATTGATATAAGTGAGGGCGACGCTCATACGCGTGCAACCACGTCACAATAGAAGACGCGTGTAACGGAGGGTTAAGTAGATTGTTTCTGTAATGGCAACCAGTTTCCTAGTTTTGACAACTGTCACATTTAAGAAAATATCCATAATATACGTATTAAAAAATAATCTTACGAATATCACACGACAGTAAGAATAAATAAGAAAATAATGCTTCATTTTTACTCAAATTTGTTGTCATTTTGCAATAGCCACTCGAGCCCTGCGGGCTCTCGTGTCTATTGCAGACAACAAATTTTCGAAAAACTGTCGCATTATTTTCAATTTATTCTCACTCTCTTGTGATATTATACCCGATAATTTTTGATAATTTCCCGTCGTCAAGTATATTACGTCAGATGCCCTTCGTTGCTACAAAAAAATACATTCAGTGACATTAATGACAATATGTTTTTTAAAAAATTATAAAAGTGATGACTTTCAACCGTCAAATTAATATTTATAACAACTGTGTGTTAAATTGTACTAATTTGTACTTACATAAATAAATTACAATAAAATTTTGGTGTTGAACATTTTTATTCATGAAATAATCGCAACAAATTGCACTCGATCTCTAAAATTAATATAGAATTTTTGCCCTCGTGACACTTTGACATAATTTCACTTGCCTTCGGCTCGTGAAATTAAAATTGTCAAAGTGTCACTCGGGAAAAATTCAAAAATTTTAGAGCTCTTGTGCCATTACTACTGAAAAATTATCTTTTAACAAACGACATGCTTGCCGTTTCGATTTACACTCAGAAATTTTTTTCAAATTTTAAAAATTCTGCCAAAATTTATTAGGCCAATCAAGTTAGGTTTTTACTCGACATAACTGAAAGGACGGAATTTGACAGTTGAAATGTGTAGTATGAGATATTACAAAGACTACCATCTAGGGATTCATCAATTTTTTATTGGAACAGTTTTTAATGAACAATCAAAACGTCAAACTTAGTTTTTTGCACATAACTTAAAAACTTGTTTATTTGGAGATTTGACGTCCACAGGTAACTGTTTTAGAAAAAAAAAGATACATCGAATGAGATACGCTAAATCAAAATCGGCGAATAAATAAAAAAGTTATTGCAAAACGGACGACAAAATCGCTGTTTTTCAATATTGTTAGTAACAATTTTAATAATATAATAAATAATAACTACCAACCATTCACTAGCGATGAGGTCTCAAATATTATCAAAGAGCTTCATAACTGGAAATCTCCTGGACCAAACGGAGTTCAGAACTTCTGGCTTAAGAAGTTTTGGAGTATTCATGAGTGCTTATCAACATTAATTAATCATGTTATTTCTAACCCGCAGGAAATACCATCATTTCTAACTCAGGGAACCACTTTTTTAATACCGAAGGATCAAAATAACACCCAAGATACAGCCAAGTACCGCCCAATTACTTGTCTTTCAACTTTGTATAAATTGGTCACATCCTGTATAACCCGGCGTAACTACCAACACTGTGCTCTAAACAATATCATAGAGCCTCAACAGAAAGGATGCGCTAAGGGTTCTATGGGTTGCAAAGAACAACTGATCATCGACTAAGTCATTTCTAACCAGGCATTTACCAAAAAAAGGAACATCTTTACTGCCTTTATTGACTACAAAAAGGCCTTTGATTCAGTGCCGCATAAATGGCTTATAGATATATTAAGAATATACAAAGTCAATGATAACATAGTGACTTTTTTAAGGCATATAATGACAAGTTGGAAGACTAAAATTCACCTCAAAATACCTGTTGAAAACAATATCGAAACGGAAAATATCGCAATCAACCGGGGCCTGTTTCAAGGAGACTCGCTGAGTCCATTGTGGTTCTGTTTGGCTGTGAATCCTCTATCACAGCTATTAAACTCCACTGACTCAGGTTTTAGCATTAAAAACAACAATACTGTAGTAGCGAAGCTTAATCATCTGTTGTATATGGATGATTTGAAATTAATGGCTTCTACTCGAGACAATCTAGAAGAGATGCTAAAAACAGTAGAAACATTCTCTAATGATATTAAATAATAATAAATAAATAATTTATTCACCTTTTGTTTCATACAAGTATGAAGGTAAGTCAATATAAAATTACATAATAAATATTACATAATAAAGCATAAAAATTTCACAAATAACTTGCACACTTAAAATACAGAAACAAAAAAAAAAACAGAAATTATACAATACTCTCATATCCGCGACTACCCAGATGTCTCTTGGATGAATTCTTCCAAGGAATAAAATGCATTATTCAACAAAAACTCTTTCAGCTCTTTTTGAAATTTTCTTAAGTTATTTTGATTTTTTAAACTTAGCGGTAGTCTATTAAATAGAGAAGGGCCAGTATAGTGAGGGGATTTTTTAAAACCGGCATGGTTACATTTCATCAAACGAATTTTGTCACAGTTCCTCGTAAAGTGTGAATGAAGATCGCTATTTTTCTTAAACAGTTCAACCTTCTGGAAAATAAAAGTTAACAGTTTATATTAGTATGCACTTTGGACTAGACAAGTGCCGCGTTTTAAATATAGACAGAGGAAAGATACAGCCCGGTGGATTCGATATGCAAAATGGCCAGAACATCGAGGCCATGGGTGAAAACGATATATACAAATATCTTGGAGTAAAGCAGGCGCGGAAAATTGACCATAAGCAAATGAAAACTGAGATAACTACTGAGTTTATACGAAGGCTAAAACAGCTGCTTCGTTCACAGCTTAACAGTAAAAATTTGTTTAAGGCACTAAACACCTACGCTTGTTCCGCGCTTAGCTATTCAGTTGGTATTGTTAAGTGGACAAAAACAGATATAGAAAATCTTCAGCGCAAAGTACGAACACACCTCACAAAGGCACAAAAACACCATCCTAAAAGTGCAGTAGAAAGAACGACATTACCACGAAATCTAGGAGGAAGAGGACTTATGGATATAGGTGATCAATTAGATAAACAAATTGCTAATTTAAGATCTTATTTTCAGATGCAAGCTGAGAAATCTATTCTACATCGCGCTATTTGCGCAGTAGATGACACAACACCGATCAAACTGAGAGAACCAGAAATGCACTTAAACCACCTCAGTAAAGACGAAAAAATGGGCACCTGGATGGGTAAACCTCTGGACGGGCGACATCCCAATGAAGTCAGCCAAGACTATGTCGACAATGCAGCGTCGAACTATTGGTTGACATCAGGAACGATGTTCCCAGAAACGGAGGGTTCATTACTGGCCATTCAGGATCAGGTTATACCAACCAGAAATTACCTGAAATATATCATCAAAGACCCTCAGGTTCAAAACGACAGATGCCGATATGGATGAAGAAACCATCCAACACCTTACAGGGGGTTGCCAGGCATTTGCTGCAACTGAATACAAGGAACGGCATGACGCAGTGGGAAAAATCCTTCATCAAGAGATAGCTATCAAGCTCGGACTTCTCCAAACGGACCACCTCCCGTATTATCAATACGTCCCCGAGAGTATGCTTGAGGATGGCAACTACAAGCTATACTGGGACCGTACTGTACTCACAGACCAAACAGTGGCACATAATAGACCAGATCTCGTACTAGTTAATAAATTAACAAGACAAACAACACTAATTGATGTGGCGACACCTAACAACAATAATCTACGTAATAAATTTACTGAAAAGATCGTAAAGTACGGAGAACTGGAAATTCAAATACGAAGGCAATGGAGAATGCAAAGTACCCAGAAGATACCGATTATTATGTCTACTACTGGAGTCATTCCGAAGACCCTCCTCGAAAGCATAAAAAAGCTGGGTCTGAATGAACATCTTTATAAGACCATGCAGAAAACTGCACTACTCGCGACGGCCAGAAGTGTACGAAAATTTTTGGGAGATACACCTGCATTCCAAGTCACCTAGGGCTCGATAACACGGAAAGAGTCCCACCAGAGCTCAATCCTTTTGATACCGTAGGTATATGGGATAAGTCAATTTTCCCCTAACAGGGAGTGTGAGCCGTATGGCTAAATCTGGATAATAAATAATAATTTTGTTGTAAATCGAAACAAGAGCAGTTTTATTTTAGTTAGTTCAGAGAGCGCCAAAAGTGCTCTAACTAACTTCAACTCTTGTTAGAGTTTCTTCAGAGAGCACATATTTGATTGTCTCTGAACAACTAAAACCATGGCAGTCAGCCTCGATCCACAAACGAAAGATTATCATAATATGGATGCCGTGGCGGCATCCGCTAAAGACTAACGAAAGTTTTACTTTTAATATAAACAATACCAAAAATAAAACTTTATCAGAACTAATCTTCTGGTTACACCATTCATGGCTTCTAAAATTTGTAAGCCAATCGCTCCGGCGATTTGTTGCCCCACCAATTTCTTTAACGAAAGTGTTAGATTTTTTCAATTTTTTAACGAATCTGTTAGATTTTTAATTTGATCTGTCTAATAGTTTTTTCGAATAATCCTTCGAGTTTGATTTTTTTTATTTTTTGTCTTTTAGTTGATTTTTTTATAATATTTTTGATGTTAGTGACTCGTAACTACAGAAAAGCGTTTTTGAAAAATTATTTTCAAATTTTTTTTTACTTTTTAGTCTTACACTTTTCAAACATTAAAATATATCGTCATGATACGACACATTTTTTGGATTTATTTCAACATTTGATACATACATTGTACATTTTCTGTACTTCCTTCATACATTTCTTAAATCAAAATCATTATTTACACCTATTACAGTCTTCGCAGTTTTTTCATCTCTTCTAATGCTTTACTATTTCACGGTATAGACCCTGCTAATTTCTCACGAATTACGAATTCTATTGTTAATAATAATTGTAGCACGAAACGTCTCTACCGGTGGTTTTTCTAAGACTACGCTAAAAAGACGAATTTTTTGAATTCGAAATTTGGTTGAAGTTTTGTTTCGTATCGTATTGAAATTTGACACGAATAAGCGCCGATGTTTATATAAACAAAGATATAAGCGTTTAAAATCGTCGCCGCTTAGGATGTTTATAAACATGATGTACAAACATGAAAAGTAGTCGGAATCGGCAAAAAATTTGAAAATTTTTTTATTTATGAAACATAACGTAAACAATTAACGTAAAAAGTGAAATTATGTATAGTTCATATAATTAGCTAGAATCTGTAAAAGTTTCAAGTTTCTACATTGTAAAAACAAGAGAATTTAAGCGTTTTTCATTAAAATCGTTTTTTTTAAACCATTAATAAACATAAAAAAATTATTGAGGCTATTCGGGTATTGTTCCCGCGAATACATATGTCTATAAATTTTCATTCATTTGCGTTGAAGAAAAGGCAGTCAAATTAACGTCTAAATATTTGACCCAAACAATTGAACTAAAGAAAAGCGTTTAAAAACAGCGATTTTGTCATCCGTTTTGCAATAACTTTTTGTTTATTAACCGATTTTCATCTAGCGTATCTCATTCGACGTATTTATTTTTGAAAAAGTTACCTGTGGACGTCAAATCTCTAAATAAACAAGTTTTTAAGTTATGAGCAAAAAACTTAGTTTGCCGTTTTGATTGTTAATTTAACCTATTAACTGCCGGCAATGCAACTCTCGCGTTCTTCATATAATTCATCTCATGGGTCTAATATTTCGCTGACTATGGAGAATAACCTCTTATTGTAAGTGGCAGTAAAAAGGTTAAAAAAATTTCCACTAAAAAATGTATTAATCCCTAGATGGTAGTATTTTTGTTATATGTCATACTACACATTTCAACTGTCAAACCCCTTGTCTTTTCAGTTATGTCGAAAAAAGGCTTATTTCTTACCAACTTGATTGATCTATATAACCAACAAATTTTTGTTGCTAGTTTACGTAGTTTTCAAAATTGATGGTTGGCCAACCATCCAGTTGCCACACCAAAACAGTTTCAGTATAATATAGTTTGTCACACCTCATGTTGCTATCTTCATTACCATAATTTATACAATGTGCATAGATGTTTTTTTCTTATACTCTTTTCGATTTATGTAATATTAGCATAGCTATCTTCACTAGTTATAAAATTATAATTCTATGTTATCACTATTGGAAAAAATTAAATTACAGTATCAATTCTTGGAAAAAACTAACGAAATCGCCATTTTTAATGTTTACTGTACGTGCCACAAACTGTGTGTTAAACTCGCAAACAAATAATAGAAATATTCCTCAATTATGTCCATAACTGTGTTTAGTTGATTCGCTAATCTGAGACACAACTCTCTACACTACAATCACAACAAAAATGCACTATATAGAAATAAACAAACCGGACCAGGACACGTCAAATGTTCGAGGAGCACTCCCAAATCATGATTTGAGAGTGCTCCTCGTTCTTATTTATTTCTAGTGCACCTTTATTGTAGTTGTAGTGTAGACAGTTGTGTCTCAGATTAGCGGATCGACTATACATACATTTTGAGACCCGTGTTGAGCTGCCCCCCCCCCCACTTGCAAAAATTAAAAAAACAAATAGCCCTGATTTATGAGCTATTTATGAGCTCTCATATTCCGCAAACTAAAAATTCTGAGCTCGTTCCACTGAGCAGGAATTTAATACCCTAGTGGGGGGAGGGCTGAGTCAGTCCCCTCCCCCCACTACTTAAAAATAGGAATATTGAATCGGTTTTTGCGGCAGAATTACGAGCTATTTATGAGCTCTTGAAATTATATAGTTTCGATTTTTGAGCTCATCCCCTTCACCCCCAAACAACCCTTTAATTGATTTAACTTAAGAGAAAGATGCGGAGAAAACTTAAAATATATCGTATTGCGGATATAATTCCTATAGCTTATATACTCTAAGAATAAACTATTAAATCAAGGGCATTTCGATTATTGAGCTACAACTCTTTCGCAAGAAAACCACCCTATCTTCCCGGCTTAAGAGAAAGTTGTACTTAAAATGCGTTAAACTAATTATTTGGCGACTACATATCATTTAATAATTTATAAGCTTCCAAATTACGCGCATTTAGATCAGTAAATTGCAATTTATTTTGTATAGTGCAGTCACTGAAGGTAAAAATCAACGATTACCTTCAAGTTCGGTGAACCTTCATCGATTTTCACGAAAATTGGTCAGTGGTTAGAGGATACGTCAAGAAACAAAGGTGACATGGTACCACCTTGCGCCTTTACCCTGAGGGTGGATACCGCCCCTTCTCGGGGGTGAAAATTATTTTATAAAAAATAACCGCACAAATCAATAAAAGAACAAATTAAAAGCAAAATTTATTATATAAAGTTAATAAAATAAGTCAATACTTTTTAAGTTATTAAAGATAAAAGATTTTAATTATTTGTGAAAAAAATGCATGTTTTGAAGAGGTTTTTTGTAAATCACTGAAAAACTGTAAGTTTTTACAAAAAAAATAATAGTAGTTTAATTCGTATAGCTTATATTCTAAGAATAAACTCTTAAATCACGCACCTTTCGATTATATAGCTACAGCCCCTTCGCAAGAAAACGACCCCATTTCCCGGCTTAAGAAAGAGTTGTTCTTAAAATAATTTAAATTGATTATTTGGCGACTACATATCGTTTAATAATTTATTAGCTTGCAAAATATACGCATCTCAATTATTGAATTGCCATTTTCTTTCTATAGTGCAGTCACTGAAGGTAAAAATCAACTATTACCTTCGATTTCGGTAAATCTCCATTTATTTTCACGAATTGACAATAACAACTTGGGGTTTTAGCCTGGGGTATATATCACCCCTTCTCGGGAGTGAAAATTACTTTATTAAAAATAACCCCACAAATCGAGAGAGGGACAAATTGTAAGCAAAATTTGTTAGATAATGTGATTAAAATAAATCAATACTTTTTGAGTTATTAAAGATCAAATATTTTAATTTTTGGAAAGAAAATGCATGCTTTAGAGCGATTTTTCATAAATGACTCAAAAACTGTAAGTTTTTACAAAAAAGTTTTCATCACTAAAATTAAAGCTAATAAAAAATATAATAAATTGCTTACTTGAAAAACCTTTAATGTTAATTTAAAGTAAGTTATTGGTAATTAAATGTATATTTTTTTCCGCGACTGTTCAAATCTAAGGGTTCAAGCTTAAATAACGGGAAAAAGATGCATTTTATAACACTTAGGTACTAAATACTTGTCAAAGTACTTAGAAATACCCATCAAAAATAAGATCCAGAAAAAGTTGATAGTATCAAAATCCGCTCACCAATTTTCGTGAAAATGAATGGAGATTTACCGAAATCGAAGGTCATAGTTGATTTTTACCTTCAGTGACTGCACTATAGAAAGAAAATGGTAATTCGTTAATTGAGATGCGTATATTTTGCGAGCTCATAAATTATTAAACAATATATAGTCGATAAATAATTAATTTAAATTATTTTAAGTACAACCCTCTCTTAAGCCGGGAATATGGGATGGTTTTCTTGCGAAGGGGTTGTAGTTCAATAATCGAAAGGCGCGTGATTTTAGAGTTTATTCTTAGAATATAAGCTATACGAATTAAACTACTATTAACTTTTTTGTAAAAACTTACAGTTTTTCAGTGATTTACAAAAAACCTCTTCAAAACATGCATTTTTTTCACAAATAATTAAAATCTTTGATCTTTAATAACTTAAAAAGTATTGACTTATTTTATTAACTTTATATAATAAATTTTGCTTTTAATTTGTTCTTTTATTAATTTGTGCAGTTATTTTTTATAAAATAATTTTCACCCCCGAGAAGGGGCGGTATCCACCCTCAGGATAAAGGCGCAAGGTGGTACCATGTCACCTTTGTTTCTTGACGTATCCTCTAACCACTGACCAATTTTCGTGAAAATCGATGAAGGTTCACCGAAATTGAAGGTAATCGTTGATTTTTACTTTCAGTGACTGCACTATACAAAATAAATTGCAATTTACTGATCTAAATGCGCGTAATTTGGAAGCTTATAAATTATTAAATGATATGTAGTCGCCAAATAATTAGTTTAACGCATTTTAAGTACAACTTTCTCTTAAGCCGGGAAGATAGGGTGGTTTTCTTGCGAAGGGGTTGTAGCTCAATAATCGAAATGCCCTTGATTTAATAGTTTATTCTTAAAGTATATAAGCTATAGGAATTATATCCGCAATACGATATATTTTAAGTTTTCTCAGCATCTTTCTCTTAAGTTAAATCAATTAAAGGGTTGTTTGGGGGTGAAGGAGATGAGCTCAAAAATCGAAACTATATAATTTCAAGAGCTCATAAATAGCTCGTAATTCTGCAGCAAAAACCGATTCAATATTCCTATTTTTAAGTAGTGGGGGTAGCTGATTCAGCCCCCCCCCCCCCCCCCCACTAGGGTATTAAATTCCTGCTCAGTGGAACGAGCTCAAAATTTTTAGTTTGCGGAATATGAGAGCTCATAAATAGCTCATAAATCAGGGCTATTTGTTTTTTAATTTTTGCAAGTGGGGGGGGGGGGGCAGCTCAACACGGGTCATTTTGAGGCGCATAATTTTATGAACCTATCGGTCTCATCTCATTACATACCTTTTTGCCAGACTTTTCCTTTACTTGTCTTTATAAAATACTATTTTTGTTTATCTTGTTTCATCATCTTTCTTAACATCGTAGCTCTATCTCATAATGAGTCCCTCCCCGGCACTCCTATTTTCCTATGTTCGCAAATAGTATCCGGATCTTTCATTTTTCATCATTTTGCCGAATGACATGATATCTATTATACTTCTCCCACTTATTTCTCGGTTTTTGTTTGTATAAATCATTCTACTTTATAAATAGTATTTTAACCATGTAAATTTTCTTATTTAGTAATGTATATAGTAGGAGTTCATTACGATACAATATTGTGCTAATACTCTAGGGAAATAAGGCAAAAATATACCATGTTCGGGACACTTGACCAGCCAGGTTGAAAATGGGTTTTTTGGGTACCATATACCAAATACATTATAAATACAAAAATGCCCGTCACAGTTCACTGACATTATACCCCTGGGAGATGGCTTAACCAATTTTTATGAAATTATATATGTATATTCGGTAGGTCTGATAATCGGTCGTAATCTCTTTTGCATACCCCTGAGTGATAAGGGGGTCCCCACTAACATTTTGTAATATTAGGTGGGGGTATTTATACATAATGTATTCTGCGAGAGTAGGAGTACAGACAAAATAAAAAATAATGATCAAAATCCATCAACAAGTTCGGGAGATATTAATCGCAACATATTTTTGAAGAAATAATTTCATTTTTTAAGTTCACGGATTTTATAATTCCCCTACACGGCCCAGAGTCGATTTCGTTAGGACTTTATTTTTAAATTAGTGCCGGCGCAAATTGATCCTAAGCGAACACAACCTGGCACCGGCGGGGTGCGTAGAGAGTTCTGCGCATCCTGTATCAGTGAATACAGTGCCAGGTCTACACATGCGAACGTTTGTCATCGAAACACAGTTTTCTGGTGTCGTGGGACGCGTGACTCAATTCTCAGATGTGGTTTTGGTTTAGAGATGGACTTAGAGAAACTAATAGAACTCGTTCGGAATTACCAGTCTGATTTTTGTATGAGAGTTTAATGAAAGGGTAACAAATCAATTGGAAGTTCTGTCCGACAAAATACATGGGACGTTTTCGTAGTATGACGTTCCAAATTTTTAACCTGTTCCACAATTAAAACTTCCCCTGTTTCAGTGTTCCCATACATAAAAGTTTGTCTGACGAGACACCGTTAAGCTATTAACAAATTTTCAGCTTGCTATTAATCAACTTTTTGTTGGTACGCGGGATCCAGGCCTAGAAATACAATGTCACAAATGATGGCGTAATCCCTTTTCTGTAGGTATAAAAATTTTGTAAATATCATTCATTTCTTAAATATACACAACATTATCATTAAAAATGATTCATTACTAAAAACAGTTAAGCACATCTGTGAATATCGCATATCCTCAAATAAAATGTGTCATCATACCGGGCTTGTTCATGCTTAAAAACCAAATATGTAGACGAGATATAAATATATGTAATAGGTAAGCAGTTTTTGCAAAGACAATCAAATCACAATCAGTGTTGTTTATAATAATAGTATCGGCATCGGCTGATAAAATAATTAGTTTTTAGCAAAGTTCGCACCTTTCGGGACACTGACGTACATAAAAGCAAATTTGTTAATTGTTGAGAAAACGTAGGCATTTAAAGTTTTAAAAGGTACAAATGAGATGCAAATTACAAGAGGAAGTAGAAATCTATTGTCCACAGTCTTAGTTATTAGGATTTTAGGATTAGAATTTTTCTTAAACATCACCTCAAAGCTTCCTTTTCTTTATTCATTCTTCTCAAGACCTCGACGTTTGTGACTCTCTCCGTCCATGATATTCTCAAGATTCTGCGATACATCCACAGTTCAAATGCCTCTAATTTTTAGGCATCAATCTTTTTCAGCGTCCTTGACTCCATTCCGTAGAACAGCACAGAAAGTACGTAACATCTCATCAGGCGAAGTTTCATTTCAAGGCTCAAATCTTCCACAGAACACTCTCTTCATTTTAGTGAATATGGATCTGGCTTTTTCTATTCTTATTTTGATTTCTGCTGAGCTACCGTTGTCTTCATTTATAAAAGTGCCTAAATATTTGTATTTGCTTACTCGATCGATAATTTCATTGTGTAAATATAAATTTTGGACATTTCGTGTTGATTTCGATATTACCATAAATTTAGTTTTCTTTTTATGTTCAAAAATAGTCAATATTCTTCGCTGCAGTCGCTGCTATCTTATTCACCAATGTCTGTAGCTCTTCAAGTGTTTCTATCAGAACGGTGTCGTCGGCACATCTCAGATTGTTTAATCTAACACCATTTATTTTAATACCTATGGATTGCTCAGAGAGTGTTCTATTCATTACGTCTTCGAAATAGAGATTAAACAGGGTTGGTGACCGTATACACCCTTGTCTCACACCTCGCTTTATTTCAATTTCTTCAGTGGTATTATTTTCTACTCTCACTACTGCTTTCTGATTATAGTACATATTTGCTATTAGTCGGATATCTCGTTTATCTAAATTCTTTTCTGCCAGGAGTCTGATTAGATGATCATGCCGCACTTTATCAAAGGCCTTGTTATAATCTGTGAAACACATCAGATACAGATACATCAGATACAGATACATCAGTATTTTGTTATCAGTATTTTGTACTCAGTATCTACCACTGAGACCCGGTATCAAAAGTAACCGTTACACGTCCGCACTGATTTTGCCCGTCCCTCTATTAGTTGCAGAGACAGCCAACGGTTGGGTTTTGTTGTGAACAATATGCGGTACGCTAGAAAAATAACTACACAGGTCACCCGTCCCGCCGGTGCCAGGATGTGCTCGCTTAGGTTCAATTTGCGCCGGCTACTGACCGCTCTGTTGAAGTTCAACGTTTACTTAAACTTTTACACATAAAATATAAACCTTGATTCTAAAAATAGCGCTAGTTAGGTTGTTTAATTTTTATAAACAAAGTACCTGTGAATGAAATAAAAAAAGTGGCTAACTTTGATCCTAAATGACCTACGCAAACATTTTTCCAGAAGTTCGTGCAAAAGTTCCAATTTACGGAATAATGAAGCGGATCTAGCCTACAGTCAATATTAACAAAGTTATTCCAATCGTTTATAAACCAAAAATGACTCTACTATAATAAAATATTTTAGCAATGGTAAAAATGACTTTTATTGATTTTTTTTTAACATATTGAAACTATAAATCTTCTTGTTTTATGTGGTACCCGCAGCAGTGGCGGCTTTTGGGGGTAGGCAGGATAGGCCGGGCCTACCCAATAATTTTAAGAGCTTTGAAATAGAAAGACATATTCAAAAATTATGTTAAAGCATGTAAATAACTTTTAAATGTATTAAATCACTCAATACATTAGCGTCCGTTAAGACAACTTTGTTATTACCACATTCACAGAAAGCATCGAATCGTATTTTAAATATCATAGCCCCGCTCGGAGCTGGCCGACTCCGCTCACATAAGATCTCCGTACAAAAAGCGTTCTAGTCTAAGAGCTAGAGGCGAGAAATCATCGTCATAAGTAATATGGAGTTTGGCATGTGAAATGTGTCTATTGTATGTTGATAATTATGACCCCTTTCAGGCTGACACCTCAGTGGATACAGGGAGTAGCAATAAGGGATGAAAGGGGAAAGTTAACGCAGTCATTAAAGGTTTTCACCTCCTATTTTGTTAAACCTCCATCGATTTACATGAAAATTGGTGAGTAGTTAGAGCATACCTTAAGAAATAAAACTGATATGGTACCAACGTGCGCTTTTACCCTGGGGGTGGATACCACCCCTTCTCAGAGGTGAGAACTATTTTATTAAAAATAACCCCACTAATCGATAGAGGGACAAATTTTAAGCAAAATTTATTACCTCTAATTATTAAAATAAATCAATACTTTTTGAGTTATTAAAGATCAAAGATTTGAATTTTTCGTGAAATAAATGCATGATGTAAAGCGGTTTTTCGTAAATAATTCAAAAACTGTAAGTTTTATCAAAATAGTTATGATTAGCAAAATTGAAGATAATAAAAAATAAAAGAGATTTGTTATTCGAAAAACCTTTGAGAGTTAATAAAAAGTGAGTTATAGGTGATGGAATATATATTTTTTTCGGCTAGTACCCAAATCTATGTATTCAAGCTCAAATAACGGGAAAACGGTGCATTTTATAAAATATATTATTTACTGACACTTGTCAAAGTACTTGGAAATATGTATCAAATGAGCTCCCGGAAAAGTTGATACCATTAAACATTATGCTGCAAACATTTTTCAAAATTTAAGCTCCAAAAATTTGGAGCTTAATTATTGTATTATTTATATAAGTTTTTAAAATTGTTTTAAGACATTTATATAAAATATAGCAAAAACGTATTTGAATATTATGTCAAATGTGCCCATTATTGGACACCCTCAGTTTCTGTACATATTCAGTTTATACAGGGGCGGTTCTAGACCAAAAAAAGTGGGGGGCAAGGGAACACAACCGGTGAATAAATAAGATAACGTGCCTTTTTAACGAAAATTATAGTACAAAAGTACTGTAAAAACTGAAGGGGGGGAGGCAGCTGCCCCCTGCCCCTGGCTAGAACCTCCACTAAGTTTATATCGATAGAAAAAATTCAATTAAATATCGAAATAATATAAAAATAATATTTTAGTAACATACATTTAATTAATAATAATATGTTCTTTTTATCATTCGTAACTTCACGCATGTACTCTTAAATTGACGGATTGATGATATTTGATCAATATTTCCTACCGTCAATTAAAGACTATGAAGGATCTACAAGAGTTAACAAAGAAGCCGATCGCGTTTTCTGTATATCAGGACCCAATCAAAAGAGACGAGTCGATTTTATTAAAGAGTTAAGAAATAACAAATTCAAAGAGGCTTTGGTTCGATTTTTTTTTTGACTTATTGGGCTGATAACGAAATAGTACCTTTTCTGCAAGGTAAAATATATGTTAATTTTGTTGAGTGTCACAAATTATTCGTTAGTAAAAATGGAGAAGTGCAGAAAGACGAAGCTCCATATTTTAGTTGTCCAGCTCATGAGGAGGCAGACACTAAAATAATATACCACGTATGTCAACTACAGAAAGATGCCAATGTAATCATAAAGTGCTCAGATACAGATATTCTGGTTATTATGTTAAGTAATATGCATCACTTGAACAGTAATTTACACATTTGGATACAGTCTGGAACCGCAGGAAAAAAACGTTATATTTGTATCTGTAAAATTTACGAACATTTTGGAAATTCAATATGCAAAGCTTTAGCCGGTTTCCACGCTCTAACTGGCTGTGACTATAATCCATGTTTTCATAGAAAGGGAAAAAAACCATTCAATATTATGAAATCATTTGAGCAATATAAGGAGGCATTTTATGCTCTTGGAGATATCTATTTTGACGAAGAGACGATTTTTGAAATTCTAGAAACATATATTTGTCACATATACGGTACAGGGATTACAAAAAGAATTCTCCAAAGAAAAGTCAATGACATACGGCTTACAATATTTTTAATCGTCGATATAAGCTAAAAGACGTAAATGAACCATTTTTTAAAAAAATCTGAAAAATTTTGATGCATCAACTTTACCACCATCTCAATCTGAGCTATATCAACATCTTTTACGAGCACGATACATTACAAGTATTTGGTTGAACGCCTGTAAAAAAATCCAACAGATCTGGTTATTGAACAAAATGGTTGGGAACTTGCTGAAAATAACAAATATAAATTCAAATGGTTTGAAGGGCCTCAAATTCCAGAGATTGTTAGAGATATTACTTTTGAGAATGAAACAGACGATGAGATGGATGATGAGCAAGCTGATGATGACATTCATAATAGCGAAAGTGATGAAAATAATTATGATAGCGATTTTAGTGAATGTGACAGCGAAAGTGAAAAATAAATAGTATTTTCAACGAAAATTTTGATTTCGTTTATAAATTCGCAAAGTCCGGTCGCTCGTTCCTGCGTTGCCACCCCTGCAATATCTGGAGCTTATGTACCGATGTCAATGTAGTTTTGTCTCCTGAATCCAAATCTGAAAACGGCATTTAGATATCTCAAACCATCTTCGAGATAACCGACCTCAAAAACAAGTTGCATCTCGGGACAGCAATTTATGATTTTTTAGCAATTTTAGATAGCGAGATAATTCTACAATGGAGACACTGTACGTAAAAATGTTAATGAAAATTTCATATTATTTCAAAAATATATTACTTCATATAAAACTGTAAAAGAATTGAAATATCAAATAAATAAATATTACTTATTAATTTTAATGTAAGTAATGTTAAATGGCAGGTTACAAATTTTTGGTGCTGTCTACCCAATGATTTATGTATTATGTATATTATATTGTATAATATACAGTGTGTCTACTTAAGTTGGACACATATATTAAGGGACACTTTTTTATTTTTAATTTTACGAAATAAAGTTAAAATTCATAAAAAGTTCTGCATCGTCTAAAACCTACGATTCAATCATCAGATAGCAAATTTTACTTATATTAGAGGAGGTATTTTAAAAAATATGAATTTCGCTCAAGATTAAAGTACCTTTTTTTCACACTGTTGTAAATTATTGTTACTACGAAAAATGGTTTGAAATTAAAAACTGTGTTCTAATATATGCAATAGTTGTTATTATTATAATTAAATAATTAATAATTATTATAATAATGTAACTATTATCTACATTCTTCTAATAAAAAGAAAATATTTAATTTTTTTCTCAAATTAGAGATACCTACCAATCATCATTTTCATTTATAACTCTTTTATTATTAATTTTACGAACAAAAATTATTCTTCATAAAAAGATCTGCACGGTCTAAAATCCAAGATGCAATCATAAACATAAGATTATATAAAATTGTATCGATTTTAGTCGGTGTGTAAAAAATATGAATTTCGCTCAAGAAATTCGCTCAGAAAAGTGCCTTTATAGCTCAGAATATTTAAATAGTAGGATATAATTGCACATTAAACATAATTTTTAATTCTAAACAACTTTTCATAATAGCAATTTTCCATATTAGAAATTTAAATACATAAAAAACAAAGTTTTCGTTATAATAATGCTCGCATTTTTAACTTGTTTAAAATATTTAAATTGTAATAAAACGAACTTGATAATAAATTATAATCCTAACTTCATTCCCGAAATTCCATTAAAAACTATTCTGTTAACAAATTTCAAAATAAATATATAAATAGGGTATGTTTTAATTTTCACTTTTTCCTAAAAACTCGAAAGGGTTCTCTTATTTTCATCATCACTTGCTTAGCTTTGATGTTATAAACTTCATCTGGAGCTCACTTGATAGGTATTCTTGAGCACTTTGACAAGTGTTCGGTAAATATATTTTATAAAATGCACCGTTTTCCCGTTATTTGAGCTTGAATACTTAGATTTGGGTACTAGCCGAAAAAAATATATATTCCATCACCTATAACTCACTTTTTGTTAATTCTCAAAGGTTTTTCGAATAAGAAATCTCTTTTATTTTTTATTATCTTCAATTTTGGTAATTATAACTATTTTGATAAAACTTACAGTTTTTGAATTATTCACGAAAAACCGCTTTACATCATGCATTTATTTCACCAAAAATTCAAATTTTGATCTTTAATAACTCAAAAAGTATTGATTTATTTTAATAATTAGAAGTAACAAATTTTCCTTAAAATTTGTCCCTCTATCGATTAGTGGGGGTTATTTTTATTAAAATAGTTCTCACCCCCGAGAAGGGGTGGCATCCACCCCCAGGGTAAAAGCGCACGTTGGCACCATATTAGTTTTGTTTCTTGAGTTATGCTCTAACTACTCACCAATTTTCATGCAAATCGATGGAGGTTTAACAAAATAGAAGGTGAAAACATTTAATGACTGCACCAACTTTCCCCTTTCATCCCTTATTGCTACTTCCTGTATCCACTGAGGTGTCAGCCTGAAAGGGGTCATAGTTATCAATATACAATAGACACATTTCACATGCCAAACTCCATATTACTTATGACGATGATTTCTCGCCTCTAGCTCTCCGTCTATTCGAAGTGAAGTAGCTTGCAGGACAACGATTTTTATATTGTCGTGTTATGCCTGGTGTATAGGCCCGATTCAAACTGGCCTTCGCTCACTTCACACTTCGCCGGGCTTCTTTGCCGATAACAGAATTATCGAATTGTAACTGACAAATTTGCACAAAGCAAAGAGAGAAGAATAAACCTGCTCTATAAATAATAAAATATGTAAACTATTTGTATATTTTAGTTCATAATTTGATTTAGTTTTTAAAATATAATTAAATGTAAATCTGTTACAGTTACCTTCTAAGTATTTTTATAGTGTGGGAAATAGAGGTTGAACCTCGCAAAATGGACACAAGTCCGGTTTTATTTTATTTCTGGTATATCAAGGGGAGCTTATTGTGAGGCTAACTTTTTCTTAAAAAATTTCGCCGCGGAACCCCCATTTCATCCCTTTAAAGGGGATAATTTGGGGTTTTTGCGAAACGTAGCCCTAATTATAGTAAAATGAAGGGGACTATATTTCTTACCATTTATTTCCCGACAGCATATGTCTATCACCCACCGTTTAGCGGGGGTGGCGCCCCAAAGTTGACAATTTTTTAAAAAAGATATTTAAAAAAATTATGTTTCCCTAACTGTAATGAAAATTAAGAAGAAACCCTAAGGAAATTAATCACAAGTAAGTGGCTGATTTTTTGGTATAGGTTTCATTTAAGGGGAATGGCCCATTTTTTAATTACGGGGTGTTACATTTTAAAAACCCCCTTTTTCTCATTACCTATGCATTTTTTTAAAACAAACTTATACAGAATTAAAGACCACTATTTTCTCAACAAATAAGGTCCTATGCATTTTTTTCGTATCAGCAAACGTTACGGCACAGCAAACGGCGCCGCAAACCTCAGAAATGCTTTGGCGTGCTCCAGTTTTTGTTTTTTTTTTCGTCACCTATTCATTTTATGGATAACGTAATTATGGAAAATAAAAGAACACACTGTCTGATACACATTATGACTTATGCATATTTCATTTTCTTTGCACCTTAAAACCACAGTGGTGGCCCAAAATCAATTTTTTATTATTTTCTTAATTAATTCTCCTTTTTTTGGGTGGTTCCGGGGAAAATATGGGGGTGCATTATACAAATTTGTAAATAACACTAGTACATCGATAATCGCTGAAAGTTTTTTTTACTCTAGCATAGGCAGTTCAAATTGTATAAAAAGGGGTTTTTTAAAATGTAACACCCTGTAATTAAAAAATTTGCAATTGCCCTTAAATGAAACCTATATTAAAAAATCAGCCACTTATTTGTGATTAATTGCCGCAGGGTTTCTTCTTAATTTTCATTACAGTTAGGGAAAAATATTTTTTTAAAACATCTTTTTTAAAAATTTGTCAACGTTGGGGTGCCACCCCCGCTAAACGGTGGGTGATAGACATATGCTGTCGGAAAATAAATAGTAGGAAATATAGTCCTCTTCATTTTACTATTAAGTAATTTTTTTGCAAAACGTACAGGAAGGGCTACGTTTCGCAAAAACCACAAATTACTACCTTTAAAGGGATGAAAAGGGGGTTCCGGGGCGAGATTGTTTAAGAAAAAATTAGTTGCATAACGACACCCCTTGATATACCAGAAAAAAAAACCGGACTTGTGTCCATTTTGCGAGGTTCAACGTCAACCGCTGTTTCCTACACCTACACTATTATACATAAAAATAAATTTATATTTGCATATTATGTATTATTATACATAGCTATATGTAATTTGCTGGCTTGGCCTACCCAAAATTTTACCCCACCAGCCGCCACTGACCCGCACAATCAATGTATTGTTGTGACGGGCATTTTTGTGTTTATAATATATTCGGTATATAGTATCAAGAAACCCATTTGCAACCTGGCTGGTCTAGTGTCCCGACAAAAACCTTATTTCTCTGGACTATAATTAATGTGAACGTCAGTGATAAATGATTAAATTGTTTTAATATAAAATGTGTCATTCCAAGGATATTATAATAATTCAATCTTTAATTTATGTACAGTTATTTTAATTTATTACAGTCTTTTAACACTTATTTTATTTAGTTTTTATTTTACACCTGCTTCAATTTATTTATATCTAACAATATTTACACTAACACATAAATAATTTATATTATTTTTCTTCAAGTTCCGCTCCTATCTTCTTCTTCTTGTGCCGTCTTCTAACGAAGATTAGCGATAACTTTTTAAACGCATCTCTGTCTTTTGCAACGTGAAATATGCGTTCAACACTGAGGTTAGTCCAATATCTGATATTCCTCAGCCAAGATTTCTCCTTTCTTCCCAAGCCTTTTTTCCCCTCTACTCTTCCTTGCAGGATGACGTGTAGCAGAGAATATTTTTATCGTTACGAAGTATGTGGCCCATATACCTACGATGTTTTTTTTATTTTAATTGTGTTCATAAGCTTTCTGCCATGTCCAGTTCGTCTTAACACTTCTTCGTTTAAGACTTTTGAAGTTCAAGGAATTTTCAGAATACGCCTTATAGCCACATTTCGAATGCCTCCAATTTTTTTTACGGATTGGGTTTTTAGAGTCCACGCTTCTACCCCATATAGTAGTTGCGACCAAACATAACATTCGACGAACCTCAATCTAATGTTCATACTAAATTTCTTATTTGTAAAGATTTACTTGTATTTTATAAATCCTTTTCGAGCTATTTATATTCTGATCTTTATCTCCTTATCTTGACCTAATTGTGAGTTTATAACGAACAACTCAATGTATCGATTTGCGTGTAAAGATTGAAATGCTTACAATGAGTGTCCCCGTTTAGGATTTTGTCCTCTTCAGGGTTTGTGGTGAATGTATTGTGACGAAAACGTGGTCGCAAAAGCAAACAGTCCGAAAAACGCACTGGGGTAAGTGTGGTGTTCCTGGTGTTCCTGAGTTATGCCGGACGGTGGTGACCAGAAGGCTAAAAGACAACAGAGACGAAAGTTTGATGGAGTTGATGTTGGTTCCATTAACATTTACGTGTACTGTCCGTGCTTTGCCCTCGACCCCCTCTAGAAACCATTGTACGCCAACTGGTAGAACCAGCGGCCCTCGTCGGCGGTCAAGAGGTGGTTTTGAGCGCAGCGTGGACAGTGAGCGTTCGAGTGATGAAAATAGTTGCGGCTATTTTCTTGGGACGAACAGGTATAATTGTGCAATAAAGTTGGGAAACCGCAAAAAACCAACTTCTCCCTGTTCGGGGTAGTGAATAGGATATGTTAAAGGTGGGTGCGGTAGGCTAACGGGGTAGCCTCGAGGATGTTTTCGTATTCTACTGGGAGTTTGTCAATGCATGTTTGCATTAGAGCAGACGGTGGGTGAATCTTTTTTCGCTTGGGATTTGCGTAGTAGAATACGTGGCCAGAAGATGAACAGGAACATTTGAGAGATTCTTGTGTGTCGGAGGGGGGACCGTTGATTACTTTGGTTATGAAGTTCCTGTTCAGAGAGTTTATTCTCTCGATAAGTGTGGGTATGTTTGAGAGGTTATGGATTTCGTTTGAGGGATATCTCCAGTGCTCGTAGTTGCATCTACGCAAGATTCTCCGTTCTACTCGCAACAACCTCTCTGTCTGAGCTCTAGCGCAAAGAGACTAGAGGCATGCTTTGTACTCAATGACGGGTCGAATATAGGTCTTGTAAGTGTGTTGTCTTCTTATGTGTCTTGCCAATTCGTCCTGAGAGAGGGTTGAGAAGTCTGGCTCTGTTCCTTACCCTATCTAAAGTTGTCTTTAGGTCTGCGTCCCAGTTAAGAGTCCTGGTAAACAGTACTCCCAAGTAGGTCGCAGTCGGGCTGAGAACAAGCCTTTCTCCCATCAATCTCAGTGGATATTGGTCGTCTTCATTTCTGATGATTTTTGATGACACAGAAGGGGCGCGAAACACAATTGTTGTTGTTTTGTTCGCGTTCAGAGTGACTCTCCACTTACAGCACCAATCCCCGACCGCGTCCAACAGAGCCTGGGCTCTTCTGTGGATGAGTAATGGGTTGTATCGAGAAGTTGTCGTGAGTAGAGCCGTGTCGTCTGCATAGAGAAACAGCCGAGTGCCTGGGATATTTTGGTTTGTGATGTCACTGTTGTAGATGATGTACAACAGTGGTGCTAGGACTGAACCCTGGGGAACTCCAGCTTGTGGAGTGAAAGTGGTAGACTTTTGATCGCTTATTTTCACTCTGACAGTTCGGTTGTGGAGATATGAGTGTATAATTTTGGTAAATTGTAATGGTAGCCCGATGTCCAGAAGCTTCCGAACAAGTCCGTCGTGCCAGACCTGATCGAAAGTTTATTTGTCGAAAGATATTTGTTTAAATGGAATTGCGTGCGTGATAGCCTCGGTGATGAGGTTCTCAATTTGTGTTGCACTTATGTCGATACTATCGTTAGTATCGAGTTCGCCTAACATAGGAAGATTTTGTGTGATGAAATTTTGGAATTCAGTCCAGTTAGTGTGACGATAGTCTCTCATAGATCTTGGAGGGTTGGGTTGTTTTGGAGTTAGTATGTCTGTATTGACAAGAATAGGTACGTGGTCTGACGTTATTGAGTCACCTATGTGGCATCTATCCTTGAACCGATCCAGAATGTTACTGGTAACTAGGATATGGTCGACAATAGAGGCCCCAGTGGCGTTCAGAAACGTGTATTCAGTGTTGGTGATTCTTGAGATAGGAAGGTCTAGTAGTAAATCCGTGAGGCGGATGCCTTCTGGGTTTTGTCGGTGATCACCAAACTGTATGTGTCTACAATTCAGATCGCCCATCAACACGGCCTTGCTGAGCGTTGAAAAATACTCTAGCAAATGCCTGTTGAGTGGTTGAGCCGGGTGTTTGTAGTAAGAGACTATCGTGAGGGTTTCGTTATTGGGAATGTGCACGTCAATTGCCAGGAAGTCCACATCAGGTGGACGAAAATTTAGTGGGAATGTGTGAGCGCTGTGCAGTATTCCATGTTTTATGAGAATACCATTTCCACGTGAAAACTGACAGCGGTTTCGATGGATGATCGAATATCCTGCGAAATGTGGATCGCTTTTCGACAGAGTATCTGTGAGTGCGAGGATCTGGATGATATGTTTCGATAGGATATTCTTGATGAGGGGTCTCTTTTTGGAGAGACCCTGACAGTTGACTGCACCTAGGGTGAAATCCATAAGGGGTGCGCTTAGTGATTGGAGTGGAATGTCAGTTTGACATTGCTTCCGTGTCCATGTACCACTGTGAAGTGATCATAGACTTGGCTAATCAGGTTAGCCGTGATGGCTGCGATAGACTTGGCTAATCAGGTTAGCCGTGATGGCTGCGATATGCTCACGAAGTTCAGGCAACATATTCAGCAGCAAAGCAGTTTGGATCGACAGGATGTTTTTGGTTTTTGTTGGTAGATCGAAGGGAGGGAATGATCTTTCGATCGAAAGTGGCTGTACCTCGTGTGGTGCGGTAGGGATTGTGTGTCTCTCTGGGCACTTGTTAGAATAGGCAGGGTGTTCACCGCTGCAATTAGGGCATTTTGGATCTTGCTGTTTGGTGCAGACACTAGACTTGTGATTGCCGCCGCAGTGAGGGCAGACGAATGCTTTTTCAGGGCATTCGTCGATGGAATGTCCGTTTGTGCAGCATTTGCTGCAATATTTGGGAGTAGGTATTGTTGGATCGGAGCTGTGAGGAAGTTCGACATTATAGATTTCTCCGTCTAGAGTAATGCCTCGGCTCAGTGCAGTGGTGTACTTATCGAGAGATTTTGTCACTACCTTGACCACCTTGGAATCCCTGCCGAGTCTGAAAGATTTAACTCTCCACAGTTTTTCAACTGGGAATTCCTGTTCGGCAAGGAAGGTAGTGATTTCGTCCTCCGTATAGTCCACATCGATTCCTGTTATGCAGAAGAGGTAAGTAGGATCTCTGTTGCTGGAATTTGAGTTTTTGTTACGGCTGTGGACCGTAACCATAGTTTGGCCTGTGGCTTTATGGATACTTTTCTCGATGTCTTCTGCATTTATAGAGTTAAAAAGTCGCAAGTTAGCGATACCGTGAGAAAGAACTTTGCAAGAGTGGATTTTGTTTGAAAGGAGTTTTGTGGCATTTAGTTGCCGAAAGAAGGTACGTTTATTGCAAATATCTTTTGGCAGATCTTTTATTAGGTACTCGGACAATGTAGGATCATTAATGGCATTCACTACGTTCTGGTTTTTGGGGCGAGAACTCGCTGCGGCGTTGGCATATGATCGGCGTTGTCTTCGTTGGAAGACGAATTCAGAAGATTCTTGGGTATTGTTTGTGCTGACGTTTGCTGGTTGTTGTGAGACTGAAAATTGAGAAGAAGATTGAGCAGATTGAGAGATTGTAGATGCTTTGGGTTGAGAGTTGTTTGTTTTTGGAACTCTTGGGATTGCATCCTGTTTTACCAGAGAGCTTTGCTGCTGAGAGCTTGGTTTTGCTTTGAGTGGCGGAAAATCGTGCGAATATCGTTTCAGTAGCGGGTTGGCGGCGTCTTCCTGCTCCATACGGAGGTAGACCTGTCGGTACCTATCGCGTACAATTTTCATTTCCGCGTTTAGGCTCTCCAGGTCCAGCTCCGCCTGGAGCCGGTTATAATCGTTGGGGGGGGGGGGCGTGTCACCTTCCTGCGTTAGAGAGGTGAATTGGTTTGAAGTATTGGTTGTAGCAACGTTTGTCTGGGCCGTCGTCCGTGGCCGAAGAGACCGGGTAGAAGAGACGGACCTTTCAGAGGAAGGCATTGTCGATTGGGATTAGATTGCAAGTCTGGCGATCGGAGGGCACCTCAGCCTCAAGGTGTTCTGGGGGGTAAACCCCAGGGATAGAGGTGGCTTGTCCTACCCCTCCGTGCTTTTCCTACGTTTTGACACTGATTATATTTACCTGGTTTTTGTGCGATTTACCTCGCTGCTAAATGGTCCCTCGTTGAAAGCCTTATAGAGTGAGTTTATAATTGCTCCGAGGTATTTATACTTCTCGCCCTTCTTTTTCGGTTTACCCTCCAATGTCAGATGTATGTTGTCAACAGGGTTTTTTGAGATCTCCATGAATTTGTTTTTATTTATGTTCATTGTTAGTCCCATCTTTTTGCTTTCTCTGTTAATGCTATCTAGGAGAATTGGTAAATCGTCTGTATTATATGCCATGATTGTGGTATCTTCTGCAAATATTATGTTATTAATTATGCTCTCTCCAATCCTTACACCTGCAGTTTTTTCCCATAGTGCCTCCTGAAATATTAGTTGGGAGTACACATTAAATAATTGTGCCGACAGCACGCATCCCTGTCTGAATCCTCTTTGAATATCCACTTGATTTGTCTCAATATCTTCTAGTCGTATAACCGCTGTTTGATTGTCGTATTAGTCCAGAAAGCCACTGCGCATCCGCTAGAAAAAATATTCTAATCCGGATTTTTTGCACAATCTTACTCAAAAAGGACTCCTTTTAACAAATTTGCATGTTGCCAGGACCAAAATGTGGTCAAAAATGTTTTAAACGTTTTTTTTTTGTTTTTTCCTAAAATTATTTTTTTTGCATGGAAAAAAGTTTTTTTAGGTTTTTTGGATCATTCTAAACAGAAAAGGTCTTTAGTGACTTTTCTCTAAAAATGACAGTTTTTGACATATAAGCGATTAAAAAATGAAAAATTGCGAAATCGGCCATTTTTAACCCTCAAAAACTATATGAAAAACTGAAAATTTGAAGGTTGCCAAGGTAGATAGATATTCTTTAAACATCGATTGATGAAATCCCGAAGAGTGTTTTGCAACACAATATTCAAAACTCCTTTGTTTTTTAATTGCTAAACAAGCTGCGCGACACTATTTTCCACCGACAGTATGCTGCAAATGAAAGGAATAAATTCGTTATTTCGTAAACCGGCAACTTTAAGGAAAAATCCCGAAACAGGTCGATTTTTATTTTTAAGTTATGATATTGTGGCATATATGCTATACTAGTGACCTCATCCATCTGGACGTGATGACGTAATCGATCATTTTTTTAAATGAGAATAGGGTCGTGTGCTAGCTCATTTGAAAGGTTCTTCAATTCTCTATTCAGTAATATAAACATTTATATAATTATTTATACAGGGTGTCCAAAAATTTTCTATTAAATTAAATTATTTGACAAAAAAAGAAGTAGGAGGACACCCTGTATAAATAATTAAGTAAATGTTTACATTACTGAATAGAGAATTGAAGAACCTTCCAAATGAGCTACCACACAACCCCTATTCTTATTTAAAAATTTCATCGATTACGCCATCACGCCCAGACGGATGACGTCACTAGTATACCATATTATGGTATACTAGTGACGTCATCCGTCTGGGCGTGATTACGTAATCGACATTTACATAATTATTTATACAGGGTGTCCTCCTACTTCTTTTTTTGTCAAATAATTTAATTTAATAGAAAATTTTTGGACACCCTGTATAAATAATTATGTAAATGTTTATATTACTGAATAGAGAATTGAAGAACCTTTCAAATGAGCTAGCACACGACCCCTATTCTCATTTAAAAAAATCATCGATTACGTCATCACGTCCAGATGGATGACGTCACTAGTATAGCATATATGCCACAATATCATAACTTAAAAATAAAAATTGACCTGTTTCGTGATTTTTCCTTAAAGTTGCCGGTTTACGAAATAACGAATTTATTTCTTTCATTTGCACCATACTGTCGGTGGAAAATAGTGCACGCTTGATTAGCAATTAAAAAACAAAGGAGTTTTGAATATTGTATTGTAAAAAACTCTTCGGGATTTCATCAACCGATGTTTAAAGAATATCTACCTACCTTGGCAACATTCGAATTTTCAGTTTTTCACATAGTTTTTGAGGGCTAAAAATGGCCGATTTCGCAATTTTTCAATTTTTAATCGCTTATATGTCAAAAACTATCATTTTTAGAGAAAAGTCACTAAAGGCCTTTTCTGTTTGGAATGATCCAAAAAACCTAAAAAAACTTTTTTCCATGCAAAAAAAATCATTTTAGGAAAAAAACAAAAAAAACGTTTAAAAAATGTTTGACCATCTTTTGGTCCTGGCAACATGGAAATTTGTTAAAAGGAGTCCTTTTTGAGTAAGATTGTGCAAAAAATCCAAATCAGAATATTTTTCCTAGCGGATGCGCAGTGGCTTTCTGGACTATATAGATTTTTGATTAAATTAATATCCTTGGGATATGTCTGTATGTGTTTCAATGCATGTATGAGTTTACCATGTTGAACTCTGTCAAACGCTTTTTGGAAATCTATATAACATATGAATACGTTTTTATTATATTCCCTGTATTTTTGTTATAGTACCGTCATTGCGCACAATACCTCTTTTGTTCCCATTGCACCTCTAAATCCAAACTATATGTTGTCTAATTATTGTTCTTCACATTTTTTATATATACAATTGTTCTTCACATTTATAGCTCCTATCAGAGATTATAAATCATTCTGGTAATTATAATTTTTAGTTTGTTACGCGCCTATACCTAGTTCAATTAAACTGCGTCCAAACCATATACAGGGGGTCCCAAAAGTAGCGGAACGGTCGAATATTTCGCGAAATAAACATCGGGAAATTAAAAAATACGTGTTCAATAATTTTCAAAAATGTTTCGAATAACACCCACCAATCACGACCCCTGACTGCTCCTTTAAAATCTTGGATAAAAAATGGTAACCTCGGTTTTTATTGCAGCTTTGGATTCCTTATGTAAAAGTAAGCAACTTTTATTCGAGACATTTTTTCGAATTGTGTGTAGATGACGCTATAATCGGAAAAACTGTTTATCGTGAGACCATAGGTAAATTATAAAAACGGCCTAATACCCATAGACATAATAAAGGGTAGACCAGACAAGGCATGGGCCGCTCTGTGCATCGAGGTGTAACGCCAATATCAATGGACAATACTCACTGTAAGTGGTCTAGCCATATGTGTCTGTCACATGCGCGGGATCGCTTTGTCAAAAGAGATAGATATACGATCTTTTTTTTTTTTTGATTGTTAGATCGAACCGGGTGGCCATGGGGCCCGTACTGCAGCCTGAGTAGGCTTATTGCACACCGTTCGGTCTCGGGTTAACCATCATTGGGTTTTTGTCCCCAATGGGTTCGGGATTACTTAACTTGAAGTTAAGTCGTCTGTTACCTATAAGAGGTCCATTCTCCCAGCTAGCAGGACAAGACCCTTTATTAGGTTCTTTACCTGACTTCTGACACTTAGGTTCGAGTTTTCGACCCCGTATTGCAGTCGCCATCGGGTTTGGGCTGGACAGTCAAATATGACATGTGAGGCAGTTTCATCTGCCTCCCCACATCTCCTGCAAACAGGGTCTCCGTGAAAGATCCGATATGTGTCTGTCACATGCGCGGGATCGCTTTGTCAAAAGAGATAGATATACGATCGATCGACTGCCCGCGCGTTACGCTTTTTTGCTCAGTATGCCTTGTCTATCCTTACTATGCCTGTGCTAATATTTCGATAAATACATTTCCAAATGACAAACCAAAAAATGATTTTTTAAGATTTTTCAAAACCTATCGAATAACACCAGACATGACTGTTCACCCCACACCCTGTAGGTGGGGTGGGGGGGTAAGTTTAAAATCTTAAATAGGAACCCCCATTTTTTTATTGCAGATTTGGATTCGTCATGAAAAATAAGCAACATTTATTAGAAACATTGTTTAGAATTGTTAATACATGGCGCTATTATCGGAAAAATACGATATATTAATGTTTCGGATAAATGTTGCAAAAATAAATAAATAAATAAATTTTGCAAAATTTCAATAAAAACTGGGGGTTCCTATTTAAGATTTTAGAGTTACCCCCGATCCTACCTCCAGGGTGTGGATTGGGGGATCGTGTATGGTGTCATTCGCTAGGTTTTATAAAAATATTAAACACGTGTTTTTGGTTTTTTATTTGGAAGTGTATTTCTCGAGATACTAGACCGCTTCTATAATTTTGCCTGTGATATCACGATAAATGGTTTCATCCGAATATAGCGCCATCTATCCACAGTACGAAAAAATCTCTCGAATAAAAGTTGCTTACTTTTGCGTATGGAATGCAAACCTGAAATAAAAACTGGGGGGTTTCTATTTAAGATTTTTAAGTTATCCCTTACCCCACCTCAGTAAAAAGTTCGGTGCTAGCCACCGAAGGAGCAACACGTACGAGCGGAGCGGAGCAGAGCAGCGACAACGCCAAAGAAGTGGGAGTGGCTTGACTGGGGACTTATTAGTTCTGCCCTGAATGTAAGCAGGGTAAACAGTTGAGCGCTTCTTACTCTCTGAGGCGAGAAGAGTACGAGGAGCCAAACGGTGGACGAAGTGTACGATTAGCAGGAATTTTCATTCCAACCACGAATGTAAGCGTGGTAGCGAAATCGTGCACTTCTAAGCCCTAGGCTAGAAGCAGAGGCAAAGGCCGTTCTACTGGATGTGGTAGAATTTGGGGAATTTGACTTTATTGGATTCTCTGAGACGCCACAGCTAGAGTTCGGTCAGCAGAAGAAGAAATAGTGGGCTCGACGTGAGCCCACTACGGGATACCTACTGTGCCTCCGTAAGGGATGGGTGCAATTTAAAACATTGCACCTCGACACTGCATAGGTGTTGTTTATTTATCAACACTGTTGCAGCCCCGGCCCCTAGGTCAGTAGGTTGAGAACAGCAAGTGGAACCCGTACCTAGTTCTGTCTGGGTACGTGAACAACCGCGCGTGGTGCAGGGAGCCAACCCTGAAGTCGAGCTGGCGTCGGGCCAGTCGGCAGAAAAAAAAGGCTTCGTCAAAACTAGGACAGTTCGCCCCCCAACCCCACAAGATTGATAGAGCTAGGTCTCAATCATTGCCCCGTTCTATGGCACATTCCCTGCCAATATATGAGGGCTCACGCAAAGTGGGCCCAAACCCTTTTCAGGAAATCAGCTCTGACACTGAGGGATACTCATCCGTGGATGATGCGAAAAGCGAGAAAGATGGCTTCAAACTCCCCAGGAGCGAGAGGAAAAAGGAGAAATCCAAAAAGAAGAGAGAGGAGACTAAGAAGGGCGGCGAAGAACCCAAGAAAGACGGTAAAAAACCAGAAGTAGAGCCCATGGTAGAAGACGAGGCCGTGCAGGCAAACAGAGGCACTACCAAACGTGCCAAAGAGAGTGACAGCGAAGATAAAGAAGACAAGAAAGAGAAGATAAAAAAGAAGAATGGCAATGAAGACACTTCAACCTTGATAGAGATGCTGAAAAAGATGTTGGCAGATCAAGAAGTAAAAAACGAGCGACTCACAATCGAAAACGAGAGACTAAAATACCAAATGATGGAAATGTCAAAAAAGATGGACGCCATGATGGAGCTCATGAAGCAGTCAAAACAACCGACGCCAGCCCCCGAAACCACTAAGCCAAAGCTACAGCCACTCCCTGAAGCATTAAAGCCAAAACCATCCGCAGGTGAGAGACTGACGAACATTCGAGGTGCAAAACCAAAAACCAAAGAAGATTTCCCAAAATTGAAATCCCAAATTTCAAAAGAAGATGCGACGTCATGGGAAAACCAAGCAAAAAATGCCATGAGGGCTGCTTCCCCCCCAGCACAAGATACCTACAACCTGCCCCGAGGTCAAATCCCACCAATCCATCCAGCCACGAGCGCAGGTGGAGGTGCGCCTCCGCCAAGACGTCCCAGTGTCTCAGAGTCGGAACAGATGGTAACAAACCAAGAAGAAGAAGCTGCCGTGTTGCCTGAAAAACAGGCAACATACCAACGTAAGCCGCCTGTAATAAAATTACAGAGCGTAAGCGAGACAGGGGCAATCCTAAATATAGCCCAAAAGCAAAATGTGGTCACGGTAAACAGGATCTCCAAGAGTGGTAGGGAAACCCTCATCCAGGCGAAAAGCCCGGAAGATTACCGCAAAATGACCCACATAATAGAGGAATATGCGAAGTCCATGAAAGACAGAAGATTACAGTGGATAGCCTTCCCATTTGAGGAAGAAGTAAAACCCAAAGTGGTAATAAGAGGGCTACCCACAAATACCACAGAGGCAGACATAAAGAACGAAATGGCAGCTCAATACAACATTGATTGCCAAGCAGCCAAAAATATGTCCTCAAGAACCGGACCAAGAAGACAATTGCCGATGTTTGTTGTGACTCTGAGCCAGGGGGACGTCGAGGCGGCGAGGCGTATAACCAACCTGTGCCACATGAAGGTCGTGGTAGAGGACCTACGCAAGGCAACAGGACCCACGCAGTGCTTCAACTGCCAAGGATTCCACCATGCCCAGAACGCGTGCCATAAGGATCCCAGGTGCGTCAAATGCGGCGAAGACCATTCCACAAAGCAGTGCCAACGTGCCAGAGAAGACAAAGCAACATGCGCCAACTGCAAAGGCAGCCATCCAGCCAGCTACAGAGGATGCCCTAGGTGCCCAACATGGGGAAGACCACCACCAAAGAGGCCACAGCAACCAACACAGCAAAGACGACCACAAGCAACCGGCGTCTCCTACGCCCAAGCCACCCAGAGTACGCAGAACAACATAGCGATCCCCCACGACGAAGACTACCTAGTCAACTTGGTCACCAACATAGTGACTAAGGTAGTCAAAGAAGTGATACTGGGCACCAGGGAGGCACAGAAGTAATGCTGGCAGACAAGGGATACTTGCGGATAGGCTCCTGGAACCCGGGCAGCATAGCAACAAATCAAAACATCATGGATGAACTCGCCAACAGATACGAGATGGACATCGTAGCAATCCAGGAGACCAAACTGACAAACAACTTCAGTCTAAAGTTCCCTGGGTACGATGTATATAGGAACGACCTCACAAGAAGATCAGGAGGAACGGCCATCCTAGTCAAGAAGGGAATCAAACACACCAGATTCACGACCCCACCACTGGTAAACATGGAGGCAACAACAATAGAAGTGAAAATGAGGCAAGGCGCAGTCAGAATAACATCAGCCTATGTAAGACCGCAAGACCCACTAATGGACGACGACCTCGATGCGTTCCTAAACATCGCTGAGACATCCATAATAATAGGAGACCTAAATGCAAGATCCCCCAACTGGAACGATAGAGCTACGAACAGAAACGGACGACTACTAAATAGCTACATAGAAAATAACGAAGATACACTGGCAATGGGCCCAGAAGAACCAACACACTTCCCAGGAAATGGACTTCCCACCCATATCGACATCGTTGTGGCCAAAAACCTAGGACTACAAGCAGAACTAATCACGCTGAACGAAGGTACAACAGATCACAACCCCATTCTACTGGAAATAGGAACATGGGAAGAAACAAACCCGCCGAAAAGAATAAAAAAGAAAATAAAGTGGACAAATTATAAAAGATTAGTGAGTGAAGGAATAAATATAGTGCCAGTTATAAATGACCCGCAACAAATAGAAGAAAAAGTCCTAGAACTAGAAAACATCATCCAAGAAGCAATCAGAAACAGCACAACAGAGGAAGAAGTCGAGATCCACACGGGAAGGTTCAAAGACATACCACAAGAAATACAAGACCTGATAAGGGAAAAAAACAGAGCGAAGCAAATAGCCAGAAGAACAAGAAACCGAGTAGACAAAACCTGGGCAAATACACTAAACAGAGAGGTCAAAACGGCTCTGCAACACCACCGCAGCGAAAAATGGGACAACTACGTACAAGAGATGGAAGAACTAGACTCAAACATGAAAAATGTTTGGAAGCTCCAGAAAATGATGAGAAGCGACAGAAAACCCATCCCACCACTCCATGGAGAAAACGGCATGGTATATAAAATTGAGGAAAAAGCAGAGGTGATGAGGTCCACGCTCGAAAGAGAATGCAGGTTAAATTTCCACCAAGACGAAGACGCAGACTTCCTGGAAGAAGTCGAAGAACAAGAAGAAAGACCAGAAGACCCAGAAGACATCATTCCACCAACATCACCGGAAGAAATTAACGAACATATTAGAAACTGTTCACCGAGAAAAGCGCCTGGTCTAGACAAAATAACAAATAGAGCCCTAAAGTATTTGCCCAGGAGAGCCATAGTGTACTTTACAAATATAGTGAACGCGATATTAAGATATAAAATATTCCCAAACAGATGGAAAGAGGCCCATGTCATCATGATCCCAAAGCCTGGCAAGAACCACACATTCCCGCAGAACTACAGGCCAATCAGCTTACTTCCAGCGATCAGCAAGATAGTGGAAAGAATCATTCTCAGCAGACTGAAAGCGGAAACAACCAGATTAGATATAATCCCAGAAGCTCAATTTGGATTCAGGGCAGAGCATTCCAGCGAGCTACAAGTACTCAGACTAACTGAGTACATAGCAGCTGGATTCAACGACAAGCAGTACACTGGAGCAGCATTCCTGGACGTAAGCAAGGCTTTCGACAGAGTATGGCACAAGGGGCTATTATACAAAATGCGGGATTATGGGTACAGCGGAGCGATGACGAGGCTAATCTCGTCGTACTTAGGCGACCGGTGCTTCAGGGTTCGGATAGGACAAGTCCTGTCCGACCTCGGAAGCCCGGAAGCTGGAGTACCCCAGGGAGCGGTCCTGTCACCTCTGCTGTACACAATATACACCGCCGATGTACCTAGAACACCAGGAACCCTTATGAGCCTCTACGCCGACGATACAGCGATAGCGGCCAAACACAGAAATGTAGACATAGCAGTGACCAACCTGCAAACAGCGCTAGAAGACATCGAGGAATGGAGCATAAAATGGAAGATAGCCATCAACTCAGAAAAGACGCAAGCGGTACTATACAAGAAGGGAAGACAACAGCCAGAAGAACAGCTAACGGTACAGGACACCCCCATCGAGTGGAAAAATGAAGCAAAATACCTAGGAGTTATCATGGACAAAGGATTAACCTTCCAAAAACACGTAGAAGCCACAGTCCAGAAGGCCAACTTCGCGAGAGCAACATTAAGAGGACTCACAGGCAGAAAAAGTAAATTAAGACTAAAAACAAGGTTAAGACTAATAAACAGCATAATATTACCGGTATTAACATACGCATCTCTCGCATGGGGACAAGTATGTAAAACCCACAAAAAGAAGATACAAGCAGTCCATAACAACAGCCTAAGAGAAGCAGCCAGAGTCCCAAGATACGTAGCAGAACGATTCCTGTTTAGAGAACTGCAACAGGTGAGAGTCACCGAAGTGATGACAGACAAGGCAAGACAAAAAAAAAAAAAAACAAAAAAGGCGTAAGCCAACAAAAAAATCACACAAAAAACAAAAAAACCCAAAAAGATCTTGGGCTCCGAGCCATTGTACCGAGCCCAGTTGGGCCTGGTGCAATGGCTTGGGCCCCAAGCAACCAAGCAATTTTAGTTCCCGCGGATAAGTAAATAAGAGGATAAAGGCATAGAGCGCATCACGCTGGGCCTAGTTTTTGCATTCGATTAGGGCACCACAATGGAATCTTATTACCCAGGGTTCCATTGTGAAGAGCATTTGGCTACGATAGTTGTGCCCCCATTGCGCATCAGCGTGCTATGGGGGGGAAAGGGATGGCCTGGGGCATTGGAGCGAGGTGGGGTGATCCCTGTTTTACACTCGGGTCAAAACACCTCGCCCCAATGAATTGTTACACCCGAATGTACTTTTTCGATAGGGTGGACATCTCCCACAGGTCGGGTTTAATCAAATTGCTTGCTTGCTTGCCTTACCCCACCTCCAGGGGGTGAAGTGGGGGGTCGTGTTTGGTGTCATTCGATAGATTTTTGAAAATTATTGAACACGTACTTTTCAGTTTTTCGATGCGATATTCATTTCGCGAACTATTCGACCGGTCTGCTACTTTTGGGATACCATAAATTTTTTTTTAAATCAATTACTTTTAATGGGAAATATTATTGTATTAACGTTTCGACGCCCAAGTCGGGTGTCGTTAATCAACGTTAATCAACGACCACTGACTTGGGCGTCGAAACGTTAATAAAATAATTTTGTTGATGAAATTGTGGCTTATTTCCCATTAAAAGTAATTGATTAAAAAAATGCCACAAGAAAATAGCTTCAGAACAACCCTGTATTTTAGAAGGTTAGTAAAATCTGGTCATCTTCCCTGCAAATATTTCTCATACAGAAAGAAATAAACTTCTTTAATAAACTTTACGTCTATCCCATTTCACAAAAAAACAGAGCTTTTTTCTGGTAAATTCTTGCAAACAATTTAATAAGAAAAGTTTAATCAACTCCATTCAACTTTTTATGTATTAAGATACGTTTGCTACCACGCGCCTAATGCATGTGCGTTGGTGGACATGATAAAGTAAAAACAGGTAATAAAAATCTTTAAGTATCCAATATTTGGAATCATACACTCACTAGCGTCCACCGGTAATGCCACGGAGTCCATTTTTGGGATATATTTGCATTTTTGTGCTAGTTATTCATGATTAGAAATCAGACATAATATGCACTAAAATTTTCCAAAATATTTCAAAACATCCAAAATTAATATATATATATATATGCATTATATTTATTAAGATATGCAATATTTTTGTATACACAGATTAGTTATACAGTGTGGCAAAGCTAAATGGAATAAATTCATTATTTCCTGAATGGGCGATTTCGAAAAGAAGTGCCGAAACAGGTCGATTTTTATTTTTAAATTTGGATTTTTTGGCAAAATTGGAGTCGTGTGCCAGCTCATTTGAAAGGTAATATGGTGGTATATTAGGAAAGAAATAAATTATTTATACAGGATGCCAAAAAAAATATTTAACTAAATTAATTGACGCAAAAACAAGACTGTGCATAATGTATATAATTCAAATTACATTTTGCTGCTATCAGAAAACAAAAATAAAATTTTTATTTGGTCAATAAATAAACACTACTTTTCGCTTCAATGCAATGTTCAAGCTGCCACCCACCTGCCTTATGGCAGTCTGAACATTTAATTAAAGCAAAAAGTAATGTTTATTTGTGAAATAAACATTCTAAGTCTGTTTTCTGGCAGCAGTAAAACGAATTTTAAATTAAATAAATTACGCACGTTCTTGTGCCAATACGTGGCAAAGTCATTGGGAAAAATTAGGTACTAAATTAAATGCAATCTGCCCAAAAATAAATTAATGGTGCCCTGTGTAATCATTCAAACAGAAGAAACCAAGTTATTGTTAACCATCTATCAATTGGCCACACTGCCTTAACACACACACACATTCTTCACATCTACAAAAGAACCACTCCACCCCAGCTGATCCACTGATCGGTAAGCATATCCTGCTTCGTTGGATGTGGAAGAAAGAAGATTTCACGGAATCACAGATTACGAACTTAAAACATTTCTCACCATTAAGCAACTCTCCAAGCACACTAAGTACAATTTAAAGAGTATTTTGAAGGAAAAATATTGTTACGTGATTGCGACTTTACTGATTTATTTTTACTGATTTATATTTAGACACTAACTTATATTTAAATAAAAAGACTTAAAAAACAATTATTATTAGTAAACAACTTCATCGAGACTTTTCTCTTAGGGTCACTTAGGTAGACAAAAAATTGTTTCCGCGAAATGCATCTGGCGGATGGGAACTCGCCTCGGTTTACAGTTAGGTCAAACTTGGGCCAGTACTTGAAGAGTGTAACAACATGCCAACGGTAGCAAATTTTTACAGACACCTCCAAAAAATGGATTTTGCGGTGGACATCATAACTTATTACGGGATCATGTGAAACAAAAAATTAAGAAATATTTATTAGATTATGAGTTTCTTGACATAGTTTCTTGAGTATCACACGGAAATTAAAAAAAAAACGAATTTGTTTTTAACAAAAGGGTGAAAATCGACATATTTATTATTGTTAAAAAAAATAAGCCTAAAAACAAATGTCTCGACAGCGCTGCCTTACGAAATGTCCAAAGAAAATCTATGCAAAATTTTAGGTAGATCGGTGGAGTAGTTTTCAAGTTACAATGTACACGGCCTTCGAAAAAGCAGTTTTGAGAAAAACGCGTTTAATGTTTTGACAACATCGTCTTTGTCTTCTTTTTTATCTATCATATCGTAAAGTGATGCACACCGGAATATGTTTCTGAATCCCGGAGTAATCTGCAAAAGAGAAGGGGAACAGCAGTTGGACGTTTCTCACTACGCTCAAGCGTGCTGCACGTCCATTACCATTAAACCATACCCCCTCCCCATCCTCTGAATGTAATATTTCTTGTCTTTGTTATATCCGCTAATAACCCCGTGCGGTTGATCTGAATTGGTGTTTTAATAAAAATAACATAATTTTGATTTAAATGGAAAAATACTATACCATTTATAAACTGTACATATTGGAGAGAAAAAACCTACTAATAAAAGCAAAAGTAAAAATCGTACCATTTTTTATTCCGCAGTTAACATAATAGTTAACAATAAAGAGTGACAACTTTCTTGGCAAAAAACTAGTTTCAGGATCAAAGCAATTTAGATAATGTACAGGATATTTACGGTCAATATTACTAGACCATTATCCAGGTAGAAAACATAATATTACAACCTTTATCCCGTATAAAAACATAATAAATCTTGTCTGCAAAAATGTATATAATTTTGTCGAGCATCAAGGTACACAATACAGAGAAAATAAAAAGGGATAACGGATGAGTCCAGGGGCTAAGCCCTTCTCACTAAATTACATAAGAAACAGGCCCGAAAGACACGTACGTGTTTCATTTTCGGTTAATGCCACTTTTCTGGATAATACTTTGAATTATTGAGGATAACGTATGTTGAGAAATATATCTTAGTCGAAAGATGTCTGGGTCAGTCTCTCAAAATATCGTAAATCTCTTAATCCTAACTATTTAAAATACATACAGTGTGATGTAAATTTTGGAATAAATTATTTATTTCAAAAACAGACTATATGTGTTGCTCATTACGTCATAAGTGTTCGCGTAATGACATACCGTAATGTTGGCGTACCCTGTAGGCCAGGGTAATAAGGCAAAAATATATTAGTTTCAAAAAACGGCCTTTTTTCCTTTTTTTTTTTTTCTAATCAATGAGAAACAGTGAAGCGCATGGTTTTTTTAGTGCAAATATCTTCGAGATCATGAAAAAAGCTTTAAGGTTGATATACTTATTTGTTGAGATAATTGCGAAAAAGGTCGAAATTGCAAAAAAAATGATTTCGCCATAACTATTGTAAAAATTAGTGTATAGCTTTTAAATTTTTGTCAAATGAGGGTTCTTTGGTGCTTAATATGTGACAAAAATTTTATTCAAATTGTTTATTCCAGAGACCTTTTTTTGCAATACCATAAGTCAGAAAAATCATGCTAGAACCATTCTACAGGTGTCAAATGAAAGAACGTGAGGTAAAATTTCAAATTGGTTTAAAAAAATGTGTAAAAAATGCGTTTATTAGCAATAAATAGTTATGTAAAAGTATCGTCAGTCTTTCCTTATAAACTTTTTAAATAACTTTTTTCAAACAAATCTATTTTTACTGTGTTTTAGGTGCACAACTACCAAATAATGTTATGTATGTAATAAATTATAAAAAATTGCAATAAATATATATAATATATTATATAAAAAAATAAAAAGTTTATAAGTAAAAATTGACGATACTTTTGCATAATTATTTATTACTAATAAACGCATTGTTTGTTCACTTTTTTAAACCAATTAGAAAGTTACCTGACGCTTTTTCATTTGACACCTGTAGAATGGCTCTAACATAATTTTTTTTTTCGACTTACGTTATTGCAAAAAAGCTCTCTGGGGTAAACAATTTGAATAAAATTTAAACAATTAAATGAATCGCTTTGAAATTCTTGTCACATATTAAGCACCAAATAACCCTTATGTGACAAAAAGTTCACAGCTATACACTTATTTTTACAATAGTTCTTGCGAAATTATTTTTTTTTTCAATTTCGACCATTTTTCGCAATAATCTTAACAGCAAATGAGTGTATATACTTGGTTGATATATCAACCTTTATAATCAACGCCATTTTAAAACTTTTTCCATGCTCTCGAACATGTTTGTACTAAAAAAACCATACGTTTTACTGTTTTCCATTGATTTGAAAAAAAGGAAAAAAGGCCGTTTTTGAAACTAAATTGTTTATAAATAAAAATGGCCGCCAGATACTACTTAGGAAAAAGTTACAATTTGTTTTTGTTAGATATTTCCTGTCGAAAAAACGCTTCAGTACCCTGGCTGTTGAATTGTCATGGAAAAAACCTTATTACCCGGGACTAAGACCAATATCACCGGATACTTTATTTGAAAAGTCTCGTAGTCGGCTTTGCAACGATGTATTAATCGAATATTTATGTCTACGGGGTTGAGCAAAATTTTGTTTATAGGTAAGTATGATGCAAAAGTGTTTATTTTGGAAAAAATTTGGTTTGATAGTAAAAAAAATATTTCTAAAAATTTTGGAAAAATGCCCTTTTTTCAAAATAACTTAAAAATTATTAGTTATACGAAAAATGTCATAGAGCAAAAATATATAGGTCTTGCTTTTATAAATATGCTAGTGTCATTTTGTTTTTCTGTAAGACAAAAATTGATTAAGATATGGCTGTTTAAAGTTTGCATACACTCGTGATAAGTGTCTCGTTCAAGCCCTTTCAACTATAACCCTTTCAAAAATAAGCACTACAAAACGGTGATACTTAATAGTTAATATCAGATAATATAGAAAATACAGTAGAAAATATAGTAAAGAAATTGTTTCTAAAGCGGTAACGATAATTTCATTTGGGGTGCTAAACAGGGAAAATTTTCACAATTTTTTTACCAAAAAAAGGGGCCAACTTTATACATAACTCGCTTAGTTTTGATGCTTGAAACTTTTATTAAAAATAAAAATAAAGCTTTTTTTAAATACTTCAAAACTTTAAAAAGGTTTCGATGGGTTTTCCCGAAAAATTCCTCCTTTCTTTAGTTATTTCACGTTGAACTATTCGATTTAGAATTTGACGACTAAAAACGTATTTTTCATGGGCTACAACTTCGCTTTTGCTGGCTCTATAGACTGCACGAATACACAACTTTCTTTCATTTTTTTCTATGCTACCTATTTGCTAAGAATATCTTTTTCGATCAAATATAGATTAAAAATAAATAGAAGGAAAGTTGCTTAGAATTAGTCAATTTATTCATTTTCAGACTTATTTTAAACGCGTGTTTTTTCACCCCCGAGAAGGGGTGACTGTCAACCCCAAGTAAAAGCAACCAACCACACAAGTTCAACTTTCAAATGGAGGGTAAGCAGAACCTAAATCCAAATTTTCATGCAATGCGGAGTTGACCCTGAAAATTACACGGTATTGCCGTATTTCCGGTTCATTTGCTGGGCTATTAATAATAACGTATGATGAATTAACGTTAAAAAATAGCATTACTGTGTTTTGTTCTGCGTTTTGTGCTATGGTTTGGATATTATATTTATCAGCTTAAGATTTATCACAAAAGTTTTATACAAAATAAAATTTTAAGATATCTAGCAGGAAAAAGTAAATATCTGAAATAAAAATCAGTGAGGGAGAATCCTTTCTGAGAAATGTCAGTTTTTCTTCCGTTATATCGAATCGATATAGACAAGTTTCACGCTTGTATTTGGGAAATACGTCTTACGCTTGCATAGATATGATTTCTAAAAGATGTAAAAGTAAAAGAATTTGAAGTTGTAAAGTTTAAGGAAGTGTAAAAGATATATTTTATATTTATATCCGGTCAAGTCATCAAGTTTATTGAAGTTGACGTTTAGAATATTAGTTTAGTACTCACAAGGCGCAAGCTTTGTTCTGTTTTTGAAGGTTCTATACTGGCGTTGCATTGTAATATAGTAAAGTACTGAGGCGAGCGTGACGGAAGAAGCAACACGATTACAGTAAACAGTTGGAAACTTCCATTTACCAGAAAAAAGTAGTCCGTTATACAACATATGAACTTTTACATTTTATTAAAATTTTTAAAAAATAATAAATAAATTTTAAAATTATTTTACTAAAGGACCCCGCAATACTCCTTATGGAAAACTGGAAAAAAATTTAACGAAAATTTGGTCAATGATAGTTCTCAGTGAGTAGATTAAAAAATTTCAGGGAATCTAGGTCTGAAAAACTGTTATTCTGAAGCTACAGCCTTCTGAAGTCATTTAATTCAAGTGCTCGGTTTACGTTAAGTGCACTAAGTGAACAACCGTCAAGTGAACCAAAACGTCAAGTTCACCGTCAAGGTCAGCTCATGGAGGCACCCTAATTCTTTCTACAAATAATGATTTTTCTCTGGTAACAAAATATGACTTTCTATTAAGTGAAGCATTCTTTGAGTTTTCCTTAGTTTACAGTAAGAACCTTAATCTTTATATTATTTGCATTTATAGATCACCTGACTCTTCCGTGGAACTATTTTTTCAGAACCTGCTTAATTTGTTAGATGACCTGCCCCATAAAAGCAGAAAAATTTTATGCGGGGACTTCAACATTAATTATGCTGCTGCTTGTGCTACACAAATATCCCTGGTCAACATATTTGAATCATATGGTCTATCAATGCACATTGATTCTCCTACAAGGATTACAAAAACTTCATCTACCATAATTGATTATATTGTCTTAGATTTCTCACCCCTTGATGTCTGCGCTACAACTGTTAATGCGGGACTATCTGATCATGAAGCGGTTTATACGAAGTTTAACATCTTTAGCAAGTCCTCCTCGAAAACTCGACGTTTAGGCAGGATTTTTTCCGGTCGGAACTTTCGTAAATTCCAAAATTTATGCTTAACCTCTGAGTGGCACTTTCCTTCCATGGACGTCGATTATAATTTCAGTGATTTTTTGAATAAGCTGGTCTGTATGTTCAATAAAGCATTTCCTTTAATCACAATTAAGCAAAAACATCGCAAACCCTGGACTACCAAAGGTGTCCGCATATCAGCCAAAAACATGCGTTCACTACTGTATATCAAGAAATTTACTACCAACGTCTCTGTTACTGAATATATCACCAAGTACAGGGCAATCTATTTAAAACTTATAAAATCGGCTAAAAATTGTATTATCAAAATCGTCTCAGAAGCTCCAAAGTGTTGCAAAAGAAACTTGGTCCATAATAAACGATCTTCGAAATAAAACTCACACAGCTCAAACATTTTCCCTTCCAGACCCAGAAAATCTAAATGAATATTTTGTTAATGTGAGTAAAAATATAACATCAACTATTGTGTCACAACAAGATCCCATTTCCTATCTCCCTAATTCAGGAAAGGTTTCGAATTCATTCTTTATAAGACCGGTTGGTAAATCTGAACTGATCCAAACAATCAATAGCATCAAAAGCAAATCTTCCTGTAGTACCGATGGATTATCCACAAAAAATTTCTCAAATCTCCCAGACAATGTGTTGGGAGTCCCCATCTCTCTAATAAATGATTTTTTTGAGAAAGGTAAATTTCCAGAGTGCCTAAAGACGGCCATCATTATTCCTCTTCATAAGGGTGGTGAAAAATCTATTGCCTGCAATTATAGACCTATTGCATTACTACCGGTACTCTCCAAAATTATTGAAAGACTCCTAAAAGCCCGACTTATGTCTTTTCTCGTTGATAACAAGATTTTATCACAAAATCAGTTTGGATTTTTAAATAATAGATGTACCACCGATGCCATGTTTTCTGTACTACATAAGGTTTATCAAGCATTAAACAATAATCTCCACACTGCCACTGTTTTTTGTGATTATGCCAAAGCTTTTGATTGTGTAAATCACGACATTTTGATAAAAAAAACTAGATTTCTATGGAATTCGAGGTATTTCTTTGAACTGGTTTCAATCTTACTTGGAAAATAGGAAACAACTGGTTAGAGCAAATGATACAGACTCTAGTCTCAAAAATGTTGTATGTGGGGTACCGCAAGGTTCAGTATTGGGTCCTCTACTTTTCCTTATCTTTATTAATGACATCACTAGTTTAAAAATCGATGGAAAATTTTTATTTTTGCTGACGATACCAGTATCACTTGGAGCAACTCAAATATCGCAACTCTTCATGCTACTATAACTTCTGATCTACTCACAATAAAATCCTGGTCAGATTCTAATTTACTCTCTTTTAACGTAGATAAAACAGTAGCATTACCCTATAAAGGAACTCTTCAACCCTTACCTCTTCATAACAGCCAGATCAGTATCGTTGATTCTGTAAAGTTTCTTGGTATTTTTTTAGATAGCAACCTTAAATGGTCCCTTCATATCGATGTGTTAAGCAAGAAACTATCCTCAGCTTGCTTTGCAATAAGATCTGTCTCTAAGGAAATGGATTTAGCCTCTTCCAAAATAACATACTTTTCATTGTTCGAGTCCCATCTTCGATATGGTCTGCCTTTTTGGGGTTTTGGTACAGCTGCCCAATCAGATGTTATTTTTAAATTGCAAAAAAGAGCAATCAGATATCTGTTTGGCCTCAGAAGAACAACACATTGCAGAAGCTACTTCAAAGATCACAGAATTCTAACATTACCTTCTTTATATATTTTAGAAACTGTTTGCTTAATTCGTAAACATCTACATGTTTTTCCAGAGAGACCTAGACATGACTATTCCACCAGAAATTCTACTTTTGACATCTATTTACCGATCCCTTCCAGTGAGTTAGTAAAGAAATCTATATTATATTCTGCAAAAAAACTATACAACCATCTCCCTCTACAACTTAAATCTGCAACATCTTTCCCCAAGTTCCGTAAAATGACTAAAGCCTATTTATCTGAAAGACCATATTATTCAATAGCAGAGTTTCTTAACCAATAACTAAGAAATTACAGTATTGTTATGTATAAGTAGAATCTTGATCTATATTTGAGTGTCATATGCAGCAGCATAACTTATTAAATTACTTATTAAATTTCTTAAGGTAGATTAGGCAATTTGCAATTTTTTTTAATCTTGCAATAGATTGTTACTGATTTTTATTTGACTTTATTATGTTTTATTTATATTGACGATTTGTATAATTTCAGTAAATTGTATTTGTTATTGTTTTTATTTATGATTCTTGTAAGCTTTGTCTATAAAATTGTTAAATTTTTCATGACAATAAAGCATATTTCTCTTCTATTCTAAAATATTTATTATTGAAATCAAAGAAAATATTTATTAAAAATGTATAAACATTCTCAATTTCTTTGCAGCACGAAAATGCAGCAACTGCATAATACTATGGTCAAATCTGAGAGTGCAGGAAGAGTCTATACCGGTTTCATGGGTTGTTTCCCCCTCATCAGTAGTCCCATATCCTCCTCTCTCAGATTCTTCCACGTACCACACTTTGGGCCTTTCCGAATTGCAAAGAAAGAAATGTCACTGATGAACTAGGGCCATCTACCGAAAAACAAAATAAGTTATTAATCGAAATAGTAGAGAAAACGACAATAAATATCGTCTCCATACCACCAGATTGACAACAGGTGGAATATTTTCTTTGGTTACACCTCCTGAGATTTTCAAAATTTATAAATCATACAGGATGCCGACGAAATTAAGATGAGAGAATTTTAAATAATTCACAACTCATCTGCTCAGCGCGGTAAAAGCTCCAACAAGAAAGATTCCTTAATACTCAAACAAGAGAGTAAATGAATTAAAAATGTATAAACATTCTCAATTTCTTTGCAACACGAAAATGCAGCAGCTCCATAATACTATGGTCAAATCTGAGAGTGCAGGAAGAGTATATACTGGTTTCGGGGGATGGTTTCCCCCTCATCAGTAGTCCCATATCCTCCTCTCTAAGATTCTTCTACGTACCACACTTTGGGCCTTTCCGACTTGCAAAGAAAGAAATGTCACGGATGAACTAGGGCCATCTACCGAAAAAAAAAGTAAGTTGTCAATCGAAGTAGCACATAAAACGACCATAAATATTGTTCCCATACCACCAGATTGACAACAGGTGGAATACTTTCTTTGGTTACACCTCCTGAGATTTTCAAAATGTGGTACGTGGTACGTGGAAAAATCTGAGAGAGGACGATATGGGACTATTGATGAGGGGGAAACAAACCCCGAAACCGGTATAGACTCTTCTTGCACTCTCAAATTTGAGAAGAAATTGAGAATGTTTATACATTCTTAATTCATTTACTCTTTTGTTTGAGTATTTAGGAATCTTTCTTGTTGGAGCTTTTACCACGCTGAGCAGATGAGTTGTGAATTATTTAAAATTCTCTCATCTTAATTTTCTCGGATCCTGTATGATTTATAAATTTTGAAAATCTCAGGTGTAACCAAAGAAAGTATTCCACCTGTTGTCAATCTGGTGGTGTGGAGGCGATATTTATTTTCGTTTTCTGTGCTACTTCGATTGATCACTTACTTTGTTTTTCGGTAGATGGCCCTAGTTCATCCGTGACATTTCTTTCTTTGCAATTCGAAAAGGCCCAAAGTGTGGTACGTGGAAGGATATGTGAGAGGAGGATATGTGACTACTATTGAGGAGGAAACAACCCCTGAAACCGGTATAGACTCTTCCTGCACTCTCAGATTTGACCATAGTATTATGCAGCTGCTGCATTTTCGTGTTGCAAAAAAATTGAGAATGTTTATACATTTTTAATTCATTTACTCTTTTGTTTAAGTATTAAGGAATCTTTCTTGTTGGAACTTTTACCACGCTTAGCAGATGGGTTGTGAATTATTTAAAATTATCTTATCTTAATATCCTCGGCATCCTCTATGATTTATAATTTTTGAAAATCTCTGGAGGTTGTAACCAAAGAAAGTATTCCACCTGCTGTCAATCTGGTGGTATGGAGACGGTATTTATTGTCGTTTTCTGTGCTACTTCGATTGCTAACTTACTTTGTTAAAATATTTATTGTTTTCTTTATGCATATATGCGTGTTGCATACGAATTCGTGGTCAAAAATAGGTGTATCGTATTTTAGTCTTCAGAAGACCTTCAATAAATCTTCAGAAAACTGAAGAAGTGTGATAGAAAATGTGCGGCTAGAGCAACTTAAGAATTATTATGATTTTATAAATGCTTCATTCTTATCCAATGCCAGCATAGCTGCCGTTAAGCCTTATCTTTAGAAAACTACTGAACATTGGCGGATCTACGGAAAAAATAAGAGAATTCCCCCGTAACACGGTCCAGAAATAAAGAAAAAATTGTTGAAACATAAAACTACATTAGCTGACATGAAAACAGACAGACAAATTCAACACCAATAAACTGGATAGTTAGGAAAATTAAGGGAACTTATTGCATATAAGTTATTACCTATATCGTTTATGTAGTGTTTATGTCTTTTATTTGGTGTTTTGGTGTTTGGAGGAACAGTCACAACAAGTGCTGCTAGAATACAAGACATCTTACCTTTAAGATTTTTTAGAAAAGCAATCATCAAATACAAGGAGCTATAGCACAACTACGTTCGATCCAATGTTTTGCACAATAAACCTTATTTCAATTGGCGATCTTCTACCACCATCTACAATTTTATTAACTAACAAATTGTTGTTATTACTGACTACCATGTACTTTGTTTTTTTTTTCCGGTTGAGATCAAGTCCATATTCTCTACTGATATCTGTTATGCGGGACATTATTTTGTTTAAATCCAAAGAATAAATAAATAATATAATTCCTTTATTCAACTTAAATAAGTATATGCATACGTACCTATATTATGATATACCGCAAGCTAACCTTCTTCTTCTTCTTTGAGTGCCTCTCCTATCGGAGATTGGATATCATTAGGGCGATTTTAATTTTATTTACTGCTGTTTTGAAAAATTCGTTAGTGGTACAGCCAAACCACTCTTTCAAATTTCTCATCCAGGACATTCTTCTACGGCCTGGATTTCTTCGGCCTTGGATTTTTCCTTGCATTATATTTTGTAGGAGTATGTACTTTTGTCCTCTCATCAGGTGGCCTAAGTATTTAAGTTTTCTCTTTTTTATATTCAGTAGAACTTCTGGCTCGTTATTTATTCTGCGTATTACTTCTTCATTTGTAATTTTATCCTCCCAACTTATTCTTAGTATACGGCGGTAGCACCACATCTCAAAGCTTTCAAGATTTTTAATATTCCTCTCTTTAAGAGTCCATGACTCAACACCGTAGAGCAAAGTACTGAATACATAACATTTTAACATTCTAGTTCGTAGATGAATACTAATATCACGATTACAAAATAATTTTTTCATTTTTATAAAAGTAGATCTGGCAATTTCAATACGTCTTTTTATCTCGTGATTTTGGTCACCTGTTTCATTGATAAGGGTTCCCAAGTATTTGTATTCGTTTACTTTTTCAAGTTGGGTACCGTTTATTGTGATAATAGTGTCATTTATTGGATTCTTACTGAAGGTCATATATTTGGTTTTTTTGACGTTCATTCTTATGCCGTAGTTATTACATATCTCATTCATACTTTCAACTAGATGTTATAGATCTTCTGCTGCTCTTGCCATTATCACAGTATCGTCAGCATATCGAATGTTATTGATAACTTCTCCATTGACTATTATCCCTTCGTTTGCATATGAGAGAGCTTCTTGGCATATTTGTTCGCTGTAAATATTAAACAAGAGCGGTGACAATATACAACCCTGTCGTACCCCTCTACGTATTTCTATTTCGTCCGATGTTTGGTCTTCTATTTTTATATTAGCTCGCTGATTTCAGTACAGATTTAATATTATTTGTATGTCTCTGGTGTCAATGTTCTTACTCTTCAGGATTTCTTTGAGCTTACTGTGGCGTTCTTTGTCAAAGGCCTTTTCAAAGTCTATAAAGCAGGCGTGTACCTCTTGATTAACATCTAGGCATCTCTGTGTTAGAACGTTCAAGGCAAAGAGAGCATCCCTTGTACCTAATCCTTTTCTGAATCCCATCTGTGTATCGTTAATATCGTTGTCTAGTTTTTGATAGATTCGGTGGTGGATGACTCTAAGAAATATTTTAAGCAGGTGACTCATCAAGGAAATTGTTCGATGATCTGAACATTGCATTGCCTTAGTTTTCTTCGGTATGGTGACAAACGTAGACAGCAACCATTCTTGCGGTATTATACCAGTACTGTATATTGTATTGAATATATGCAACACTATGGTTACGGATTTATCATTCAAAAGCTTCAGCAGTTCTGTAGGGATTTCATCAGGTCCGTTTGCTTTTCCATTTTTAGCGTTTCTTATTGCGTATTCTACTTCTTCTTTCAATATGTCTGGCCCAGTTGCATTGATTATCTGAGTTAAGTTGTTTATATCGTCTTCAAATAATTCATTCAGGTATTCTGTCCATCTTTTTATTTTATTCTCTAGATCTACAATAAGATTTCCATCTTTGTCTTTAAGTTTACCTATTTGGCATCTCTTTTTGTCGTCGTCATATTACAAAATATTTTATAAACATTCTCGTAATTTAACTTGGACTTCGGACTTTGTACACCAAATAAGTTTCTCTGGCAGCATATAAAATCTGCTGAAAACAATTTCATAAATTTTTCTGAATATAAAATACGAAAAGTTTTACTACACTTATATAGCTTTAAATCGCTCGGTAAAGCTTTAGTTTTCTAAAGTTGATGTTTATTTACTATTACAAGTTGAAATTCTTTATGCAACTTTTTTACACTGCTGAGGTTTTTTCATCCGTGAATTTTTCCTGTAAAATAATGTATAACATACATATATTTACATCTAGAAAGTGTTAATAATTTGGATCATTCCATTTCAAATCACTCAATTTTGGAGCAAAAAAAATTTTGGACCTCCGATTTGTCTGAAAATTGTTATATGGCTTCTGCGGGCCGTAAAAATAAGATATTTATGGTCAAAACATCTTCTTCTTTTTTTCTCAAAATGTTATTTTATGCGATTTTATATTTATACAAATTTGCATTTTCTATCGTAAAGTATCAATGGAAAACATAATATTTTAATAGAAGGGACTCAAAAATATCATTATATGGCATTATAACAAGTTACTTTGATTCAAAACAAGCTTTTGATCAAATTTTATAGTATAGAAAACGTTAAAATACCGTTACATACCGTTTTTACATTTTTCTCCATTCCCAAAATACATCATAATTGATTTGGCTGAAAATTTGCCCACAGATACACAAAACATAGGACTTTAAGTGGTGGGAAGGATTTGAATTATATTAGAATACCAAAAAAGTTACATGCAATATTATAGTCAAAAATATAGGCGTCTACTGTAAGTAAAATTCACTCGAAAATATCGACCTCACGACAAAAATTGTTAAAAAGAAATTGTAATATTTGTAAATACGATTTATTTGGAACAATTTCAGTTCCTACCATTTTTGTCGAAAAGTTAAAAATGGCAAAGTTATTGAGCAAAACAGGTTCTCCTTTAAAATCAAGATGGCGGCTAACGTAACGGAGGAATTTATTGGTGATTTTAAATTTAGGCTACTATTGACTCCCCTAAAGATCAGAAAAATAAAATTTTGGGCAGCTCGGCATTCAAGGTCAAATGCTATCCCGACTAGACTAATATATACTTTTGAGTCTGATCCCAGGCAACCAACTGACGTCATATAACGTCGAGGAAACGTCAGTTTTGGTTGAATATATTCACGTATTTGAAAATTACGTCATATAGACGTCTTTTGTAGGTGACTTTAAATACGTAAGATTAATGACGTTAAAGTAACGTTTAAAAAACGTTTTCTTTCCAGACAGTTTAAGTCTGACGTCACAAAATTGGGAGGAGCTTGTTTGTATTACTCCAAACAATTTCGTTAAATAATTTTCATAAGAAATTTCTCATTTATTGTTTACGTGGTTTGTGTCTTGTGTGATAAAATAAGACTTTTCATTTAGATATTTAGTTGAAGAAACGTGTTAATTAAGAGATTTGTATTCGTTTTTGCTCAGTGAGTTAGTTTAATGCAGTATTCTTCTTGACAACTGTTTGAGGTTATGTTTATTTTCTGTTAATGAACTAATTATGTGTTATCGACTTTTATCGAGTAATTTGTTAATAAATTATTTATTAGTTTGTATGTTTTTTCAGTTTTGACACAGTAAGTAGGTATACTTATATAAATAGTGAAAATTCTATAATGCGAGGGCTGGTACAATCATGCAGAATCAATGTTAGATTACTTCTAATGCACAAGCGATCTTAAACAAATAGTAGTATATCTTCATCGACACATGAGACGTAGACCTATAGGTTTCATGTTACCTATTTTTTATACTACCTATTTTGAAACATCTGAAAGAGGTCACTTTTTGAAAGTATTAAAGACGTGAATATTACCGACGTATAAAAGACGTCACCTTTTAGACGTTTTAAAATCGTCACAATTATGACGTCAAATCGATGAGACAAATACACGTGATTTTCAACGTCGATACTACGTCATAGAAACACGTCAATTGGTCATTTTTATGACGTGTTATCTACGTTATAAAAACGTCGTTTGGTTGCCTGGGATATTACTGCATGTAACTTTTTTGGTATTGTAATATAATTCAAATCCTTCTAACCACTTAAAGTCCTATCTTTTGACTATCTGTGGGCAAATTTTCAGCCAAATCGATGATGATGAATTTTGGGAATGGAGGAAAATGTAAAAAACGGTATTTTAACGTTTTTTACACTATAAAATTTGATCAAAAACTTGTTTTGATTCAAAATAACTTGTTATAATGCCATATAATGACATTTTTGGGTCCCTTCTATTAAAATATTATGTTTTTCATTGATACCTTACGACAGAAAATGCAAATTTGTTTAAATAAACACCAAATCACTGTAAAATCGCATAAAATAACATTTTGAGAAAAAAGAAGAAGAAGATTTTTTGACCTTAAATATCTTATTTTTACGTCCCGCAGAAGCTATATACCAATTTTCAGACAAATCGGAGATCCAAAATTTTTTGCCTGAGTGATTTGACATGGAATGTACCATTTAGTTAATTGTGGTTATCATCTATTTACAATCAAGATGCGGTAGAATTAAATAAACCAAGATACATTAAATGCTACTAGGAGAGCTCTAAAATCATAATTTACAATGTATATACCTTTTTAATCCCAAATCATGATTTCCAAAGTTTATACATTGTAAATTATGATTCGGGAGTGCTCCTAGTAAGATTTAACGTGTCTTGGTTTGTTTATTTCTACGGCATCCTTATTGTAAATTTAGTATAGTTGTCTTGTTTTCTCAATTTATGTCAACCTGTGAGGTTGTGAGCTCATACTTATAAGTGGGATCATTGATCACAAACAGGGGGTCACTATAGGAAAAAATAAATCGTTTATGTGGTCTAGCAAAACTCGCCGTAGGAAATACTCTTAAAATTTAGGAACCCTAAAAATAAGGTTGATCAATAATTGCTGAATATTCCCAATACTGACACACGGATATGAATCTTGGACACTAAGACAAGGTGAAAGAAGATATATATTATATAGATACCACTGAAATGTTCTGTTGGAGAAGAATTTCTGTAGATCAACCACAGGAGAAATAATTCAGTTTTAGATACCTTATAAATAAATAAATGTTTGTTCAAAGAAAAGATACAATACATACAAGGGTGATATATTAAAATCATTATAATTCCCTATAAATAAACACAAATACCACGGGAAGCAGAATACTTGTGCAGTGTTTTCACAATTAATACAATTTTTATTACTTAATAATAGGGAAACAAAAAAAACAAAGAATATTACATTGCTATTTCACAAATTAAAAAAAAATAGTTCAATTTCAAAATCTAGAAAAAAAAATGTATCGATGTGTTTAGCAAAAAATAACATAGCAATGGATGAGGAGAAAAATCAGAATTACAACTATGAGCCTAATATCCACCCTCCACACACTTATTTTATTTCTTAATATCAGTTAAATCATGGATAAGTGCCGTATCTGGAATATATTTCTTTAACTTAATTTTAATAGTTATTTATGATATAAGTGTTAAAATAATATTATAATATTATATTATAATATTATAATAATAAAACAGGTAGTGAAATAATAATTGATATATTAAAGTATGAGAATAAACACTGCCAGGGGTAATTGCAGGGTGGATCGAGTAGCTAGTAGCTAGTAGCAGATTTTCATTACAATACAGATTTTTAACCATAAGAATCGCGATATGGCATTCGCGATGAAGGTGGCACATGCGCAGTGACCAATGGCGAGTCAAATACGTACGCTTTGACAATTCTCTATATAGACCAGGGCGCATCTGTAAAAATATTAGTACATTTGGACGTTGAGAGGTGACTCAAATTTTTTTGCAGAAATTTCTTGAAAATAACTCAAATAATAATATCTGAGTTATCCTCCCTCTCAAAAAGGTCCGGAACATTGTTTAAATAATCAAAATGTCAAAAAATGAAGGAAAAATTCGATTTTTGTCTTCGTTTTTTGATTATAACTTTAAAAGTATTCATTTTAGAGAAAAGTTGTACTAACATAAAAGTTGTGTAATTAAATTTTCTACAATATAGAATTGATTAAAAATTTAAAAAATAGTCACCCTTGTTGCAAAATAGCAATAATTGTGAAAAAAACCATACAAAAACAAGTATTCGCATTTTACGTTTTTAAACCATTTATGCTAAACTTAGGACCTTCATATTTTACCCAGAAAATCTTTGTGATACGGTAAAACAATACTGTAAATTTCATCAAGATCGGTTCAATAAATTTTGCAAAATAAATTTTGCAATCCAGCATTCGCAAAAAAATTCATTTTTTCAAACTGTTACAGGACTAAAAATCAAGCAGATAGCAAGTTGAATTTTTTTTGCTTATAGAAGTGTACTGTACCTTTCATATGCAATTTGCAAAATAAAATCGAAAAACCATCACGGCGTCAGGAATTTTTTTAAATAAACATTAATTATTGGTGCTGCGCGCAGCACACCGGATAGTTTGCTCTGATTGGGCATTCCAATGAGCTTTGATAATGAGTGATACATTTTAATTTCTATTACATTTCGTATAAATAAGTAAATTTGTTTATTGCAAAATAAAAACACATACTCTATCCTTTGAAATAACACTTTTTTAGCAAAAATTTTCTTTGTTCAAATATTTTAACTTAGAGAATAAAAGTTTATTATTTTTAAACATATGCAATTGTTTAAACAATATTTCACAAACAATAGTAAAATTAGTTTGATTTTTGTGGAATTAAAATATTAAAATACAACAAAATATAGAGTAAGAAAATAATATATTAGATAAAGATTGGAAGAAATTTTGGTGGCAATCAACTTTATGTGAATCGAACACTGCTGTCCTGCGCGTAGCACCAATAATTAATGTTTATTTAAAAAAATTCCTGACGCCGTGGTAGTTAATCGATTTTAATTTTGCAAATTGAAAATGAAAGGTAGGAACTTATATGCGTAGAAAAAATTTCAACTTGCTATCTGCTTTATTTTCAGTCCTGTAACATTTTGAAAAAATGAATTGTTTTTGCGAAAGCTGGATTGCAAAATTTATTTTGCAAAATATATTGAACCGATTTTAATGAAATTTACAGTATTGTTTTACTGTATCATAAAGTTTTTCTGGGTGAAATATGAAGGTCATAAGTCTAGCATACATGGTTGAAAAACGTAAAATGCGAATACTTGTTTTTGTATGTTTTTTTTTCGCAATTATTCCTATTTTGCAACAAGGGTGACTATTTTTTCAATTTTTAGCAAATTTTTTGTTGTAGGAAATTTAATTACGCAACTTTTATGTCAGTACATCTTTTCTCGGAAATGAATATTTTTTAAGTTATAATCAAAAAACGAAGAAAAAAATCGAATTTTTCCTTCATTTTTTGACATTTTGATTATTTAAACAATGTTCCGGAACTTTTTGCGAGGAAGGATAACTCAAATATTATTATTTGAGTTATTTTCAAGCAATTTCTGCAAAAAAAATTGGGTCACCTCTCAACGTCCATCTCAAAACAGATGGGCCCTGGACTAATATGTAAACAAACTGAAGAATTTAAAAATTAAATATATTTAAGAATTAAGCTTTTTAAAACTTTATACTCAAATTCATTTTTATTGAAATATAAATGTATCAACAAAATAATTAATTTATCCAAGTAACTACTTAATTTGTTTGCGTTACAAAATTAATAAATTTGAATATTTTTTGGTGCGAATGATCATAGAAAAGATCGTGTACCTATACAACTTGCATTTAATTATCATTATGAAGCTCGTATTATATACGAAACTCGCTGCTAGGCGGCTTGTCTCGTATCCGTCATACTCGCTTCATAATGACCATCATTCATAATATACTGCTTCCTAGATTATAACAAGGCATTCGATACGGTGAAACAAAATCCGTTAATAAAACTACTAAGAACAAAGAACATCGATACACGGGATATAAGCATAATAAATAATCTGTATTATGAACAAGAAGCTGTTATAAGAATAAATATTTTAAACACCAATAAAATACAAATCAAAAGAGGCGCTAGACAGGGCTGTGTCTTGTCGCCATCACTGTTTAATGCATACTCAGAAGATATATTCAAAAAAGCATTAGAAGATGAAGTAGCAGGCATACAAATAAATGGCCTACCCATATGTGAAATTAGATACGCCGATGACACAATACTAATAGCAGAAACTATTACAGATCTACAAAGAATTTTAGATAAGGTTGTTGCAACAAGTGAAGAATTTGGTCTGTCACTAAACATAAAGAAAACGAAATTCATGGTTATATCAAAGAAAAATATTAGAAACATCAATCTATACGTAAATAATAAGACGATAGAACGAGTTCGGAATTATAACTATTTAGGGACAAACATTATTGAAACAAACGATTATACCAAAGAAATCCGAATTAGAATAGACAAGGCTAGAAGTGCATTCACTAATATGAAACAAATATTATGTAGTAGAGACCTCAGCCTAAATCTTAGAAAGCGAGTATTAAAATGTTATGTATTTTCTGTTCTTTTGTATGGCGTGGAGACATGGACTCTCAATAAACAATGCCTCAATAGATTGGAAGCATTTAATATGTGGACGTATCAATGAATGCTGAATCTCCTGGACAGACAGAATATCCAATGAGTAAGTACTAAGGAGAATACAGAACAGCAGAGAGATACTGGATTCCATCAAAATAAAAAAACTTTAATACTTGGGTCATATAACACGTGGTGACAGATATGAACTCCTAAAATTATTTATGCAGGGAAAGATTCAAGGAAGGCGCAGCATAGCTAGGAGAAAAATGTCTTGGCTGAGAAATCACAGTGAATGGTTTGGATGCAGCTCAACTGAACTCTTTCGGGCTGTAGTGTCAAAAGTAAGAATAGCAATGATGATTTCCAACCTTCGTTGCGGAGATGGCACGTAAAGAAGAAGACATGATATACTATTTTTATTATTTTTTTAAAAATATTTTTTTACAAATATTTAGGGGTTTGGTTCACTGATACTATTGACCAGAAGAGAGAAATTATGAGGCGGATAGAAATATCAAGACAATCATTTATCAAAATAAAAAAGTTTCTATGCTGCCGACACATAAATCTGAAATTGAGAAAGAGAATGTTAAGGTTCTAGGTTTCCTCCGTTCTGATGTACGGCATGGAAGGTTGGACACTAAAAAAGATAAACATCAAAAACATTGACGCATTCGAGATGTGGTGCTACAGGAGAATGTGCAAAATACCGTGGACAAAGAAGGTAAAAAATCAAGATGTTTTGCTGAAAATGGGGAAGGAATGCTAAGTCATAACAACCCTACAAACGAGAAAACTGAAATCTCTAGGCCACATAATTAGAGGAGAAAAGTACTCCCTATTAAGGCTCATAATCCAAGGAAAATTCTCGGCAAAGAGAAATGTGGGACGTAGGAGGATTTCCTGGTTGCGAAATTTAAGGGAGTGGTACGGGTGCAGTTTAATACAGCTGTTTAAATTTAAAAAATTTAAGATAACTGTGATGGTAGCCAACCTACGATGGAAGACGATACTGCAAGAAGAAGAAAAAGAGTTTTTAATGTCAAATCACTACAATTCTACAGGGCTGCAAATGTTGCTATAAAATTAATAAAATAAACTTATTAATCTTTAAAACTGCCCCATATAATATTGCATAACGTGTCCCTTAAAAGACGAAGTTATAAGCAACTTCCGATATAATCGGAAGTAGCAAATAGATGAAAATATTTTCATTAAATAGTTCACTCTTCAAACCCATTTATTCCAATTTTTATGCAGTTACCTTTAGTTCTCGAGATATTTCTATTTGGCCGTTTATCTGTCACACCCTGTTTTTTCCAAATTTTACCTTAATGTTTTTTTCGTGTCGAATAAATGAGTAATATCGCACAGCCAGCGTTTATCAACAAAACTATGCCAAATGTATAACCTTAAATAAGATTATACCGAACAAATTAGTTAAGAAATTCTAACTTAATACTATTATTTTTAGCAAACTTATCTGCTGTTCCCTATTAGTTTTAATCTACTGTCCATGTTGTTAAGTGTGAAGGATTAGATGCTTTGGGGCGATTACATTTTTACGCAGTTTTCTGGTTGATTCCGTCGGTGTTATCTTTGGAAGCTCTAACAGTCTGCCAGAGTTATCTTACGTTTCGTTTGTTTATTACTTTTTCCCTAATAAAGTTTGGTTTTGTATAACTCGTATTTATTTTTCAAAATCAGTTACAAATAAAAATGTTCTAACTAAGAAGCTTTAAGAGATTAATAATAATTCTGTGATAGCAGGGTAAAAGTTCTTAAGTCAGAAATCATTGTATGGAGAAATACGAGGTTGAATTATTTACACATTTTTTCAGAAATATAACTTTAAAATCGTTACTAAATGTAAGAGTTTAACTGTATAACACTTTTTGTTTATTGTTTATCTACGAGTTACATAGCTAACTAATAGTTCATTTTTTTTAATTAATAAAAAAATGACTTAAGTAATTATGCCCCAATAGTTTATATGACTTTGGTTTTTTAAACCACTGATATCTCATGCGTATTATTACTCACAATATCATGATTAGAAAATGGCATCTGTTGTCGTTAATTCTTATATTACATATTAAAAGTAAATAACAAATTTATTATATAGTAAATATTGAATGAAATCATCGAAACTAAACAGTTTTGATTAAAATAAAGATTATCCTAAAAAGAAGAAATACTCATCATCAGAGGTGACGCTATCCGTTGTTCTAGACCCACGAACTTTTAGGTTTTTATAATAGTTATGGAACAGTGGATTAATTATTATATGCAAAATGCTGATTAAGTCTGCTTTCTTCTCTTTACTTATAGGTAAACACTCAGTGTACTGAATTGCTGGCTTTAAATCAGGAAGATTCTGTCCTCTCCTTAGAAATGATATTTTTTTAAAAGGCTTATCTGATTCTAGAGACCTTTTACAACAGAGTACACATATTTTCTTCTTTCAAAGATCGCATTCATTGTAAATCGTGCCACACAAATTTATTATTCTCGTCATCTTTTGTTTTTAATTTCAATACTTTCGCATATGTATGTATACACCGTTCTTAGGCGTCAACGCCCTTCGGTAGGGATCTATGGAGGAGTATCACCAAGCCGGAAGCCCTTATCCCTTCCCGTACCGCTCCTCCATAGGTCGATCAGACGCCAGTTTATTCCAGACCAAGCCGTAGACTCTATTGAGTTTTATACTACGGCGTTGGCCTTTTATAAATTTCATGACCTAGCTGAGGCTCGAACCAGCGACCGCAAATCGCAAATCCACTAAACTTGTCGATCGACTGAGCCCCAGCTAACTGGACCGTCAAGACCGACAATATTCGCATATAATTGCTTAAAATTTAGGAAATCTGGTTGGTCCATATCTACCACAATATATTTCGGTCCCATTGATCGGATTAACTGAGACCAGTCACGTGGATGATGAATATCCATGGAGGTCTTCTTTTTAGTCTTTTCTATATTGGCATGCACTATGTCACACTCCGTATGTGAATGTCCACTTATCATAAATTTGTGATCTATAGACTGCAAAGTAGAAGAGTTTTGTAAAGCTGAAAAACACATCGCAGCTATAATATGTGAATTTCTGTTTTGACCTGTACCGGTGTCCCAATAAGAATGGCTCTCGGACATATCTCAAGAACCGTTTATAGTACATCTTTGGGAAAAAATTTTTATAACAAAAGTTGTCTCGGCAAAAGCCTGGAAATTATTTTCATAATTGTAGGTTCACCGCTAGAGGGCGTCATTGAATATCAAAAATTAAAAAATCTAAATTTTACCAAATTCTTCATAAAATTCTACGCATATTTCATTTCACAAGTTTAAGTCTACCTTTGCAAATAAGAGGTATTGGTGAGTGGGAACCTTGTTATGAAAAAATGGCTGTAAGTCTGGTTCTGCTAAATCGAATTTTGCAAACTTGGTCTTGTTGAAAATAGATCTTTTTCGTCAATATAAGAGTTATAATTTCGAATCAGCCTAATAAGTAGAGCTCGGGAAATATGCACTTAAAAAACCCTAAAATATGCATGCAAATATGCACAAAAAACAATAATTGAAATATGCACTAAAATATGCTTTTGTGCATTTAATGCATAAAAATAAAAAACTTAGCAATCTGTGTATTGAAAATATTTAATTTATTTTATGCTACACTCACAAAAATATTTACTGAAATTTCTACAACATTATATTCATGTATTTTTTATATTCATCATCATCATCATTCTTTATTATATTGTTATTAAATGGTATGAAAACTATATATTTATTATTAAAAAATGTTTTTCTAAATTTTCTAGAGAAAAAGTGTGCCGTCTATCTGATAATAATTGTTTATACGCAGAAAAACCTCTTTCTATTTCATCCCTGTTGAGCTGGCCCCCCACCTTGTAGAGTTTAAAATACAAATAGCGCTAAATTACGAGCTATTTATGAGATTTCATAATATATCGTAGTTTAAAAATCTCGGGCTCGTTACACTGGGCAGAAATTTAATATTTTTGTGAGGGCTGACGCAGCCCCCCTCCCACTACTTAAAAATAGAGATATTGAATTGATCTTTGCGGCGAAATTACGAGCTATTTATGGGCTTTCGAAATGATATAGTTTAGATTTTTGAGCTTTTCCCCTTTAACCTCGAACAACACTTTAATTGATTCAACTCAAGTGAAAAATGTCGAGAAAAATTAAAATCTAGGATATAAGTCGTACAGATAGCGTATAAATTCTAAGAATAAACTTTTAAAATACGCGCATCTCGATTTTTGAGCTACACCCCTTCGTAAGAAAACCTCTCCATCTTCCCGACTTGAGAGAGAATTGTATTTATAATTAAAAAAAAAAAGAATGTGTGTGTACTTTGTACGCATGTAAGAAGTTATACTTCTATTATATGATTTATTAAAAATAAATATACTTTAAACAGTTTGTTTTATTTTTTTTAAACACCAAACTAATTTTGTGCTTACCGTTTTCAAAAAAATTAAATAAAGTATAGCATTGCACTGGATTCGAACTCAAGACATCTCGATCTCTGGCCGAATCCTATACCAAATACGCTACGAGGACTGTGTCTGTATCAGTTCGGACGTACCTATTGACAATTCACGGTAACAAACAGACGAGGTGAATAAATATACAATAAAATGTTTTAATAATACTCATCTTACTCCCGAGGAAGGCAAATCCAAAGACACAAAAATTATAAAAAATATATTATTACTAAAAGCACTAATATATTCTTTTCACGCCTTTTCTTTCACTGATATATTTATACATAACTATAAAGATTAAGCAAATAAACGCCATACCCTCTGTGTGCGCATGCGCGCAGTATTATGAAACTTTATTCTCAATCGCGCCTAAAGAAATATAACTTCAAAAATTAATTATTTTGTGACTACATAATTACTATTTATTTATGAGCTTGCAAAATATGCACATTTCGATTATCGAATTGCAATGTGTCGTCACTGAAGCTAAAAATCAACTATTACCTTCTATTTCAGTCAACCACCATAGATTTTCACGAAAATTGGTGAATGGTTAGACGATACCTCACTAAATAAGAGTGAAATAGTGCCAACTTGCGCTTTTACCCTGGGGGTGGATGCTACCCCCTTTTCGGGGATAACAATTACTTTATTTAATTATAATAAGAATATTCAAATAAATAATTAAAAATAATAACGAAAGCCTTAAATACAATCAAAACCAGAAAATTGGAATATCTCGGACATATTACATGTGGAGAGGGATACAACTTGCTACAACCCATTATGCAGGGAAGGATTCAAGGAAAAAGAGGCATAAGGAGACGCAGAATATCGTGGATGCGCAACCTGAGAGAATGGTACGGATGTATATCAAACGAAATTTTCAGAACAGCCGTTTTCAAAGTCCAAATAGCTATGATGATTGTCGACCTCCATCGTGGAGATGGCACTTAAAGAAGAAGAAAAATTACCTCACAAATAGATAAAGAGACAAATTCTAAGGAAAATTTGTTATATGTGTAAAGTTATTAAAATACATAAATCAATACTTTTTCAGTTATCAAGGATCAAAGATTTTGATTTTTCGTGAAAAAATGCATGTTTTAAAGCGATTTTTGATAACTAGCTAAAAATATGCGCTTTTAATAAATGCATATGCACTTATAAAATGTATCCAAAATATGCAAGTATGCACTTAATATGCATTTTGCATATTTCCCGAGCTCTACTAATAAGTAATTTGCCAGCTAGGAGGCGTTATTTAATTTATTTCAGAAATCTAGTTTTCTTTGGAAAATATTAAATACAAGTATGCATTTTTAATCCTGTATTATAAAATTAGATTAAATTAGCAATAGAGTAGCGAAAACCGCATGTCGATACCTTTTTTCTATCTCGAGATATCTTAAGAAACGTAAATTTTAAACATAACTGTTACCGTCACCGGTAAACTGAGTTAAGGAAAAGTAGTGTGCTACGGAAAATACAAAGGAACATTTTCCAGATGTTAACGTTTATAAATATTATTAATTAAAACAACAATAAGACAAACAACACAAAATATAACAAAGAAATAAACACAGCTACTTAGTGGCGACCTAAATGTTCAAATTGTTGCCCATCATTTTCGATGCAAGCATTTACTACATTACTCGAGAAAATATTTCGAGAGCAGAAATTGAGACTGCTATTCAATCTACTCTAGAAAGAGCAAATGCTTGCATCGAAAATGATGGGCAACAATTTGAACATTTAGGTCATCACTAAATAGTTGTTTTTATTTCTTTGTTATATTTTATAGTGTTGTTTGTCCTATTTTTGCTTTAATTATAGAGCTTTTCAGCACTTCTTATTTGTTTCGAGCCTCTGTCATAATATCGTATAATTCGTGTGTAATATTAATGTACCACATATGACAGAGGTTCGAAAGAAATGAGAAGCGTTGGAAAGCCCTATTATATACGTGGATATCTGTAAAATGTTTCTTTGTTTTTTTCATAGCACACTACTTTTCCTTAACTTCATTTACCGGTGACAGTAACAGTTACGTTTTTAAATTTACACGTTTCGTAAGATATCTCAAAATAGGAGAAAGGTATCAACATGCGGTTTTCGCTATCCTGTTGCTAATTTGGTCTAATTTTGTAATATAGGATTAGAAATGCATACTTGTATTTAATATTTTCCAAAGAAAACTAGATTTTTGAAAAAAAAAATAAATAACGCCTCATAGCTGGCATATTACTTAGTAAGCTGGTTCGAAATTACAACTTTTACATTGACGAAAAGGAGCTGTTTTCAAGAAGACCAAGTTTGCAAAATTCGATTTAGCAGAAGCGGACTTATAGCCATTTTTTCATAACAAAGTTCCCCCACTCACCCCCACCTCTTATTTGAAAAGGAAGACTTGAACTTGTGAAATCAAATATGCGCAGAATTTTATGAAGAATACGATGATCGGATTTCCAGTGCACTTTCATTAGGGAAATTTTGTAAAATTTAGATTTTTTAATTTTTGATATTCAATTACGCCCTCTAGCGGTGAACCTAAAATTATGAAAATAATTTCCAGGCTTTTCCCGAGACAACTTTTGTCATAAATGTTTTTTTCTCAAAGCTGTACCATAAACGGTTCCTGAGATATGGCCGAGAGCCATTCTTATTGGGACACCCGGTACATGTGTCATAATACATGATCAAATGGTTATATCTGATAACACTTGGGAAATATATTTACGCATGAACCAATCTGGTTACCACCTCGTCCTGCGATTGTTTCATTTCACATAAAATTCCAAGCTACTTCTGTGTCACCTTCATGGACTGTTAAATTATATACAGCCCGTTGACGTTTATAAAATATTATAAATGAATGTAGATAAGGAGTTTGTAAGACTTGTTGCAAATCAAAGGTTACCATTTTAATTAAAAGGTTTTTTATTGCGTCATTTTTATCCTTTGAGTTTTCTTCAAAATGTTTGTCAGCGACAGTTTTATGAGTGTTCCATTCAATTGCTAGATTTTGTTTTTCTTCTTCATCTTAAAATAATTTCACTTTTAGCTTGAATGTATCGCACGTGTTGCATGTATCATTATAGGGCACTTTGAAACTTAAATTCATTTCCTTAAAAATATTCTTATACACATTGTATGATACTGGGTGGTCCGTTACTGATTCTTTGTAAAATGAATACATTATAGAAATATTTAAATGAGATGGAAGATACTTTTTTTCAGTATATCTTCTGCTGTAATGGCTTTTATATCTTGGGAACGAATTTATATGATTGATGATTAAAATTTTATCTTTTCTTTCGTGCGTATGTGATGCTATTTTAGGGTTGCCAGCAATTTAAAACCGGGTATAACTTCCTAAACTGACATATGAACTTTTGCTCAAAAAATTTTATAAGCGAATAAGTTCTTATGTCACTAAGGTTGTTTTACCCAAATACAAACAAACAATATTAGACTTATGTTATTATTTCCTCCAATTATATTGTAGAAATGAATCGTTATATAGGACTTTTTTACCCACAAATATAGATAGCCACCTATCCGTTGGTCCATTAAACTGAAAATGGCCAAAACTTGACTTAAGAACTTTTATCCTGCTGCCACAGAATTTTTGATGAACAATAATTATACATTTTCTAATGAAAGAGTTAATTCTGACCGAACTCACATAACGGTTGCACCTCGTAGATTTGTTCAATGGGGAAGCTAGGACAAATAATCTCCGGACAAATAACCCCGGACAAAAAATCCCCGCAAATTATCGCTGGACAAATAATCCACGGACAAAAAATCCCCACAAAAAACCACGGACAAATAATCCCCACAAATTTTTTTGGATATAATATCCCCACAAAAAATCCCAGACAAAAAATCCCCAAGAAATATTTGCTGTCGAGTAGTCCTCTAAAAGTTTTCCTGAAATTTTAACTTAATTTCGAATTCCAATTCCACGCTGAAAACTTTAAATTATATATGACAAAAAGTGTGAGTTTTTTCAAAAATCGTGGAAAATATGGAGAATGAGCTAAGGCCCCGTTTTCATGGCAGGTGCTTAAGGCGCGATTACAACTACATATATTTTACTTGAGACCGTTCACATTACAACGCGAGTCTTAGTGACCTAAAACGCGCGTTAGCAAAGCGCGTTAAGCGCCTGTCATGAAAACGGGACCTTAGCTCATTCACCATATCTTCCACGATTTTTGAAAAAACTCACACTCTTTTGTCATGTAAAATTTGAAGTTTCAGCATGGAATTGGAATTTCGAAATTTGTTAAAATTTCGGGAAAAATTTTACGAGATCTATTTGGCAGCAAATATTTCTTGGGGAATTTTTATCCGGGATTTTTTTGTGGGGATATTTCGTCCAAAAAAATTTGTGGGGAATATTTGTCCGGGCTGTTTTGTGGGGATTTTTTGTCCGGGGATTATTTGTCCAGGAACTTTTTGTCAGGGGATTTTTGTCCAGGGATAATTTGTGAGGATTTTTGTTCGGGATTATTTGTCCGGGGATTATTTGTCCGGACCCCTCGATGAGGTCGAGAGGCTTCTCGGCACTCGACAGTGGTGGCTGCTACTATTTAGAATCTTATATAGATAGATTATATAGATGCAAGACCATGTGATAGCTGGAGATGGGCAGAAATTTTCAGAAGGAACTTATTTAATATAGAAGCACGCTAATATTTAGGAGTTCGTTACTGCATAAGATAAATTCAATCTGAAAAGTTGTATAAAAAAATCTTATACCGTGAGTTCTGTTTTAACTGTAACTCGCTACAGTTGATGTCAGGTGTGCAAAAATATAAAGTAAGTTAGTGACTTTTTGAAAAGACTTTTTAACTTTGTTAATCGGGAATAATCGGAGTGCGCGTTAATTGTTCGGTATTCGACCATGTGTAACCAGTAATGGTCCAGTTGGTAAAAAGAGAGCACCAGTACAATGTTGGTAGTCCTATGGAAAGAGTAGCAATCGAAATTGCGGGTACATTTTCCGAAATGGATAATGGAAATAAATATATCCTGGTAGTCATAGATCGAGTCCTATGCGATACTAAATCAAGAAGCTGTTTCTTGGTGTCGATAAGACCAAGACGACACACCTGCACCCTGAATTAGATGGAATGGACGAGATGGACCGAACGATGCGTAAACACATGTCCAAAGTTTTATTGGAGCATCAAAGAGATTAGAGCCAGCACATTCACTTATTCTTAATGGCCTACCGCTCGGCCATGAATGAAACTACAGGTCAGATCCCAACCTGCCTGATGTTGGATCGTGAAGTTCGTTTGTCCTGTGACCTAGGGTTTGGCTTCCGAAAAACATGTTGCAGGCGAAGAATTATGTCGATCGCCTGAAGTTACGAATGAATAAAATTCATGAACTTGTCTGACAACACATCCAGATAACCAGTGACAGAATGAAAGATCAAATTGTGATTCTCGACGAAAGAATGAAAGTTTCGAAGTAGGTGATCTTGTCTAGCTTTATAATCAACGTCGTCGAGGCTTGTCTCCTAACCTACATAGACAACCCAAGTAGCACAATAAAAACAGTTTAGTTTTATTTAAGGTTTATAAAGGTTTTATTGTGGTAAATAAGAAGATAATGGTTTTAAAGTTACCTTGTAGATATACTGCCAGAACTTTAAAACTGTTAAGCATTTGTCACTAGTTTTAAAGTATCTAATAAGAATATCAAATAAGACTAATTAATCTTAATAGATAACTTGTCTTATTGTGGTTTTAAAATGGTTTATTCTCAGTTCATTTTAAAACTAATCAGTTTTATGAAGAACTTTCGGACTATTTGGTTTTATAAGGTTCTATTTTGTGACCTTTTAGTTTTATTGCAATTTTAAAGATTCTCCTAATATGACTAATAAAACCTATTATTAAAAATACTTGACCTCAAGGCTATTATGTCAGTAAATCATATGCCTTAAAACTATTTTCTTAGTTTTCTTTAACGTTGCTTTCTTAAAAGCAATTTTTAGGCTATATTTAAACCAAACGCTCTTAACTAAATCAATTTGGTTATCGTAAAGGCAAAACTATGCTTCTTGTTAGAAACAATAAAACTAAACTCATCCCCTCTTCTTTCATGTCCAAAATAGTCGGCCATTTGTTTTAGAGCGAAACAGTGGTATAGTTTGTTGTAAAAAGTGGAAGTACCGTTAGTATGGAAGAAATAAGTCACAAGTACTTAAAATATAAAAGAACTGGTCATTTTAAAAGAAAAATACAACACACACAGCACTTCGAGGCCTCGATTTTAGGTTAGATTCACATTAAAACCGAGTGGCATTATTGACAGCAGCATTAAAACTAAACAGTTTTAATTCCAAGGCAACTTTGTTTTCATGTAGGATATATGCTCTTGGAAAGGTATAAAATAAAACCATTTGATCTTAACAATTATTTGTCGATCGACCAAATAGTTTTATTTGGATTTCGGCCATATTGCTTTCTGGATGAAAGCCATGATAGATCAATTTACTTGATATTTTCACTGTAAGTAGGGTATAGCTCAAGAAACAAAGTCTGCTCTATATCCAATGGCGCGTTTACCTTGGGGGTGGTTTCCACCTCTTCTAGAGGGTGAAAAAATTTTTGGTCAAAATAACAACGGAAGTGGTTAGAGAACCTAATTCTAAGTAAAACTGTTCTAATTTTTTTAAACTCAATACTTTTTGAAAATTTGCCATTTTATTGAAAAATGACACTCTTTCGGACGGTTTTTTGCGAATACCTTAAACATTATGGATCTAACGCAAACACTACAAAAATCATTTTTGTAGCTTATGAAAAATCAAAGAGATTCATTTCTTCATAAATTTTCTAGTTGTTAAAAAAACAAAATTGGTACCTTAAAAAATACTACATTTGTGCCCTATAAATTTTTTTCGTATATCTTGTCAGTTTCATTGTTACATGGAGAAAAAGGTTTTTTACACCTACCTCTACCGAAAGTATACTTTTCCGGCCTGATTGTAGGGAGCTAACTCGTACTTTTCCTCCCTAGGAAGTAAAAGTGACGGCATGGTATGTCATTGATGAAATAACTTATTTGAAGCCCTATACAATATTCTATTATCTATTACGTAAGTATCTATACATTTTAGCGTTTATCTACAGAACACCCTGTATTTTGCAGAATGGAAAAAACAGTAAATTGTTGTTTGCTTTAACAATGTTTACATTAATAATTTGACTTATATTTGACAGTTGACAGTTCTGCTGTACCTACTTGTTAGTTTTAGTTTTCTAATAAATTGTGTTATAATAATTTCTAATAAATTTACATAAATAAATTATTTAGAAATGAAAAAATTACTTGTTATTTGAGGAAGGTGGAAAAATCATATGTATAACATGGGAGTAAAGTGCCTTTTCCTCCGCCTGCATTTCTTTTCCGAAAGTTGAACTTTCCCGCACGGCTTGCGGTAAATTAGAGTACCTTTTAATATGACATTATAATATAATACATGCAATAAACTAATATTTAGATATTATTTACTAATTTATTTCAAATTTATCTTATTGTGTTCATGTTTTAATGAAATTAACGCGATTATTTCATTCATAGGAGATTCTGACCAATAGAAAGCTACAGAAATCTGAGTTAAATCGATAATTGTTGATAATTGCCCGTCGTTAAGTATATTACGTCAGATGCCCTTCGTTGCTACGAAAAAATACATTTAGTGACATTAATAACAATTAATGTTTTAAAAATTATAAAAGTGATGACTTTTAATCGTCAAATATTTATAAAAACTTTATGTTTAATTGTACTAATTTGTACTTACATAAATAAATTACAATAAAATTTTAGTTTTGAACAGTTTTGTTCATGAAATAATCGCAACAAATTGCACTCGAACTCTAAAATTAATATAGAATTTTAGAGCTCTTGTCCAATTACTACTGATAATTTGTTGAAATAGAATTATTATTTTGACATAATATTCAAAAGTCACATCAGAAGGCAACAATGGTTTTGCATTGTCGTCATAGAAACCAATATCGTCGTCATGGTAACCAATTTTATTGAAAGTTTGGTTTTGACAACCTTGTCAAAGAACTTGTTAATTTGTGTATTTTCACTCATAAATAAAAATTGATATAACTCTATTTGTTGTGGCTTTTTTCCAAACGTACGGCCCTAGAGAAAATATTGTTCCAACCTCTTGAGGAAACTGTCTTTCCCGGACTCGACGGCTTGCCCGAACGTACGGGAAAGTATCACTTTCCACACTAGTTAGGAAAATAACTACTTAAGAAAATTTAAAAATCCGCTCTATAATTTGATCTTATTTTTTTTAATAAACCATTCATTTTAAATCCCGCCAACTTTTTGGACATAAAAATAGCACTATGATAAAAGGTATTTTACAAAGAGAACGTTCCATTTAAATTTTGGTGGATGAGTTAAATATACATACTTCGCATTTTATCTTAAAATAATTTAGTCACCAATTTTTTTTGCAGCGTATCTCACTTAGTTTGAATGTATTCGATATTTTTAACAGTGCTCATTTTAAAGGTGTTTTCAAGCACTACAAAAGGTATTCGTAGCATTATACCCTTAAAATCGGCCATGTCTCTGTTATTTTAAGTTGAATACACCGATTTGAGAATGCACCAAAAAAATCTCTTTTCACCTACCATATCTATTTTTTTATAAAAACTAGAAGATTTTTGAAGGTACCGCTTTATCTAATTTTTTATAAGCTACAAATATGTTTTATGTACTTAGTTTTTTTCGTTAGATGCATAATTTTGAAGGTATTTCCTAAAAACCGTCCGAAAAGGTGACGTTTTTCAACGAAAATGACAAATTTTCAACCACGAATAAGAATTGAGTTTTCAAAAAAATATTATATGACAGTTTTCGCTTAGAACTAGGTTTTCTAGCAACTTCCGTGGTTATTTTGACCAAAAAATTTTCCACCCCCGAGGAGGGGTCAGAACCACCCCCAAGATAAAAGCGCACATCGGCATAGGGTAGACTTTGAATTAGGAGATAAGCAGATGCTATTTCCATAATTTCATTAAAAACCATGCAATAGGGTATAATTTGGAGGTAATCCTGTTTTTGCTCTCATTGACCGGCGTAATATATCGATGGGTTTTTGACAAAACATCGTAACCAACAAAACGCACATTTTACAGGAGACGAATTTTTCTTCTACCGACTTTTTGGTTAATATAATTAAAATTTTGAAACTGTGATAAATTAGTACATAAAAAATATTAATTTACGAAGAAGAAAAACTATAATATAACATCCTTTTATTAAATTATGTAACATACGATACTTTGTCAGACCTTGTCTGTGTAAATTTTAGTTGAAGCTTGTCGCTTAAGATAAACATACGATAGTTTCAAGATATCAATCTATAAATGAATATTCATAAATAACGTAAGTATCTTAACAGAAAAAATATTATTAATAATAAAAATCGACAAAGAAAAATAAAATTTAATACGTATATTAATCTGTGACACTATACTGAATGATGTACTATTCAAAAAAATCTCATAAATCTAATTCAAATGATACGACGTCCCAAAAAATGTAATTTTTGAGAACTTCGTAGTTTTACAGAATAACTATCATCTTAAGAGGGTATTACTCAAGTTTGAACAGATTATACAATTTTATAGATGTTTTTTAAAGCTTAAGATGTAATCTTTAATATGCACTAAACTATTTTGCTTTAGACATGAAATAAAAACTTCTTTTTGAGAAAATTAAGAAAGATAAAAAAAATGTCAAGACCATTAGACGTTAGAATAAATGAACATCAATCTTATATTAAAAATAGAGAATTTGAGAGATCTCAAATATGTCAACACGCATGGGATAATGAACATAGAGTTCAGTGGAGAGATTCAAGTATAGTCCTGAAAGAATCAGATAGTAAAAAGAGAAAAATCAAAGAAGCGGCTCTAATTATGCTAAATGAAACCAATTGTGTCGCAAATTCCTCGGTAGAATGCAGTAGGATGTGGTTACCCATACTGAAAGAGGAAGTCAATAGAAAGAAAATACCAAGATTAGTAAGTCAATAATATCGAGCTAGTACATATTTTATATTTTAGTATTACTTATATATCTAGTATTATTAATATTATTTATAATTTAAACATGTTACAAGTCAGAATTTGGTATTATTTTTTGAGAGTAAATTAATGTAAGACCAAATACTTACGATGTCGGGATAGTATCACAGGGTTTTTCCTGGTTTTCCCTTGTGATTTACTATGAAGTCTCTAACGCGAGAATTTTACTGTCGTTGCATTTGGTTGTCTTTTTAAAGACATATCACATGCTATAATTTTTTATGACGGATATTCTTGAGTTGGGGTTGATTACATGTAATCGAATGAACTATCTTTCAGTAAGTCGTCCCAGGAACGCAACTCATAAATATTGGCAATATCATTTTAAAGTCTTCTACTTTAAAATGTATAATATATGTCTGAATTGCCAATATAAATGAGTGAGATTAAATAAATTATTAGAAGAATTTTTTTGCTTAGCAACAACACTTTTGTTTATTTTAGTAATATTTTGTATTTTGACAACGGCACCCGATTTGGGCGTCGAAACGTTAATACAATTATTTTTTCATTTTAATTGTGGCTTATTTCCCATATAAATAATTAATCAAAAAAAATGTAATACAATAATCCAAAAATATCAGTTAAAAAACTGTTTGAACAAAGTCATCAAAACCTTTTTCTGTACAACTTACTTAAAATACATTTAATAAAAAGTTTTTTTTGAGCTCTTATACAGTATGTCTGCGTAACTTGGAACCTATTGATAACTTTTTATTATCAGTTTAAAAAAAACTATCAGATATTAAATTTTATTAACTTCATACGAGGTATGTCAAAAAATATGAATCTTGTTCAAGAGTAAAGTAGCTTTATCAATATCGAAAATTGTTAATAAAAAAGTTGTTTGGAATTAAAAACTATGTTTCAATATTCGTCCTATATTGACTCCCTACAGTTGTTTCAGGTTTCAGTGAACTTACTACAAGTTGATATATTTTTGTTGCAAATATAATATTTATGATATTTGCACAAGAACAACTAAAAAACATAGGTTATATCATTACCAAATTAGTAAATAAGACTTAAAATTCTATTAAAAAGACAATAAACCATAAAAACAAGTATTAAAAACTTACCGTATCTATTGAATAAGAGGATTTATCAAAACTACCACTATTTTCGTTTTAAATTGTTCTAGCGAAATACAAAAATTTGCACTGACTGAGTTCTAACACATTTAAGATAACACTGAGTAAGAGTAATCCTCCTACCTAACGGTCATTTTGGTCATTGAATCTTATCGTAAGCGGCAAAACATGCAAACGTAACCGACAAGATTTATGGCGCTTACTATAATCTGTCGGTACTACCTTGCCGTTTACAGGCACAAAATGAGCTTGGAATGCGGTGGTTACGATAAAAATTAAATTCAATTTAAGACACTTAGGATGTTATTATGGGAAAAATAATTTTGAATTAGTTGTAAACTATCGTAAGGAACCATTTAAGATAAAAATCCCATTTTCGGAAAATTGATGCTTACGATGTTTTGTCAAAATCCCGTCGATATGCTCTTTTTAAGAAATGGCAACTAGGGTGACAAGGTAACAGAATAATAGAATGACAACACTACCTGAGCCTCACAACCAGACTTAGAACCTTTGGATGTGGCAAGGGGCATTCTGGTTTTTGCAGAAAAAGTTGTGTGATAGCTTTAACTCCTTTTTAAATAGTTCGTGAATGTTAATGGGTACACGACAATTAGACCGAAATCATTAGACCGAAAGCAGTAGACCAAACTCATTAGACCGAAAAGCACTTTACCGAAACCTCACTAGACCGAACAGCATTAGACCGAAATGGTAAATAAATTTAAAAAGTTTGCAGTAAATTATGCTAATATTTTGTATGTCTGTCTTTTTGTTTATTGTATTTTTTTGTAATTTGTAAATTGTTACTCTGTACAGTCTGATATGAAATAATTTTTATCCGTTAAACAAATTAGTGAAGGTAAAAATAAATTAAGGGTAGAGTGACGTTAACACCACTTTAACTGTTTATAATATCCATCCAAATAACATTTAGTTGTAATTACATTAGTCTTACCTCTATTACTGCGACAAGTAAAAAGAACTGCTTTTCGGTCTTCTGCTGTTCGGTCTAGTGAGGTTTCGGTAAAGTGCTTTTGGTCTACTGCTTTGGGTCTAATGATTTCGGTCTCTTTACAGTAAACCATGTTAATGTCTTGCAGAGTGTTTGCGCCATCTGATGTCTTTACTGAGGATAAATTCTTAGTAAGTATGAATAATATAGTCTTTGCGTTTAAAAAAAGATAAGATAAGGTTTTTCCAATTGGGATTTCTTCCCATACCAGCCTCACTAGTCTTTTGTCAGTATGTCTTCTGAAGTGTCCTGCTCATTGGAGTTGTCTAGACTTTATTTATTTATTATGTTAGCGTCTGGATACAGTTCTTCGATCTCCTTGTTAGTTCTTATCATATATTGTCCCGCAGCTTCATGAGTCACAGGTCCAAAGATCTTCCTTAGGATTTTTATCTCCCAAACACACAGTCACTCTTCGTTTGTCTTTGTTACCGTCCACGTTTCGCTACCATACATCAATACGGATCATATGATTGTTTTCTATAGTTGTATATTTGTATGTCTTGTTAATTGTTTCGATTTATAAGGTTCTGAAGGGTATAAAGGCATCTGCTGCCGGCTTGTTTCCGATTGTATATTTTTTGTGATCCATTTTTGTCTTCAATTATTGTTGTTCCAAGATACTTAAATTCTCTAACGCACTCGTAAGTTAAAGTCATCGATTGTGATATTTTGTCCGAGTCTTAGTTTTATTTTCATTAATTATGAGTCCCATCTCCTCTGCTTCTTTTTGAAACCTGACAAAAGTCTCCTTCGTCCTTAACCTGGTGTTTCCTTTTAGATGAATATCTTCTGAAATTGCCAACAGTAAGTTTGGTCCTTCTGGATGAAATACTGCAGCTGGTTTTTCGATTATTGCACTTATTATTATATGTTAAGGAGCCACGTTGAAGAGATGTGGTGAAAGGACATCCACCTGTTCTAGTCCATGGTTTATTTCAAATATCTCCGAGTATTGTTGTCCAACTCTCACCTCACATCGTAGCCGTTCTGTACCGGGTGTCCCAATAAGAATGGCTCTCGGCCATATCTGAGGAACCGTTTATAGTACAGCTTTGGGAAAAAAAAATTATAACAAAAGTTGCCTCGAGAAAAGCCTGGAAATTATTTTCATAATTGTAAGTCCACCGCTAGAGGGCGTAATTGAATATCAAAAATTAAAAAATAGAAATTTTACAAAATTTGCCTAATGAAAGGGCACTGGAAATCCGGTTATCGTATTCCTCATAAAATTCTGTGCATATTTTATTCACAAGTTTAAGTCTACCTGTGCAAATAAGAGGTGGGGGTGAGTGGGAACCTTGTTATGAAAAAATCGCTGTAAGTCCGGTTCTGCTTAATCGATTTTTGCAAACTTGGTCTTGTTGAAAACAGCTCTTTTTCGTCAATGTAATAGTTATAATTTTAAAGCAGCCTATTACGTAATATGCGGCTAGCAGGCGCTATTTTTTTTTTCTTTTTAGAAATCTAGTTTTCTTTGGAAAATATTAAATACAAGTATGTATTTTTTCCTGTATTACAAAATAAGACCAAATAAACAACAGAATACCGAAAACCGCATGTCTATACCTTTTTTCTATCTCGACATATCTTAAGAAACGTGAAAATTTTAAACATAACTGTTGCTGTCATATAAGTGGAAATATATAGAAGCAAGTAATGTGCTATGAAAAAAAAAGAAATATTTTCCAGATGTCACCGTATATAATAAATCAAAACAAAATATGAAAAACTCTACTACTGGGGTGACGTCTTTGGGGATATTTCATTGCATATATTCTAGCCGCAACAGTTGCATTTCTCATGCATTCAAAGAATGTGGCTATCATGTCAAATGCTTCTTAGTTTGTAAGAATCATCTTAAATTTCACTCTGTATAAATTTTATATAAAATTTAATAGAACCAAAACCGCAACAAACCATCAATGAACAAATTTTTATGTTTTACTGATTGGACACATAATTTGACAAATGATGACTTTTTGAAGTTAATACTTCTAATAGTTCTATTTTTTTCTATAGCACACTACTTGTTTCCAATTTGACTTCCATAACTTAGTTTACCGGTAACAATAACAGTTATGTATTTATCTTAGTTGGGAATAGGGATAATTGATATTAAAATGTAATGAAATAAAAATTTGTGTAGAAAATCTGACGTTTTTACATTTTCTACGACTTATCGAAAGAAAAGCAAATGCGCGGAGGCAACAATTCAGAAAAATTTACATATTAACGCTATTTTTTTGGTATTATTTTAAGTATTAAAATTAGTGTAATATTTAAATAAAAATAAAATTAAACTGTTTAAAATATATTTATTTCGTTAAAATCATAATAATAGAAGTATAACTTCTTACTCGCGTCATTGATTAATAAATACATAGATACCTCACCTTAAGGTAAAACCGAATTCAGTGTTAAACTCCGCCCACTTACACCTCCTTGCCCCTCAAGTCTAAGTACTAACTGGCTGGACGGTGGCGACATTTATTGAAATTTTTGCCAAGATTGAAAAATAAATTTGAGTTGCTTGGCTGGCGTAATAGACAACGATATAACGGTAGTATTCAGCATTTTAACAAATAATTTTAACGCGATTGTAATCTCTATTTTGGAATTCCGATTTTACTTCAGATAAAACGCTAAAAATTGATTAATAAAAATAGTGAAGAGGTTTCTTAAAAATTATTTAATTATTAATACATTACAAAAAAACAACAAAATAGAAAATACATAATAAAATTAACAGTGATAATTCACATGTAAATTATTTTTTGCAATTTGTAAAAGAATGATATTTTCAGAACTAATGCGAAATAAACTATTTGAAGTTGATATACAGAATTTTTTTAGAGATCTAACCCATTCACTCCAGGTAAAATATTGCAAAACCTCCGAATTTTAAAGAATCCATTGGATTGGCATTAAATTTGGTATACATATATCTTGATAAAATGACAGGGAATTACCAACATATAAATAGTTGAGGGCCATCTGCCTAGGAACAATAGGTAAAAGCTGATAAACGGACAGGATTAGAAAGTTTAAAACATCACTACTTAATTAGTTCATATTTCAAAACAAAGTAAATAAGTATATTTGAATGTTAATTCTTTTCAAACTAAGATTGTAAAATTAAAATTTTAGGAAAAAAGATATATTTATATTGTTCTCAAGAGGTACTTTCATTATTGACAATATCGAAACATTTTATTATTAAAAGTCGAGAACAATTAAAAACCACGTTCATAAGTATATGAAAGTGCTTTAAAAATGAAGGTATATTACTCTTGAGAAGAATTAATATTTTTTAACAAACTTGGTATACGACTCATAATATTTGACACATGATTCTTTCATTTTGAGTTCTAGGACATGCAAGTTTTTATCAATAATACATTTTTCCCTAAACTGAATAAAAAAGTTTCTCATATGATTCCAAGGTTTTAAGACATACTGATATTGTTTTCCTGATATTATAAAATACTTGTTAACATCTACTGTATATATAAACTAAAGCTAATAGTGTAGTTTAACTTACAGTTGAGTCCACGATTATTTACCCGTGCGTCGTTAATACCTGACGAGATAAAACACATACTTTTGATCTAGCATCATTCTCTTCCACGCATGAAACTAAAGACAAACCATCTACCGCCTGTTATGAAGTAAAAACACATGTTATTTTTATTAACGCACTAGACTAACTCTATTGCGCACAATAGAGAAAAAAATTTCTAGAGGATTTTGGTTCAGAAAAGATGTTAAAAGATATGACACATTATATTTTTGAAGTTCCTCCCACAAACATAAAACTGACAAAATGGTCCACTGAAAGCTGTGTAGACAGTGAATATTATTTCTCTCTTTCTGATTTTCAAAAACTTTAGTTTTTTTTTAAATATTCTAAACCTGCTTTTAAGTTTTCAGTTGACTTGCTTAAAGTTGACATTGGCTTTCTGTTTGGATTACTATCACTACAATATTTGCTGTTAAGACCATCAAAAATATTATTTATAATTTTCAAAAATTCGGCAGTAAGAGAAGCCGTTTTGGTGTGTAACTGCCCTACAGATATTGCTGTTGATATTGCTGAGGTAATTGAGTTGGAAAAAATTTGTGCTGCTAATTTTACACGCATTTTTTGAAAATTATTAGGGTTTATATGAACGTTTGTTATTTTCACCATGCATCGTGCTCTGACACTGGTTCTGTCGATGTTGTATTTGTATTAAATATCTTGCCACGATATTTGTTTAGAATCGGCAAAAAACGTCAACTTTTTTTTAAGAAAATTATTTCTTAGACTTTTTAATAAGTGGGGTGTATCGAACACAGTGAAAATCCTCTGATTTCCTATTTCTATTGCAGGCTGATCCTTACATGCGCCTAACAGCTTAAATAAAGCTCTATTATTAGATGCTTGATCACACAACACTTTTGGTATATACCCAATATTTTGTAATTTTGAAACAACTTCAACAACAATGTTTTTTTAAGTTGTCGCTATGTATTGGACCACCTGTAGCAAGCCGCGTAGCCTTATGTAGCAAGCCGCGCATCATGAAAACCAGACCTGTGTTGGCAAGTTTGTTTGTTCTTCCTAAAGCACCTAAATCTTGAACCCTTCTATAATGTCATCTAATTTATTGTACTCCAATTGTTTTTTCAAAGAAATTTCATCAAACATTAACACACAAATTTTTTTCCCACTTATCCATTGTCTCTGCTTTTTTCTTCAACTTGTCAATTAAGGAAGTGTTTAAACCAGTTCTTAATTTTATGACACACAACCAAGTTTGAATTGTTTTTACTGAAGGTAATATAAAGTTAAGAGATCTAATTAAAAATTTTTAACAACTAGGAGACTTATAATAAATGGCCAGAGCTAAATCCTTTTCATTGTGACTCCATTGTGAACGAGTTTTGTGTGAAAACTGCATATTAACCAAAGTGTGCACGTATTTGCTTTTATTTTCTAACAGTACCTGTATCATGAATTTGGTTGCCGATTTTCTGTCTTTGTTGTTCTTCTACAACGCTGACTGTTCTTCTGACGGCACTTCTTCTTTAAAGCATTTACTTGATACTCCATTTTTTTACCTTCTCCGTCAATTCAGTTTCAAGTTTTGTGGGCAAATTAATATCAAAACTGGAAATATCACTGAGACTACTACTTGACCTCTTAGGCGATGGAGTTGACCTAACCATGCAATCGCCACTTGTAGATCTTTTACGTTTCGTACCGCAATAAACGTATGTAGAGCATAATACTGGTGAGGTATCACCTTAAATAGGTAATCATTGAAATGTATGTGTAATTTTAATTAAAGCAAAACAAGCATCTCCGTTATTTCTGGAGTGATACTAACAACGCATTCATATTTAAAAAAATTCTCTTTTGATTTAATTGTATAAAAAATATATAAATCACTCAATATCAACTGATTTTATATAAAATATATTTTAATAGTATTATTCTCATTGACAAAGCGCATTAGGCAAACATAAAAATATTTCCAAAGTTGAGTACTCACCTAAATCAGTTGCTAACTGTGCAAATTTTAGAGGAACAGCATTTTTCCTTAATAACTTTCTTTGGCCACTTTGGTAAATATGCTCCACTGCAAAATGATGCTGGCAAATTACCCTCCGTTTCAGGTCACTGATATCCATCAATATAATATCAATATTTCTGCAGTTTTTTTGCCAAATTTTTGTGCGCTCTACGACTTTCAGGGGAAATTTAAAAAAAGATATATTATTATTTGTTCCATCGTTTCTTTCAAAACATCCCGCGTAAACACACTTATGCGTTACAGAGGCCATTTTATCTAAAATGTGAGTCCTGTTTTTTAATTCCACTATAACTTGTCATAACACTTGTCACAGATAATACACCTATAGGGTAAGTTCGGCCCTGGCACTACTCTTACCTCCTCGCAAGTCAGAGAGAGAATGAGAAATCTCGATACGGTTTTCGAGTAGCGCCATCTAGTTGTTGATACGTCTTTCGGTTACCAAGAGGTGAGCTATCTAGTGGGTGTTTTATAATTAATGCTCGCGTACAAAGTACACACACTCTTTTTTTTTGTTATATTTTATAGTGTTATTTGTCTTATTGTTGTTTTGATTCATTATACACGGTGAAATCTAGACAATGTTCCTTTGTTTTTTTCATAGCACACTACGTGCTTCTATATATTTCCACTTATATAACAGCAAGAGTTATGTTTAAAATTTACACGTTTCTTAAGATATCTCGAGATCTTCTGTTGTTTATTTGGTCTAATTTCGTAATACAGGAAAAAAAATACATACTTGTATTTAATGTTTTCCAAAGAAAACTAGATTTCCAAAAAAAAATAAATAGCGCCTTCTAGCCGGCACATTACGTAATAGGCTGTTTCCAAATTATAACTATTACATTGATGAAAAAGAGCTGTTTTCAACAAGACCAAGTTTGTAAAAATCGATTAAGGAGAACCGGACTTACAGCGATTTTTTCATAACAAGGTTCCCACTCACCCCCACCTCTTATTTGCACAGGTAGACTTAAACTTGTGAAATAAAATATGCACAGAATTCTATGAAGAATACGATGATTGGATTTCCAGTGCCCTTACATTGGGCAAATTTTGTAAAATTTCGATTTTTTAATTTTTGATATTCAATTACGCCCTCTAGCGGTGGACTTACAATTATGAAAATAATTTCCAGGCTTTTATCGGGGCAACTTTTGTTATAAAATTTTTTTTCCCAAAGCTGTAGTATAAACGGTTCCTGAGATATGGCCGAGAGCCATTCTTATTGGGACTCCCGGTACATATCCGTATCAAATTGACTAGTTTTTTTGGAAAGCTAAGTTCCTGCATCACTGTCCACAGTATATTCCTGCATACTGTATTTCTGTTTTGGGCTTTACTAATAAAATGAGTGCAACTTCTTAATTTTATCACTATGTAAACCTTGAAATCTTAAAAAATACTCTGAAAATATTAAAATGCTAAATCGTTTAAAAGTTTAAAAGTTTATTCATTTATTTCTAACTTTTAGAAACACTTCCCTAGATGTCTTTGCAGATATCGTTATCAATATTGCATTCACCACTTATCTTAGCTGAACCTTTTTGATGTCAAAAGACCTTTGGAGGCACCTATCTTTTTATTAAATATGTCATCTTTTTATGAATTTACTTAAAGCATTCAATTTTGCAGCTTTATCAAAAGCAAATTTCAAAAGGGTAAAGTAAAAGCTCTTTTGAACGTAGTTTATTAATATCTAAATGAGAGGAGAGCAAATAAAATGTAAGGAGAGGTAGAACTATGTACCAAAAATAGCTAGTTGATTTTGTTAAGAGAACTTACGATGCAATTGTTGCGAAATTATAATAAAGATACACCGAGTATTTAGAATTTTTGCCCGTCTATCATACACACATAAAAATGGTCAGTCAAAGAATAATTAAATGGTAATTTGACAATTTATTTGGAAACTACTAAAACTCAACAAAGCTGGACCCTGCCTAACGATAAATTGTGAATAACACAATATCCGGTCGTTTTATACAGGGGGTTTAACATATTTAAAAAAATAATTCGTAGGCTCTTGTTAGTACAGTCTATTACCACTTACCACCTCTATTATTATTGACAGCTCGACATCGATATAGCATACTTCTTAATGTTGTTCTGAAGCTATTTTCTTGTGGCATTTTTATATAGACCAAGGCGCATCTGTCAAAATATTAGTACATTTGGACGTTGAGAGGTGACTCAAATTTTTTTGCAGAAATTGCTCGAAAATGAATCAAATAATAATATTTGAGTTATTTTCCCTCTCAGAAAGGTCCAGAATATTGTATAGATAATAAAAATGTCAAAAAATTAAGGAAAAATTCGATTTTTTTCTTTGTTTTTTTTGATTATAACTTTAAAAGTATTCATTTCCGAGAAAAGTTGTACTGACATAAAAGTTGCGTAATTAAATTTCCTATAATATAAAATTAGTTAAAATTTTAAAAAATAGTCACACTTGTTGAAAAATAACAATAATTGCGAAAAAAAAAACCATACAAAAACAAGTATTCGATCTTTACGTTTTTCAACCATTTATGATAGACCTAGGACCTTCACATTTCACCCAAAAAACTTTATGATACATTAAAACAATACTGTAAATTTAATAAGGATCGATTTAATAGATTTTTTAAAATAAATTTTAAAATCCAACTTTCGCAAAAAAAGTTTATTTTTTCAAAATATTACAGGACTTAAAATAAAGTAGATAGCAAGTTGAATTTTTTTTCTGCTTATAGAAGTGTACCGTACCTTTCATTTGCAATTTACAAAACTAAAATCGATTAACTACCACGGCGTCAGGAATTTTTTTAAATAAACATTAATTATTGGTGCTACGCGCAGGACAGCGGATAGTTTGCTTTGATTGGGCATTCCAATGACCTTTGATAATGACTGATACATTTTAATTTTTATTACATGTCGATACAAATAAATAAATTTGTTTATTGCAAAATAAAAACACATACTCTATCAGGTTCAGAGAAGGTTCCCATTGTTTTCATTCTGGTGGGATGTAGAATAGCATTATGTTGTTTTATATGCCACTAGAGTGAAAACTTTTTTTTTTACCTACTCTATCCTTTGAAATAACACTTTCATATATTTTAAATTAGAGAATAAAAGTTTTTGTTATTTTTAAACATGTGCAATTGTTTAAACAATATTTCACAAACAATAATAAAATTTGATTTTTGTGGAATTAAAATATTAAAATACAACAAAATACAGGGTGTAACAAACATACAGGTCATAAATTTAATCACATATTCTGGGACCAAAAATAATTCGATTGAACTTAACTTACCTTAGTACAAATGTGCACATAAAAACGTTACAGCCCTTTTAAGTTACAAAATTAAAATCGATTTTTTCGAATGTATCGAAAACTATTGGAGATTCTTTTTATTAAAAATGGATATGTGGCATTCTTATGGCAGTAGCATTTTAAGAAAAAATTATAGTGAAATTTGGACACCCCATAAAAATTATATGGGGTTTTTATTCCTTTAAACCCCCAAACTTTTGTGTACGTTACAATTAAATTATTATTGTAGTACCATTAGTTAAAAACATTATTTTTAAAACTTTTTTGCCTCTTAGTACTTTTTCGAAAAATCAGTTTTTATCGAGATATTTCGAATATTTGTCAAATTCACCACATATTTGTATATGGTTAAGTACGATTATGGAGACTTGGTAATAATATGAACATTTATTTATGTCACATCTCGATAAAAGGTGCCTTTTCGAAAAAACACAAAGAGGCAAAAAAGTTTTAAAAACACTGTGTTTAACTAATGGTACCGCAGTAATATTTTACTTGGAACGTACACAAATATTTGGGGGGTTTAAAAGAACAAAACCCCCATAAAATTTTTATGTAAACATATTGAAAAATATGCCTCAACTCGATAAAAACTGCCTTATCGAAAAAATACTGAGAGGCAAAAAAGTTTTAATAATATTGAATTTAACTAATGGTACCACAATAATAATTTAATTGAGACGTACACAAAAGTCTGGGGGGGTTTAAGGGAACAAAATCCCCATAAAATTTTTATGGGGTGCACAAATTTCACTTTAATTTTTTTTAAGATGTTCCTGCCATAAGAATGCCACATGTCTATTTTCAATAAAAAATCTCCAATAGTTTTCGATATATTCCAAAAAATCGATTTTCATTTTGTAACTTCAAAGGGCTGTAACTTTTTTATGTGCATATTTGTACTAAGGTAAGTTAGGTTTATTCGAACTATTTTTGGTCCCAGAATATGTGATTTCATTTATGACCTGTAGTTTTGTTACACCCTGTATAGAGTAAGAAAATAATATATTAGATAAAGATTGGAATAAATTTTGGTGGAAATCAACTTGTGTGAATCGAACACCGCTGTCCTGCGCGTAGCACCAAAAATTAATGTTTATTTAAAAAATTTCCGGACGCCGTGGTAATTAATCGATTTTAATTTTGCAAATTGAAAATGAAAGGTACCGTACACTTCTATAAGCAAAAAAAATTCAACTTGCTATCTGCTTTATTTTCAGTACTGCAACATTTAAAAATAATGAATTTTTTTGCGAAAGCTGTATTGCAAAATTTATTTTGCAAATCGCTGAAGGGCGACTATTTTTTAAATTTTTTAACCAATTCTATATTGTAGGAAATTTAATTACGCAACTTTTATGTCAGTACAACTTGTCTCAAAAATGAGAAGTTTTAAAGTTATAATCAAAAAGCCAATGAAAAAATCGAATTTTTCCTTCATATTTTGACATTTTGATTATTTAAACAATGTTACGGACCATTTTGAGTGGGAGGATAACTCAAATATTATTATTTGAGTTATTTCAAGCAATTTCTGCAAAAAAAATTGAGTCACCTCTCAACGTCCATCTCAAAACAGATGCGCCCTGGACTAATAACCAATTACTTTTAATGGGAAATAAGCCACAGTTCTACCAAAAAAATGATTTTATTAACGTTATATATAACGTTATAGAACGTTAAATAATATAATAATATAATATACAAAATAATAATTATTTTGTATTTTGACAACGACACCCGACTTAAGCGTCGAAACGTTAATAAAATCATTTTTTTGGTAAATTTGTGGCTTATTTCCCATTAAAAGTAATTGAGCATACTTCTTATCAAATTGTCAATATCGTCTTGCTTAATTTGTTGCGATTGCTCTTGCACACAGTTCAATAGCTGTTCCCGTGGCTGGAACACTAATCCTTGCTATTGTACACGTCTTTTTAGCATATCCCCAACGTGCTCGATGGGTGTCAAATCAGGGGATTGCGCAGACAATGGCAATAACTGAATAGTGTTCTGCTCTAAAAAATTTCTCACAATTCTTGCAAAATGCGGACGTGCATTGCCGTGCATCTGCACAAAATTTTCTCCAAATTGTGCATGTAGCATATAGACGAGCAATAAGTTTAAGAATATGATCTCTATATTTATTTGCTCTTAACAGTCCTTTAGTATCAACGAAATCAGTTTGAAAACCTATTAAAACACCAGCCCAAACCATCAAAGTTCCTCCTTTTTTACCTGTTTGTTTCTTCAATGGTTTTCAAGCCAGATGCGTCGCCAGGTGTTCACCACACCCTCAATATTCGTGATTCGAGTCATAAACCAAATCTGGATCTATCGGTGAAATGAATATTTGGCCATTCTCTTACTTGACAAATTGGATGGTTTTCGGCTCATTCTAATCTCCTTGTGCGATTCCCACAAAATAGTACTGAAACTCCAATGGTAATCTAGCATGAATATTACCATCCTGCGGCCTATTTCTGACACTTTGAGCAGATATATTAATGCCATGACTGTTTTGAAGCTCACTTCTTAGCTGGCTAATAGTGACATTGGGGATCCTTATTACCTGAAGGCGAATACCTGTCATGCACCGGTTGTGTTGCTCTTTTTGGACCAGTGTATCTTTCCCTTACATCACTAGTTTCTTAAAAACGCTGCCATAACCGTCCTACAGTACTTTCTTTGTACAGGTTTGGTTTACAGGTTTTGGTAGAATGCACAGCTTCTGTTACGTCGCGAATGTTCATACCACCCTGTATCATACCAATAGCCTGTAGCTGTGTTTCACGATCAAGGTGATTTCTTTGCATATTAACTTAGTCAAAACCACAATAACTACAAATTCTAACTACACCTGCTGCAAAAATTGTATTGAATATTCTTTTAAGTTGAATAAACTTAAAAAAAATTACCTTTTTTTAAGATCAACAAAAACACAAACCGATGTAGTAAATTGTGATCGGGTATGTCCAAACAATAACAAAGAAATTTTATTTTAACAGAAACATATGCTTTTTGAAACTAAACGACTAAACTAAACGTGTGTATATAGGGTGAGGCAGATAACTGGCCTATTAGAAATATCTCGAGAACAAAAGGCAACAGAATCATAAAAATTGGAATAAAGGGGTTTTGAAGGATAATCTATTAAATGAAAATATTTTTATCTCTTTGCAACTTTCGGTTATACCGGAAGTTGCTTATAACTTCGTTTTTTTAAATGGGACACCCTGTATATTTTTACATTTTTGGATCCTCTTCGATGTCTTCTTTCTTAAACTATGAGGTTTTATAATATTATACAGGGTATTTTAAAAGATAATTACGTTTTTTTATTAATTTCGTAGCAATATTCACACCCTGTAGAATTGTAGTAGTTTGACATCTAAAACTCTACTTACGTTCAAATGATTTTTAATATACTCTACTATTGTTAAGAATCATAAGTATAGCTAAATTTTTAATTTTAGTATACAGGGTTGGTCGAAACTCGGAATGAGTATTTTCTGAGTTTTCTTAAATGGAACACCCTGTATTTTTGTATTGTAGTGAAATTATATTTTATAGTCCTTTTTTATTTCTTAAGCATTCCCTATACGTAACTGCTTTAATTTGTGAGTTATTGGTGATTCAAGCTAAACATTAATTGCAACAAAAAATACGTAAAATTTTATTAGGTTGGCCATGAAAATACTCAATCCCAAATAATTTTTCAGAAATAAATACATATTAATCCAGACTGGTCCTTAAAATTACCAATAATGGTTTAGCTATCAAAATACCTACGTAGTTAACATTGTTGGTTCGATTAACAATTAAGCACAAATGAAATCAGTTAGGTATAGGGAATAATAAATAAAAAAGTACCATAAAATATCATTTCATTACAATAGTAAAATACAGGGTGTTCCATTTAAGAAAATACTCATTCCGAGTTTCGACCAACCCTGTATACTAAAATTAAAAATTTAGCTATACTAATGATTCTAACAATAATACTAACAATAATAGAGTTTATTAAAAATCATTTGAACGTAAGTAGAGTTTTAGATGTCAAACTACTACAATTCTACAGGGTGTTAATTTTACTACGAAATTAATAAAGAAACGTAATTATCTTTTAAAATACCCTGTATAATATTACAAAACCTCATATTTTAAGAAAGAAGACATCGAAGAGAATCCAAAAATGTAAAAATATACAGGGTATCCCATTAAAAAAATCGAAGTTATAAGCAACTTCCGGTATAACCGAAAGTTGTAAAGAGATGAAAATATTTTCATTTAATAGATCATCCTTCAAAACCCCTTTATTCCAATTTTCATGATTCTGTTGCCTTTATTTCTCGAGATATTTCTAATGGGCCCTTTATTTGCCTCACCCTGTATATTGTAGCGAGTTACAGTTTAAATAAAATTCACGTTTTGATTTATATACGATTTATTTATACAGCTTTTCAGTCTGAATTTATATTATACACCAAATTACTCCTAAATATTAGCGTGCATTTATATTGAATAGTTTCCTTTTGGAAATTTCTTCCCATTTCTAGTTATCGCATGACGTTGCATCTATCCGGTTCTATAATATAGTGCAAGACGATTTATATGAACAACTTTTGGTTTACCGTTTGGCAGCTTCTTAATTCGGTATATTACGTCATTTATTTTCTCTTTGATTTCATACGGATCTTTCCATTCCCAAGTAGCACCGAACGGGTTTATTAAGTCTTTTAAGGATGCTTTAAAACTGCAAAATAAAACTAAAATTAAAACCATTTGGTTTTTAAGTAAACCTTAAGGTTGCAATAAAACCGTTTTCAGCATAAAAAGGCCAACTCTGAAAGAGGTCAATAAATCCAAAAATAAAAACCTTCTTAAAACTTTGTTTTTTTATGCAACTGGTTTTAAAGCTGCTGTGAAGGGGCTTTTAAAACCATGTTAAAAGACTTTTAAGTGCAGGCAGTTTTATAGCAAACTTAAAGAGGTTTCTTAAATGGAGACTTTTAAAGACAATTTACTATATTAAATGATTCTTTAAACCCATATACTCTATATATGCCAACAAATTTTTACATGTTATGATAGGTAGATACGTATTTGTATCCATAAAATAATAAAAAGTAATATACTTGGTTATTTCGGACTGTCAAGGTAGAAAAACACTTGCGCACTCAACTTTATTGATAATGTTAACAAAAATAGGTCTAAATAACTCACGCGCCCTAAAATTTCTAACTTTTGGCGATTACAAAAATAAAAATAATAAAAAAATTTAAATCCGAAAAACATTAATTTGAAAGAAAAATAATTTTATCTAAAATTTTAATGTTTTAATGTTAAAATAAATCAAATTTTTGTCTTTAAGGTGATACAGTAGCGATCAACAGGTGGCAACAAACGCGGTCCAATATTACGAAAGTTCTGCGAACTTTCAAAAGTGAGGCAACACTGCGTCGGTAATTCGACACTGACAGTGACGTTTATACTATCAAAAACAATAATTTTTATACACATAAGCGCGAAATGTTGCCAAGTCAGTGACGTTCGATTTCTTGTTATAAAAAAATCGATTTTTAGTAGTTCCAAGATTACACAAAATCTAGGCATGGGATAAAAAAGTTTATTTGAAGAAAGTGTATTCTTTGTCTTTCGTAATGGCGGTACAGGCTCCTTTTTTCAATATTTTATTTAGTTGTAGAGTAATTTCCACATACTCTCATATTTCTGAAATTGGGCTCTGTACCGCCATTCTTTATTATATTACGAATATGTGTGCCAAATATCTCGACAAAATATTCAAAATTAGAGCCGCAATCTTGGAACGCGTTTGTTGCTACCTGTTGATCGCTACTGTTTCCTCTTAAGTCGCTTTAAGAATATTCTGCATGCTGACACCGTAGACTTCAGATGGTAAGGTTTCATGACCTTACCATGATCAAATATTCGTTTTATGTAATGCAATTTTTCGTGTGAAAGTCTTTTGTGTTTGTAATAGATGTTTTTAACTTTTCCGACCTCAAAAACAACGGTAAAACTGAGCATTTTTCAACAGTCAGACAAGGTTTTTTTTCATCAATTAAAAAAACTGCAAACGAAAATAGAAGTATTTCTATATCGTACATGGGATCCATCTCTTTTCATAGTGGTATTTTGAACCTTTTGACCATAGCTCTGAAGATGGCTTTATAAGCCGAATGCGCTCAGCTATGAATTATTTAATTTACACACTTCAAAACTACACTTCTCCCTATTTACCTGTATCTTTCATTTTTCCTACAATATATTGTGTGTTTTTGGTCAATGAAAAATAGTTGATTGCTACATTATGCAACAATTATAAATTTTTTACAACACATACCCCATTCTATAACATCTATTCATAAACATGTATAAGAACAAACAGCAAATTCGTAAATTTATTACATGTTGAATTTTCTTTTATCGTAAGAGAACTCATCGACCTTGGTTGTACTATTGTGTACATTGTGTAAACATTAAATTTGGATCAGCAGTATTATAGTTTTCTTTTTTTATGAAACGGTGATTATAGAACTCATGTACATACTGTCACCTAAAGGTATATACATATTTAAGGAGAATTATTTTACTTCGTTTTTTTTTTAGTTAATGATCAGAGGGCTAGATCACCAAATATACGGTATCTACCTACTATTGGTTTTCGTTTTAAGTGTTTGAAGATCTGTATGTATGTTGATTAAATTGTCTGTTTCAAATTAAATTTCAGATTTGTGAATCTAAGTACATACAGTGAGGATGTTTTAGTTGGAATAAATTCATTTTCTTGAGAATGGGCGACTCTAGAGATAATTTCCGAAACAGCTGTTTTTTTTTAATTAGAATTTTTTGGAACATATATCATACTAGTGACGTCATCCATCAGGGAGTGATGACGTAATCGATGATTTTTTTAAACGAGAATAGGGGTCGAGTAATAGCTCATTCGAAAGGTTATTCAATGCTCTATTCACATTCATACATGATTCCCAAAAAAAAAATTGTAGAATTAAATTAATTGAGACAAACAAGAGAATGTATATAATTTATTTAATTCGAAATACATTTTACTGTTGTCCGAAAACAGGAAAAATTGTTTATTTGATAAATAAGTTTTTCGCTTAAATTCACCTACCTCTTAACAGTTTGAACATTTAATTTTAGCGAAAAGCAATGTTTATTTTTCAAATTAATATTTTTTTCTGTTTTCTGACAGCAGTAAAATGTATTTTGCATTAAATAAGTTACATATATTCTTCTTGTTGTCTTAAATAATTTAATTCAAAAAATTCCCTTAAATCTTTTTTGGGCACCCTGTGTAAATAATTATGTTACTGTTTATATTAGTGAATAGAGTAACCTTTCGAATGAGCTATCACATGACCCCTATTCCCATTTAAAAATCATTGACTACTTCATCACGCCCAGGTGTATGACGTCACTAGTATGATATATAAGCCAAAAAATTATAATTTAAAAATAAAACTCGACCTGTTTCGGGATTTATCTCCAGAGTCGTCCATTCTCAAAAAAATGAATTTATTCCAACTCACGTCCTCAGTGTATATAAAATGGCATATTTTTATTTACAGGTTTAATTTTTTTGAAAAGGTGATTTAACTTAGACCTAAGGTTATGGTGTCTACTGTTCTGTTTAGTAAATAAGTGTACATTGTAAATATTCTTAAATGCATAGTGTATATGTGAGTAAAAACATATATGGGGAATAAACGCTCAAATTTCCTATGGGAAAGCATGAAAAACGTTTGTCGAAAGCTTACTTATGTATAATTTTATTTTGTTTGGTTTGTTATTTTATATATTTACTAAGAGTAATTAAATGTTTGATATATTGCGTGGAATGTTAGGGCTTGTAGGGTTAAAATGGGGTTAAAATGTGATTCATGAGTTTAAAAGTTATTCAATTTGTTTATCCCAAACAATTTTTTCCCAATAATATACGTCAGAAAAAGATAGATTTAGAGAGGTGGCTTTCTGGCCTATTTCACTGCCATCTTTTTAGATCTATTGTGGTCAAAAAAGCGCTCATGATGGCACTTGTTGTCCTGAGTACGAAAACGTGCCACCCATCGTGATAACAGCTTTATCATGCCCAAAATGTCATGCAGAACACGACTTACGCGATCTCTTGAGATGCCTACTGTCTTAGAAATCTGGTCAAACTTTAGTCGTCAGTCTACCAATAGGAGATCGTGGATTTTTTTCTCGTTATCCTCCGTGGTAGCCATTTTCGGGGCAACTGGGCGTGACTTATCAAAACCGGACGTGCGACCATGTTGAAACTGAATAAACCAATTTTGTCGGTCGCCATAGAAGGAGAAGTGTCACCCTACACAGCATCTTTGATTTCATTGTGCGGTTTCCCTTCCAAGAACCAAAATCAAATCACTCGACGATATTGATCTTTTTTCATTTTTCTAAAAATCTCAGACACACCTGCTTCCACACGCGGTCAAGACAAAACTACGAGTCTGATTCGGTCGAAATTTTAACATAGGCCGTCTACAAGAATATCATACCTCCTCTCAAAGAGTGTCATAACTCAAAAAATTTTAAAATCGGTTTTATTGCAATTTAATAAAGCTATAAACTTCTATCTCACAAAGTGTCACGTCTATGATGGGTCAAGTATTTATCGTTAGACGACACTATAGTCCTGTCGTCAGGGGAGTACAACGGCCTCCTGCATTCAGATGGACTTACCCAAGTTTTTTTTATGTATTTTGACCTGTAGAACACGAATTTTTTGGGTAACAGTTGATCCGGATGTCGATAAGATTGTTATAAACCAAGAAGTTGAGGAATCACATAACAGCGATTTCTCGCAAAACAAAACATTTTTTTGTATTTTTTGGGCCATTTTAACCAAAAAATGTTCCTACAAATTTTTTCGTAGGATGCATAGTTTTCGAGATAAACGAGGTTGAACTTTCAAAAAATCGAAAAATTGGAATTTTTGAACCCGAAAAACTTTTGATTACAAAATAAAATAGCAATTCTGCTTACCGCATTTGAAAGTTCAAGTCAAATTATATCGGTTTTAATTATTTGTATTGCCAAAAATGTATTAGTTTATTGTTAAAACAAAGCTATAAACACCTAGTGCTTGAGTGATGTTTCAATTATTTCTCATTTAAAATCGAACGAGTACGTAGAGGAGGTAAAAGTGCAAGAGGGGCTATTTCTAAGTAGCATGCAATAAAAGGCATGTATTAGGCACGGGAAACAGTATGTGTTTATAGCTTTTTTTAACAATCGAAAAATAAATTTGTAGCAATACAAATATTCAAAACAGATATAATTTGACTTAAACTTTTAAAGGCGGTAAGCAGAATTGCTATTTTATTTTTTATTCAAACGTTATTCGGGTTCAAAAATTGCAATTTTTCCATTTTTTGAAAGTTCAACCGCGTTTATCTCGAAAACTATGCATCCTACGAAAAAACTTGTAGGTACATTTTTTGGTTAGAATGACCCAAAAAATACAAAAAAATGTTTTGTTTTGCGAGAAATCGCTGTTATGTAATTCCTCAACTTCTTTGTTTATAACAACCTTATCGACATCCGGATCAACTGTTACCCAAAAAATTCGTGTTCTACGGGTCAAAATACATAAAAAAAACTTGGGTAAGTCCATCTGAATTAAGAAGGCCGTTGTACCCCCCCCCTGGCGACAGGACTACTAGTGTCATTATACGATTATTAAAAATCAACGACGCACCGAACACAAACAGTGTGATAATCGACTTGTGCAAAGCAATTGTCCATCTGAGATGTGTATAAAGCGTCGTTTGTCGAGTTAAGACAGCATGTGCTCCAGAAAATTGACACATCTATCACTTATTTATCTTGTTTTTGCAGTATTTTGTGTTTAATGTTGTGACTTGTATTTCAAGTTACATCATTAAAAGTATAAGTCTGTTAAGGCCATGGGTACATATTTCGCAAATATTTTACGGCTGTCCCTACCTTTTCTGTCTTTACATGCAAATTACGTGTAGTAAAATTCACACAGATATGGATATGTAAATATTACTAGAATGTCATTCTACTTGACAATGTCATAACTAACTTAAAGAGATGGCTTTTGAATGTTCTTGGATAAAAATTGCAAATTATTAATTCAGTTAATAAATGTGATAATTTTTTCACTATGTATTCAGTGATTGTAATAATTTATATGTACCTACAACAAAAACTAATACTCGATCGAGAAAAGAGGAAACGTGTTAAAGTGATTTTTTAATAATATATTGTTACTATGGAACGCTTACAATTTTAAACATCTTTAACAACAAAATACTTGGATCACAGGATATATCTTGATGTATTCTCTGCTTCTATCTTCCATAAATAATAAACAATAAATACCTTTTTATAAAGTTCACGTCTTAAATCAATTATTTATCAAATACACTATACAGTGATGAGCGCGCTAATAACCGGCCAAATAACGCAAAATATGGAAAACACATTAAGTTGTGAGATAAAAAGAAATGAAACTAGTGAAGGTGGGGGATTTAGCGATAAAAACTTATAAATTTACATTTTACTTATTGTTTTCCACCTTAAGACGTATCGGATGAGTTTGGCAACTGCCACTGTCACAGTGACAGTTTTATTTAACATACTCCTCTGATAGGTCTTAAGGTGGGAAACAATAAATATAATATAAGTTTAAACGTTTTTATCGCTAAATCTCCCACCTCCACTAGTTTCATTTCTTTTTATCTCACAACTTAATATATGTTTTCCATCTTTTGCGTTATTTCGCCGGTTATTAGTGTGCTCATCACTGTATACGCTGTGAGCTCGTACGTAGAGGGGATATTTACAAATTCGCGAGCGCCAGTAGTGGCAAGTCTGTAAACGTTTACTGGAAATTTGGCATAAATGTCAAAGTGATTAATTTAAAATTAAAAACATTAATTATAAAAAATATTAGTTGGTCAAAGCTGTGGTATATATTTTTACCTTAAATATACTTACGTTTTAAATACCGAATTTAATTTTTTTTAATGTTCCGTAATATTTAATTATAAATTAATATATTAGTCTTAGCGCCATCTACACGATAATTGTGAAAGTATCTGAAGTAAGAAATTCATATTTTATCAATAAAACGTCAAAATGATTAGCAAAATTAAAAAAAAATCGATTACAGTTTAATTACTTTTTTGCGTTGTAAATATTAAGCGATATCAATTAAATAATAAATTTAAAAATTACCGGTGAAAGTTGAATTAGTAATCCTCTAGGAGCGCCACCAGCGAAGCTCAGAGCCTATATCAATATTATTTAATCAACAACTCAAAATATTCCCGATTCAAGTCAAATATTTAAAATTTTCACTGATTGTCAGTGTCTGACTGACAATATGCTGACAATATTCTATTCCACTGAGTGCGTTGTGTGACAAAGATAGATTCGGAAAATATTACCACGGACATTGTGTTCATTTTTTTCGAATCCTGAAAAAACCAATAAATATTTTGAAAAATCTAAAGGCAGAATGAAAGACTAAATTATTACCGAGGGCCGAAAGTCCATTAGATTAAATAAAAAGTTTATCTTGAATGAGATATTTGAAATTAAAAATAACACTAAATTTTCTTAGATTTTCACCCCTGTAACTTATTAAAATAAACATTATAGAAGTTCTCAGGGACTTTCGGCCCTCGCTAATAACGTAACCTTTCATTCTGCGTTTAAATTTTTTAAAAATACTTATTAGTATTCTCAGGAATCGAAAAAAATGAATCCCCATTTGAATAGCATTGCAGCCGAAAATACGTACCCATCATCTTAACCAGATAATAATAATAGTATTATATTCTGTACTGCAAGTGTCACTTTTGATAAATAATATTTCGTACATTTTTCGTTATTTTATCTGTATAGTGTCACAACTCAAAAAAAAATTTTTTTGATATTTTTAATATACTTAATATGCTATTTTATAGAGCTTTAAAAACCATTGTAACTGACTAAAATAGTTATTATTCTAATTTTAGTAGTTTTTTAATTAAACCGAAAATGTTGTGGGACCAACTTTAGACGTCGGTTTCTCGAAATTTTCCTTTTTTGACTTGTGATCTCTTTCAGCGGAGGTGCGATATATTATACTATAGTATATTTCCCTTGCGATAGTGGCGCCATCAGACGGGGAGGCTAAAAGTACTTATCGGACCAACCACTTAGACAAGGCGAAAACGGCGGGTTCGAAGGGAAAAATATTCCCATGAGATTTTTTTGCATAATCACATTCGTGATATATCCCAGAATAAGGTTCAAGAAGTCGCCCACGTGAAAAGTGGGTCAATTTTTTTTTAACAATTTTTTTTTAATCAAATTGCAAGAATCAATATTTTTGGCCCGAACAATTTTTTCTTTTATTTTTTGGACCATTCTAGACAACATACATACATACATAATCGGTTGCCTCTTTTACCATTAGGTGTCGAGGATTCCTCCTTTATATAATACTCTCTGCAAATTTACGCCACTTCTTCCTATCTGCTGCTAAAACTTTTGCTTCTTGCCACGATGTTCCTCTTTTCTTGAGCATTTCGTTTACACTAGTGTTCCAGCTTTTCCTTGGTCTGCCCCTCCTGCTTTTACCCATTGCTTTGGCCTTCCATGTCATTTTCACTTGTCTCTCACCACTCATTCTTATCATGTGTCCAGCACATTTTAACTTCTTTTCTTCAACTTTTTCATTGAGCGATTTTACCTGTAATTCATGTCTTATATCTTCGTTTCTTCTTTTGTCTAATCTTCTTGCTCCCACCACTTTTCTTAAGTATCTCATTTCTGTAGCTTGTAATCTTTTTCTTTGTCTGTCATTAAGTACCCAGTTTTCTGCCCCATATATTGTAATTGGCATATATACAGTTTTATATACTGTCATTTTGGTTTTCCTCGATATTTCTTTTTTGTTTAGGAAATTTTTATGCAGTGAATAATAAGTTCTCGTTGCCAATTTTATTCTGTTTCCAATTTCATTTTCTTGTGTACCTTTGTTGTTTAACATTATTCCCAAATACTTAAAGAGGTCTACTTGCTCGATTTCTTGCCCTTCGATTTCAATATTTACAGTTGCTTCTTTGTTGGCTATTGTCATTACTTTAGTTTTCTCCATATTTATTATTAAGTTGTAGTTTTTTAGTTCTTCAGCCCAGATTCTAATGTTATCTGCGAGAGCCTTTTCAGTTCTTGCAACTAATACAATGTCATCAGCAAATGCACAGGCTTCAATTTTTATTTGTTGCAAATTTCTATACCCTATAGCGCATTTTTTAGTTTTTTTTCAACACTTTTTAATAACTTCATCCATAACGGAAATAAATAACAGTGGGCTCAACACTCCACCTTGTCTAACCCCGTCGTTATTAGAGAATTCGCCGGAGATTAAGTTACTTGTCCTGACCTGGTTTCTTGTGTTGGCATACAAACTAGACAAAAGCATTCTAGACAACAAAGGTCTCTTATAATTTTTCTCTAAAGTTGATCGTTTTCGACTTATAAGCAATTTAAAATTGAAAAAAACGAAAAATGGCGATTTTCAAGGCTTAATAACTCGGTTAAAAGTTATTATTATGAAAGTCAATATATGACAAAATCAAAGTTTAAAGCCCTCCCTACAAGATCCTGAAGAAATTTTTGTCATTATTTTATTACTAAGCTGTTATTCTTAAGTAATAATAATAAGCGCCATGCACGTGTGCGGCCGCTGTAAATTATGAGTGCGAGAGAGAAACCATTCTAGCAGTCCAATTGTGCATCTTACTCACACTCACATTTACAGCGGCGTCAATACGATGTAACCGCTCAATGTTATTAATTAAAAATAACAGCTTAGTAGTAAATTAATGACACAGATTCGCAGATTCCTTCAGGATCATGTAGCGGCGACTTTAAACTTTGATTTAGTCACTTTCTGACTTTCATAATAATAATTTTTAACCGAGTTATTAAGTCTTAAAAATGGCCATTTTCGCGTTTTTCAAATTTTAAATTGCTTATAACTCGAAAAAGATCAACTTTAAAGAAAAATTATTAGAGACCTTTTTTATCGAGAATGGTCCAAAAAACCTAAAAAAAATTAGTCCAATCCAAAAATATTGACTTTTGCAATTTGATTAAAAAAAAATGTTAAAAAAAATTGGCCCACTTTTCACGTGGGCGACTTCTTGAACCTTATTCTGGGATGTGTCACGAATGTGATTATGCAAAAATATCTCATGGGAATATTTTTCCGCCTTGTCTACTATCGAAATGAGTGGAAGAAAATTGTAACGAAAGCCAAGTCATACAACAATCTTTGACAACATACAAGTGGAATGCGGAGTGATTTGCCGCAATAAGCGAATCCGAGAGCTCTAAGTAAGTGCGGCAAACATTCCACCCGGAATGAAAAGCCCTGATGATGATGATGAATTGATATTATATTGTATGAAATGTAAACTTTAAGCTTTTGTTTGATTTTCATTGCAATGAAAGGTTTATTAAATATAACATACTAGTACATTCAACTTTAAATATGATGAATATTTGTTTTATATTTTTATTTTAGTAACCGACCATATACGAAATTTATTTATTTTAGTACAAATAATTTTGTTTAAATATCGTTTCTGCGAATTTTCCACGTTAAAACATTTTTCATGCTTTAATATCTATGTACATGATAAAAGACCATTTTTCTATCGCTGTATATAAACGTAGGTAGTACGCCAGATGTGCACAGTGTTTAATAATTTTTGATGTCACATATCATCCAAATATTGGAAACATGAGCTTCATGATGCCATTTCCATAGGCGCAACTGTGTAACAAGTTTGACGTTTTTTAATAGGTTCATGCTGTCGCCCACTGTAATGGAGTTGGTGTAAATCGGCCATGTAAAATAGCCCAGTAACTTAACGTGAAATACGGCGACACTGTGTAATTTTCAGTGTCATTGCCGAATTGAATGAAAATTTGGATTTAGGTTCTAGTTTCCCTCCATTTTAAAGTTGTACTTGTGCCGTTGTTTGCTTTTACTTGGGGGGAGAAAATCACCCCTTCTCAGGGGTGAAAAAACATAATTTTAAAATAAGTCCCGAAATGGATGAATTGACTAATTCTTAGAAACTTTTTTCTATAGAGACTTTTCACTAAGTCAATAATATTCGTGTTATTTGCAAGTGAAAATCTTTTTTTTAACAAAAAAACAACGTTTTGAGGCGGTTTTTCGCAAATAACTCCAAAAGTAAATATTTCGTCGAAAAAAATGTTCTTAAAAAAATTATAGCTTATGAAAAAAAAAATGAAAAAAATGTTGTATTAATGAAGTCTACAAACCCAGTAAAAGCAAAGTTGTAGCTCATGATAAATATGTTCTTATTCGTCAAATTCCAAATTAAATTAATATTTCATTGTGAAATAACCAAGAAATTAAGCCATTTTCGGGAAAATCTTATAATTATTTAGTGTTTTAAAAAAGATGTATTTCCATTTTATACAAAAGTTTCTAGCATCCAAACTAAATGAGTTACTCTCAAAATAAAGTTGGCACATTTTTTTGGCCAGAAAAACAAAATAAAACCAAATTATTTCTAAAAACAAATCCTATATTTAGTTTTAGTAACATACTTAGTTTTAATGTTAATTCTGGATACATAAAAAACCTAAAAATAAAGCTTGTTGTAAACACACACACACCAAAAAAAGGGACCATTTTTATTTTGAGCGTAACTTACCGAGTTTTGATTAGAAACTTATATTATAAATTAATTTATATATTTTAATTTTTTTATACAGGGTGTTAGTAAATAAATATGAAAAACTAAAAGAGGTTGCATGAAAAAATAATGGCAGTTTTTCTCTATAAACGTATATCCGCAAATGCTTCGTTTCCGGAATACAGGGTAGGTATTAAAATTTTTATTTCAAACTGCCAATATTTTTATTGCTCTAAGACCGGTTGAGATATGAAAATTACATTTGGTGGGTTTTAAGAGGTAGTTATTGCGCATTTTTTGACAGACAAATAACAATTTTGTATTCATCATTGCCGCCCCTACAGGTAATGGTTTACATTTTTTTAAAGAAAAAAATGGTACGCCACTGAGATATTTTTGTATTCCACGTTTAATTTATTAAAAAGAACCTTTCTTGTATTTTTTTCATATTATGCACCGGTTTTATGCAAAAAAAATCTTCGCGCGAATTTTTCATTTCTTAATACATTATCAAGAACTCTCCAATATGATAATACCAAAGTAGAACAATAACAGAAAATATTACTACAAAGATTTTAACTAGGTGCAAAGCTACAACAAATGTTCAAAATTACTTCCTTTACCTAAAGGTGACAGAATAATTTTATATTCACCATTGGCGCCCGTACAGGTAATGGTCTGAATTATTTAAAGAAAAAAATAGTACGCTATTGAGATACGTCAAATTAAAAATCATTTTTGAATTCCTCGTTCAATTTACGATAAAAAAATCATTCTTGTCATTTTTCACAAGCGGCGCCATTTTTATACAAAAAAATAAACATCTTAACGCTTACAAATTATTCGAGGTAGATTCCATATGCATAGAAACATATTTCCAATACTTTGTAAACGTTAAGATGTTTTATTTTTTTGCATAAAAACGGCGACTCATATGAAAAAAAGAAAAGAACAAATTTTTGTCGTAAATTGAACGATGAATTTAAAAATTATTTTTAATCGACATATATCAGTGGCGTACTATTTTTTCTTTAAAGAATTCAGGCCATTAACCGTACGCGTGCCAATGGTGAATATAAAATTATCTGTCACCTTTAAAGGAGGTAATTTTGAACATTTGTTGTAGCCCTGCACATAGTTAAAATCTTTTTTTAAATATTTTCTGTTATTGTTTTAGTTTGGTATTATTATATTGGAGAGTTATTGATAATGTATTACGAAATGAAAAATACGCGCGAAGATACTTTATTTTTTGCATAAAAACGGTGCACCATATGAAAAAAAGGCAAGAAAGGTTCTTTATGATAAATTACAAGTAGAATACAAACTCAATTTTTAATTTGAAATATCTCAGTATCGTACTATTTTTTTCTTTAAAATAATTCAGACCAGTACACAAAGACTCGCCAATGATGAATACAAAATAGTTATTTGTATATCAAACATTGCGCAATAACTACCTCTTAAAATCCACCAAATTTAATTTCTGTAGCTCAAACGGTCTTAGAGCAATAAAAAAATTCGCATTTTTAAATAAAAATTTCAGCACCCCTTATCTCGGAAACGAAGCATTTGCGGACATACATTTATAGAACAAACGTTCATTATTTTTTCATATAGAATTACCTCTTAAAGTTTGTCATACTTATTTACTAACACCCTATATATTTTAATAAGTTTTTTTATAAACTTTAATGAGTTTTCCCCGAAAAGTGCTTCATTTTTTTATTATTTCAAGTTGAAATATTCGATTCGAAAGTTGACGAATAAGAATTAGTTAATTTATCAATTTTCAGATTTATTTTAAAAATATCTTTTTTCATTTCCGAGAAGGGGTGACATTTCCCAGGTAGCAGCAACCGCCGGCACAAGTCCGTCTTTGAAGTGGAGGGTAAGCAGAAGCTGTAATAATACTCAGGTTTTTATTAAATATTATTAGCCTAATAAAATAAAAAAAAGTCAAAATGTAAATTCGTACAGGTTAAACAAATTTTATATCAAAGTTTAGGTGGGTACAAAAGATATTTTCAAGAAAGTATCCAAATCATACAAGGGGATCATTGTTTAAATAATTAAAAAGGGGTCATTTTTGCAAAAAAAAATATTTTTTTAACTGCTGAGGTCATTCAATTACTAATGAAGGTCAACAGGATTACTTTCTGTAAAGTTGAAGTGCAAATCTTTCACATAAGACTTACTAAATTAAATTTGACCCCCTATTTATTTAAATAATTGTATATAAAACTTTAAAAACAAATTTGCAAAAAATTATTTTTAGCGTTTTAAATAAACACTATAAAATATCTTTTTTTATAGACGAATTTGCGCTATGTTACTAGTATGAAGCAAAAAAAAATTGGTCGAAAAATATTTAATATTTTTTGAGGTATTGAATTTGTTTATTAAATGTTACTATATTTTCAATTGCAAAAACGCGGTTGTTGCCAAAGAAACATTCACCTGAATAAGATCTGAATATTTTGATTTTTATCTATATTTTCGATAAATGTATTGATAAATTCAAATTTCAACGAAACTCCCCCCTAAAATGGCATTTAAAAATTATTCAAATTTGTTTATAATTTGTTTTTTTTAATAACGTCGCAGGGACTAAGTATTTTGAAATGTCGTTTCGATAATTGGCTTCCTGGGAATTTTTTACCAATTAACAAAATTTTTTTGTCGTTTTTTCTTCTTCTTTTTTTCTTGGAGTTATATTACTACCGGCCCTTTTAGGGTTAAATTTCATTAAAAATGTCGAATCTCTGAGTTGTAGATTCTAGATCTAAAAATATTAAGATTTAACTAAAATCTCTTAAATAAAATGTGGCTATTTACTGAGTTACAGGGTGTTTTACTTAAAAATTTAAAAATTATTGTTACCAAGTACTTTAAAACTATTTGACCTATCCTTATCATACTAGGCAGAAAGTGTGGCTATTATACACCCTACTAAATTGTGATTAGTAAACGTTTCTAGCTAGTGCCAGAGGCGTACGACAGGGGATAGTGAATGATTAACCCTTCCCAAATTCTACGCCACTGGGTGAATTACTATTTTAGCGAAATTTTTCGATTTTTCGAAGTACTTTGTATGTAAATAACTTTATTGGTATCGATAAAGTCATCAGTTTGCGAGATATTGGAAGTTTAAAATGAATGAATGAATGAATCACAATAACTATGCCGTTTCATGTTTAACGTCCAATATCTCGAAAACTAATGACTTAATTGTTGCCAGTAGAGAGTATATTATTTACATATAAAGTATTGGAGAATTAAACAATTTCGCTAAAATAGTAATTCCCTCAGTGGCGTAGAATTTGGGAAGGGTTAATCATTAACTATCCCCTGTCGTACGCCTCTGGTAGTAGCTAGAAACTTTTATTTATCACAATTTAGTAGACTGTAGAGTACCCACACTTTCTGCCAAGTATGATAAGGATCCGTCAAATAGTTTGAAAGTACTTGGTAAAAATAATTTTTAAATTTTGAAATAAAACACTCTATAACTCAGTAAGTAGCCACATTTTATTTAAGTGATTTTAGACCAATCTTAATATTTTTAGGTCTAGAATCTAGTACTTGGAGATTCAACATTCTTAATGAAATTTAATCCTAAAAGGGCCCGTAGTAATATAACTCCAAGAAAAAAAAGAAGAGGAAAAAAAGACAAAAAAATTTGTTAATTAGTAAAAAATTCCCAGGAACCCAATTATCGAAACGGCATTTTAAAATATTTAATCCCCGCGACGTTATTAAAAAAATAAATTATAAACAAATTTGAATAATTTTTAAATGCCATTTTAGCGGGAAGTTTAATTGAAATTTGAATGTATCAATACATTTATCGAAAATATACATAAAACTAAAAATAATAAGATTTAATACAGGTGAATCTTTCTTTGGCAACAACCGCGTTTTTGCAAATGAAAATAGATTAACATTTAATAAACAAATTCAATATCTCAAAAAATATTAAATATTTTTGGACCAATTTTTTTTCTTTTAATACTGATAACATAGCGCAACTTCTTCTGTAAAATAATATAATTTATATTGCTTAGTTAAAACGCTAAAAATAATTTTTTGCAAATTTGATTTTAAAGTTTTATGTATAATTATTTAAATAAATAGGGGGTCAAATTTAATTTAGTAAGTCTTATGTGAAATACTTGCCCTTCAACTTTGCAGAAAATAATCCTGTAGACCTTCATTAGTAATTGAATGACCTCAGCAGTCAAAAAAGTAATTTTTTTGCAAAAATGACCCCTTTTAAATTATTTAAACAATGATCCCCTTGTATGCTTTCTTGAAAATATCTTTTGTACCCACCTAAACTTTGATATAAAATTTGTTCCTGTACGAATTTACATTTTGATTTACATGTAGTGTAATTTTATTTTACTAGACTATATATAATACTCAGGTATTTATTAAAAGTAAGATTTACAATCTACATTACATGTTATACATATATATTCTAACCTTCTAACCTGTATTTAATGTCGGGCTTCTGTCAAGTCACGCCTCTTCTTCTTTATCGTGGCCTATTACAACAGAACCTAAATCATAATTTTCAAGCAAATCCGTCGTGACGCTGAAAATTACAACACGGTCATTTACTTGGCTAAAATTAAAAGTTAGTCCGTTCTTTAACGGTAAAATATTGCAAAACCTGTAAATTTTAAAGAACCGCTTGGATTGACATGAAATTTGGCATACACATAGCTAACAAGTCAAAGAAAAAAGTGATATTGTGCCGATATGTGCTTTTGCCCTGGGGGTGGTTTTCACCCCCTCTTGGGGGTGAAAAAATATTCGTCCAAAGAAAGTCAGGAAATGGGTAAACTGGCTAATTTTAAGTAACTTTTGTTCTATAGAGTTTTTTCACTAAGTCAATACTTTTCGAGTTATTTGGCAGTGAATATGTTCATTTTTTCAACAAAATAACCACGCTTTTAGACGGTTTTTCGCAAATAACTCAAATAGTAAGTATTTTGTCGAAAAAACATTCTTAGCAAAAATCTAGCCTATAAAAATTTTTAAAAAATTGTGTATATATCACGTCTCTATACCTAGTAGAAGCAGAGTTATAGCTAATGAAAAATAGGGTCATATTTGTCAAATTCTAAATGGAATACTTTAACGTGAAATAATCAAAAATGAAGCACATTTCGGGGAAAACTCATTACAACTTATTTAAAGTGTTTAAAAAAAAGTTTCATTTTTGTTTTATTAAAAAAATTTCTAGCATCAAAATTAAACAAGTTACGCTCAAAATAAAGTTAGTCCCTTTTGGTTTTGGTAAAAAAATCGAGAAAATCACCCCCTAATTATTATCTTAAATGAACTTAATCGTTACGACTTCACAAGTTTCTTGTTTCGTGTATATATTGTTTATATGATCTGTAAGTTTCATCGGTTCAAAGTCCTTATTATTGAAAGGGTTGTAGTTAAAAGGGGTTGAACGAGTCACTGATCACGAATATATGCAAATTTAGAAACACCAAATCTTGATCAATTTTTGTCTAACAGAAAAACAAAAAAATACATGATATGTAGAAAAGCAAATCTGACTTTTTTTGTTTTTCGAGATTTTTGGTATCTCTAACAATTTTTAAGTTATTTTGAAAAGAAGCATTTTTTTTTCAAAATTTAAATTTTAAAAATTTTACTTTGAAACCAATTTTTTCAAAAATAAGCACTTTGAATCGATGAAACTTACAGATCATATTATAAACACAACATAATTAAAATAATTTGTGGAGCGGTAACGATTAATTTCATTTAAGTTGCTAATTAGGGGGTGGTCTTCCCGATTTTTTTTTACAAAAACAAAAGGGACCAACTTTATTTTAAGCGTAACTTGCTTAAATTTAATGCTAGAAACGTTTTGTAAAAACAGAAATAAAGCTTTTTTTAAACACTTTAAAAAAGTTATAATGGGTTTTCCCCAAAAAGTGCTTAATTTTTTGGATATTTCACGTCGAATTATTCTATTTGAAATTTGGTGAATATGAATCTATTTTTCATTGGTTATAACTCTGGTTCTACGAGATCCAGAGACTTAACGCGTACACCATTTTTTTATTTTTTATAGGCTATATTTCTGCTAAGAACGTTTTTTCGACAAAATACTTACTTTTTGAGTTATTTGCGAAAAACCATCTAAAAATGTGGTTATTTTGTTGAAAAATGAACATGTTCACTCGCAAATAACTCAAAAAGTGTTGACTTGGCGAAACAGCTCTATAGAACACAAGTTACTTAAAATTAGTCAGTTTACCCATTTCCGGACTTGTTTTGACCATATATTTTTTCACCCCAAGAGGGGGTGAAAGTCACCCCCAGGCAGTGGCGTGCGGTGACTTTTTAGAAAGGGGAAGCGATTCAATAAGGATATAAAAATATTTTCTTAAGGGTCGAGGGTCGAGCAACTTTCCACCTGATAACACCCTGATGCGCAGGGGCTCTCTATCAGCAAAGTACTTAATTATGTGAGACGTCCTGCGTACAAGGACTCACACACTAAATCCGTGACGCGTGAATGCGTGAGGCACTCTATTCCCGCTATTTCTAGTGACTAGTGACCTATCATTGATCTGTATTGCTAGCTCGGGCCTTGAGTCCTCGCGCCGGGCTTGGTTTTCTAAAGAAGAATCATATTTAAAAAAAATATACTCCGAGGCATTTTTCAAAACACACAACTTTTACTAAAACAACACTTATTTATACTCGAGGTCTATTCTCCTATCAACTTCTGATAATTGTTGAATGCAGTTTTTTAATGGATAATAGGGCTAACTTTCAAAGTCTGTCTTCGCTTGTTGAATTTCTTTTAAACTCTTAATTTGAAACTTTTAATGCATCTTAATACTGCAAAACTTCGTTCAACTGATGCACTTGTGGCTGGGATACTTAGTAGTACTAATTCACACAACTTGACCACCTCACACAGCGACTTGTTTAAACCAGTAGTTATAAAGAAATCCCAGATTTCTGGGTATTTCTTTATCATTCATGTCAGTTGTTTCATAAATGATACTTAACTGAGAATGCAAAGCTGGGATATCAAAAAATTTTCATTATTTAATCGTAATGACATAAATTCCTCTGTGGGAAATTTTGATGAATTATAATTAGAAATATTAAGATTATATATAATTCTACAAATTTTAAATCGTTAAAATTTTGAAAGCTAGAATTCATTTGTTCTAGAATATTATCAAAAGTTCTCTTTGTTTCCTCTGTTTTCTCTGTTTCTCTGTCTCCGAAATTATCAATCTTCATTATTTTTCTTTCATGTTCAAACCCCATATCTTCAGTTTTATCCCAAATATTTTTAAACTGCTCTCGTTTTTTTAATTATCGTATTAATAAAATCATCAATTTGTCTTATACAAAATGCAATACCATTTGATTTCTGTGAAATGTCAAATAAAATATCAGTAAAAGGAAATATCTCTGCAAAAAATTTAAATCGAAATATTCTTTAAGCGAATGTATGTAATACCTAAGCACCCCTTAGCAGCAGTAACAGTCGGAGCATCTCACTTTCGGGAAGGCGATACGACGAGCGCTTCCATGGCATACCAAAATTCGCGCGACTAGTGGCTGCGGTCAGTGAACCCCGACAAATTTTAAAAGGGACAACTGCATGACAAGCGGCGATTTTGAGATGCGCTTCTGCCAGGAGTGGACCAAATAGTTGAATTGTGTGCATATTGAGTTCGTTCGTACGCGACTAATTTTTAATATTTTTCAATACCTATTGGCTAGGTAATATGTAGATTATTTGTATTAGGGAAAAATTTTATTATTAAATATTAATTAATAATATATTTTCTTATATAGACGAATAAATAGGGAAGCGGCGCTTCCCCCGCTTCCATGGACCGCACGCCTGTGCCCCCAGGGCAAAAGCACACATCGGCACAATATCACTTTTTTTCTTTGGCATGTAAGCTATGCGTATGCCAAACTTCATGTCAATCCAAGCGGTTCTTTAAAATTTAGAGCAAAAACCGTGAAAGAATGGACTAAGTATATTTTTTAGCAACAGACAAAAATTTAACTAACATTGCTACATTGCTATTTTAATTTATATTTAAAATTTAAACTGAAGTATTGCAGCTGCAAGTTTGAAATTGTTTGATATCCTATTTCAGATGATGCTATTAGAATTTTGGCCTACCATTTAAGTTGATGCTATAGAGCTATAACCTCTTGTATCTTTGCTTTTTTTTAATATTTCTGAGATTTAGTTCTACAATTTCCTCAAGATGATATACTTCGATATGTTATTCCTTAGGTATTTTTCCTAGAATTAGTACCACCTAATTAATCAATCCAGTTAGTTTTGATCCATTTTTCCATTGTTACCCCTTAAGTATACATACAGGGAGGATGTTTGAGTTGGAATAAATTATTTTTTTCGAGAATGGGTGACTGTGGAGATAAATCCCGAAACAAGTCGGCTTTTTTTTGAAATTGTAACTTTTTGGCATATATATCACACTAGTGACGTCATCCATCTGGGCGTGACAGCTCATTAGAAAGCTTATTCAATTTCCTATTCACTAATATAAACATTAACGTAATTTTTTATACAGGGTGCCCAAAAAACTTGTTTTGAATTAAATTAATTGAGACAAAAAGAAGAATTTATTTAATTTAGTTAATTAGAAATACATTTTGCCCTGTCCGAAAACAGGAAAAAATCTTTTTATTTGATAAACAAATATTGTTTTTAGCTTAAATTCAATAATAAAGCCACCCGCCTGTCTCTTACCAGTTGGAATATTTCATTTAAGCGAATGTTTATTTTTCAAATTAACATTTTTCTGTTTTCCAACAGCAGTAAAATGTCTTTTTCATTAAACAAATTACATACATTCTTCTTTTTGTCTCAATTAATTTAATTCAAAAAAAAATTGTTGGGCACCCTGTATAAGTAGTTATGATAATGTTTATATTATTGAATTAGGTAATTTAATAGCCTTTAAAATGAGTTATCACACAGTCCCTATTCTCAATTAAAAAAAAATCATTGATTACGTTATCACGCCCACATGGATGACGTCATTATTATGAGATATATGCCAAAAAATTATAATTTAAATATATAAAAATATACCTGTTTCGGGATTTATCTCCAGAGTCGCCCGTTCTCGAGAAAATTAATTTATTTCAACTCAAACGGCCTCACTGTATGTTATTCATAATGATGGGAGATTTTAACTCCAACGTTGGAAGAGAGACTGAAGAATCTGTAAGATTGAAAATTTTAAATTCGGCACAAAAACACACGAGGAAAAAACTTATGGAGTTTCTGGAGCAATAAAACATGTAGGTACATAAATGATATGAATACATTCTACAAAAAGTAATAGAAAGTGGACATGAGATGCACCTAAAAATAGAATAGACTATTTTTTATTAACGTTTCGACGGCCAAATCGGATGCCGTTGTCAAAATACAACGTCAATATACAAAAAGAATATAGATAGTTAAAGGTTAGATGCCTTCAAAATAACAACAAATGGTGAAGACTTCTAAAAGGTCATAGCTAGTAAGTTCAAATCAGATACTTTACCCAATCAGGGCCAAATTGAAGACCTTAAAAAAACACAAATAATAACCTTCTCGAAACCGAAACACAATTCGCAAAGAAAACAATACTAAAAGAAGACAAAATAAGCAACGAAACTAAACAACTAATGAAGTAAAGAAAATAATTACTAGCTTAAAAAAATACTCAAAAAATCAAGAATAAAACATAGAACTAAATTAAATAATTAGAAAAAAATAAGTGTTGGCTGCGTACCACAGTTTAAACAAACTTAAAATGAAACAAAAAATTTCTTATGTATAATGGTACATATTTTTTTAATTGGAAACAAATTGAAATGTGACATAAAATATGGATCCAAAACCTAATAGAGCACGTCATTAAAAGCTACAGTGGCTTAAAATGTCTAAGACCAACACTAAGTGTTCACAAACTTATCAAACAACAACACCATAATAAGGAAGAGAAGGCCTAATATAAATTAAAAAAGATAGAAATAGAAAGAGCTCTACAAAATCTAAAAAATAATAAAGCTTCATGACACGACTGTATAGTTACAGCACATTTGAAAACAAGCCAAACAGTAACAATCCATAATATACTAGCATAAAATAGATATATCCATAACAATAGCAAACTAAAAACTTCAACGATAGTTAATTGTCTCTCAAACAAAAAAACTAAACCCATGCAACCTAAAGAACTATAAACATTTATATCGATCCTCAGTAGGGATGGGAAAAACCTACCGGTTTAGACCTAAAACCGGTTTTTATACTTCGCAATAACCGGTTTTACCGGTTTTTTTATCCCGGTTATAACCAGTTTTTTCTTTATAAAGTAAAAACCGGTTATTAGGTTTTTACGGTGATTAGGATTAGGTTAGGTATTATTTCGGATCCCAATCATAATTATTATTCTCACGTAATTTTTCAAGACAAAACCATAATTCAAATTTTATTTTATTTTATAAAATACATAAGCAAACTGAAAGTGCAATCTCACATCAGCCAGAAACAATTATTAAGTTTTATTATAATATTTCCTTGAAAAGTAATTTGTAATCATAATATTTACATAAGAAGTGATCTGGTAGAATGCAAACATCATCTATTTGTCACACTTAACTCTTGACATTGAAAGTGGGTGAATGACTTTTTCTGATTACCAAAAATTGACTATGAATATCGAATTACTGATTACGAATACGAATCTCCAAGAATTTCGCTACGTTTTAAAAACGATACACTTATACAGGAAATATTATATGAGTTAAAATGTACCTATTCTACAAATATACAAACGTGTTAAAAGTAATACATGTTCTTTCGATAGTAGTAATTTTGATCGTATTGATATCGAGTCGAATGGAGTATCGCAAACTAAAGTGTATTGTAAATGTAACTTTGTAACCTATTGGATTAAAAAACCAAAAAGCGGTTTTTTCAAAAACCGGTTGTTTTTGGCCGGTTATAACCGCCAGGTTAAACCGTAAGCAAAAAAAGCCGGTATAACCGAAAACCGGTGTTTTGTCAAAAACCGCCATCCCTAATTCTCAGTCGATGAGCATCGATGATAACTGTTTATGAGCGTTATTAACAATAAGTTGACTTACAAAATGGATGATTGCCAACCGTTAAAACAGGCTAAGTTCCACAAAGGATATAACACAGACCACTGATTACATTGATAAAGAAGGTAGATGAACTGGTCACTTTAATGTTTCCATTTCCTTTTTTATATTTTGCTCTGTTTTTTATTTATTAATACCTAAGTATGTATTAATGTGTGTGGATATTAATAAGTTTGGGCAGAGGTGTGTATATCTGAGAATAATATGTACATAACATCCTTATATTGCAGCAAACAGTAGTTACTATTCATTGTGACTGAATGAATCATACTCTAGGAGCCAGAGGAGTCGCCGTGTCCTTTTCAATTCTGATGGACAAACTCAACGGTTTCTTATGGATTTTTGGCTGCTGATTACGAATTTCGAGGGTGGATTTCGATCTGAGCGGTCAAAAAATTGTTATAAACAATTTAATTGTTTATTAGGCTCTGGCTAATAAACTAAAAGAGATAAAAAAAATGTTTCAAATAAAATGTTGTTTTTGATAAAAAACGAAGAAAAAAACGTTAACGTTTACTAAACTTAAATCCAACAATTTGAACTGAAGATATTGTAAAATTAGTGCACAATACAAATTGCAAATTGCAAAATAAGTAAATTTCGAAGCTTTCTCGATCGTAACTCGGCTTCTACGAATTCAAATGAGCCTTAGATCTCATGTTAAAGCTTAACTAATAGGCATCCAAACAAAGTTTGTCAAATTACTTTATCTTTATTTGTTTTAAAGTTATACCCGTTTGAAGTTATAATTTAAAAAAAAATTGTACATTAATTTGTTTATAAGGGTTTCAAACAAATTTGAGCTATAAACAATTATACTTTAATTAACAATAATGATAAAAGAACTCTAAAAGAACTATCAAAGCTTATGAAAATGTTCGTAAGTATATTTTTGGCCAAGATATCGATATTTAATGGCGCGCTGTGAGGCTCAAGATCGGCTCACAGTCAAGTAAGTGACGAAATTCGTTTAGCTCTATCGATCGTAACTCGGTTACTACGAATGCAAATAAGCCCCAGAAGATCTCATTTTAAAGCTTAAGTAATAGGCTTCCAAACAGAGTTTGTTAAATTACTTTACCTTTATTTGTTTTAAAGTTATACCCGTTTGAATTATAATTTTCTTAAAAAAATTATACATTAATATGTTTATAAGGAGTTCAAACAAACTTGAGCTATAAACCCTTATACTTTAATTAACAATAACGATAGAACTCAAAAGGAACAATTTGAGCTTATGAAAATGTCCGTAGTTGTATTTTTAGCCAAGATATCAATATTTTAATGGCGCGCTATGAAGCGCAAGATCGGCTCACAGTCAAGTAAGTGACGAAATTCGTAGCGAAATTATCGATATCTTGGCCACAAATAAACTTACGAAGATTTTCATAAGCTCAAATTGTTCCTTTTGAGTCCTTCTATCATTATCGTTAATTAAAGTATAAATGTTTATGGCTCAAATTTCCTTTAAACCCTTATAAACAAATTAATGTATAATTTTTTTAAGAAAATTATAACTTCAAAGGGGTATAACTTTAAAACAAATAAATATACAATAATTAAACAAACTTTCTTTGGAACCCTATTAAATAAGCTTTAAAATGAGATCTTATAAGGCTTATTTGCATTCGTAAAAGCCGAGTTACGGTCGATAAATCTTCGAAAAATACTTACTTTGCAATTTGCAATTTGTATTGTGCATTAATTTTACAATATCTTGAGTTCTAATTGTTGGATTTAAGTTTAGTAAACGTTCTCTTCTTCGTTTTTTATTAAGGAACAAATTGTGTTTGAAACATTTTTCTTATCTCTTTTAGTTTATGATCCAGAGCCTTATAAACAATTAAATTGTTTATAACAATTTTTTGACCACTTACATCGAAATCCACTCTAGAAATTCGTAATCAGCAGCCAAAAATCCATAAGAAACCGTTGAGTTTGTTCATCAGAATTGAAAAGGACACGGTGACCTCTATTTGGCGCCTAGACTATCAAGCAGTATACAGCCATTAAAAATATATTTACTTTGTATTTGTACACAGTTACGCCAATGAAAATATATCTCCTCTTTATTGTCATATATTAACGCCATCACTAATATAAATAATTTAAATACTAAGAGTAACATAATCATATTTTTGACCTATATATAATGTAGTACTAAGAAATATTTTACCCTTTATGTAACTAATGCTGAACATTGTAATAAAATATTTTAAAAGCAGCCTGTGTTTGTTTTCGTCACAACCAATTACAATTTCTGGATTAAATAGTATGTTTAATCCTGCTTAATCTACTGATAAGTACCAGATGATCATAAATCAAAAACTAGAAAATACTAAAGAAAATAGAGAGGGTCAAAACGTTGAACAATTTTGGACCTGTTTCAAAGAAATAATACTCAATACAGCGACAGAAATATGTGAAGCAAGTAAAAAGAGCAATAAAAGAAAGCAAACTGCATTGCGGAATGAAGAAATAAAACAACAAATTAAAAGAAAGAAAATTGCTTGGATAATATACTTACAAAACAAAACACCGAAAAACTATGAAAAATATAAATAACACATGAGATTAGTAAAAGAATTGGTTACAAAGGCAAAGAAGGACAAATGGACAGAATTTGGAGAAAAGATGGGAACAAACCGTAAATAGAATCAAAAACTGTTCTGTGGAGTTTTAAAATCAATGTGAAAAGAGAAAATTCAAGAAATATAAAACAAAAAGAATAAAACTGGAAGGCGAAATTCTCAAAGAAGAAAATGAAATAATGAAGAGATGGAGAGATTATTTCCAAGAAATGCTACAAACTCAATGCTATCACGAAGAAAACAACGTGGTGAACCAAAGAATAGAAGATGATCATATAACCATAAATGAACTGCAAGAAGCTACTGCAGAAATGATAAACGAAAAAGCACCAAGGTATGGCAGAATAACCAGTGAAATGGTAAAAAATCAGATAAAATTCAACACAGGTATTATTAAAAACATTTAATGCCGTTTGGAGAAAAGAACAGATACCGATTGACTGGCAGAAGGCTCAGATAATGCCCATTTATAAAAAGGGTGATAGACCGGATTGCAACAACTACAGAGGAATAACACTATTAGGCACTACCTTGCAAAAATGCGAAAAAATACCGAACAAAAGAATAATCAGAAAAATTTACAGCACACTCGAGGAACCACCAAGAGGTTTCAGAAAAGGCAGAAGCTATACAATCAAGAAAATAATAGAAAAAATATCAACAACAGGAAAAAAGAAATATCTGGCGTACATATATCTATCTTATCTTTAAAAGGCTTTTAACATGGTACCAAGGCAGAAATTATGGGAAATGAAAGAGAAGAGTAGTATAAGTACCTAACAAAATTAATGATAATGGGAATTAAGAATATTTACAACAACAATATGAATTATGGCATCAGTCAAAACAGAATATCAACACGATTTACTACAAACGAGGGTCTGAGACAAAGAGGAGGATTAAGTCCAACACTATTTATATTTTGGATGGATAAGATAATTAAAGAATGTAACGCCAAAGTGAAAAAATGCACGTACGTCATAGAAATTTAAAAAAAGTAGACATTTCAGAAGGAGCATTTGCCGATGACCTCGTCATATTGGCCGAAAATGAGAAAAAACTACAAAGAAATAGAAATATGGAATGCAATATTAAAAAATATGGAATGACAATAAATAGAAATAAAACAAAAGTTATGGTCATGAGAGAAAATGAAGAAGAAGAAAAGATATACATAAAAATAAAAAAACTTAATATGTATAGAACAAGCATAAACATACCAATACTTATGAGTAGAATTAGAAGACAACGGAAGACAGGAAGCAGAAATTAATAATATAATTCAAAAAACAATAAACCTATAAACACTATGCTATGAGCAATACATTCATAAATAAAAAAAAATAACAAAAAAACCAAAAATAAATGTGTTTAAGTCAATATATAGCCCTGCATTAACTTGTGATTGCGAGTCGTGAGTACTAAGCCCGACCGCACATCAAAGAAACATGAAACGTAAATTACGTTTCATGGAAATAAACCACTGCTAAACAAATATACGTCCGGCCATTTATGAAACTCTCCGAAAATAAAAATGTGTCATGAGCATGAATCACACTCGTTTCATTAGTAGGCGGACTTTGAGATTTTTTTAGCAATGTTTTCTTTTCATGAAACATGTTTTTCGTTTCATGTTTCATTTTTTTCGTTTCATGTTTCTTTGGTGTGCGGCTTGGCTAATACCCCAGGCTGTGGGTGAGATAACGTGATATAATTCAGGAATTTTTGAAACCTATCAGGTGTTGTAAAGGACGATGGCAGGAATAACTTATACTAAAATGTAACCAAAAATTTTGTGCGGTTTTTTATTTATGACGATTTTCATTTGTTAAATTTACAATTTTTAAAAATTTTTAATTTTGCAGCTTAGGATACTCATTTTAGAGAAAAAGATTTAAATAGAAAATTGTAGTAAATTAAAAAACCTACAATTTGAGACATGACAAGTTTAATTTCGTTAATACGTTATTGCAAAACAGCCTGCGAAGAGTCCAAAATGGCCGTTTTTCGAAATTGCCTTATTTATTGTAAAAATAACTTTTATTATTTTTTAAGGCTTTAAAATGAAGATCTTTCAATGCTAAACATAAAAAAAATTTGTACTGCCCGATTGGTGAACTTGTTGTTTAGATATTATAATTTGTTTATCCCAAGAGGTCAAATGTCCAAGGCTTTAACTTAAAAAAAAATCGTACAGAGTTAATCCAAGATCCACTCTCCTTCTAAAGACTTATATTTTTATATTCTGATGTAAATAAATGCGTATAACATTTTTCAACCAATATTTTGGGTTTGAAAATAAGGGGGCCGATTTCGTTATAAACATTTAGAACTGAAGCCGCCCCTGTACATCCTATGAGCTTTTAACTTACAGGTTATTATTGCTGAAGGCAAAATAAAGATTCAAAACTAAATAACAATTTTCTACGACTAACTGAAGCCGAGATAATTGTTTTTGTTTTCTTAAATCGTAGTGACTTTATTTATAACAATTAAGAAATTATTTCACAGTCATTGGCTAAAGAAAGGCTTATATTATCTTAAAATAAAAATTATTTTAACCGAAAATCACATTTAATTATTAAAAATGATTTTTAACGTGTATTGGAGATTTATTTTTCGTTACGACTATGATTTATTGTGTCGGTTGCCCTTAGCAATGGCTAGCAACGTATAATACATTGTATCACGGTTTTTGCTTTAAATTTTAAAACACCACTTGGATTGCCATGAAATTTGGCAAACAGATAGATAACATGTTAAAGAATAAAAATGTTATTGGACTTCTGTGTGCTTTTGTCCTGGGGGTGAGTTTCACCCCTTATGAGGGGTGAAAAGATATATGTTCAAAATAAGTTCGGAAATGGATAAAACGTCTAATTCTAAGCACTTTTCGTTCTATAGCATTTTTTCACCAAGTTAATACCTTTCGAGTTATTTTCGAGTAAATACCTTAATTTTTCAACAAAAAGAAACACGTTTTTAGGCGGTTTTTGACAAATAACTCAAAAAATAAGTGTTTTATTGAAAAATGGGTTTTAACAAAAATATAGCAAATTAAAAATTGAAAAAAATGATGTATGCATGAAATCCCTGGACCCAGTATAAACAAAGTTCTAGCTAATGAAAAATAGGTTCATATCCGTCAAATTTCAAAGTGAATTATTCAACGTGAAATGATCAAAAAATCATGCACTTTTTGGAGAAAAATCATTTTTTAAAATATTTAAAAAATGTAATGTATATCTGTTTTTAAAAAATGTTTATAGCAACAGAAGTAAGCAAGTTACTGTGAAAATTTTTTAATGAAATCAATTAATTTGTGGTCATCTGATTGAATACAACCAATAAAACCAACATTATACTGAAAACAGATCCCATGGGCTGTTTTCACTCAATCATGTAGCTATGGATACCTACATTTCGTTTCATTTCGATTTTGACATTTCAAATATTGAATATTTCAAAATGTCACGATTTGGTTGTAATACTGATGAGAATATTAATGAAATTATTGAATCAAATATACCAAAGAATACTGTTTACAGTAAAAAATGTGTATGGAAAGCGTTTATGGACTTTTGCAATGATAGAAAATATGAATTAGATGGAAATCGGACGGTGGAAGAATTGTTAATTGCACATTTAAATAAATTGTTTCTGCTCTGTATTTTTTTGATAAATGCTTTTTTAACATTGATAAATGCTTAAAAATTTTTTAACAACTTTCTCAAGCTTGTTGCTTACAGGCAACAAACCTCCGCCTACGGCGTCGGTCTGTTTCCAAGCAAAAAGCTTTCGAAATCTGTTATAAAATTTTTTCGAACAATTATCAATGTCCTTGGGTTATTACTACTGAAAATAAAGTTGATCTCTTTTTTTTTGGTTAAAAAACTCGAAAGTCAACCCCCAATTGGCATCTCAAATCAAATTAATCATTACCGCTTCACAAGTTACTTTGCTCATGTATTATTTATATGATCTGTAAGCTTCATCGGTTCAAAGGGCTTATTAAAAAAAATGGTTCTAAAGTAAATCTGTTTTAATTTTTAATTAAAAAAAAATATTTTTTTCTAAATAACTTAAAATTTATTAATGTGACCAAAAATCACAAAGAGTAAAAAAAATTGGTTTTTGCTGTTATGAATATTTTGAATTTTTTTCTTTTTTTTTGGAAGGCAAAAATTTGTTAAGATATGGCTGTTCTAAATTTGCATACACTCGTGATTATTGACTAGTTCAAGTACTTTTAAATACTGCCCCTTCAAAAATAAGCACTTTGAACCGATGAAACTTACAGACATAAACGAAACATACACGAGTAAAACAACATTGAAGTAAAATTGATTAATTTCATTTTTGATGCTAATTAGGGGGTGACTTTCCGAGCTCTTGACCAAAAAAAAAAGATCAATTTTATTTTCAGCGTAACTTGCTTAATTTTGCTGCTATAAACTTTTTTTTAAAACAGATATACATATTTTTTTAAACACTTTAAAAAATTTGTAATGATTTTTCTCCAAAAAGTGCATGATTTTTCGGTTATTTCACGTTGAAATAATTCACTTTGAAATTTGACGGATATGAACCTCTTTTTCATTAGCTAGAACTTTGTTTCTACTGGGTCTAGAGATTTTACGCGTACACCATCTTTTTCAATTTTTAATTTGCTATATTTTTTTAAAACTCTTTTTTTTTTCAATAAAATACTTACTTTTTGAGTTATTTGTCAAAAACCGCTTAAAAACGTGTCCTTTTTGTTGTTGAAAAATGAAGGTATTTACTCGAAAATAACTCGAAAGGTATTAACTTGGTGAAAAAATGCTATAGAAAAAAAGGTGCTTAGAATTAGACGTTTTATCCATTTCTGAACTTATTTGAACATATATTTTGTCACCCCTTATAATGAATGAAACTCACCCCTAGGACAAAAGCACACAGAGATCCAATATCATTTTTATTCTTTAACATATCATGTATGTGTTTGCCAAATTTCATGTCAATCCAAGCCGTGCTTTAAAATTTAAATCGAAAACCGTGATTCAATGTATTATAATAATTATAAGTTGCTAGCCGTTGCTAAGGGCAACCGACACAATTAATCACAGTCGAAACGAAAAATAAATCTCCACTACAAATTAAAAATCATTTTTAATAATTAAATGTAACTTTCGGTCAAAATAATTTTTATTTTAAGATAATATCAGTCTTTCTTTAGTCAATGACTGTGAAATAATTTTTTAATTGTTATAAATAAAGTCACTACGATTTAAGAAAACAAAAGCAATTATCTCGGCTTCAGTTGGTATTAGAATATTTTTATTTAGATTTAATCGTTATTTTGGCTTCAGAAATAACAATCTGCAAGTTAGAAACTCATAGGATGTACTGTACAGGGGCAGCTTCAGTTCTAAATGTTTATAACGAAATTTGCCCCCTTATTTTCAAACCCGAAATAAGAGGTTAAAAAATGTTATAGGCATTTATTTACATCAGAATATGAAAATATAAGTCTTTAAAAGGAGAGTGGATCTTGTATTAACTCTGTACGATTTTTTTTCAAAAAGTTATAGCCTTGGACATTTGACCTCTTGGGATAAACAAATTATAATATCTAAGCAACAAGTTCACAAATCGGGCACTACAAATTTTTTTATGTTTAGTGCTGAAAGATCTTCATTTTAAAGCCTTAAAGATACATAAAAGTTATTTTTACAATAAATAACGCAATTGCAAAAAACGGCCATTTTGGACTTTTCGCAGGCTGTTTTGCAATAACGTATTAACGAAATTAAAGATGCAATAGCTCAAATTGTGGGTTTTTTAATTTATTAAATTTTTAATTTTTTAATTTAATTTAAGTTTTTTAATTTAATACTACAATTTTCCATTTAAAACTTTTTCTCTAAAATGAATATCCTAACATGCAAAACTAAAAATTTCATAAATCGTCATAAATAAAAAACCGCACAAAATTTTTGGTTACATTTTAGTATAAGTTATTCCTTGCACCGTCCTTTACAACACCTGATAGGTTTCAAAAATTCCTGAATTATATCCTGAAATCGACCCATTTTTCACCCACAACTTGGACTATAACAGAACGAGTTAGAATAGTTACCAAAAAAGATAGACTACGGAACACTAAAATAAGAGATGATTTGGGAATAGAGTCAACCTTACAATTCATAGAAAGAAGGCAACTCGTTGGTGGGGTCATCTTCAGATAAAGTCCATATTTAACCTATAAGTAGCCAATGAGATATTTATTTGGTACTCAGCAAAAACGCAGAAGTCCTGAACATGTGCGGTTTATAATATAATAATATAAAAATTTGTTTTTTGGACATATCGCTCATTAAATGCAACAATGTCATATCTCAAAAAACTTACTTTCGAGAAAATTCAATTTTAAGTTTTGGATGCTGCTAAAAAATTTTTAATTTATTGAAAAAAAAATGCTTAAAACCATTAGACAATGTGATTGTTTTGTCTAAGAATCAATTGAAAAAAAAAAGAGTTTTTTAATTTTAAGGGTTAATAAGATCAAATTATTAAAAAATGTTCCATTTTGTGACGTTATTGTCACTTAAATGCATTTGTAAAAGAGGTACAAATTGAAATATGATGATCTTGTCATTATTTAAACACAGTTTTTGGCAAATAATTTTAATATGTCAACTTGTTAAAAACAAGAAGTTACAAAATAAGAAAACTACAAATAAAAATACAGTTCAAGAAACATTAATAAAATATTTTGGCTTAGATATTTTAATGAAAATACGCATGTTTCGCAAAGGTCTTTCTTGGGTGTAAAGAAAGAAATATTAAATTCTTTGACAAAAACTTCATGGAAAATTGCGTAACTTGCAAAAGGTCTATTTCTTTGTTTACAGATTTCAATATAGTCTCTATGAATATCTGCCAATGAGCGGCTACCAACAATAAATATTCGGGATGTATTGGCGCGAGTAATAACTTTCAATTCTTGGGATTGATGTTATGTGCTGTCTAATATCTTCCCGAATTTCTGGATTTAGCGATTTCTGGTTTCCGTGTCTTCCACATTTGTCCGAATCAAGGAGGACCTCAAAAACTTTATTCCGTTTTTCTTGCACAGTTCTTATTATGCGATCAGGTATGTCCAAAGTATTTGCAAAAAATACTTTGCAAACTCGAATCTACTTACCTTCTTTTACAAAATAGTATGCGTTGTTTTTGTCTCTGGGTTTTCTTGTACCTCCGACACGAATATACCGATATTGGGGTACAACTGGTACCAACAGTTTGTTAATATACTCTCTGTTTTTGAAATTCACCGAGTGACCAATGGCTTAAAAAAATCTGTATTCCCTCCTCTTCGGTAAATTTAGATGGACACTTGAGTTTACAATCTTTGCACGGATACCTTACTTGTCTTTTTTGTCTCATCTTTTTGTTTTTTGAATGAGTTTGGTAGGCTTCACCACAACTTCTCATTTTTTTTTGTAAGATTTCTCTTCCAGTTTTTAGTATTCCGTTGACGTTTCTTGCCTTTCTTTGGGGGTGTAACAAGAATAGGAATGTCTTGGTTTGCTGATAAGGTTTGATTAGGCTCATTATTACCGTCGTCGTGGTTTTCTTTATCACACTCTTCTGATTCTTCATCACTCTTTGGTACATAGTTATGATCGTTAATTATGTCTTCACAATCTTCAGAGGACGAAGAAGAGCTACTACTACTGGAATACCTACTAGAACACCTACTACAACAGCTGCTTGAAGATGATGAAGAACTTGTTGACTTAGAAACTCCAGGAACAGCTATATTCTTATCACCTGTAAAAAATAATTATCTTCAAACACTATTAACTTCCAAAATCATACCATTTTTGAATTTTTGTGCATTTTTTAATTTTATATGGGAGTGACTAGGTGTCAAATAAAATACACCATTAAATCTTATACTGTTTTTTCCATATTATAACATAAAATACGTAGGCAAACTATATTTTTTTTTATTTTAATGTTTCAGAACTAATTTTTTTATAAAAATATTTTTCCTTGTAGCACCAATATTTCTAAACAGCAACGCCGCGCCCCCTCACATTTTTCCAAAAGCTGGAACAGCCACTGAAAAAATACTTACCTAGTGTACTTGAAGATTGGACATATTTTTTAAATTAGATCAAATAAACAGTATTAGACAAATAAACATAATATGCAATTATTTTTGGTTTTAAATTTAAAAATTAGTAAAATTTAATGTAATCAATTGGTTGCAATCCCAAATGGAGAAAAAAGTTGTGTTTAAAGATTGACCTAACCTTAAATAAATATTATTCCTTTTAAATTTTTAAATAATATTTTGTAACAATAAAGTCATATTGTTTACAAAAACTCAGACACCTCCAGCAAAAAAAATATTAAATTCTTTGTAATAAAGTCTTAAGAAAAAATAATACACCAAACAAATATTTTTTTCAGAACAATAGCGTCATATTTTTAATTATTAAAACCTAAACGTTTACCATTTTTTGGCGAAAAAAGTACTAATTCTAAATAATGCGTTATTGAAATAAAATATTATCAAATAAAAGATCTTACCTTTAGTGAAATATCCTCATAAAACACAATAACACGTTTTTAAACAAAAGCGTAAGCACGTGCCACTTCAACTGACAAACCACAACTGAAATAAAACACTTTTGCGGTAAAAATTTAGACCTCGTCGCAGAAATACTACAATCGTTTGGCGCCATCTCTCAGTTAATTGTTAAGTTACAGATATATCGATCTAACAAAGGAAACTTTATACAATTTACTTTCTGTTAAACCACATAACTCAAAAATTCGATTTTTTGAGATATGACGTTGTTGCATTTAATGAGCGATATGTTGTTTCTGCATATAGCGATTCAATTATATTAATATGTATAAATAATATAATTTGGGTACTAGGAATAACATAATCATATTTTTGACCTAAACATAATACAGTATTAAGAAATATTTCACCCTCTATGTAACTAATGCTAAACATTGTAACAAAATATTTTAAAAGCAGTCCATGTTTGTATTCGTCACAACCAATTACAATTTCTGGATTAAATAGTATGTTTAATCCTGCTTAATCTACTAGTTAAAACTTTACCCTGCTTTTATGTTTTAAGTGTATAAAGTCTTCCTGAGAATAATTAACATTAATTTGACATACATAATAGCTTTATCCATTCTAGATATTTTCCGTAACGAATTCATTATTAGAGAATTCTAATCGAAACGTGAAATGTAATCTTACATCAGAGCTCAATTACTGGACCGGTGATTATAAACATGAACCACTCGAATATCGAACAAATTGATGCATTGGTTCATTCTAGGAAGTTCCACAGGCGTCACACAATAATAAATAATGGAAAAATTAAACTCTAAATAGTTTCAACTTACTAGACATCTACAAAATAAGATAAAACTTAACTCCCTAAAAAAATACTGATCCATAGAGATATAATAAAATTAAAATTATTTAACCTTTCATGGGATCAGGTTGATATAGGAGAAATTTCTTGTATACTACAAGCAGGATCATTTCTCACAGAAATAATATTAACACAAACAAACCCAAGCTTGTTCGTTATCCGACCACTCAATTAATCTAGGTCATATATTCATTTTTTCACAAGCGTCAATCCTATAGACAGTGAAAAATGAGTAGAAGAGTTTATTTATATAAATGACAAACATACAGAAAAACAAAAAATGTATAAATAGACAATCGGATGTAGACAAATTAAGCAACATTTATGGTTACATATAAGCATATTAACAAACAACTTGGACATATCATAACATGATTTTTTCGGACATTGCAACATTAAATATTTATATATGCCTGAGAAAAATTGACTGGACTAATTTATTTTTCATAAAAATTATTGCTACTGGTTAATTGCTTTTCATTTAAAGAAATCATATTTTATAAAATAATAATTCATAATATATTTATGTATATCGATCAACGAAATTTGACAATAAAATAATAATTATTAGTAATTTTAAATTTGTGTAATTCTCCGTTTTATAAAGTTTAGCCTTTAACTACCCGCGCATCAAGTTATAACATAACTACACGCGTGGCGTACTTTATACGCCACAAAAAAATACACTTAAAAACAGCAGATCTGTTTATTATTTTTTTTTTTGAAAAAATACATTAGTTGTTTGTTATAATCCTTATTCGGAATCAGTGAAGAGTTGGAGTTCCTTCTGAGTAAGCCAATTGGGATTTATAACTTGAATCATTGAATAACTGGATTCCATGATAAATAAAATTACTAATAAAAAATTTTTTGAAATGTGATTTTTTACAGGAGAAAAAGTATTGTTTATAAAGAAAAATATATTTTGTGCCACAATGACTAAAAAACAATTGAAATATGTACTTATACAGGGTGTTTCATTAATAATTGTCCATATAATAACTGGAGAAACCTTAGCACAAAATATGAAGAATTAACCTAAATCACTTAAATAAAATGTGGTTCCTTACTGAGTTACAGGGTGTTTTATCTAAAAATTGAAAAATTATTTTTGCTCAGCATTTTAAAACTATTCCACGTATCTTTTTCATACTTGGCAGAAAGTATAGGTACTATACAAACTACTAAATTACGTTAAACAAACGTTTCTGGCTATTACCAGAGGCGTACGACGGGGGAAGTGAATGGTTGAACCTTTCCAAATTCTACGCCACTGGCGGAATTGCTATTTTAGTCCAATTTTTGGATTCTCCAATACTTTTTATGAAAATAATATACTCTTCATTCGTAACGATAAAGTCATTAGTTTTCGAGATCTTTGAAGTTAAAAATGAAACGACACGGTTATTTTGATTAATGTATTGTGTCGCTTCATTTTTAATTTCAAATATCTCGAAAACTAATTATTTTATCGTTACGAATGAAGAATATATTATTTACATAAAAAGTATTGGAAAATCAAAAAATTACACTAAAATAGCAATTTCGTCAGTTGCGTAGAATTTGGGCAGGGTCAACCAGCCACTATCCCCTGTCGTACGCCTCTGGTAGTAGCTAGAAACGTTTATTTATCTTAATTTAGTAGGGTGTACAGTGCCTACACTTTCTGCCAAGTATGATAAGGATACGCCAAATAGTTTTAAAGTACTGGGTACAAATAATTTTTAAATTTTAATCATATGAATCATATCATAAATTAATTAAAATAACTGTGCCGTTTCATATTTAACTTCAAATATCTCGAAAACTAATAACTTTATCGTTACCAATGAAGAGAATATTATTTACGTAGAAAGTATTATAGCATCTAAAAATGGCACTAAAATAGTAATTCCTCCAGTGGCGTAGAATTTGAGAAGGGTCACCCATTAACTATCCCCTGTCGTACGCCTCTGATAGTAGCTAGAAACGTTTGTTTATCATAATTTAGTAGCTTGTACAGTATCTATACTTCCTGCCAAGTATGAAAACGATACGTCGAATAGTTTTAAAATGCTGAGCAAAAATAGTTTTCAAAATTTTTAGATAAAACACGCTGTAACTCAGTAAGGAACCACATTTTATTTAAGTGTTTTAGGTTAAATCTTCGTGTTTTGTGCTAAGGTTTCTCCAGTTACTATATGGACAATTATTAATAAAACACCCTGTATAACCACTTATATTAATATAATGATGACGTATATTGTCCACCACCGGAAACAACAAATATTAAAATGTAAATTACGATCTTTCCAGAACGCCGATTATAAAGAACCTAAAACCAAATTGTAAAGCACATTCCAGTGATAGGTTAGAGAGATAAACAAGGTCAAAAATTAAATTTTTAAATATATTTGCAGTAGAATTCTTATATTTGGCGTACAAAATACGCCAGCGCTTGTACTTAAAGGTTAAACTTATTTGTAATCTCACGATTAGTAAGTAAACAACAAAAAATTGTAAGTATCTACATAATTTTTATATTTATATGTTTTATCAACATACCTCAGTCTTTTAAAAAGAATTAAAAGTAAATTCGAAAACTTGAGAGTAAGTCTAAGAGTTTTCTTCAAAAGTTAGAATAATTTGGAAAAACTTCGAATTGTGCACAATGAATCCAGATATGTCTTCCTATAAGTCATCCTGAAAGCAAAGTTGGAAAGCGAATTCCAGTAAGAAGAAGAACATTCTAGTTAAAGATCTTCAGGACCTGATTCAGCACAACATATGAGGAGCTTTTCCGCGCTGCTTCTGATAATATAACGATTGCAATAAGTATCGCCTACATTTGTCATGGACAGACATATCAAGAAGAACACTGTTTGGATGGAATGTCGGAATTTTGAGCCTCAGAGCTCGCTATTAAAATATCGGTATATTGGCCAAAAGTAAAATTACGAACATTTTCCCATGCTCAAAAATGTTCCCCTTGAGTTCTTCTATCAATACTGATAATCCAAATATATTATGGCTACAATTTATTAAATTTAAAACCCTAATAAACAAATTAGTTTACAAATTTTTAAACAAAAACTTCAACTTCAAATGGGTATTACCAGAGAACAGCAGTTCTCGCCAGTGGCGCACACCTACACCCCCTACACGCGACACTATATATACACGAAATTTTCGATTTTCTAAATCTGACTGGATTGAAAATTGGGCCAACTCCCATCTTAAAGTTAAGGAAAAGACTCACCCATTCATATGTCAACCATCCAGGTTGGTCCAAGAGTGTGGATTTTACGGCCCATCCTATTTAGGGTCTGCTTTTCGTTCTCGTCCCCAAAACTCCCAAAAACTTCGAAAATTTAACTCTGACTTTGGCGGCTTCTAATAGAAGCGATCATTACCTTTCAAACGCATGTCTAATTTTGAAAATCGGTTATGCCGTTCAGAAGTTACCGAGCCCAGATATATGAGTCAATTTTTATTTAAAAAAGGGAAAATGTTTGTGGATATGTATGTAGTATTTATCTATGTATGTATGCATGTACGTATGTGTGTGGAAAATTTAAACCGATCTGAATTTTTTTCTGTGTTTGAAGAGGTGAGGGTGAGGGCCGATTCAGAACCGGTGTAGTTTGTGAGTTTTGACTACCCATAAGCTAGCTACAGGACTTGGTAGATACAAAACGGCATATTTTCTGGCAGTTTATATCTTCGGTTCAAAAAGAGACAGGAAAACAGGAAATACACCAAATCAACAGCGTTGAGTTAAGCTTTCAAATGTTGTCTAAGCTGTTAGGATCAGACATACACACGGCTCAGTATAGCCGAAAAACTGAAAAACTACACTTTGAAAATTTTGGTTTTTCGACAATTACTCAAAATTTCAACCTACGAATTACGCCAATAACTGAGCTTTTGTAGAAGGACTCTAGAAGAATCTAACGGTGTATACCTTATATCCGGGAAAATTTGAATTTTTAAGTTATAGACTTCATAAGTATGATCAAATCTATTTCTTATGGGGAAAACGGTTTTTCAAGCTCAATAATTCGTGTAATAGCTTCAGTTATCATACTTGACCTTAGATGCATAACATACAACTTGTCAATACGTTTCAATCTCATGTTTAGTGAACAAAATCGGTTAAGCCGTTTAGAAGTTATTAAGCTACAAACGTATAATCCAATTAACGATTATTCCCTAAATGGTTTATGTAGTTGTAGTGGTTACGACGCTAATTTGATCTGGCAACGGGCAATCCGAATTCATTTACCGGCCATCCCAATATTTTTTTATCTATTTCGAATAGAAAAAAAAATCTAGTGTACATTCGATGGACACTAGATCATTTGGGAGATAATGCGACACTGGCGACCATTTATAAAGCTTAACGTGTAATCGAGAAACATTGCATTCAACTTTATACATTTAATTTTTAAATAACTTTGAAAAAGTCCCGATACAAGAAAAAACCGCTAAACGCCGTAAAAATGAGTGGCGCATACAATATTCCAGCTACAGAAGATCTGATATGAATATTACGTGGCGCGAAAATGTATTTTCATTTTGATGCAAACAAAATTCTAGTTTTATTTTAAAAGATTTTTTCATAATATTTGCTAAATTTGAAGTAAACGCGCCACAAAAGGGTTTCAAAATTCAAACTATCAAAGTTACTCTTTTGTGGCGCGTTTTAATTCAAATTGGGCAAATATTATGAAAAAATCTTTTAAAATAAAACTAGAATTTTGTTTTGCATCAAAATGAAAATACATTTTCCTGCCACGTAATATTCATATCAGATCTTTTGTAGCTGGAATATTGTATGCGCCACTCATGTTTACGGCGTTTAGCGGTTTTTTCTTGTATCGGGACTTTTTCAAAGTTATTTAAAAATTAAATGTATAAAGTTGAATGCAATGTTTCTCGATTACACGTTAAGCTTTATAAATGGTCGCCAGTGTCGCATTATCTCCCAAATGATCTAGTGTCCATCGAATGTACACTAGATTTTTTTTTCTACATTTTCGTGCGTAGAAGTCGCGTTATGATCAAAATAGCTTCGAAAAATGCATATGTTTTAACTGTTTGAACTAATTTTACAATATGTCAAGTTCTAATTATGTATTGGATAAAAATTTAATCAAGGTAATTTTTTTTTTTGGTTTTTGTTTCAGAAATAAATTTAAAAAATATATTTTTTGTAGTTTACGAACTAAAGCCTTATAAACAATTAAATTATTTTTTAATTATAAAAATTTTTCACTACTCGGATCGAAATCCGCTCTCTAAATTCGCAATCAGCAGCCAAAGATACATAAAAAAATCTTGAGTCGACCCATCAGAATAAAAAAAAAACGCATGATGTAGTAAGCGAAGCAATAAAGCACTAAAATCGGCCTTACCTCCGAAAAAAAAAACTATCAGACAGATCTTAATATTTATTTTTGCATTCGATTCGTGAATGCGCTAACAAACTTTGTGACCCCTAGCCATGAGATAATATTGAAAAACTGCATACAAGAAATGCATTTTTATAGTGCATCTCAAAGAGACAATAAAAAAAATTCAGAACTTGTCAATAATTATCGGCGGCAATGAGTTCAACTTTGTTACTGGGGAGTATTTGGGGTCGCTGAAAACGAATATGATGTTGTATGTGATCTCCGGAGCACCTGGTCCCAGGGTACCTACTGTTTAACTGGTCTTGTGAAGTTTTCGGCAAATTCATTAACAAATTAACCAAAAATCATTACTCGAGGGGTTTTGGGGTCGCTAACGACGAATATAACATCGGAAGTGATCTCCGGAGTACCTGGTGCCCAGGGTACCTACTGTTTATCTCGCCTTCTGAAGTTTTCGGCAAATTCTTTAAAAATTTAGTCAAAAATCATTGCTCGGGGATTTTTGGGTCTCTGATGACAAATGTGACATCGGAAGTGATCTACGGAGTACCTGGTACCTAGGGTACTTACTGCTTACCCCGTTTTCTGGAGTTTTCAGCAAATGCATTAAAAAATTAGTCAAAAATCATTACTCGGGGTGTTTTGGGTCGCTGACGACGAATAGACATCGGAAGTGACCTACGAAGTACCTGGTACCCAGGGTACCTACTGTTTATCTCGTCTTCGGGAGTTTTCGGCAAATTTATTGAAAAAATTACTCTAAAATCATTAGTCACGGAATATACAGTACCCTGGGCACCTTGTAATCCGCAGATCACTTCCGATGTCAAATTCATCGTCAGCGATCCAAAATCCACCGAGTAATGATTTTTGACTAATTTTTTAATGAATGTGCCGAAACTTCCGAAGACGAGGTAAACAGTAGGTACCCTGGGCACCAGGTACTCCGGAGATCACTTACGACATCATATTCGTTTTCAGCGACCCCAAAAACCCCCAAATAAAATTGAACTCATTTCCGCCGATAATTGACGAGTTCTGAATTTTTTTTATTGTCTGTTTAAGATGCACTTTAAGAATGTATGTTTTGTATGCAGTTTTTTAATATTATCTCATGGCTATGGGTCACAAAGTTTCCTGGCGTATTCACGAATCGAATACAAAAAAGAATTATTAAGATCCGTTTGGTCTTTTCTTTTTCTGTCGGATGTTCAGTAGGGTCTCCCGAAAAATCGCTTTTTGTTTTTGTTTAATACAAGGCCTCTTGAAATTGTGATAACAATATATCTTTAGGGTTCTACCGAGCGTTAAAATTTTGAAAAATTGTCATTTTTATGGTCATATTTCACTATGCTTAATTTCGCATCCTGAACTAAATATAAAATATTATTTAATGCAAGACCCCTTAAAATTTATGTAATTGCCAATAGATTATCACAGTATTTTTAAAAATAAAATAAAAATATATCTTAAGGGTTCTACCGATCTTCAAAGTTTGGAAAAATTGACCCGTGTTGAGCTGCCCCCCCCCCCCACTTGCAAAAATTAAAAAACAAATAGCCCTGATTTATGAGCTATTTATGAGCTCTCATATTCCGCAAACTAAAAATTTTGAGCTCGTTCCACTGAGCAGGAATTTAATACCCTAGTGGGGGGGGCTGAGTCAGCCCCCCCCCACTACTTAAAAATAGGAATATTGAATCGGTTTTTGCGGCAGAATTACGAGCTATTTATGAGCTCTTGAAATTATATAGTTTCGATCTTTGAGCTCATCCCCTTCACCCCCAAACAACCCTTTAATTGATTTAACTTAAGAGAAAGATGCTGGGAAAACTTAAAATATATCGTATTGCGGATATAATTCATATAGCTTATATACTCTAAGAATAAACTATTAAATCAAGAGCATTTCGATTATTGAGCTACAACCCCTTCGCAAGAAAACCACCCTATCTTCCCGGCTTAAGAGAAAGTTGTACTTAAAATGCGTTAAACTAATTATCTGGCGACTACATATCATTTAATAATTTATAAGGTTCCAAATTACGCGCATTTAGATCAGTAAATTGCAATTTATTTTGTATAGTGCAGTCACTGAAGGTAAAAATCAACGATTACCTTCAATTTCGGTGAACCTTCATCGATTTTCACGAAAATTGGTCAGTAGTTAGAGGATACGTCAAGAAACAAAGGTGACATGGTACCACCTGGCGCCTTTACCCTGAGGGTGGATACCGCCCCTTCTCGGGGGTGAAAATTATTTTATAAAAAATAAATGCACAAATCAATAAAAGAACAAATTAAAAGCAAAATTTATTATATAAAGTTAATAAAATAAGTCAATACTTTTTAAGTTATTAAAGATCAAAGATTTTAATTATTTGTGAAAAAATGCATGTTTTGAAAAGGTTTTTTGTAAATCACTGAAAAATTTTAAATTTTTACAAAAAAGTTAATAGTAGTTTAATTCGTATAGCTTATATTCTAAGAATAAACTCTTAAATCACGCGTCTTTCGATTATAGAGCTACAACCCCTTCGCAAGAAAACGACCCCATATTCCCGGCTTAAGAGAGAGTTGTTCTTAAAATAATTTAAATTAATTATTTGGCGACTACATATCGTTTAATAATTTATGAGCTTGCAAAATATACGCATCTCAATTATTGAATTGCCATTTTCTTTCTATAGTGCAGTCACTGAAGGTAAAAATCAACTAGTACCTTCGATTTCGGTAAATCTCCATTTATTTTCACGAATTGACAATAACAACTTGGGGTTTTAGCCTGGGGTATATGTCACCCCTTCTCGGGAGTGAAAATTACTTTATTAAAAATAACCCCACAAATCGAGAGAGGGACAAATTGTAAGCAAAATTTGTTATATAATGTGATTAAAATAAATCAATACTTTTTGAGTTATTAAAGATCAAATATTTTAATTTTTGGAAAGAAAATGCATGCTTTAGAGCGATTTTTCATAAATGACTAAAAAGTTTTCATCACTAAAATTGAAGCTAATAAAAAATATAATAACTTGCTTACTTGAAAAACCCTTTAATGTTAAGTTAAAATAAGTTATTGGTAATTAAATGTATATTTTTTCCGCGACTGTTAAAATCTAAGGGTTCAAGCTTAAATAACGGGAAAGAGATGCATTTTATAACACTTAGGTTCTAAATACTTGTCAAAGTACTCAGAAATAACTATGAAAAATAAGATGCAGAAAAAGTTGATAGTATCAAAATCCGCTCACCAATTTTCGTGAAAATGAATGGAGATTTACCGAAATCGAAAGTACTAGTTGATTTTTACCTTCAGTGACTGCACTATAGAAAGAAAATGGCAATTCAATAATTGAGATACGTATATTTTGCAAGCTCATAAATTATTAAACGATATGTAGTCGCCAAATAATTAATTTAAATTATTTTAAGAACAACTCTCTCTTAAGCCGGGAATATGGGGTCGTTTTCTTGCGAAGGGGTTGTAGCTCTATAATCGAAAGACGCGTGATTTAAGAGTTTATTCTTATAATATAAGCTATACGAATTAAACTACTATTAACTTTTTTGTAAAAATTTAAAGTTTTTCAGTGATTTACAAAAAACCTTTTCAAAACATGCATTTTTTCACAAATAATTAAAATCTTTGATCTTTAATAACTTAAAAAGTATTGACTTATTTTATTAACTTTATATAATAAATTTTGCTTTTAATTTGTTCTTTTATTGATTTGTGCATTTATTTTTTATAAAATAATTTTCACCCCCGAGAAGGGGCGGTATCCACCCTCAGGCTAAAGGCGCAAGGTGGTACCATGTCACCTTTGTTTCTTGACGTATCCTCTAACTACTGACCAATTTTCGTGAAAATCGATGAAGGTTCACCGAAATTGAAGGTGATCGTTGATTTTTACCTTCAGTGACTGCACTATACAAAATAAATTGCAATTTACTGATCTAAATGCGCGTAATTTGGAAGCTTATAAATTATTAAATGATATGTAGTCACCAAATAATTAGTTTAACGCATTTTTAATACAACTTTCTCTTAAGCCGGGAAGATAGGGTGGTTTTCTGGCGAAGGGGTTGTAGCTCAATAATCGAAATGCTCTTAATTTAATAGTTTATTCTTAGAGTATATAAGCTATAGGAATTATATTCGCAATACGATATATTTTAAGTTTTCTCAGCATCTTTCTCTTAAGTTAAATCAATTAAAGGGTTGTTTGGGGGTGAAGGGGATGAGCTCAAAAATCATAACTATATAATTTCAAGAGCTCATAAATAGCTCGTAATTCTGCCGCAAAAACCGATTCAATATTCCTATTTTTAAGTAGTGGGGGGGGGGGGGCTGACTCAGCCCCCCCCCCCACTAGGGTATTAAATTCCTGCTCAGTGGAACGAGCTCAAAATTTTTAGTTTGCGGAATATGAGAGCTCATAAATAGCTCATAAATCAGGGCTATTTGTTTTTTAATTTTTGCAAGTGGGGGGGGGGCAGCTCAACACGGGTGAAAAATTGTCATTTTTGTGATAATATTTTTTCGGCTCCTGAACTAAAATAAATTGAGATTGTACTGTACTATTGTATAATACTGCGTCGTACATATTATACGTTCCGTTAAAGTTTAGAGAAAGATGTTGCAGGTATTGTTGTAAATAACATTTACTTTGATGGACGAAAGAACAAGACCCTGATAAATGAGAAAATAGGAAATCGTTACCATCGCAAAGAGATTTTGGAAGAACACATCTCATTGTTATTAGCACCCGGATCAATTTTTTGAGACATACAACGCCTAGTCGTAGCACTGCAAATGGAATTTTTACTTCGATTACAACTTTTTTTGAGGGTCAAAGTTTGAATTTAGATGATGTAATTTGCGTTGGATATGATGGAACTGCAACTAAAATTGGCTGAAAGGGTGGTGTGATCAGGGCCCCCGCTACCATAGGTGCAAAGTGTGCAATGCACACGGGCGCCATCCTTTAGGGGCGCCAAAACTCGGGGTCAAAAATTGCAAAAAAAACAAAAATTAATTTTAAGATAATAGTCGAAATAGGGTATATGAACAGGAGAAAACGAGTAGAAAAACAGAATACTTCGGCGATATAATTAGAGAACCTAAATAACATCTACTTCTCCTTATAATACAAGGAAAAGTGTAAGGAAAGAGATGGACTGGTCGAAAAAAATTTTCATTGACACGACACCTAAAGAAGAAGAAGGTATAAATACACATACACACGAAATTTTATTAGCAAATCATCCAGTTACTGCCGGTTCTTATGTGCGAGAACATGTCAGGAGTCAGGCATTTTAATTTATTTTGTTATGATTTAATTTTATTCTGTATGTTTCATTTTGATATTTTAGTCTTCAAGTAATAGTTCATGTAGGTACTCACGGTTTTTGCTGTGAATTTTAAAGAATTGCTTGTATTGACATGAAATTTTTCATACAAATAAAAAAGTGATATTGTGCTGAGAGCGAGTTTAACCCCTTCTTGAGGGTGAAAAAACATACATTCAAAATAATTCCGGAATTGGATGAACTGACTAATTCTAACCAACTTTGGTTCGATCGCGTTTTTCACCAATTCAGTTCTTTTCGAGTAAATATGTTCATTTTTCAACAAAAAACCACGTTTTTAGACGGTTTTTCGCAAATAACTCAAAAAGTAAGATTTTTATCGAAAAAAAATTTTCTTTGCAAAAATATAGCTTACAAAAAAGTGAAAAAAATGTTTTATATATGAAGTCTGTAAACCCAGTAGCTAATGAAAATTAGGTTCCTAATCGTCAAATTCCAAATCAAATTTTTCTACGTGAAGTAACCAAAAAATGAAACATTTTTCGGGAAAAACTCATCACAACTTCTTTAAAGTGTTTAAAAAAAGCTATATTTTTATTTTTTTTAAGTTTCTAGCATCAAAAGGAAGTTCAACTCTCAAAATAAAATTGGTCCCTTTTTTGATAAAAAAAAAATCGTAAAAATCACCCCTAATGAAGGGGAAACATCCCAAATGAAATTAATCGTTATCGCTTTAACATTTACTTTATATTATATGTATTATTTATACAATCTTTAAGTTTCATCGGTTCAAAGGGGTCATTTTTGAAAAATTTGGTTTTAAAGTATTACTTTTTAATTTTGAAAAAAAATCCATTTAAAAGAAACTTAAAAATTATTATTTTAAAATCTCAAAAAGTAGAAAATGTAGGTTTGGCTCTTCTGAATAAATATGTCGAATTGTTTGTTTTCCTATGAGACAAAAATTGGGTAAGATATGGCTGTTCGAAATTTGCATACACTTGTGATTAGTGACTCCTTCAAGCCCTTTTAACTACAGCCTTTTCAAAAATACATATTTTGAACGCATAAAACTTCAATCATATAAATAATACATAAGTAAAGTAACAAGTATAAGTATAAATAAATAAGTAAGTTTGGGATGCTAATTAGGTGGTAATTTTCACGGTTTTTTATCAAAAAAGGGACCAGCATTATTTTGAGAGTAACGTACTTATTTTTAATGCTATAAACATAAAAAAAACAAAAATAAAGTTTCTTTATGGATACTTTTCATTAGATTTAACTCTGCTTTCTACTGGACATGCATATATGGATATATGGACTGGACTTCATATTGTACATTTCTTTCACTTTTTTATGAGCTATATTTTTGCTAAGAAGTTTTTCGATAAAGTTCTTACTTTTTGAGCTATTTGCGAAAAACCGTCTAAGCTGTTTTATTCTTGGTGAAAAATGAACATATTTATTCGCAAATAACTCGAAAAGTATTGACTTAGTGAAAAAACTTTGTAGAACGATTGTCGCTTAAAATTAGTAATTTTGTCCAATTCCGGACTTTTTTGGACATATGTTCTTTCACCCCCACGCGAGAACGGGTGAAACTCATATTCAAGGCAAAAGCGCAATCGGGACAATATCACTTTTTTCTTTGACGTGTTAGCTATGATGTGTATGTCAAATTTCATGTCGATCCAAGCGGTTCTTTAAAATTCGTAGATTTTGTAATATTTTACCGTGAGTGAATGGACTATAAAATAAATATGACTTCTTAAGTTTATAATAAACTTAAAAGTTCATCCAAAATGCCTTAAGGGGTGCCAAAATCCTTTTTTGCACACAGGCGCCAGTAACCCTTACGGGGGCCCTGGGTGTGATTCAATATTTAGAGGAGTATTTGGAGAGACCGTTACAATGGTGCGTTTGTTTGCTTCATGCCAATGAGTTACCGTTTCGTCACTTGTTCCTGACCATAGATGGTTCTACTTCGGGTCCTAGAGAATACTCCGGACCTATTGGAAAACAGTTAGTTGCTTATTAAAATAAACCCACCTTGTCTTTTCCTGCTGTGAATGGTAGTTTGCCTGACTAGTTTAATTTTGGTCCGGTCCTGGCATTGTTGAGAACGGTAGCATTGAACGTAAACTCGCAATAAATTGGCTATTTTTAGCGAAACTAAAGTAATTTAATTGAAGTGATTAACACTAGTGTGTACAGTGAACAAACAGGCTTCTTGATAACCAAAAGTAAGTGCTACAAATTAATAGATATTAATTAAATTCCATATTTCATTATTAAAATAAGGTTAAGCAGGATATTCCGTTTATTTAAATTTTATATTTTTATTTAATTTGAGAACAAAAACAAGTTCTGATAAGAATTATCGCTAACAGTGTAAACGCCAAAATACAGAGGCGGCTCCAGAAGTAGTCGAAATACAGAAAAGAGAGAAAGAAGCAAGGTAAGCTAGCTCTCGTACGGGTTGGGGCTGGATTGAGCAGGTCTTTAACACGAACTGTACGAGAGACGCCGACCTTGTGGAAACTCTGACTAAGAAGAAATGGAGGAATTTATAAAGGAACTACGGGAAAAATTAGATAAAATGGAAGAAAGAGGTATGAGAATAGAAGAAAAATTAGATGGGATCCAAATTGAGCTTGAACAACTAAGAAATACGAATCAGGAACTAAAAAATGAAAATGCGCTTCTAAAACAAGAGCTGCATCAGCAGAAAAATAGAATAGACCAAATAGAAAGAGATATGAAGAGGAAAAACCTTATAATACATGGCATTGAAGAAACACGCGATGAGGACACACAAATGTTGGTAAACAAAGTACAAGACATCATTAACAAAATGGAAATACCTTGCAAAGCCAACCAAGAGGTCACAGACATTAGAAGAATAGGAGACAAAACTAGAAATTCTGAAAGACCAGTCCTGGTAGAGTTAAGAAGTGGGAATAAAAGAACGGAAATTCTTAAAGCTACATGGAAATTAAAAGGATCGAAATGGTTTGTTAATGAAGATTATCCAAAAACCATAATCGAACAACGCAAAATACTTATAAAACACATGAAAGAGGCAAGGATGAAAGGGTACAACGCAAAGATTAAATATAACAAGTTAATAATTAACGGAGACGAGTATGATATAGACCAGGTCAAAAGATGGAACAGCGATTCCGAAGATTTTAGAAAGGATAATATGGCAGAAACTACAAAGAATAAAACTGGAACAAGAACAACGAGTGAAAGATCACCACACGGAGACACAGAACTAGGTCCAAGAGAAAAAATAAAGAAAGTAAACGAAACTCAAACATTAAAAAACTAGAATTGGAACGGAAACACATTATGACGACAACAGAACGAAAAATGGACAAGGCAATGATACAAAAGGACATGAGAACAAGCAAGATTAGCAAAAAGAAAGAAAGTAAGAAGGGTAATACAAAAAAGAAAAAAAGAGAAGGTGGTGTTATAAGAATAGCTTCATGGAATATAAGAACATTACTTAGAGTAGGAAAACTGGAAGAAATAACATCAGTTCTGATACAGTACAACATAGAAATAGCAGCATTACAGGAAATTCGATGGAAAGGGAAAGGACAAATAGATCAAAAGAATGGTACCTTTATATACTCAGGGGAAGAAAAGCAAGGACAACATGGAGTAGGATTCATAGTAACTGGAAATATGAAAGACAAAATAATGGAAGTCAGACTAATAAACAAAAGAATAGCCTACCTAAGGATTGAAGCTAAACCGACAAACATATCCCTACTAAATGTTTATGCACCGACAGAAAATGCGAAAGAGGAGGAAAAAGATTATTTCTACGACATTATGGAAGAAGAGCTAGAAAAAATACCAAAAGAAGATGTGATATTAATATTGGGCGATTTTAATGCACAAATAGGAAAGGAGGATTATATACAGCAAATAGCGGGCAAACATACAATACATGAGAAAACGAATGACAACGGGCACAGAATATGCAACATGGCGACAGGAAACAATATGTCTATCAGCAGTACAATGTTCAAGCATCCAAGAAAACACAAAGTCACATGGGTTTCTCCAGACCAAAAAACAGAGTCACAAATAGACCACATATTAATATCGAAAAGAAGACAATCAAGTATAATGGATGTGAGAAGCTACAGAGGTGCATGCGGAGATTCAGACCATTTCCTGGTGGTAGCAAAGCTGAGACAAAAGATGAAAGTAATGAGAAGGCAGAAAGAGAGGAATAAGAGGTGGAATATCGAAAAATTGAATGAAGCAAAAGAGATACAAAAGTATGGAGATGAAATAGGTAAAAGAATTGCCGCACTGAATAAGGATAGAGATGATATCGAAGAAATATGGGGGGATATTAAAAAAGCAATTAACCACACGGCGGAGACTACACTAGGGACGAAGCAAATCACAAAAAAGAAGGACTGGTTCAATACAGAATGTAAAGAATCAGTTGAAGAAAAAGTAAAAGCACGAAATCAGTGGATGCGGACACATAAAATTGAACATAGAGACATGTACGAACAAAAACGAAAGGAAAGCAACAAAATAATAAGACAACATAAGAGAAAATTCATGGAACGTCAGTTAGAGGAAATTGAGGCGGAAAGTAAGACTCAAAACACCAAGAAAATCTACACAAAAATCAGAGAACAGAATAGAGGTTTCAAACCAAAAGTAAGTGGAATTAAAAATAAACATGGGCAAATAGTAACACAAGATCAACCATATATGGAAGTCTGGATGGAACACTTCAAGGAGTTATTGGCAGAAAATCAAACAGAAGAGATTAAAGAAATGGAGGAAGAGTGGGAAAATAATGGAACGAATGAGCCAACACTCGAAGAAGTAATCGAAATAATTAAAAATAACAAAAACGGAAGAGCACCCGGGAAAGATAACATAAACAGCGAACTCATAAAATTAGGAGGAGAACCGTTGCATAGGGAAATACACAAACTGATAGTAAACATCTGGAAAGAAGAGAAAATGCCAAAAGAATGGCAAACAGGGCAAATAATAACGATACATAAAAAAGGAAACCAACAAGAATGTCAAAATTACAGGGGAATAACATTACTGAGTACAGTATATAAGGTGTTGTCAACCATAATACAAAGAAGATTACAGGAAGCAACAGACAATAAGATAGGGCAATATCAATGTGGATTCAGGAAAGGAAAATCCACAATATATGCGATATACATACTAAAACAAATAATGGAGAAGGCGAACGAATCTAACATAAACTTAGAAATACTTTTCGTAGATTTTAGACAAGCTTTTGATTCCATCAAACGAAAGCAACTATTGGAAATACTAAAAACGCTACAGGTACCTCTTAAATTAAGAAAACTTATAAAAATGACGATGAGTCATACCAGAGTGAGTGTGAAAACGCAAATAGGGGAAACAGAAGAGTTCGAAACAAACAAAGGAGTGAGGCAGGGTGATAGTTTGTCCACAACATTATTCAACATGGCAATAGAATATATTACCAGAAAAATGAACAAAGGAACACTCAGAAATAGAGGAGGTCAAATTGTAGCATATGCCGATGACGTCGTGATAATGGCAAAGAGAAGAGATATATTAACGCAAATGGTAGAGGAACTCATTCAAGAAGGAAAAACAGTGGGTTTGAGTATTAACGAAAACAAAACAAAAATGTTAAGATTAGGAAAAAAACCTACCAATAGTGAGGTCAAAGTGGGAAGATACAAATTTGAAGAAGTAAGTAAATATAAGTATCTAGGAGTCATGCTGTCAAATGATGGAACAAGAGAAAACGAAATAAAAGAGAAATCATTGGCAATAAATAGAGCATTCCAAGCCAACAAAAAAATGATAAAAAGCAAGATATTAACAAAAACAACAAAATTAAGGCTCTATGAAACATTAATTAGACCGACATTAATGTATGGAGCAGAAGTGATGACAATGACCAAGACAGACGAAGAAAATTTGAGAAGAACTGAGAGAAAAATAATTCGGGCAATATTAGGACCAATAAAAACAGCAGAAGGTGAATACAGGAGTCGAAGAAATAATGAAATAAATGAGGAATTGAATGGGCAAGATATAGTCAGGAGAATAAAGAGACAAAGATTGAGATGGCTTGGGCATGTATGGAGAGCAGGAGAAGAGGCGATAGTAAACATAGTAACAAAGTGGTCTCCGGCCGGTAGGAGACGAAGAGGAAGACCGAGGTCCAAATGGCTGGAAGAGGTGAAGCGAGATCTAGAGGACATGGGAATTAGAAATGCAGAAGAAAGAGCAAGAGACAGAAGGAGCTGGAACCGGATATGTAATGCAGTCTAAGAAAAGAAGAATGGAGGACTGATCCACCTCGAAAACATGGATCTAGAGAGCCTGTGAAGGCGGCGCTACCCCCACGGGGGTGTTTTAGCCACTATATATATATATATATATATATATATATATATATATATATATATATATATATATATATATATATATATATGATTTAATTTTATTCTGTATGTTTCATTTTGATATTTTAGTCTTCAAGTAATAGTTCATGTAGGTACTCACGGTTTTTGCTGTGAATTTTAAAGAATTGCTTGTATTGACATGAAATTTTTCATACAAATAAAAAAGTGATATTGTGCTGAGAGCGAGTTTAACCCCTTCTTGAGGGTGAAAAAACATACATTCAAAATAATTCCGGAATTGGATGAACTGACTAATTCTAACCAACTTTGGTTCGATCGCGTTTTTCACCAATTCAGTTCTTTTCGAGTAAATATGTTCATTTTTCAACAAAAAACCACGTTTTTAGACGGTTTTTCGCAAATAACTCAAAAAGTAAGATTTTTATCGAAAAAAAATTTTCTTTGCAAAAATATAGCTTACAAAAAAGTGAAAAAAATGTTTTATATATGAAGTCTGTAAACCCAGTAGCTAATGAAAAATAGGTTCCTAATCGTCAAATTCCAAATCAAATTTTTCTACGTGAAGTAACCAAAAAATGAAACATTTTTCGGGAAAAACTCATCACAACTTCTTTAAAGTGTTTAAAAAAGCTATATTTTTATTTTTTTTAAGTTTCTAGCATCAAAAGGAAGTTCAACTCTCAAAATAAAATTGGTCCCTTTTTTGATAAAAAAAAAATCGTAAAAATCACCCCTAATGAAGGGGAAACATCCCAAATGAAATTAATCGTTATCGCTTTAACATTTACTTTATATTATATGTATTATTTATACGATCTTTAAGTTTCATCGGTTCAAAGGGGTCATTTTTGAAAAATTTGGTTTTAAAGTATTACTTTTTAATTTTGAAAAAAAATCCATTTAAAAGAAACTTAAAAATTATTATTAAAAAATCTCAAAAAGTAGAAAATGTAGGTTTGGCTCTTCTGAATAAATATGTCGAATTGTTTGTTTTCCTATGAGACAAAAATTGGGTAAGATATGGCTGTTCGAAATTTGCATACACTTGTGATTAGTGACTCCTTCAAGCCCTTTTAACTACAGCCTTTTCAAAAATACATATTTTGAACGCATAAAACTTCAATCATATAAATAATACATAAGTAAAGTAACAAGTATAAGTATAAATAAATAAGTAAGTTTGGGATGCTAATTAGGTGGTAATTTTCACGGTTTTTTATCAAAAAAGGGACCAGCATTATTTTGAGAGTAACGTACTTATTTTTAATGCTATAAACATAAAAAAAACAAAAATAAAGTTTCTTTATGGATACTTTTCATTAGATTTAACTCTGCTTTCTACTGGACATGCATATATGGATATATGGACTGGACTTCATATTGTACATTTCTTTCACTTTTTTATGAGCTATATTTTTGCTAAGAAGTTTTTCGATAAAGTTCTTACTTTTTGAGCTATTTGCGAAAAACCGTCTAAGCTGTTTTATTCTTGGTGAAAAATGAACATATTTATTCGCAAATAACTCGAAAAGTATTGACTTAGTGAAAAAACTTTGTAGAACGATTGTCGCTTAAAATTAGTAATTTTGTCCAATTCCGGACTTTTTTGGACATATGTTCTTTCACCCCCACGCGAGAACGGGTGAAACTCATATTCAAGGCAAAAGCGCAATCGGGACAATATCACTTTTTTCTTTGACGTGTTAGCTATGATGTGTATGTCAAATTTCATGTCGATCCAAGCGGTTCTTTAAAATTCGTAGATTTTGTAATATTTTACCGTGAGTGAATGGACTATAAAATAAATATGACTTCTTAAGTTTATAATAAACTTAAAAGTTCATCCAAAATGCCTTAAGGGGTGCCAAAATCCTTTTTTGCACACAGGCGCCAGTAACCCTTACGGGGGCCCTGGGTGTGATTCAATATTTAGAGGAGTATTTGGAGAGACCGTTACAATGGTGCGTTTGTTTGCTTCATGCCAATGAGTTACCGTTTCGTCACTTGTTCCTGACCATAGATGGTTCTACTTCGGGTCCTAGAGAATACTCCGGACCTATTGGAAAACAGTTAGTTGCTTATTAAAATAAACCCACCTTGTCTTTTCCTGCTGTGAATGGTAGTTTGCCTGACTTGCCAAAAAATGTGGTCAATGAATTAAGTACAGATCAAAAATATCTATATGAAATATGTCAAGCAGTATTAACCAGTTTCTGTACTCCTGAATTGGCAAACCGTCAACCTGGAAAAATGGCGCACTCTAGATGGCTTACTACTGCTAATCGTCTACTCAGACTTTATGTAAGTACGCTTAATCCATCAGAAAATTTACAATTGCTTGTAAACTATCTTGTAAAGTATATGCTCCGGTGTGGTTCAGAATTAAGCAAAAAGCGTCTTTTAAGGATGGAGCAAAGAATATTTTTCAACTAATTATATACTCTCGATTTCTACCTGAAAATCTAAGATCTGTTGTGGATACCGTTATCGAAAGAAATGCCTTTTTTGTTCTTCCAGAAAACTTACTTGTGAGTATGTTGTTTGATGATAGAGATCATATTAGGGAGCTGGCATGGCGAAGAATAAAAAAAGCTAGAGACACTGGAAGTAGCGATAAACGCAGAATATTTAAAACACCAAAAATTAACTTCTCTGCTAAAGATTACACCGATATTATTATGTGGCACGAATGTCAGGTTACAACACCGCCGGTTCTTCGGCATATTTCTACTGAGGACCTTCACATCATGGTAAAAGATAAAATATTGGATATTTTTGACTTTCCCTGCCACACACAATATGTGGAGAGATAGGTTAAACTGATTACAGATGCCTCGCAAAATGTAACTTATTCTACTTCTAGAGATAGCTTTATCAGAACCAGGCTGCAGTCTCGGGCAGAACTGTCAAATTTTGGACACAAAAATAAGTTCAAATTTTAAGTTTTTGTCATCAAATATAGGATCTATTTTGTTTGTTAAGTTGTTTTGAACCATTTTCAGTAATTTTAATATAATTTGTGTATTATTTGAAGTATATGATTTAGGTCTGTACAAACGTAAAATTTACAAAATTTTAAAGTCTAGTAGAGCCCTGAAGGTGACATGCTATCGTATTTATTTTAAATTTTTCATATTCTCTGGAAAATTACGCAAATTTGGATAACTCTTGCGATAGTGTAGCTCAAAAATAAATTTTTTTTATGCAAAGACGGGACACCCTAATGTTCAGTGCTTTATTGTTCGACTATAGCTGGCTCCTAGACCATACATGGTATTATTGAGACTGTCGATTTAAGCGATATGCCACAGATAGTCTAGGCGCCAGAGGGGTCACCGTGCCTTTTCAATTCTGATGGACAAACTCAACGGTTTCTTATGGATTTTGGGCTGCTGATTAAGAATTTCGAGGGGGATTTCGATCCGAGCGGTCAAAAAATTGTTATAAACAATTTAATTATTTATAAATTGTTTATAAGGCTCTGGCTCATAAACTAAAAGAGATAAAAAAAATGTTTCAAATAAAATTTGTTCCTTAATAAAAAACGAAGAAAAAAACGTTTGCTAAATAGTCCAGAAAGCCGCTGCGCATCCGCTAGGGAGAATATTCTAATTCAGATTTTTTGCACAATCTTACTCAAAAAGGAATCCTTTTAACAAATTTGCATGTTGCCAGGACCAAAAGGTGGTCAAAAATTTTTTAAACGTTTTTTTTTGTTTTTTTCCTAAAATTATTTTTTTTGCATGGAAAAAAGTTTTTTTAGATTTCTTGGATCATTCCAAACAGAAAAGGTCTTTAGTGACTTTTCTCTGAAAATGATAGTTTTTGACATATAAGCGATTAAAAATTGAAAAATTGCGAAATCGGCCATTTTTAACCCTCAAAAACTATGTGAAAAACTGAAAATTTGAATGTTGCCAAGGTAGGCAGATATTCTTTAAACATCGATTGATGAAATCCCGAAGAGTCTTGTGCAATATAATATTCAAAACTCCTTTGTTTTTTAATTGCCAATCAAGCGTGCGCGACACTATTTTCCACCGACAGTATGGTGCAAATGAAAGGAATAAATTCGTTATTTCGTAAACCGGCGACTTTAAGGAAAAATCCCGAAACAGGTCGATTTTTATTTTTAAGTTATGATATTATGGCATATATGGTATACTAGTGACGTCATCCATCTGGACGTGATGACGTAATCGATGATTTTTTTAAATGAGAATAGGGGTCGTGTGCTAGCTTATTTGAAAGGTTGTTCAACTCTCTATTCAGTAATATATACATTTACATAATTATTTATACAGGGTGTCCAAAATATTTTTATTAAATTAAATTACTTGACAAAAAAATAAGTAGAAGGACACCCTGTAAAAATAATTATGTAAATGTTTACATTACTGAATAGAAAATTGAAGAACCTTTCAAATGAGCTACCACACGACCCCTATTCTCATTTAAAAGAATCATTTATTACGTCATCACGCCCAGACGGATGACGTCACTAGTATACGATATACGCCACAATATCATAACTTAAAAATAAAAATCGATCTGTTTCAGGATTTTTCTTTAAGGTGAAACAGTAGCGATCAACAGGTAGCGAAAACGCGTTCCAAGATTGCGGCTATAATTTTGAATATTTTTTCGAGATATTTGGCACACGTATTCGTAATATAATAAAGAATGGCTGTACAGAGCCCAATTTGAAAAATATATTAATATGTGGAAATTACTCTGTAATTAAATACAATATTAAAAAAACGAGCCTGTACTGCCATTAAGAAGAACAAAAAAATACACTTTCTTCAAATAAACTTTTTTATCCGATGCCTAGATTTTGTGTCATTTTGGAACTACTAATGAAATAAAAAATTTTAGTAGTTCCAAAATGACACAAAATCTAGGCATCGGATAAAAAAGTTTATTTGAAGAAAGTGTATTTTTCTGTTCTTCTTAATGGCGGTAGAGGCTCGTTTTTTTAATATTGTATTTAATTACAGAGTAATTTCCACATATTAATATATTTTTCAAATTGGGCTCTGTACCGCCCTTCTTTATTATATTACGAATACGTGTGCCAAATATCTCGAAAAAATATTCAAAATTATAGCCGCAATCTTGGAACGCGTTTTTGCTACCTGTTGATCGCTACTGTTTCCTCTTAAAGTCGTCGGTTTACGAAATAACGAATTTATTCCTTTCATTTGCACCATACTGTCGGTGGAAAATAGTGTCGCGCACGCTTGATTACCAATTAAAAAACAAACCAGTTTTGAATATGGTATTGAAAAAAACTCTTCGGGAATTCATTAATCGATGTTTAAAGAATATCAACTTACCTTGGCAACATTCAAATTTTCAGTTTTTCACATAGTTCTTGAGGATTAAAAATGGCCGATTTCGCAATTTTTCAATTTTTAATCGCTTATATGTCAAAAACTATTATTTTTAGAGAAAAGTCACTAAAGGCCTTTTCTGTTTGGAATGATCCAAAAAACCTAAAAAAACCTTTTTCCATGCAAAAAAAATAATTTTAGGAAAAAAACAAAAAAAAACGTTTAAAAAATTTTTTACCACCTTTTGGTCCTGGCAACATGCAAATTTGTTAAAAGGAGTCCTTTTTGAGTAAAATTGTGCAAAAAATCCGAATTAGAATATTTTCCCTAGCGGATTCGCAGTGGCTTTCTGGACTAAAACTGAAATCCAACAATTAGAACTCAAGATATTGTAAAATTAGTGCACAATGCAAATTGCAAATTGTAAAATAAGAATTTTTCAAAGCTTTATCGATCGTAGCTCGGCTCATACGCATGCAAATGAGCCTTAGAAGGTCTCATTTTAAAGCTTAATTAATCCCAACAAAGTTATTCATTTGTTTTAAAGTTTCCGTTTGAAGTTATAATTTTCTTAAAAAAATTGTACATTAATTTGTTTATAAGGGTTTCAAGCAAATTTGAGCTATAAACATTTATACTCTAATTAACAATAATGATAGAAGAACTCCAAAGAAATAATTTGAGCTTATGAAAATGTTCGTAAGTTTATTTTGAGGCGCAAGATCGGCTCACAGTCCAGTAAGTATTTTCCGAGGCTTTATCGATCGTACCTCGGCTTCTACGCATTGAAATGAGCTTTTCGTGGTCTCATTTTAAAGCTTATATATAGATAATAGATTAGCTAAATTAATAGACTTTTAAATAAGGTTTGCAAGATAGGCGACCAACACCAAACTCAATCTAATTGCATATAACACGAGCGTTTTATGTGGTGTACACACAATTAACGTGCCTCGAAGATACTGCAAAATAACTTGATCCACGAAACTCTGAAGTACCAAATAGTTTTAATTTTAATGCCTTCAAGATCAGATTTAGTACCACCATGTGTTTGTAAAAACTGCTCTAAGAACTTATGCAGATGTAAAAAAGCTGAGATTCCCTGTATATCTCCATGCAGATGTATAAAAGAAAATGTCTGTAAAAATAGTAATAATAAATAATATCAACTTACTTTTTAGTTTTATTTCTGAAATATTAGTTTTTAATGGTTTTTTTCTCATTTAGTACGAACAATAGAAGACAAGTTAAATAGAATGAAAGGTGATACGAGGTACAGTATGATGATTTAATTATAAAAATAATATGATAAAATTTTATAACGATCTTCAAAAATGAAAAATGAAGATATCGTAGATATACAATATATACATAGAAATTATAATTTGCATCGAGAAGTTAGCGCGTGAGCCTTTACGCTGTGAGCCAATCTTGCACCTCATAGCGCGCCATTAAAATATCGGCATCTTGGCCAAAAACATTTTCATAAGCTCAAATTGTTTCTTTTGAGTTCTTCTATCATTATTGTTTATTAAAGTACCTATAAATATTTATAGCTCAAATTTGCTTGAAACCCTTATAAACAATTTAATGTACAATTTTTTTAAAAAAATTATAATTTCAAACGGGTATAACTTTAAAACAAATGAAGATCAAGTAATTTAATAAACTTTGTTTGGAAGCCTATTAATTAAGCTTTAAAATGAGATCTTCTAAAGCCCATTTGCATGCGTATAAGCCGAGTTACGATCAATAAAGCTTTGAAAAATACTTATTTTGCAATTTGCAATTTGCATTGTGCACTAATTGTACAATATCTTGAGTTTTAATTGTTGGATTTAAGTTTAGTAAACGTTTTTATCTTCATTTTTTATTAAGGAACAAATTTTATTTGAAACATTTTTTTATCTTTTTAGTTTATGAGCCAGAGCCATATAAAAAATTTATAAACAATTATATTGTTTATAACAATTTTTTGACCACTCGTATCCATAATAATCCATAAAAATCCATAAGAAACCGTTGAGTTTGTCCATCAGAATTGAAAAGGACACGGTGACTTCTATATGGCGCCTAGACTAAGATAGTTAGTCTCGAACAATATTTATAGTATTTATCTACGTTATAATATAAAGAAACGTCACCTGCCGATTTTTAGAAAATATATATGTGAACATTTGGCTGTAGATAGTATTAGTTTACGACGAAACCGTCAGCAGAACTACATTGTGTAAATGTAAAAAGGAAGGGTTTTCTCCAGAGAAATGAGGAAAAGAGAAAAACGAAATAAGTGTCTGGAGTTTGTCAGGGACACGAAGTACGAAATAAACACTGGGAATTTAGCATTACCCAAAGAGGTCAAGTCAAATTGGAAATTTTCGTTTTCGCTTTTTATTAGGAGGGTTTATTCTGATTTGCCAAAAGTAATTTATTTAATTTAAGTATAAAGAGATGGCTAAAATACTAACTATTTTATCCAGAAAAAAAATTGTTTACTATACGAGCTTTACATGATTTACGACTTTTGTCTACTACTCAATTGAATAATAAGTAGTAAACGTAGCGAAAAATGTTTTTCTTCTGCTAATTACGTGACTTTATTGAAAGCAGCTCTGAATGATTATTTAGTCGATTTTTTTAGTCTTAGATTTTTCAGTCACGATGTTCTTCTACTATAGACGAGCGACACACGCCCAGAAAAACAAAGAGGCAAATTGCCAATTTTATTCATACTACAGTTTTGTTGGTGCTTAACGAAAATTAGGTTTATTTTTAATTTTATGTGGGGGAACATTGTCAAAGTTGCAATTTTATCCTAAAAATAAAAAAAACTAAATCACGTTTTTTTGCGTTTACCTCGCTACAACTCTGTTCCATTCTAATAGTTTATTCTGAAATTTTTACAGTATATACTTATAACATTTCTGAAGACAGAAGTGCTTGTTTTAATCTTTCAGTCTTATTCTGATAAAAGTTATGAATTTTTTAAAGTAAAAGGTGCAGCTTTGTGCATTGCAAAGGTTAATCGCAAAAGTTAAGTGACGGAATTTGAAATTTAGCTTTTTAATCACATTTGTGCTAAAATATAGAGTACAAAGAAGTTTTCTGGAAAGTTCTAGAACAAAATGTTTTATAGAAGAAAAATGGTGCATCTTTCAATATCGACATTAAAAATATTCAAAATACCGCTAATTTTTCGGGATACTGATCATGGGTGGTGAATGGCTAGTGTTGGTCTTACTTTATGTTTTTGATGGTGCTGAAAATAAAAATGAAATTTATTTTAAATTTTAGGTGGGGGAATATTGTCAAAATTGCAATTTTACAATTTTAAAATTTTGCAAATAAAAAAAATTAATCACGTTTTTTTGCGTTTAGCTCGCTACAACTCTGTTCCATTTTAATATTTGTTCTGAACTTTATACAGTATATGTTGCTTACCTTTCTAAAGACAATGGTACTTGTTTCAAGCTTTTAGTCTTATTATAATAAAAGTTATGAATTTTTTAAAGTAAAATGTGCAGATTCGTAAATTGTAAAGTTTAATCGCAAAAGTTGACTGACAAAATTTGAAATTTATATTTTAATTACATTTTTGTCAAAACGTAGATTGCAAAAAAATTTTCTGGTAAGTTTTAGATCAAAATGTTTTATAAAAAACAAATGTAGCAACTTTTAACATCGACGTTATAAATCCCCAAAATAACGCCAATTTTTCGAGATACGGATCATAGGTGATGAATGGCTAATTTTGACCTTACTTTATGTGTTTGCTGATGCTGAAAACGAAATTGAAGTTTATTTTGAATTTTAGGTGGAGGAACATTGTCAAAATCGCAATTTTACCATAAAAATAAAAAAAAATAAACCATGTTTTCCTTAAAACCACCATAAAACTTCTTTGGACTCTATAGTTTAACATAACTGTGATTAAATAGATACATTTTAAATTTTGTCTCTTAATTTTTGAGATTTAAATTTGCAATTCACGAAAGTGCACCTTTTATTTTAAAAAATTCATAACTTTTACGAGAAAAAGACTGACAGTCTACAATAGTTTTCATAGTCTTCACAAACGTGAGAAATATATGCTGTAAAAATTTCAGAAAAAAATATTAAATATATCAGAGCTGTAGCGAGTTAAACTTAAAAAAAACGTGATTTCATTTTTTTTCATTTTTAGGTTAAAATTCGCGAATTTGGCCATGTTCTTCCATATACAATTCAAAATAAACTTTATTTTGATTGTCAGCACAATCCAAAACATAAAGTAAGACCAAAATTAGCCAGTCACCGCCCATGGTCGGTATCTCGGAAAATAAGCGTTATTTTGGGAATGTATAACGTCTATATTTAAAATTTCACCATTTTTCTTCTACCACAAAACATTTGAACCTATCTAAAACTTTCCAGAAAACTTCTTTGTACTCTATGTTTTAACATAAATGTGATTAATAAATAGGATAAATTTCAAATTCGTCACTCAACTTTTGCAATTATACTTTGCAGTTCACGAATCTGCACCTTGTAGTTTAAAAAATTCATAACTTTTACTAGAATAAGACTAAAAGCTTGAAACAGATACCATTGTCTTCAGAAAAATGAGCAATATATACTGTACAAACTTTAGAAAAAAATATTGAAATAGACTAGAGATGTAGCGAGTTAAACGCAAAAAATGTGATTTTATTTTTTTTTTTTATTATTTTTAGGGTAAAATTGCGATTTTGAAAATATTTCCCCACCAAAATTTAAAGTGAATTCCATTTTCGTTTTCCACACCGTCAAAATCATAATTTAACAGCAAAATTAGCCATTCGCCACCCATTGTCAGTATATCGAAAAATAAGCGTTATTTTGGGGATATCTAATGTCGATATTAAAAGTTGCACTATTTTTTTTTCTCTTTAAAACATTTAGATCTAAAACTTTCTAGAAAACTTTATTGTACTCTAATTTTAACACAAACGTGACTAATAAGCTTAATTTCAATTTTCGTCACTCAACTTTTGCGATTAAACTTTGCAATGCACAAATCTGCACCTTTTACTTTAAAAATTTCATAACCTGTATCATAAAAAGAATGAAAGCTTAAATCAGATACTGTTGTCTTCATAAATGTTAGAGTTATATACTGTAAAAAGTTTAGAAAAAAAATATTAAAATAGAACACAGCTGCAGCGAGCTAAATGCAAAAAATGTGTTTTCATTTTTTATGTTTAGCTTAAAACTGCGATTTTGCCAATGTTCCCCCACATAAAATTCCAAATAAACTTCATTTTCGTTTTTAGCACCATCAAAAACATACATTATGACAAAAATTGGCCGTTCACCTCTCCGTAGTCAGCAACTGGTAATTTTGGGGGGTGCTTGTCGCTCGCCTACTAGGACCACGTTCTAATATTTCCTTGAATGATATGTAAAAGTTTATATTTTTCAGGGTGTCTTAAAATGTGACCGAAATATTCCATATTCCAGCTTTCGTCTCTTTATTATATTGATCAGTTGTGTTGTTTGGTTGAGCTATCTAAGGACCTCTTCATTTCTAACTCTGTCGACCCAGCTTATTCTTAGTAGTCGTCTATAAACCCACATTTCAAAGGCTTCCAAGCGTATAAGCTTAGCCTCACCATTGATTATAAACTACCCACTTGGCCTCACTTAGCTTCGACTCGATACATTAGGTCTGGAAAGATATAGCATTAGGTCATTCGAACACGAAGTTCAATATTAAGATCGTGGCTCAATTCTACAAAGATAGTTCGAAGAGAAGATGTTAATCAAAATAGCTAAGGAGGGCCCATAGTGGAAGTGCTTTCTCTCCTCGCGTAGTCACTCCCCGTGGTTAACTTGCTTTCGCACCTTCATGTACAGGGAGTAGAAATATAAGAATATGTGCAAGATTTAGTAATTATAGTATGGGAAAAATATGGTGATGTTCTATCCAGCACACTCCAAAATACATTAAGTATCCTTACTAGGTGTTGCTGCTGGGAAAAACTATCTGTGAGTCCTAGTCAAATAGTAGAAGTCAGTTTAACAAGGAAAACGGAACATACATAACATCTGAATGCCCGCTCTGTATGGAAAAACTGTAACAGAGACGAATCAGGGAAAATATCTAGGAGTAATTTTAAATAAGTCGCTTATATGGAACGCCCATTTCGTAAGAATAACCAACAAATCAAAGCTTGTCATTTGGACATGTGGCAGGATATGTAGGAAAACATAGGGATTGAAATCCAAAAAGATGTACTGGTTACCTAATTGTAGTCATAGGCAGACTATGATTATGTATTATTAGTCATAGGCACTAATATTATGGGTCAAAACAGCAAACAGGTGTATGTTTTCAAAAAACTTTTGATAGTGTGTAAAAAAATATATTTTATATCAGCTAAGTACTTTCAACACATAACGTGCCATCATCAGAGCTTCGTCCTCTTAAAATACCTTCATAGAAGAGCAATTGCTTAACAACACAACAAAAAACATGAATACTGGGCAAAAGCCACAGATATAGGGTAATAACCCTTTACAGTGAATAGAATCACATCTAAATACTTCTCAGCTGAGGAAGACTACAGTCTTCCTCAGCTGATCTGCTGTTCACGTGGGCTCAAAATGGTCTGACTCAGCCATGTTGTCTGTATAAATTAATAAAAGAATTTAGATGTGATTCTATTCACTGTAAAGGGTTATTACCCTATATCTGTGGCTTTTGCCCAGTATTCATGTTTTTTGTTGTGTTGTTAAGCAATTGCTCTTCTATGAAGGTATTTTAAGAGGACGAAGCTCTGATGATGGCACGTTATGTGTTGAAAGTACTTAGCTGATATAAAATATATTTTTTTACACACTATCAAAAGTTTTTTGAAAACATACACTTGTTTGCTGTTTTGACCTATTTAGAAGTGTGTACAAGTCTTGCAGTCTTTTCCAATCCATAATTTACTAATATTATGGTCTAAATGCCAACAGATAACCACCAAAAAGAAGCTGAATAAACTTTAACTACAAGCATGCTAAATCACAATAAGATCGATGCCGATTAAACCAACCGCTTCCATGTAGGTTATGTTTGACCTCAGTCTGTTACACGTTATAGATGGAGAAGAAATCAAAGGTAGGAGTATATATCACGCGGATAGGATGCCAATAAACAGGGCAAAAGGATACCGGAGTCAAGCCTGGAGAGATAATTATAAATCACACAGATTTGAAAATGGTACCAGATGCAATGCAATCCAAATATAATTTCGAAGAGACGTTTACCGTCCCCTTTCCAGAACATGATGGATAGGAGTCGAATAAAACTCATATCAAGATGCAGATGCGTGCTGGTATACAGATGCTCTAAAACCGATGAGGTAGTTGGAGCTGGAGTATACGGAGCCTAGGTAATCACTCTACTATGTTCTAAATGCAAAATTCTATAGAGACGTCCGTCAGAGACTAATTACGAGGAACTACATATAGGGAAAAATCTATAAAAACCATATCTGATAGCCAGGTGACAAGAAAGGCACTGGAATCGAGTTGAGTTAACCCTAAAACTGTTTTCAGAGTCTGATTCGGATCGGTAAAAGTATCAAAATGAGTTCAGTCTCGTTGCCTGGACATTGAACAAAATAAAAAAGCGGACCAACTTTTCTGGGGAGGGACAAGAGCAATACTCATTCGTAGGCTCGGAACATGCCATGCTGATGGCATGCTCAGAAAAATCTGACAGTTTGAGCGGGGCGTAAAGAAATGGGTGAGTCACAAAATTTCACAAGAAAAAAGCGAATATTTCGAAAAATAAACGTCAGATCGAAAAAATAAAAAATACGCTTTCAGTCTTTTTCAAAATTCTATCAAATGATTATAAAATACGACACCACACGAAAAGGGGTGGGGGGTAAATTTAAAATTTTAAATAGGAACAGTGCGGCAGATTCGTGAAAATATTATAAGAATTGTGCATTTAATGATAGAAGCATATAATTTGGACCACATATACTAAACTTATAAAGGTTCAAACTTAGGGAGGAGGCCATCTCAGATTTTGCCTTTTACAAAAATGGCGGGGACTCAAAATGGCGACTATACATATGTGACTAATAGCACAATAACTTTTGAACGAGACTTTATATTTCAACCAAATTTGTTATATAGGCTATTTTTTTGATGTAAAAGATCAAGGTCTTGAACTGGAAGAAGAGGTTTACCAGAAGATGTGTTTTTCATGGTTTTTATGTAAAAATATGTTGTTTTTTTTTTAATTCTTTCACCCTGTATGTATTAATTTTTCAAAAAGTTAATACGGCCATTAAAAAGAGCGTATAAATATTTTTTAGGAAATATTTTGAACTTTTCAGTTATGTTAATTACATTTTAATAAATGCAAAACGTATCTTCACATGTACGTATATGCGGCAGATTCGTGCAAATATTATAAGAATTATTGTGCATTTAATGGTAGAAGCATATAATTTGGACCACATATACTACACATATAGAGGTTCAAATTTATGTACGAGGCCATCTCAGTTTTTGTTCCTTTTACAAAAATGGCCGTCATTCAAAATGGCGAATATACGTATGCGACTAATAGCACGATAACTTTTGAACGAGATATCAGATTTCAACCAAATTTGGTATATAGGTTCCCTTTTTGATGAATAATATCGAGGTCTTAAACTGGAGGAATCGGTTTACCAGAATTTGTGTTATTACTGTTTTTTGTGTAAAAATATGTTGTTTTTTTTTCAATTTTTTCACCCTGTATATATTAATTTTTCAAAAAGGTAATACCGGCGTTGAAAAGAGCGTAAAAATATTTTTTAGGAAATATTTTGAACTCTTTAGTTATATTAATTACCATTTAATAAATGCATAACGTATCTTCACATGTAGGCCTATGTGCGGCAGATTCGTGCAAATAATAATATAAGAATTATTGTGCATTTAATGGTAGAAGCATATAATTTGGACCACACATACTACACATACAAAGATTCAAATTTAGATATGATGCCATCTCAGATTTAGTCTTTTACAAAAATGGCGGGCATACAAAATGAATCTGCCGCCCATAGGTACATGTGAACATACGTTATGCATTTATTAAATGATAATTAACACAACTGAAAAGTTCAAAATATTTCCTAAAAAACCTTTACACTCTTTTCAGTGGCGGTATTACCTTTTTGAAAAATTTATATATACAGGGTGAAAGAATTGAAAAAGAAACAGTATATTTCTACATAAAAAAACAGTAGAAACACAAATTCTGGTAAACCTATTTTTCCGGTTCAAGACCTCGATATTATTCATCAAAAAAAGAACCTATATACCAAATTTGGTTGAAATCTGATGTCTCGTTCAAAAGTTATCGTGCTATTAGTCACATATGTATAGTCGCCATTGTGAATGCCCGCCATTTTTGTAAAAGGAAAAAAACTGAGATGGCATCGTACCTAAATTTGAACCTTTATACGTGTAGTATATGTGGTCCAAATTATATGCTTCTAAAATTAAATGCACAATATTTATTACAGTATTTGCATGAATCTGCCGCATATAGGTACATTTGAAGATAGGTTTTGCATTTATTGAATGGTAATTAACATAACTAAAAAGTTAAAAATATATGCTAAAAATATTTTTACGCTCTTTTCAATGGCGGTATTAATTTTTTGAAAAATTAATACATACAGGGTGAACGAATTGAAAAAAACAGCATATTTTTACATATAAACCAGGAAAAACACAACTTCTGGTAAACTGGTTCTTCCTGCTCAAGACTTTAAAAAAATACATCAAAAAAAAGAACTTACACCAAATCTGTAATTTTGATTTTGAATCCCCGCCATTTTTGTAAAGGGCAAAATCTGAGATGGCCTCATATCTAAATTTGAACCTTTATATATGTGCAGTATATGTGGTCCAAATTATGTATATACTTCTATCATTAAATGCACAATTGTTTCACATATCGGCTGCACTACCGCGAAATTTCGCGAAATAAGCATCAGATTGAAAAACTGCAAAATATATATGTAATCAATATTTTTAAAAAATCTATCGAATCACAGAAAATACGACCCCCTACGGAGGCAGGATGGGGTTACTGTAAAATCTTAAATAGGAGCCCCCATTTTTTCTTGCAGATCTGAATTCCTTACGTAAAAATAAGTAACTTTTCTTTGAGATTTTTTTAGAGTTATGGATAGATGGCGCTATAATTGGAAAAACGATTGTTGGAGATGGAAAATTAAATAAAAAATGGAAAGTCGCCAAATGGAAAACTTTACTTAACTTTTTTTGGTGTGAGGACCCAATCTTAACTACCCAATAGATCTCCACAACGCAAGCATACTTTCCTACCCTACTACTACGACTTTGTAGAAATGTAACCTAATGACATAATAGATTTTGTTAAAAAAAGCTGGACTGTAGCGACAGGGACAGGATTAAAAGGAAAAGGTGACAAGTACGGAGGATCTTCTTCTTCTTACGCAGCCTTAAATAATCCAACTTTGATCATAGGCCTCTCCAATTCAATCCAGTGTTTTATATTTTGCGCCACTTGTTAACAGTTGTGCTGGAGAAAAGGAAGGACGGAGAATATAAAAGGCTAAATAGAATAAGTCGAAAAAAAAAGGCAAAAAAATTGCTGGAAACAAAATGAGTCGAAATAGAAAAATTGCAAGAAAGGTACACTTTTTAGAACATGCCAGAAAATTTTTCGAAAAAATTTAAAAACTTATATGTGATTCTCTGGATCGCTGGAAACAAAATGATTCGAAATAGAAAAATTGCAAGAAAGGTACACTTTTTAGAACATGCCAGAAAATTTTTCGAAAAAATTTAAAAACTTCTATGTGACCCTCGAATAAAACTCGAAATTCGACTACATTTATAAAAATTCTACTACGTCTTTTTGACTATTCTCTATGCCTATGCAGTTGAAACGTGAACCCTTAAAACATCAACCGTAAATAAATTGGAGGCCTTTGAAATGTGGATCTACTGGAGAATCCTCAAACTCTCATAAACATTGCATACCTGAAATGAACAAAGCATAGAATAGACAAAGAACGAGAACTTTTTAGCATAGTGAAAGTACCAATATACCCAACCAATAGTAAAAGGAAAGATCGAGGGAAAGAGTGGTCTAATAGGAAGGAGTTTGCAATATTAGTAGCCGACCTCCATTGAGGAGAGGGCACCTTAAGAACTTCAACCTAGGGATGAGCCACAAATGACCTCTTAGCTGGAGAGGAAGGGTCGTTAAATGCCCACTCAAACTGAGCCTAATCTAACCTGCTTAATTCTACGGCCAGACGAGCGACAATTACAGAAAGCGCTGTAAGAGCACGAAAAATGGGTTCTACAGTGAGTATAGTGGATGGTCAGACAGCACTGTAAATATACCCACTATAGTCACTATAGGACCCATTTTTCGAGCTTCGTTTTACTGCTCTTACAGTGCTGTAAATGCGGCCCATCTGGCTGTAGGGTTAGTGTTTGTAATATTGTCTTTTAGTGACATTTTTTATTAGAAATGTTTGCAAACTTTTCTTATCCTGTTGCTTTTTATATATCAATATTTAAATTAAAAAACATATTCAAATGGGGAAAATCCTTAATTAGTTTAAACCTGTTTGTCATTGCAGGTTAAATGTACCTATTGTTCTCAACTTACTTGTTTTCCGTGCTACTCACCAAACAATACCTTCCATTTGTTGAATTTAACATGTTATATAAATGTTTTAGGAAACTCCAATTTAGCAGCATTGTAAAAGTTTGTTCCTCCCGAAATAACAACTATTGGATGGTGTTAACTACACGTTCAACTTCTAATTAAGTTGTCTATTCTTCCATTGTCTAACTAATGGCATTTTTAGTAGTAATTGCACGAGAGCTCTAAAATTATCGATTTGTATCCCGACTGTCACTTTGACAGTTCTACACCATTCAACAAGCGTTTATCTATCTCTCTCGGTCTCCTTTATTTGTAAATGTAACTCGGAGGTACTCAAATTCAGTTACATTCTCAAATTTATAATTTTTGTCATTTGTCCTTAGAGTAATTCACTTATTTTCTTCAGCATATTCTCCTCTCATTTCCATATACTTGGCTTTTTCTTGGTTTATAGTCAGGTCATATTTTTTAGCTTCTTCTTCAAATTGTTTAAACATTTTTCGAACTATGCACTGTTGACTTTTGTTAAGAATCGTGGCGCTTGTCTGGATATTTGCTCCTCCAAAGCTAATAAGAACAACTGAAGCCAGACAAGAGTTTGCAATTGTAGTAGCCAATGGACCAACCTCCATTGAGTAGAGGGCACTTTAGGAACTTTAACTTAGGGATGAGCCACAATTGACCTCTTAGGTCGAGAGGAAGAATGGTTAAACGGCCACTTAAACTGAACCTAACCTAACCTGCGTTTGCAATATTATCTTTTAGTGACATTTTTTATTAGAAACGTTTGCAAACTTTTCTTATCCTGTTGCTTTTTGTATATTATTTTTCTTCTTCCTTCTTGTATGTAGGCTTTAAAGCCTGTTTCTTCTTCAATATTAGCCTCAAAAATTGTTTAAATTAGCGCACCATCTATTTCTTGGTCTGCCAATACTTCTTCGTCTATTTGGTGACTTATCTCGCGCTATTCGTACTACCTTATCCTCTGCCATTCTACTAATGTGTTCGGTCCACTTCTATTTCCGTTTTGTCACCCATCCATTTATGTCTTCTACATTACATGAACTTCTTATGTTTTCGCTTTTCTCTCTATCCAACACACTTTTCCCTGATACATATACGTCGAAGTATTTTCATCTCTGTTGTTTCTAGTAGCCGTTTCGTTTTAGATGTGTCAGGTCTTTCTCCGCCATGTATGTCAATATAGATCTAATTACTGCTTCATAGATTCTGTCTTTTGTGTTTTGTCTTAGGTGTTTGTTCTTCCATGGCATCACTTGTTGTTATTAAGGTGTCATTAAAATATCTATCCAACTGCTTTACTTGCTTTTAAGCTTTGTAGTCGTACTTCCTTTTCAACATCTCCGTAACTGGTTATATCTATTCGCCGATATCTAAACCTTGCTTCCTGCTTTATTATTTTCCCATCACTTTCGATTTTACATCCTAGTGGGTATTTAGATGTTGTCTTACATAAGGTTTTACAAGTCTCTAGATGCTGTATCCCTTGCCCTCACTGATACAGAAAAAACCAAATGTACCCCCTGTAGGGATACATTGGGTTTTTTCTGCTGATATTATCATATTGTATTTCTTGGCTGTTATATTGAAAATGTGTGTTAATCTTTGGAGATCGTCTTCTGTCTCGGCGATTAATGCGACGTCGTTTGCATAACATATTATCGTGGTGGTACTAAGAAAATCCACTAACTCCAATTTTTTCAATTTTGACATTTTAATACCAATAAATCCGCAAACATCAATATGTTAACAGAAAAAACCCTATATCTCCAAATTCGTCATCCACCGTGCTTAAATTGGTACATTCAATTACAAAGAAAATCAACTAACTTCACCTTTTTCTAAGTTTTTATTAAGAAAATAATGTTTTTCTAAATATTTTTTTGTACATGTATGTTCACACCACCCGTGGTTAATATCCTTCAAAATCATATCCAGGTACCAAAACTTGAACAGATAGTGTACCCGATTTTTAAGAGGTAAGCGATAAGGTATTTAAGGTGTTTAAATGCGTTTTTCTCAAAACTTTACTTTCGTGAGTTAGTGGATTTTCCCAGTACGCCCACGATATTTGGATTTCTTTGTTCCCCATTCTGTAACCATGATCTTTACGTACTGCTTCTGTTATTTCGTCCATTATTATATTAAAGAGCAGTGGGCTTAACGAGTAACCTTGTCTGACTCCACTTTGTACTGGTATAAACTGTGTTAGTTTTTCATTTATCTTTGCCTGTATTCGATTATGGAAGTAGATGTTTTCGATGGTTTGTAAAATATTGATTGGTACGTTTCTTCTATACAGTATGTGTAAGACGTCTTCGACTTGGGTGCGATCGAAAGTCTTTGTCAGGTCTATAAAACGTAGTTATGCTGGTTTATTGTACTCAATGGTCTTTTCTGTGATTTGTCTCAGTACAAATGCGGCATCTACGCAGGATCTTCCGGATCTGAATTCTTGTTGCTCATCTGAAGTTTATTGATTTTGTTGGTTAGGACTTTTGTATATCAACAATTAAATTAAACAATTTAATCAAATGGGAAAAATCCTTAATTAGTTTGAACCAATTTTGTTAAATGTACCTATTATTCTCAACTTACTCGTTTTCCGTGCTACATTTTATAAATGTTTTCGAAAACTCCAATTTAGCAGCATTGTAAAAGTTTGTTCCTCCCGAAATTATAACTATTTAATGGTTTTAATTACACGTACAACTTTTAATTAAGTTGTCTATTCTTCCATTGTCGAAGTAATGACATTTTCAGGAATAATTTTCGTCGAACCGAACCCGAGTTGTCTTTATTAATATGTAAAGCCACATTTCCAATAGTGTGATTGAAATTAGTAGTTTTTACGTGTTGGAATGTTATTGCTATGCAGAATTAGATCATTGCTTGGAATAAGCAGTAGGATAAAACTCTAAATTCCTATAACTTGTTTAATTCACCTCAAGATTAAGCGGACTACTTTCACAGAATTCAAGATTAACACAGGTGCGTTTTTGCACCGTTGGTTGGCGCTAAATAGGTTAATCAGATCAAAAACCTTACAATTTAAAATAGGCGAGGAAACGAAGCATTACACCTAGGAATTTTGTGCATAAACATGAACCGTCATGTAACTTTTTGAATTCAATTCAGGAGAGTGTCAGGAAAGTTTCTGAACTAAATTAATCTCCGGCAGATGAAAATTTCCATAAGAAAAATGCATTCAAAGTGCATCTCGAAGAGATAGAAAGAAAAATTTATAACTCAGGAAATACTGACGGAATTGAGTTTAATTTGTATACTCGAGGGTTTTGAAGATCGTTGAATACGAATTTCATCTCGTCGATGGACCCCAAAGTACTCATGGGGTACCTGGGGGTACTCATTACTCGATGGATATGGGGGTCGCTGAGCATGAACTTCATGGCGTCGATGGTTTTCAAGGTACCTGGTGCCCAGAGTGGAACTCGTCGCCTGGAGTATTAGGTTATAATCATTCAAAATCAGTCAATAACTGTTACTCACGGATTGTGGAGGTCGCTGAACACGAATTTCATATCGGCGATGCTCTCGGAAGTACCTGGTACTTATGGTGGAACTCGCCTGAAGCTTAATTTTATAATCAAAATCAGTCAATAACCATTACTTGGGGGTTTTGGAGGTAGCTAAGTATGAATTTTTCATTAGTAAACCGTGTGCTTTAAAAACCATCGTCGTCATGAAATTCGTGATTAGCCACCAGCGAAACCCCCCGAGTATTGTTTATTGATTGATTTTGAATAAAACTCCAGGCGATAATTTCCCCCCTGAGTATAAAGTACCTCGGAGACTATCGCTGTCATGAAATTCGTGCTCAGTGACCCCCAAAACTCCTATGGTAGTTGGGGTAGTTACCCCCGAGTAGGGGTTGATTTGTAAAATACTATTTACCAGACATATATTTAAAAAGTGGACAAAGTCTATATTCTAACTACACATTGATGTCTAAATAATGAATGACCTCTGCTTTACTTTCTCCGTATCTATAAATAAACTCGTAATTGTTTTGTTATGATTGACTACCCCGTTGCGACCCTGAAATACTCATAATATCAAAATCGCTGACTTGGGTGTTCTCGAAACGAGTGGCCTACATTGCAAAATCAATGTCACTCATTTATTTACTATAAACAATACTTGTAGATAATGTTTGTGTAAGACCTTTAAAAATTAAATCGATATTACTCTTATTTCTTTTGATGCTAATATAAATCCTGTACACTGCCGTGCTAAGCCCAAAGGCGGGAACTGATTTTTTATCGAAAATGAGGTGTTTGTATTTTTAGGTAAAATAGGGTATTTAGTATATATTTATAAAGTTTTTGGAGTTGTAGAAGCATTATATTTTAAATAAAATTGCAATTTTGTTAGCGGTATCTACACTTTTCAGTTAAAATACTAAGCCATTTGGCGGCTAATGTTAAATACTATGGCGTTTTGACGGTATCTGCTACAGTTGCCGTCCATATACCTTAGTATATTGCACTTACCGCTAATGTACTTTCAAGAATTCTACGCCTACATTTAGAAACCGCCAAATCGCCTTAGTATTACAAAGTAAATTCGGCCTAACTTTACAATAAATTATTGTGTTAAAATTGTAGTTAAAAGAGTTGTGTGTGTGTGTGTTCACAAAGAGGGGATGGCATTAGATAGTTAGTAAAAGAAATAATTAGCGAGGATGGTAAGAAATTTTCGAGTTTATTATATCTATTGAAATGTATTTTCATTTTTGTTTATAATATTTCAAGAATTAGCCAAATTATGTTGTCCTAAACAATATGAATCTGCCCCAAGTGGATGATTTTTTATATCTTGAATTAGGCAGTAAGAGATTTTCATATTTAAAAAATATGTATTTTTTTTAATTAGGTTTTAAAAACTTAATAATATATCCACACGCTGTCCACAAACATTTTTAGAAAAAGAGATTTAAAATAGTTATTATGTTTTTTTAGAAAATCAAGTAGAGTCGAGTAAGAGTTGTGAACCACGAGGTGATACCACTGAAGACAATATTGTAGAAAGAGAAAAATTTATTGTAAAGCAATTACAAGAGGTGAAAAAAAACTATGTTCAGCCTATACAGGCGCAAGGTTTGTTTCATACTTTGTCTCAAGGTTTGTTTCAGTTTTCTGTATGTTTAAACCCTTTGTTGGTCGTACATGGGATTAGAATTAGCAGTCCCATTGATTGCATTTTTTTGTTTAAATACAAGCTAATATCATTGTTTAACTAGATAATGTCTAGTAGTCTAGTTATACAATGCTATTATAGATACGGGATTGTAGATTTGGGATATCTTTATTTAATCTTTTGAGAATTATTTACGTAAGTTCTATACAAAAATGCTGGTTTTATTACTTTATAAATTTTCTACGAATGCGTCAGGTACCTGGATAATACTCCAAAAATTTGTTTGCATATTTTAAAAATCTTATATATTCCATAATTAGGTATTTTTCGGTCTAAAAGACAATGGTCATCATATTTTAATCATAACATATAACTAGTTTGTACAATACAACTAATAAAATGTTAAAATTTGCCCTAATTACTGTAAATTATGGTATTTTCCCAAATATAATATTGTGAAATACCCAATAATATAACAATACATAATAATATTAGGGCAGGTGTCGGCGATCATAAAAATCTTGAAGCTCTATAATAACTCAGGCCGGTCGTAAAATAGCAAACCTTTGTCGCTAAGAAACAAAATAAAAATAGCTGAGAAAGTCAAAAGTATGGTTTACAATCACATTCACAGTTGAAGAATTCTTTAAAACGTTTCAGCAGATGTTTAAACATCTATAACAATCTGAACGAATTCTGTTTAGTATAAGTACAATTCTGCCCAAATTATTAGACGCATTAAAGATTTTATAAAAAAATGTTAATTATGAGGTAATACCATTGTATTGTAATACTAAATAGGTTTTGTATATGTACCAGACACAAATTATGTTGTTTGGTGGTCTATTAAATTGTCTATATTGAATCACAAATAGAACATTAATATTAATGAACCAATATGTATTTATTGACTCTTGAAAGAAACAGATATAACTACAACTAAATATTGTCAATTTGTTGTTGTCATATTGTAGCTCAACAAAATAATAACATTTAATAGTACTTTAATTCTTTCAATTTAATAAACTGTAATACACAGAAAAGCTTTTTATTTCATATCAATCACAACTGTAAACCACATACCGCTAATAGGCTTAGTTTTATAGTAAGTTTTGATAAAACGTTTTAGCGGTATCTACCTCTTTTTATATAAAACTTTGTTTTAAAATATAATTAATGGTTCTCTTAATAAACTGGGGCATATATCCATGCATAAAAACTATTACCTAGTCCATAAATCCCTTACGGGCCAAAATTTTAGCACTCAATTTTGAAATCGATTTTGCTACCATTTTGTGAAATGTTAGTTACCGCCTTTGGACCTAGCACGGCAGTACACTCCGAGTAATGTATATTGACTGATTTTGAGTGAGTATAATGTAAACCTCCAGGCAACGAGTTCCATCCTTGGTATCAGATACCTCGGAGACCATCTTCTTCTTTTTGATGTACCATGTCCTTCCAGAACGATGCTTACCATCGCACCCCGAGTAATGGTTATTGATTGATTTTAAATGATTATAACAAAAAACTCCAGGTGACAAGTTTCATTAATGAGCATAAAGTACCTCGGAGACTATCACCGTCATAAAATTCGTAGTCAGCGATACCAAAAACCCCTTAAGTAATGGAAATTGACCGCCTCCAAGTATCTGTCACTGGCTGGTCTCTTCCCGTTGTCCACCCTCAATGTCTTTTTAGTCTCGGTTCTCTCTTCGTCTATCCATCTCTTCTTTGGTCTTCATACTAGCCGATGTCTTACCAAAGTTTCGATAAGCTCTCTGCTAGGTGTTCTGACGAATCTACGTCAAAAGGACGCGGAAAAAAGGACGCGCGACAAAAGGACGCGGAAAAAAGGACGCGCGACAAAAAGACGCCTATGAAATAAGGACGCGCGACAAAAGGACGCGTATCAAAAATGTAAATGTAGCATGGATATTTATGTACTTATGTAATAGAAAAACTTAAATTCTAGCGAAATCTCCCAGTTGCTTATTATATTACAGCAATAATTAGGATTTACTTTCTTCCAAGAAGGTTATAGTAAATCTTGACTCGGTCGTTTACTCGATATACAACAATAAGGAGGGTATAATACATCAGTTGACGATGAATGCGAGTTAATGTTTGGTGAGATCACCGTTCTTAGAAAATGTACCTGCAAACCCGACTAATGGGTTAAATTCTTTTGTCATAGGGATGTTCGATACTCACCAAAGTATCGATACATCGTATCGATACGTATTGTTAGGTTCTGTATCGATACCCTATCCTATGATATCGTACTCAAAAGTATCGATACTCCAAGTATCGGTACAAAATATCGATGTCTTTATTTTGACATATACGCATGCGCAGTATGGAGTCCGTCCTTTATTGTAATAAAATTAAAATACATAGCACGCTGACCACGTTACCACGTGCAGGCAACCTGGCGCCCTGGCCTGACCCACCAACCTCTATTCAAGGAAAATAGAGGACAAAGACCTTTTATTAAAAGATTCCTCATTTTACGCTAATAAAATTTCTACAGAAATGATAATCCCTTGCCTGGCTATACTCTTTGTCCTTTGTTGTTATTTCTATTTATATTGTTGACAAACGTGAACGTGACTTATAACAATAGAATGGACATTAGGATTTAGGATATTTGCATTTTTTGTTGACATTACGTAGTTCTCTATTTCCCTGAAATGATAAAAGTTAAAAGGCTTCTTTCTTCCTTTTATTCAAAAATTTTAACTTCAAACCGTCAACAAATTCCCAAATAGTTCGAGCATAATAATTCTCCAAAGTTGAGATCTACTTCTCAGACCCTAAACATGGTTTTAACTTTCGTTGTTAGCCAAAAAGGTAACAATATGTTACTATTTAACGGATTTATTCATAAAAAAGAAAAAAATATCGGGAATAAAATAATTTGGAAGTGTGCAAGTTATAATAAGTGCAAGTGTCCAGGGAGAGTACACACCGTTGGAAACGACGTTGTAAAAAGTACGGTCCACAATCATATCGTAAATATCGCGAAAGTTGAAGCGAAGAAAGCTTGTAATTCACTGAAGCGAATGGCTGAAGAAGTTGGATCATCTACGCAAGCTGTCGTGGCCACTATTTCTGATGGAGTTTCTACAGCCGCAGCAGGACAATTACCTCCTTTACTATCTATGAAACGAACTGTACAACGTGTAAGGAGAAAAATCGAGGCTGCTCCGGCAAATCCAAGAAGTTTAGCTGAATTTGTTATTCCTGAGGAGTACACACTACATGAAAATGGTGAAACGTTCCTTTCATTTGATAGCGGTCCAGGTGAAGAACGAATTTTGATATTTTCCACGCAAAGAAATTTGAGTTATATGGAAAACTGTGAACACTGGTTTGCTGACGGAACATTTTCTAGTACCCCTCACTTATTTAGTCAGTTGTACACCATCCATGGAGTGCAATACAGCAACGTTGTACCAACTGTGTATGCTTTACTGCCCAACAAATCGCTGCGAACCTATGTGCGTCTGTTTCAAGAGCTAAAAGTATTGGAACCAGGTCTTCGACCTGTAACCATTATGGTCGATTTCGAAAAAGCTGCAATTAATGCAATACGTGCTGAATTTCCACAAGCGAGGATTCAAGGCGACATATCCAAGCTGCAGGTTTACAAAGAAATTATAGTGAAGATGCTGAATTTGCCCTCAATCTACGACAACTAGCGGCTCTAGCGTTTATACCGGAGCACAACGTTATAAACGCATATGAAGAACTTTTAGAGAGTGGTTTTTATATGGAACATGAAAATTCACTTCAACCATTACTAAACTACTTTGAAGACACTTGGATAGGAAGATTAGACAGAAGAGGACGTAGAAGAGAACCACTTTTTACGAGAAAATTATGGGTTTGTTATGATGCTGTGGAAGAAGATTTGCTTCGTACAAATTACGCGGTGGAAGGATGGCACAACAGCTTCTCTTCTATACTTACAGCTGTACATCCAAACATATGGAATTTTATTAAAGCTCTCAAAAAAGAAGACAGCCTAAACAAACTGGAAATTGAACAATATATCGCGGGAAATGTGGTACCCCATAAGAGAAAATACAGGGACACTGCTACAAGAATTAAGACGATTGTTGCTGAATATGACAACAGACCCATTTTGGAATATTTGCGAGGAATTGCCCACAACTTTCAATTACAGGTTTAGAATTTTTACCTATAGATTTTATAACACGCATTGTATTGTATTGTATAGAATAATATAATTGTAATAGAAGTTATAAAAATTCAAAATATGAAAGCACAAAAAAACGCCGACGAAGTGACTAGACTCACGAATAAAAAATCTTTTTATAAGTATGTTTTTTATTTTTTATGTGTGATTTTGTCGTTACGTCCATTTTTGGTACGCGTCCTTTTGTCGCGCGTCCTTATTTCCTAGGCGCCTCTTTGTCACGCGTCCTTTTGTCCGCGTCCTTTTGTCGCGCGTCCTTTTTTCTGCGTCCTTTTGACGGTACACCGTTCTGACATTATCCATTCTTAAGCGCTGGTTTCCTCAAAAGCGGTGCTGACAAACTGCGACCGTAACACTGCGATGAATGACGTCATAAAAAACTGCACCATGCAAAATAATAGCAGCGGTTTCCAAGGATGCGCTGGAAGCCACCGCTTGCTGAGTTTGCACATTCCATTGCCGCAGTGAAGAACCTTAAATTATTTTTCACCGTAATCTAACGTAATTCATCGCAGTGCTACGGTCGCAGTTTGTCGGTGCCGCTTTCGAGGAAACCAGCGCTTTATAGGGTGACCTGTTTAGCGCAATCTTTGTATTTTGGCATAATTTGCTAAAGAGGGTCCTTTGTAATATTGGTATAACTCATGGTTAAACCTTATTTCCTGTATACCACTGTCGCAAGTTTATCAAATTTTCGGTCATGATCCATATTTCTACGGCGTATTGGTAGTATTGTTCGTTAGTGGTCGCATGAGTCTCATTCAACACATCACCCCTACTGATCAGTCATAATTGTCAATTTGTAAAAAAAATCCGGTATTATTAATTTTTTTTTTGAGTAAATCAAACTTTTAAAAGTTTCTTTATAGTTTTTAAATAAAATATACAATATTTCATTGCTTAATTATTCTTTTTCTTCATGTACCATGTCCTTTCAGAACGTTGGTTACCATCATAGCTATTTAATTTTATTCACTGCCACCCTAAATAGCATGCTTGTATCAACACCATACCAATCTCGCAAGTTCTTCCAACCTTGAGGTTCTTCTTCGTCCCGGACTGTGTTTGCCTGCTATTTTTCCTTGCATAATATTTTGTAGCAACCTATATTTGGGGCCTCTCAATACATGTCCGAAGTACTTCAGATTTCTCTGCTTGATGCTATTTATGATCTCAGTAGTCTTGCTGAGACGTTCTAGTATTGTGGAGTTTCGAGTCTTCTCCACCCAGGAAACTATTAAAATTCTTGTATAGCACCACATTTCGAAAGCCACAAGGCGATTTAGATCGATTGTATTCACAGTTCAGGACTCGACAACATAAAGTAAGACCGAGAACACGTAGCAGCGAAGTAGGCGGATCTTCAATGCCAATTTTAGGTCTCTGTTACATAACACCTTGGACATCCTTCTAAAAGCGGCTATAGCTTGCTCTATCCTAGATCTGATTTCGCCGTGACTTTCTGCGTTACAATTTAGTTGCTGTCCAAGGTACGCGATTTTATCAACTTGCTCAAGTTTGGTATTATTTACATATATAGACGGTTTTATATGCTGCTGTTTACTTATTACGAGTATTTTGGTTTTTCGTATGTTCAGATCCAGACCTGCCTCCCTACAACTCTCAACGACACTATCAAGTAGTGTTTGCAGATCTTCTTGACTAGAAGCTAGGAGTACTGTATCGTCCGCATATCGCAAATTATTGATAACTTTACCGTTCACAAGTATTCCTTCTTGTTCTTCAGAAAGAGCTTTTCTGAAAATTCTTTCGGAATAAACGTTGAAAAGCAGTGGTGACAACAGGCATCCCTGCCGTACCCCTCTTTTACTATTAAGAGCCTGTGCTTCCACACTATCTACTAAAACTGATGTTGTTTGATTCCAATATAAATTTGCAATTATTCGAACATCTCTGCCGTCCAAGCCTATGTCTTTTAGAGCTACGATCAATATAGAGTGCTTAACACGATTAAATGCTTTCTGGAAGTCAATAAAACAACAGTAAATGTCTACAGATATATTATCTCGACATCTTTGAGCAGGTACGTTCATTCCAAACAATGCCTCTCTCGTTCGAAACCCGTTACGGAAACCAAACTGTGTGTCATCCAGATATTCCTCGCATTTATTGTAGATGCGACCATGTATTACCTTCAGAAAAATTTTCAATAAATGGTTTAACAAACTGATAGTTCTATAATCAGCACAGGTTTTTGCTGTTGTCTTCTTAGGTGGAGCTATAAACAGTGAATTAGACCAGCCATTAGGAAGTTGTCCTCTGGTATAAATGGTATTGAAAAACGAGGTTATAGCCTCCAAAAAAAAAATGCTATCATTTATAAACTTATATTTCAGTTGGAATTTCATCAGGACCAGTCGCCCTGCCATCTTTTGATGATTGTTTGGTTTTTGTTACCTAAGAAAGTGTTATTAGGGGTCCGTCGCAGTTAGTAATATCGGGTGGTGAACTACTCCTATCGTCTTCGAATAGGTTCGTAACGAAATTTTCCCATCCTTTAAGTTTGTCCTCTACTTCAAATATTACTTTACGCTGTTCATCTTGTAGCAATGCAGTTTGTTTCTTATTGAAGATACCAGCTATTAATTATTCGTACTTATATTTTAACATTTTGCTCTATAAACTTTCATATCATTCTCTTTATATTTTTTGAAACACATTTTTGTCATTTTTGTGTAATATGTGTCTAATGTACAAAATTATTGTTACCGAATACTTAGATTAAAACGATGTTATTTATAATTTAGCTTCGTACAAAGCTGCTATACAATAAAGCTTCTTGTTTTACTTAATGAACCAAAAGGTAATAGCAAGGAGATAAGGTATTGTAAATCCGCTGCAAGTTATTATTGGCACTAATTAAGTACAAGCTTATTTACTTCTACACCGAGGAAGCAAAATTTATATCAAGGAAAATAGATGTAGAATATTCTACAACCTAAATGTATTTGGTTTAATCTTGTTTATATCAAGAAACACAGGTGCATGTTCTTTTTATCTAGAGAAATATAACTTATACTCCAGGCTGTGGGTGAAAAAACGTGATACAATTCAGGAATTTTTGAAACCTATCAGTTATTGCGATTTTCATTTGTTAAATTTGCAATTTTTAATGATTTTTAATTTTGCAGCTTAGGATATTAATTTTAGAGACAAACTTTTTAATAAAAAGTTGTAGTAAATTAAAAAACCTACAATTTGAGGTATGGTAACTTTAATTTCGTTAATTGGTTATTGCAAAACAGCCTGCGCAAGTACAAAATGGTCGTTTTTACAATTGCATTATTTATTGTACAAATAATTTTTTTTATTTTTTAAAGCTTTAAAATGAAGATCTTTCAATTCCAAACATAGAAAAAAATTGTAAAGCCAGATTAACGAATTTGTTGCTTAGATATTATAAATTGTTTATCCCAAGAGGTCAAATGTCGAAGGCTATAACTTTTTGAAAAAAAAATCATAGAGAGTTGGTGAAACATCCAATCTGCTTCTAAAGATTTATGTTTTCATATTCTGATGTAAATAAATGCGTAAAACATTCTTAAGCCTCTAATTTTTGGGTTTGAAAATAAGGGGGCAAATTTCGTTATAAACATTTAGAGCTGAAGCAGCCCTGTACATCCTATGAGTTTTTAACTTACAGATTATTGTTGCTGAAGATGAAACGAAGATTTATAAAAAAAATAAAAAATTTCTACGACCAAGTGAAGCCGAGATAATTTTTGGGTTTGAAAATAAGGGGGCAAATTTCGTTATAAACATTTGGAGCTGAAGCGGCCCTGTACAACCTATGAGTTTCTAACTTACAGATTATTGTTGCTGAAGAAAAACGAAGATTTATAAAAGAATAAAAATTTTCTACAACCAGCTGAAGCCGAGATAATTGTTTTTTTTTTCTTAAATCGTAGTGCCTTTATTTATAACAATTAAGAAATTATTTTACCGTCATTGACTAAAGAAAGACTTATATTATTTTAAAATAAAAATTATCATCTCTAAAATACTGTTCCTTAACTTTTTGGCTACTGATCTATTTAGGAATACGGTGCAAATTTGCTTTCCAGTATGTAAAAAAACATGAAAAATTAAAGTTATCAACTTTTCTACCATAATGTTAACATTTGGTAATGTCGCATGTCATGCCAAATTGCATCTAAGTGAACTTTTTAACAAAACTAATATTTTAAGCATTATTTTGGTGAAAATTAGCCCTCTGCCATGGGGGTTGCCAGATCTGCTAACAATTCTAGAATTTTTGCATTAACATGAACCGAATAAACAGATAGCATTTACGTGGATAGCTCAATGGTTTCAGAAAAACACGTGCTAAAACTAGATAACTGGAGTTACCCAGTTATACCATTCAGTGTATGTCGTATTCACGATTATTTCTATTAAAAAATAGCTTGATAACTTATCTTGTCAAGTTTTAGCACTGAATATTAGCGGCATTTGAGTTTTATTAACTTTCGTCAATCGTAAATAAATACTTAACCCGTTTGAAGCTAGTTATCAAGGTTTTACACAATATAGAGGCAAATAAAATACATCTTGTGAACTAGTTATCTTAAAAACGTCAATTTTGGAGTTATCAAGTTATAGTACTAGGGCGACGATATCATACGAAAAATGTATCCGAAAATTGAACCAGATGCAGCTGCTGGAGGAGCAACGTTTGCAATTGCTGATAACGTAGATGTAGTAGCACATTAAACAGAAGTTAGGGATATTTTCTCAAGGTTTAAATAAGCTACATCAAATATCTGCCTAAAAGTAAATAGAGACAAAACAAAATGCGTGGTGGTTTCCACGCAGTTGCGAATAAAGCAAAATGTTACTGTAAACAATGATAATTTCAAAGTGGTTAAAGAGCTTAAATATCTAGGAGCAACAATCACCAACGACAACAACGTAGAACTAGAAGTTTTGTTTTTATTATTAAATTGATGGCTTTGGTAGGGACCAATTAGCTAGATTATTTCATTCATAGGAGATTCTGACCAATAGAAAGCTATCGAAATAAAAATTAAGGTAATAATTTTTGATAATATCCCGTCGTCAAGTATATTACGTCAGATGCCCTTCGTTGCTACGAAAAATACATTCAGTGACATTAATGACAATTACTGTTTTAAAAGTTATAAAAGTGATGACTTTCAACCGTCAAATATTCATAACAACTGTGTGTTTAACTGTAGTAATTTGTACTTTGTACATTTGTACATAAATAAATTACAATAACATTTTGGTTTTGAACAGTTTTATTCATGATATAATCGCAGCAAATTGCAGTCGATCTCTAAAATTATTATCGAATTGTTTCCCTCGTGCCACTTTGACATAATTTCACTCCCCTTCGGGTCGTGAAATTAAAACTGTCAAAGTGTCACTCGGGAAAAATTCGATAATTTTAGAGCTCTTGTGCAATTACTACTGATGATTTTTTATTTAACTATATTAATTTTTTTTATTTAAAATTTAGAAGTTGAAACGTTAATAGTGGCAGGAAACAGATTGACTTTTATTTGCAATCCAATCTCTAATACAACAGATATACCCCAGGCTGTGGGTGAAAAATAGGTCGATTTCAGGATATAATTCAGGAACTTTTGAAACCTATCAGGTGTTGTAAAGGACGATGGCAGGAATAACTTCTACTAAAATGTAACCAAAAATATTGTGCGCTTTTTTTATATTGCGATTTTCATTTGTTAAATTTGCAATTTTTAAAGATTTTTAATTTTGCAGCTTAGGATATTGATTTTAGAGAAAAACTTTTTAATAGAAAGTTGTAGTAAATTAAAAAACCTACAATGTGAGTTAAGGTCAGTTTAATTTCGTTTACTGGTTATTGCAAAACAGCCTGCGAAAGGTCCAAAATGGCCGTTTTTTACAATTGGATTATTTATTGTACAAATCATTTTTTTATATTTTTTAAAACTTTAACATGAAGATCTTTCAATTCCAAACATAAAAAAATTGTAAAGCCAGATTAACAAATTTGTTGCTTAGATATTATAAATTGTCTATCCCAAGAGGTCAAATGTCGGAGGCTATAACTTTTTGAAAAAAAATCGTAGAGAGTTGGTGAAACATGCAATCTCCTTTTAAAGAGTTATGTTCTCATATTCTGATGTAAATAAATGCGTAAAACATTTTTAAACCTCTAATTTTTGGGTTTGAAAATAAGGGGGCAAAATTCGTTAAAAACATTTAGAGCTGAAGCGGCCCTGTTCATCCCATGTGTTTTTAACTTACAAATTATTGTTGGTGAAGACGAAATGAAGATTTATAAAAAAATAAAAAATTTCTACGACCAACTGAAGCCGAGATAATTTTTGGGTTTGAAAATAAGGGGGCAAATTTCGTTATAAACATTTAGATCTGAAGCGGACCTGTATATCCTACGAGTTTCTAACTTACAGATTAAAATTGCTGAAGACGAAACGAAGATTAAAAAAAAATTAAAATTTTCTACAACCAACTGAAGCCGAGATAATTGTTTTTTTTTTCTTAAATCGTAATTTCTTTATTTATAACAATTAAGAAATTATTTTACAGCCATTGACTAAAGAAAGACTTATATTATCTTATATTATATCTTATATTATATTATATATAATAAAAATTATTATAAAATATAATTATATTTGATTATTAAAAATTATTTTTAAAATCGGTGCTTTTGCGAGCGGCCGAATTTTGCAAATCGCCCGGCTCGCTTCAAATCCGCGCGCTCGGAAAATTTTTACGTAACTTGTATTAAATTTTGTCAGAAAACAATTTAATAATATTACTATTATAATATACAGTCTGTTTACCACTGTATTTGTTTTTCTTGATAAACTTTTATATGTGAAATCTCATTTCTGAAGAAATAATGTTACAAAAATGATACATATCATAATATATGAAATATATAACTATATTTTTAATTTTTTCATTATTATATAAATATAATAATAATAATGTTACTTCTTATTATACAATATAAAACACTTTCTTCTTGTAGTGACTATCCGTTTTGGATGTTCGCCAACATCCAAAACGGATAGTCGCTACAAGAAGAAAAAGTTTTATATTGCATAATAAGAAGTAACATTATTATTACTATATTTATATAGGTTTATATTGTATAATACGAATATTATACAATATAAAATTTTTCTTCTTGTAGTGACAATCCGTTTTGGATGTTCGCCAACATCCAAAACAGATAGTCGTTACAAGAAAAAAAGTTTTATATTGTATAGTAAGAAGTAACATTATTATTATTATATTTATAGAACAATAAGAAAATTAAAAATATAGTTATATATTTCATATATACCTATGTATCATTTTTGTAATATTATTTCTTCAGAAATGAGATTTCACATATAAAAGTTTATCAAGAAAACCAAATACAGTGGTAAACAGACTGTATATTATAATGCTAATATTATTAAATTGTTTTCTGTCAAAATTTAATACAAGTTACGTAAAAATTTTCCGAGCGCGCGGATTTGAAGCGAGCCGGGCGATTTGCAAAATTCGGCCGCTCGCAAAAGCACCGACTTTAAAAATAATTTTTAATAATTAAATGTAATTATATTTTATAATAATTTTTATTTTAAAATATTATAAGTCTTTCTTTAGTCAATGACTGTAAAATAATTTCTTAATTGTTATAAATAAAGGCACTACGATTTAAGAACAAAAAAACAATTATCTCGGCTTCAGTTGGCTGTAGAAAATTTTTATTTTTTTATAAATCTTCGTTTCCTCTTCAGCAACTTTAATCTGTAAGTTAGAAACTCATAGGATGTACACGGCCGCTTCAGCTCTAAATGTTTATAACGAAATTTGCCCCCTTATTTTCAAGCCCAAAAATTATCTCGGCTTCAGTTGGTCGTAGATTTTTTTTTAGTTTTCTATAAATCTTCGCTTCGTCTTCAGCAACAATAATATTTAAGTTAAAACTCATAGGATGTACAGGGCCGCTTCAGCTCTAAATGTTTATAACGAAATATGCCCCCTTATTTTCAAACCCAAAAATTAGAGGTTTAAAAATGTTTTACGCATTTATTTACATCAGAATATGAGAACATAACTCTTTAGAAGGAGATTGCATGTTTCACCAACTCTCTACGATTTTTTTTCAAAAAGTTATAGCCTTCGACATTTGACCTCTGGGTGTTGTTCTGAAGCTATTTTCTTGTGGCATTTTTATAATCAAGTATATTCAAATGGGAAATAAGCCACAATAATAAAATCATTTTTAGGTAAAATTGTGGCTTATTTCCCATTTGAATATACTTGACTTCTTGGGATAAACAATTTATAATATCTAAGCAACAAATTCGTTAATCTGGCTTTACAATTTTTTTTATGTTTGGAATTGAAAGATCTTTATTTTAAAGCTTTAAAAAATATAAAAAAATGATTTTTACAATAAATAATCCAATTGTAAAAAACGGCCATTTTGGACCTTTCGCAGGCTGTTTTGCAATAACCAGTAAACGAAAATAAACTTACCTTAGCTCAAATTGTAGGTTATTTAATTTACTACAACTTTCTATTAAAAAGTTTTTCTCTAAAATCAATATCCTAAGCTGCAAAATTAAAAATCTTTAAAAATTGCAAATTTAACAAATGAAAATAGCAATATAAAAAAAGCGCACAATATTTTTGGTTACATTTTAGTAGAAGTTATTCCTGCCATCGTCCTTTACAAGATCTGATAGATTTCAAAAATTCCTGAATTATATCACGTTTTTTCACCCACAGCCTGGGGTAATATACAAAACCATAGTATGACCAGCAGTCACATATGAAATCAAAACATGGACGCTAACGAAAAAAGAAAGTAAATTGCTGATGTTCGAACACAAAAGCCTTTGAGTAGTATCGTAATATAGAGATAGCATGATGAAAGAATGGAGTCGCAGACACAAGAGCGAGTTAAAGTCCCTCTTCGGAAAGAAAAATCTAGCGAGATAATATATATTGGAGTGAGACAATGGGAAATATTGACTCAGGACTCACACATTTGAAATATATACATACAGGCTATACACTCCGTGCGGAGTTGGAGCCACTCTTACTGAGCTCATTGACTTATTTATTGTGGTGAGTCAGTCCTCATTCTTTCTTCTCTCCAGTTAACTAGTCTAATCTAGGGTTCCTCTTAGTTATTTTAATAAATTTTTAATAATTTAATAATTTAATTTAAAATAATTTAATTTAATTTAATAATTATTAATATTTAATAATTTATTGTTAAATCTTCATCTATTATTTTACTCCATATATCTAGGTCCTGTATTTTCTGTCTCCATCTTGGCACTTTCAATCTATTTATATCCTCCACTACCTGGTCTTCTCACCTACTTTTTGGTCTTCCTTTCGCCCTTGTTATATTTGGGTTCCACATTGTAACTTTCCCTACATCTTTTTCTTCTCCCATTCTTCTTAAGTGTCCATACCACCGTAATCGCTGGGTTTTCATAGCTTTCACTATGTCCTCGCCTCCTAGCATGTCTCTTATTTCTAAATTCAAGAGCCTTTCATAACTTCCGTGCACTGTTTTCTTTGGTCCATAAATTCTTCTTACCCTTTTTCTTTTAAATATTTTAACATTTCTTCTTCCCTCTTTGTTAGGCTCATGGTTTCTGCCCCATATGTCACCACTGTTCGAATTGCTGTTCTGTATACTCGGATTTTCGTAGCCCTGCTGATTTGTTTTGTTTTTTAAAATAATTTTCTATTTATAATATGCTCTATGGCCGGCTTGTATTCTGTTGGTAATTTCTATATTCCTTTCATTTTTGTTGTTAATTGTGACTCCTAGATATTGAAAATTACTGATTATTTCAGAATTATAATTCCCTATTTTTATATTTCTTTTCTCTGTATCTTTGTTTTTCCTCTCTATTTTCATGTATTTAGTTTTCTCTTAATTTATTGTTAAGCCTCTTTTCAGCGCTTCCCTTTCAATTTGTCTGGTTATGACATGTTATCTAAGGTTCTTTTGTCTCTCGTCAGCACCGCTAGGTCATCAGCATATGCTACTATCTGGACTGAATTGTTGGTGATCGTCCCATTGAATTTGCACGTCTTAATTATGACGTCTAAAGTTATATTAAAGAGCGTAGTTGACAGCCCATCGCCTTGTCCTACTCCTGCAGGAAACACATTGACCTTTACTTTCAATCCAACTTTTAATAAAAGAGATATACAAAACCATGGTATGACCAGCAGTCACGTATGAAAGTAAAACATTTACGCTAACGAAAAAAAAAGAAAAGAAATTGCTGATGTTGGAACACAAAAGCCTTTGAGTAATATAGAGATAGCATGATAAACGCAGGGAACACGGACACAAAAAAAGGAAATCAAAAAACAAATTAATAAAATAACAGAAGAAATGGTAAAAGCAGCAATTTGGAATATAAGAGGATCCTATCAGGAAGGAAAGCTGAATCATTTAGTAAACGAAGTTAAGAAATGTAAGTTTGATCTAGTAGCTCTACAAGAGACAAAACAATTGGGGCAGGGTAGCCAGGAAATAGACGACTATATATTTTTCAATAGCGGAGGCACTAACAGACTGCTGGGTACAGGTTTTATAATAAGTAAAAAATTGAAAGAATTAGTTTCAGACTTTAAAGCAATTTCGGACAGGATGTGCACTCTCAGATTAAAAGGTAAATACCAAAAAATATCATTTGTTAATATACATGCACCCTCGGAGGAAAAAGGAATGGATCTGAAAGAGCAATTTTATAGCAAATTAGATGAATTATATGAGGCTATACCCAGGTATGATATGAAAATCATTCTAGGAGGCGCTAATGCCAAAATAGGCAGAGAAGAAATATTAATGCCCACTATAGGCAAGCACAGTTTACATCCAGAGACTAATGAAAATGGATATTTCCTGGTAGATTTTGCCAAAGAAAAGGGACTTATAATAAAAAGTACGTACCACCAACGAAAGGGCATTTATAACGGAACATGGCAATCTCCAGACGGCCGTACAGTCAATCAGATCGACCATGTTTTAATTGAGAAAAACGAAGAACACTGCATAACAAAGGTGATAACATATAGAGGACCTGATATGGACTCAGACCACTATTTGGTCGGAATATGGATGAAACAATTAGTACCAACTCTTCGAAACAAAAAGGGATTAAAATACGAAAGAAACAAACCAATCAGATTACAGACAGAATGTGAGCAAACGTTGTATGGACAAATTATTAACAACAAATTAGAGAGCATAGTGGATGAAAGGAATGTAGAATGCATGTGGGGAACATTAAAAGATGTAATTAAAGAAGCAGCAAATATTTCCAGCACCAATGATAACACAAAGAAAAAACAAAAAGAATGGTTTGATGAAGAATGTGAACAATCATTGGAAGAACGGGCCAAGCTACGATTAAAAATGATAACTCAAGGAATAAGAGAAGCGCAGGAAAATTACACTAAACAAATAAATACAACCAAAAAAATACTACGAGAAAAAAAAGGAAACATTATGAAGCTAAACTGAAAAATATAGAGGAAAGCTACAAAAATAATCAAATAAGGAACCTGCACCAAGGTATAAAAAATGAGAAACGAGGGCACCAACCGAAAACTGTACATTATAAAGACAAAAATGGAGAAATGATTATGGGTGAACCAGAGATATTAGAACGCTGGAAGCAGTACTTTGATGAGCTTCTAAATGGACCTGAAAAGACAGACGATAATAACGAGGAAACAGAGGATCTAGTGAATGGAGAAATGATTATGGGTGAACCAGAGATATTAGAACGCTGGAAGCAGTACTTTGATGAGCTTCTAAATGGACCTGAAAAGACAGACGATAATAACGAGGAAACAGAGGATCTAGTAAATGAAATACAAAATCAACAGGGTGAAGAGCAGGCTCCGACTATAAGCGAAATTCAGAATATCATCGATAAATTAAAAATGAACAAAAGCCCAGGAAGCGACGGCATAACGGCTGAAATGATTAAATTTGGAGGAAATCAGTTAGTAGAGAAAATCCATAAACTAATTAATAATATATGGGAACAAGAAATACTACCTGAGGAATGGACAGAAGCAATACTGTGTCCTATTCACAAAAAAGGAAATATGGCTGATTGTCAGAATTATCGAGGCATAGCGCTGCTAAACATAACGTATAAAATATTGGCTATGCATATTAAAAACAGATTAACAACGAAGGTTGATAAAAGCATAGGAGAATATCAAAGTGGGTTCAGAAAAGGCAGAAGTACTGTGGATCAGGTCTTCACACTACGAGAAATACAGGCTGAAAGTTACGAATATAATAAAGACACCATGGTTCTTTTCATTGACTTTAAACAGGCTTTCGATCGAGTGAAAAGAAGCGAGTTATTCACAGCATTGCAAGACATGGACGTTTCTCCAAAGCTTATTAGAATTATAAAATTAACTCTCCAAAGAACAATGAATAAAGTCAAGATAAACAATACTATAACAGAAAGCTTTGAGGTCAAACGAGGAGTGCGGCAGGGTGATCCATTATCGTCTATAATGTTTAGCATATTACTAGAAAAGGTTATACAGGAAGCAAACATTAATAGAACAGGTCTGATCTACCACAAAAAACATCAGTGCTTGGCATTCGCAGACGATTTGGTAATCTTGGCTAGGAGCAAAATAGAACTTATAGAAACAGTCATGAAACTCGAGGAGAGGGCAGCAACCAAAAGATTGTATAAAAATGAAGCAAAAACAAAGTATATGGAATGGACAAATAAGCAATTCGCTAGGGGGCAATACATAACAATGACAACAGCGAAGGGAACACAGTATAAATTCGAAGAAGTTGAGAGATTTGAGTACTTAGGAACTGTCTTCACAAGAGATCCTAAATGTGAAGAAGAAATACAAAAGAGAATTATGTCGGGCAACCGCGCTATATTTGCTCTTAATGGGTTGTTAAGAAGTAAAAATATATCACGAAGAGCAAAATTAAGAACTTACAAGACCGTAATAAGGCCGATAGTAACGTATGCTTCTGAAACATGGGTCACAACAAAAAAAACATCAAGAGTTGTTATTAGTTTGGGAGAGGAAAATACTGCGCAAAATCTTCGGTGGGAAAAACTTAAATGGACAATGGGTAAGAAGAACAAATAAGGAACTAACTGAGCTCTATCAAGATTCTAACATACTAGCAATAATTAAGGCGCAAAGACTTAGATGGTTGGGCCATGTGCAGAGGATGATTCCATCTAGAATTCCCAGAATGGTACTATCTAGTGCATTGGCAGGGAGAAGACGAAGAGGAAGACCGAGGTCACGATGGAGTAATGGAGTTAGAGAAGATATGAGAAGAATTAACGTAAGGAACTGGGAAAGAAAACCGACTGACAAAAGGGAGTGGAAAAGAATAGTACATCAAGCCATGGGCCTACTAGGCTCGTAGTGCTTACATATTATTATGATAAACGAATGAAGTCGCAGACAAAAAAGCGAGTTAAAGTCCCTCTTCGGAAAGGAAAATCTAGCGAGATAATATACCGGGTGTCCACTTATATTTTCCCCCTTTTAACTGCCTATAACTTCTAAACGGCTCAAGCTTGAAATATGCGGTTTTCGATGAAATATTTTATTTTAGTAAAGGTTTTGTCTGAATGGATTGAATTTTTCTTATATCGCTTTCAATTACGAAAAAAAATGGCGAATTTTTGAAAAAAAAACTTTGTTGAAATTTTTTAATGGAACACCCAGTATATTTGTTGTAAATTAAAAGAACGGTAATTCACCTATCCAGCGATATAAACTTTTTTAAAATCGGTTGTCAAATGACTGAGAAATGAATTTTTAAACTGAGAGGTGCAACGTGGATATCACATAACTAAATAACATAAAATGAGCAAATTGATATTATTTATGTGATTTCCACATTGCATCTCTCATTTTAAAAATTAATTTCAGTCATTTGACAACCGATTTTAAAAAACTTTATATCGCTGGATATTTAAATGACCGTTCTTTCAATTTACAAAAAATATATGGGGGTGTTTTAATAAAAAAAAGTCAACAACGTTTTTTTTTTAAAAACCCGCCATTTTTTATTTAAAAGCGATATAAGAAAATTCAAGGATTAAGTCCAACACTGTTTATAATTTACATGGATGAGATAATTAAAGAATGTAAAGTAAAAGTGAAAAAAATACATGTCGGTTATAGAAATTGAAGAAGAGTAGACATTTCAGAAGGAGCATTCGCCGATGACGTCGACATATTGGCCGAAAATGAGAAACAACTACAAAGGAATAGAGAAATATGGAATGAAACACTAAAAAAACATGAAATGACAATTAATAAAAATAAAACAAAAGTTATGATCATGGGGGAAAAGGGGGAGGAGGAAAAGATAAACACAAAAATAGAAGAAGTAAATATAGAACAAGCACGAACATTCCAATACTTAGGAGTAGAATTAGAAGACAACGGAAGACAGGAAACAGAAATTAATAATAGAATTCAAACAACAATGAACCTATACCATGCAATGAGCAATAAATTCATAAATAAAAAAGAAATAACACGAAAAACAAAAATTAATGTGTTCAAGTCAATATATAGACCTGTATTAACCTTTGGTTGCGAGTCATGGGTACTAACAGAACGACAAAAGAGTAAAATACAGGCAGTAGAAATGAAATACCTTAGACGAGTTCGAGGAGTTATCAAAAGAGATAGACTACGGGACACTCAAATAAGAGATGATTTGGAAATCGAGTCAACGTTAGAATTTATAGAGAGAAGGCAACTCATTTGTTGGGGTCATCTTCAGAGAATGGATCAGACAAAACTGGTGAAAGAAATTTGGCAGGCAAAAACGCAAAGAAGAAAGAAGAAAGGTAGACCACGACAAACATGGGATAGAACACTAGACAAAATAATCGAGAAAAGGGGAACAACGTGGATAGAAGAAAGGACGCTGGCTAGAAATAAGAAGGAATGGGTCACATTTGTACATAATATAAATGTATAGCAGTTATTAGTTAAATTTAAGATTAAGTTGTTTTTGTATTGTATTATAATGTAACATAATGTAATGTATTGTCGCCTTACACCACTATGTGGTAAAAATGTTTTTTTTTTTTAAATATATACAGGGTGTCTGCGTAACTTGGAACCATATGGGAAACTTTTTTAATATCAATTTTACGAAAAAAAGACATTCTTTATAAAGTGCTCTGCATAGTCTAAAACCTAAGATGTAATCATCAGATATCAAATTTTGTCAACAGTATACGATTTATGTCAAAAAATATTAATTTCGCTCAAGAGCAAATTATCTTTATATTTCAAAATATCAAAAAATTTTATTATGAAAAGTTATTTGTAATTAAAACCATATTCAAATAGGCAGTAACAGCCTTCTACTTGAAAAAAAAATTCTGAAATTTTCCTAAGTTACCGATTCCGAACATCATTTTTATTTATTAGTAAGAGTTATGTAATAACTCTTTTATTAATAATTTTAGGAAAAAAGTTATTCTTCATAAAAATCTGTGCATGGTCTAAACCTCAAGATGCAATCATCAGTTATCCAAGTTTAAATTTAGAAAAAATTCTTTCTAAATTCTTTCTAAATTCATAGCATTTGACACACCTCGTATAAAATTAACAAACTTGGATAACTGATGACTGCATCTTGAGGTTTAGACCATGCACAGATTTTTATGAAGAATAACTTTTTTCCTAAAATTATTAATAAAAGAGTTATTACATAACTCTTACTTACTAATAAATAAAAATGATGTTCGGAATCGGTAATTTAGGAAAATTTCAGAATTTTTTTTTAAGTAGAAGGCTGTTACTGCATATTTGAATATGGTTTTTAATTACAAATAACTTTTCACAATAAAATTTTTTGATATTTTGAAATATAAAGGTAGTTTGCTCTTGGGCAAAATTAATATTTTTTGACATTCCTCGTATACTGTTGACAAAATTTGATATCTGATGATTGCATTTTAGGTTTTAGACTATGCAGAGCACTTTATAAAGAATGACTTTTTTCGTAAAATTGATATTAAAAAAGTTTCCCATATGGTTCGAAGTTACGCAGACACCCTGTATAATATAAAAAAATTTAATCCATTCAAACAAAACTTTTACTAAAATAAAACATTTCAGCGAAAACCGCATACTTCTATCTTGAGTCGTTTAGGCAGTTAAAATGGGGGAAATTATAAGTGGACACCCGATATATTGGAATGGGACAATGGGGAATATGGACTGATAGTTCAGAGAAATAAGGAAAAAAAATAGCCTGTTGGTGACACATCCCCCTCCAGGCCGAAACCAAATTTTTTGAGTAGTATGGACATCTATATTAATAACCTATATGTTTCCTGCAGCCGATTTTGATGATATACATAATTATAAACAAATGAAGGTCAAAAAACGCTAAATTTTCGCTTTTTTCGTCTATTACCAAAAGGCTAAGCATTTTAAACAAATTTGGAAGTAGGAAAGTCATATACCATACAAAAAACTTCAATATGGCGTCCGCTGAATATGTCTATCCTTATTGGTTGCTTAGAAAATTGCAAAATAATTCATAAATTTTGAGTTTTTATAAATATTCGTAACTTATGTAAAAATTAACGTAGAACCTTCTTATTACAAGGAATGCTGGGACTTCTGGTGCTTCAATTATACACTAAATTTCATAACAATTACTCAAACAGTTTAAAAGTTATTTAATTTGTTTATCCCAAATTCATTTTTTTTTGCAACACTGTAAGTCAGAAAATGATAAAGTTACAGTAATACTTTAGATAGTTTATGAAAGAAGAAGATTTATACTAATAACTTAATTAGGAAAAAATTTTTAAAAATAACTATAAGTAACGCAAAATTATTTTGCAATAACATGTCGATTTTTTGCTTATAAACAATTAGAATAACTTTTTAACCATTACCCGTAGAAAAATTATTTTTTCATATTCAGAAAGAATGAATTTTTATAAAAATTTAAAAAAGAAAAAATTGTCCTAAGACAATTAGGGACGAAGTTGCCTCCCCCCTTTATTTAATTCACAGCATCTTTCTTTATAACAATTACGAAATCAAATCAGTCACATTTGAAAGAACATACTTCAGAGTTTTAATGTACCAAATATAAAAGAAAATATATACTTTTAAACAAATCGTCCACAAAGCTTTAAAATGTGACCCTTAAAATCGACCGGCCTTGAAACTTGGGAGATCGATGAGAAGGGGGAAGGAACTGTTAGCTGTATCTCTTGTTCTCGGCTATGGATTTCGACGTTTCTTTTTTAATTTGTATGTACTTTTTGCGTACAGTACGAGTATGCATTATTTAAATAAATTAATTGTTATATACACCATTAAATTTGCTTAAACAATTTTTTTTCAATTTTTTTTAATAATATTTGAAGTAATTTTAATCACAAAACATAAATATTTATGAATAGTATATTAATACAGAGTTTTTTATTAAACTTAGTAATAATTTAAAGTATGAAAAAACAAATTATCCCATTCAATTGTTTCTAAAAATAGTATTGGTCTATGGAAATCAGAAAATCTCAAATAAACTAGGTTTTATTTTTTTGGTAAACATGCTATTAGATGAATGAAAAACTTAAGTTACAGAACCACCAACAAGAGATAAACGTAATTGATTGAGGTTGGAAATTAAGCTAAGAACCGTTAGTACCGATCCGATCAACAGATCTTCTTTATACCAGATATTTTATTAAAATAAACTATCTGTTCTTGCAAAATTGGTTGCACCGAGTACTTGTTAGTACAGAGATATAAATAGTTTATGGACTTCGATAAGCAAAACCTCAATATTTCTCTATTATCTATTTTGGAGTTTCTTTTTTTAATCTGTATGTACTTTGCGTACGTTACGGATTTGTTTTTTGTTAATAAAGTGGTTATTTAATTAACCATGTAAAGTGTGTAAACAATTTTTGGAAATTCTTTTACGATGAACTTGACTTTACAATAACTTATAATAAATGGGTAACTGATAATTGTTACGTTTTTCATAAAAATACAAGTATTCCTAGATAAATCTCCTTTAATTTTATTTTAATAGTCTTGTTATCATACCAAAATGTATGAAATATCTTAATTTTTGTTTTTTGGCAATCTTATAATTATAACTTTCAATGTTGTAAGATACAATTATTACAATATTGTAGAAAATTTCTGAAAATAATGTTGTTCTTTTTATCCACTCTCTAATTTTATTACATTTCATTTTTCATTAATCTAGTAGCATGTTTATCAAGAAATGAAACCTAGTTTATTTGAGATTTTTTATTTTCAATTCAATATTATAAGCCAATTTTAGATTTAGGAATAATTGAATAGGATTAGTTTAATAATATAATAATAATTTTGTTACACCCCTTAATATAATAATTACGGGGTGTAACAAAAATACAGGTCATAAATTTAATCGCATATTCTGGGACCAAAAATAGTTCGACTGAACCTAAAGTCCACTTTACATCAACAATAAATTGGACAAGAAATTGACCAAGTTATTCAAGGCCAAATTTGACGTGTAAAAGCACACTTTGACATCTAAGTTTGTTCGTTATAAACTTCACGTGAAGAAATTGACGAAAAAGAAAATTGTTCTATTTTTTCATTTATTTGGCGTGAATTCAGTGTCACCAACCTGTGTCCATTTGGCGGGAAGTGGAGCTGTAGAGCTTTTTGTTTATTATTATTTGTTGAGGTTGAGTCTTTCATGTTCATGACAACCTAAAAATTTTGATTGGAAAATGCATATAAGATAAGGGGGTGGGAAAATGGAAATTAGTGGCTTTTTTGCAGTTCTGTCTGTTAGTTTTGCTCTGGCTGGGTCTCTTTTGTTTAAACAATTATGTAAGTATTATAAAAACGTTTTCAATTTTCTGTATTCTTTAGGAAACGAATTATTTATGCATATTATTACCTGTAAATATGTATGGTGAACTTATTATAAAAAAGAGTAGTATCCCGAAATAACCAAAGTACGTGCCTCCTAGCGGCGGGATACGGGCAACAATACATTGGCTTATAGGGCAGTCCTTACAGTAGGGATCCTGGCCTATACAGAAAAATGCAGGCGGGTGTGGGGTAATACTGCACTTTGGTTGCATTGGTGGTGTATTGGCTAAACGTGCAGGGCAGGGTATGGTGCTGATAGAAAAGGCATTCAGGCATCAAATATCCAAAAATCTTTTCAGGCCATAATAATGAAAAGACCTTCTCCAAACGCAGTAAAAACTTATACTGAAATGATGGCATCTCCTGAGGTAAAATGTTCCGGAAGTAAAATGAGCCTCCGTTCGGATCTCCGGGTGAGGACTATCTCAGGGGGAACACCATTGCAGGTTAGAAAAATCAGGATAGGGTCTTGGAATCTTGGTAGTCTTACAGGTAAGAGTCTGGAGTTAGTGGATGCGCTCAAACGAAGAAGAGTTCAAATTGCTTGTATTCAAGAAACTAGGTGGAAAGGACAAAGGGCGAAAGAACTAGGTGAAGGATACAAATTGTGGTATGTAGGGAGTAGTAACACTAGAAATGGAGTTGGTATAATTGCTGATAGTGAAATGAAAGATAACGTAGTAGAAGTTGTAAGAACTAGTGATAGAATGATGTCAGTGAAATTTGTAATTGATAAAGAGGTATTGAATGTTGTTTGTGTGTATGCTCCCCAAACAGGTCTGGGTGAGAATGAAAGAAGAGCTTTCTATGATCAATTAGGAGACGTACTGAGTGATATTCCAGCAGAGGAGAAAGTTATAATAGGAGGTGATTTCAATGCACATGTGGGCCAAACCAAGACAGGATATGAAACAATACATGGGGGATTAGGCTTTGGAACTAGAAATGAAGCTGGAGATGACATGCTTGAATTAGCAACAGCATTGGATATGGCGATTGTTAACACATTCTTTAAAAAGAGAGAAACTCAACTTATTACCTACAAAAGTGGACAACATCAATCCCAAATAGACTACTTCATGATAAGGAAAGAAGACATACGTGAATGCAAGGACTGCAAGGTAATAGTGAGTGAGACAGTAAGCCAAAAACATAAGCTGCTTGTTCTGGACATCGAAGTAAAAAGCGAAACTAAACAAAAATATCGGAGAGGACCACAAAAAATCAAATGGTGGCTGCTGAAAGATGAGAAAGAAGGTCTATTCAGGAGAAGAATAGTAGAAAAAATATGTTGGAACATGAAAGGAAGCCCTAATACAATTTGGAGAAAAATGGCCAGTAGTATTAGAGAGACTGCTATTGAAATACTTGGGAAAACGTCAGGAAAAAAGTTTGAGGATAAAGAGACTTGGTGGTGGTCAAACGAAGTACAAGAAAAAAATAAAAGAGAAGAGAAAATTATATAAAAAGTGGCAAGAAACCAGATCCGACACAGATCTTCAAAACTATATGGTGGCGAAAAAGGAAGCGAAAGTAGCAGTAGCAAAAGCCAAAGCAGAAGCGTATTCAAACCTATATGATCAACTTGATACCAGGGAAGGCGAAACGAAGATATATAAAATAGCCAAACAGAGAGCAAGGAAAGCAAAAGATTTTAATCAGATTAGATGTATCCGAGATGAAAATAATAAAATACTAGTTCACGAAAGGGAAGTCAAAAAGAGATGGAGAAAGTACTTTGACAGCTTATTAAATGAAGAATTTGACAGAGAGCCTGTAGAGTCAACGGAGACAGTAGCAGCAATGGTCACCAAAATAACAAACGAGGAAGTGGCTCAAGCGCTTCAAAAAATAAAGAAAGGAAAAGCGGTAGGACCAGATGATATTCCTGGGGAAGTATGGAGAGCATTGGGAGAGACAGGAATAAGGTGGCTAGCAGGTCTATTTAATAGAATTATGGAAGTCGGACAAATGCCAGACGAATGGAGAAGCAGTATACTGGTACCTGTTTACAAAAACAAGGGAGATATACAACAATGTACAAACTACAGGGCTATAAAACTGCTTAGCCACACCATGAAAATATGGGAAAGAGTAATTGACAGACGGATACGTGAAGAGACCGAAATATCCGAGAATCAATTTGGCTTTATGCAGGGTAGATCAACAACAGATGCAATTTTCATTATAAGGCAGTTGATGGAAAAATACAGGAGTAAAGAAACAAACGCTCATATGGTATTCATTGATCTTGAGAAAGCATATGATAGAGTTCCTCGAGAGATTCTGTGGTGGGCACTCAATAAGAAAGGAGTCCCTGGTGAATATGTAAAGATTGTGAGGGATATGTATGAGGGAGTAACGACTAGTGTTAGGACAGGTGTGGGAGAGACTGATAAATTTCATGTGAAAGTAGGATTGCACCAAGGCTCTGTGCTTAGTCCGTATTTATTCTCATTAGTTTTGGACCAGATAACAGCGAAACTACAGGGTAACATTCCATGGTGCTTAATGTATGCTGATGATGTCGTGTTAGTAGGAAATAGTGAAAGAGACTTAGAACAAAAACTGGAACAGTGGAGACAAGCTCTGGAGGAAAAAGGTTTAAAACTTAGTAGGACAAAAACAGAGTATTTGGAATGTTCATTTAAAGATGGAGCTACTACAAATAAAATGGTATCTTTGGATGGTGAAATGATTGTGAAAAGCAATAGTTTTAAGTACCTAGGATCGGTATTACAGAGTAATGGAGAAATAGATGGAGATGCATGCAGTAGAATTAGGGCTGGATGGATGAAGTGGAAAGAAGCGAGTGGTGTGTTGTGTGACAGAAAAATTCCAATGAAGCTGAAGGGAAAATTCTATAAAACAGCCATAAGACCGGCTATGATGTACGGGACTGAATGTTGGGCAGTGAAAAAGAAAGAGGAACAACGAATGCATGTGGCGGAAATGAGAATGCTTAGATGGATGAGTGGAGTGACAAAGAAGGATAAAATTAGAAATGAGTATATTAGGGGAAGTCTAGGTGTGGCACCAATTGATGCCAAAATGAGAGAGCATAGGTTAAGATGGTTCGGTCATGTTCAACGTCGAGACGTTAATCACCCAATACGAAGAATAGCTGAAGTGCAGATTCCTGGAAGGAGTAGGAGAGGAAGACCAAAGAAGACCTGGGGGGAGGCGATAAGGCAGGACATGTTGGTAAAGGGGATTAACATTGATATGACCCAAGACAGAATTGTGTGGAGAAATGCAATTAGGGAAGCCGACCCCGCATAGGGATAAGGCAAAGAGAATGATGATGATTACCTGTAAATAGTAGTACCTATTTCCTATTTCTTTTGATTTTTAATTGTAAAGAATAGAAAAATTACCATTCATTTTAATTTTTTAGAATCAGCTGAAAGTGGTCTACAAAAAAACCAGGAAGGAAACGTATTATAGCCTTGTTGTGGCTATGAAAGGCAAAAGAAAGATACCTATAAAAAGTGTATTGACTAGTTGGAAGAAACTCCACATTGTCGATGCATAATAAGATATTACTTTATAAACAAATATCAAGACCTAGGAATGGAACCTGGATAATATAGTCATCAAGAAGATAGCAGGAGGTCATGAGCAACAACAACTTCATAAGTATGAGAATATTGAGGAAATCCAGCTCCTCGATATCTACTACTGGACAAACTAGAAGATTGAAGAGGACAAAGCCTTTTGAACTAGTTTGAGTGATAGGTGATAGTGAAAAGCAGAGCGTAGTGCTTGTGTGCCTGTGTATGTTAGAATAGTGCACGATCTTGTTAGATTAGATAAGAGACGCTATAGGGTAAGCTCTTCATTTTAAGGAACAGTAGTAATTTAGGTTAAATTAAAATTGCTCATTGGTCAGTTATGACCAGATTGTAATTCTCTGATGTTTGGCAATAAGGGCTGAAGTCAGAATTGCACATCAATAATGTTTTGATGATTTCTGGACCATAAAAAAAGTGTTGCAGACTTAAACTGTATGTACCAATAAAAAGAGCCGATTTTTCTGGTCCAGAAATCATCAAAACATTATCGATGTGCAATTCTGACTTAAGCCCTTTTTCCCAAACATCAGAGAATTGCAATGTACAATTCAATACAAATGAATCATCATCGTAGTGATGATTATGGAAAAAAATATATATATATAGAAATATATATATTTTGTGCAATAAAAATGTTTATATTTATCAAGGATGTATTATTTGGTATGGCCACATATACTTCTGGTATATAGTCGGTGATGTGACAATACCTCCTATCTGCTTTTTCATGAATTTTGTAGGAGACGAAAAACCATTTTTAGGGTCATCTGTTTTCACATGTAAATTTTGACATGTTTTGTAGTAAATAGATAATTGAATTTACTACAAAACATGTCAAAAAATATCATATGAAAACAGGAGGTGACTGTAAAAAAAGTTTTTAGTCTCTCTTACAAAATGGTTAACAGTTAATAGAGAGACAGATAATTGAGGTTCCACTGTATAGTGAAATTTGGACACCCGACACCCCATACAAATTTTATGGGGGTTTTGTTCGTTTAAACCCCCCCCCCCCAAACTTTTGTGTAAGTTACAATTGAATTATTATTGTGGTACTATTAAACACAATGTTTTTAAAACTTTTTTGCCTCTTAGTACTTTTTTGAAGTCAGTTTTTATCGTGATATTTTGAATATTTGTCAAATCCACCACATATTTGTATATGGTTAAGTACGATTGTAGAGACTAATAATATGAAAATTTATTTATGATTTACATTTTTAGGTATATTTTGAACCATTTTAAAAAGAAGCCATATCTTGATAAAAAGAGCTTTATCGAAAAAATAGAAAGAGGTAAAAAAGTTTTAAAAACACAGTGTTTAACTAATGGTACCGCAGAAATAATTTAATTGGAACGTACCCAAAAGTTTGGGGGGGTTAAAGGGAACAAAACCCCCATAAAATTTTTATGGGGTGCACAAATTTCACTATAATTTTTCTTTAAGATGTTACTGCAATAATATTGCTTCATGTCCATTTTCAATAAAAAATCTTTAATAGTTTTCGATATATTCGAAAAAATCGAATTTTCATTTTGTATCTTCAAAGGGCTGTAACTTTTTTTGTGTGCATATTTGTACTAAGGTAAGTTAGGTTCATTCAAATTATTTTTGGTCCCAGAATATGTGATTTAATTTACGACCAATCTTTTCGGGACACCCTGTATAATAAATGGGATTAGCTGGCTTAAAAATTCATAATCTACGTTCTGTAGAAAATATACAGTTTTTGGTTTCTTTTTAACTAGATCTTAATATCTAACCAAGCATTTTAAGACCTTTTTATTATTTTTTCGATGATATATTCATGTTTTTAGTTTGTTCAAAATATTCTAGATGATTGTACACTATAATAGATAGCCAACTAAATAAACACAAAAATTTTATTTTTGTTACAGCCTGTATATAAGTTTACCTATATATACAGTGCATTACGCACCACCTTAAAAATTGGGCATTTTTGATGTCTCGAATTTCCTAAACCTGTTGTCCCATCTAAGTGATTTTTTTATAATAATATAGCCTGAGGCTATAGGTTACTACCTTATGCTTGTCATGCACGGGGAGCTATACTGTAATATACAGGGTGTCCCGAAAAGAATGGTCATAAATTATACCACACATTCTGGGGTCAAAAATAGTTCGATTGAACCTAACTTACCTTAGTACAAATGTGCTCACAAAAAAAGTTACAGCCCTTTGAAGTTACAAAATGAAAATCGATTTTTTTCAATATATCGAAAACTATTAGAGATTTTTTATTGAAAATGGACATGTATAATTCTTATGTCAGGAACATCTTAAAACAAAATTATAGTGAAATTTGTCCACCCCATAAAAAATTTATGGGGATTTTGTTCCCTTAAACCCCCCCAAACTTTTGTGTACGTTCCAATTAATTCATTATTGTGGTACCATTAGTTAAACACAACGTTTTTAAAACTTTTTTGCCTCTTAGTATTTTTTCGATAAGCCAGTTTTTATTGAGATGCGGCTTCTTTTTCAATATATTTACGTAAAAATTTTATGGGGGTTTTGTTCCTTTAAACCCCCCTAATGTTTGTGTACGTTCCAATTAAACTATTATTGTGGTACCATTAGTTAAACACAGTGCTTTTAAAACTTTTGTCTCTTAGTCTTTTGTTCATAAGTCACCTTTTATCGAGATGTAGCTTCTTTTTCAAAATATACCTAAAAATGTAAATTATAAATAAATTTTCAGATTATTAACAGGTCTCTATAACCGTATTTAACCATATACAAATATGTGGTGGATTCGACAAATATTCAAAATATCTCGATAAACACTGGCTTATCGAAAAAGTACTAAGAGGCAAAAAAGTTTTAAAAATAATGTGTTTAACTAATAGTGCCACAATAATAATTTAATTGGAACGTACACAAAAGTTTGGGGGGGTTTAAGAGAACAAAACCCCCATAAAATTTGTATGGGGTGCACAAATTTTACTTAATTTTTTTTTAAGATATTGCTGTCGTAAAAATACCACATGTCAATTTTCAATAAAAAATCTCTGAGAGTTTTCGAGATATGAAAAAAAATCGATTTTCATTTTGTAACTTCAAAGGGCTGTAACTTTTTTTGTGTGCACTATTGTATATAGGTAAGTGAGGTTCAATCAACCTATTTTTGATCCTAGAATCTGTGGTATAATTTATGACCAATCTTTTCGGGACACCCTGTATATTATATCACGTCGCTCTCTATAGTAATGAGTGAGCCTGCACATACGGAACCATTAGTTCCCTGTCTGCAGGCTCACTCATTACTATAGAGAGCGATATGATATAATATACATATATTACAGTATAGCTACCAGTGCATGACAAGCTTAAGGATGTAACCTATAGCCTAGGCTATATTATAAAAAAATCACTCAGATGAGACATCAGGTTTAGAAAATTCGAGACATCAAAAATGCCCTATTTTTAAGGTGGTGCGTTAATTTCTTGGAGAAGTGTATTGTAATTTAATGTAAATAATGTAATATCCAATAATTGTAATTTATTATAAGATGTAATATAAGTTCCTTAAAAATATATTTTTTATTTCCCACCATACATTCTCCACAGGTCTAAATATCGATGCTAGACGTCCACCGGAGGTCCTCTCAGGACGTTAGATGGACGTTCGGCAGCAAGACATTGGACCAAACTGGGACATCCTATGAAGGTCCAATTGACATTCACTGAACGTCCCCTCGGACGTTAGGTGGACGTCCATTGGACGTTTGGCAACGTGGCATTTGGACCAAAATAGGACGTCCTGTTAAGGTCCAATTTACGTCCCCTAGGACGTCCGATTAAGGTCCAATGTACGTCCCTTCGGACCTTAAGTGGACGTCCAACAGACATTCGGTAGCGCGACATTTGGACCAAAATAGGACGTTCCTTGGACGAAAACGGACCTCCCTAAAGTCTGTGAAGGACATCCTTGTGCTATTAGGGATGTAGGTATATAGTATCTTTATTCTATTATATTCTACTCTATTTCAAACCTATTCTATATAAGTATCTACACATTACACCTATTATCATCATCATCATTCTCTTTGCCTTATCCCTATGCAGTGTCGGCTTCCCTAATTGCATTTCTCCACACAATTCTATCTTGAGTCATATCAATGTTAATCCCCTTTACCAACATGTCCTGCCTTATCGTCTTCTTTGGTCTTCCTCTCCTACTCCTTCCAGGAATCTGCACTTCAGCTATTCTTCGTATTGGGTGATTAACGTCTCGATGTTGAACATGACCAAACCATCTTAACCTATGCTCTCTCATTTTGGCATCAATTGGTGCCACACCTAGACTTCCCCTAATATACTCATATCTAATTTTATCCTTCTTTGTCACTCCACTCATCCATCTAAGCATTCTCATTTCCACCACATGCATTCGTTGTTCCGCTTTCTTTTTCACTGCCCAACATTCAGTTCCGCGCATCATAGCCGGTCTTGTGGCTGTTTTATAGAATTTTCCCTTCAGCTTCATTGGAATTTTTCTGTCACAACACACCACTCGCTTCTTTCCACTTCATCCATCCAGCCCTAATTCTACTGCATGCATCTCCATCTATTTCTCCATTACTCTGTAATACCGATCCTAGGTACTTAAAACTATTGCTTTTCACAATCATTTCACCTATTATATTATATTTTACTTTATTCTATACTATATATCTATTCTAATCTATCTATATATTTCATTTAATCTGTTACATTCTACTCTATTCTGTTTTAAATCAAATACTTTATTAGTAAGTATCTACATATATATTACATCTATTCTATTATATTCTACTCTATTCTATTTAAGTTTATTTTATACTATATATCTATTCTAATCTATCTCTCTATTTTATTTATTTTATTAATCTGTTCTATTCTATTCTGTTTCAAATCAAACACTTTACTCAAACAAAGAAACAAACGACATTCAAAAGCTTCTAATAAAAAAATCATTGCATTGGTACTACTGAAAATATTGACATTTTTACAACATTTATTCCAAGTTCCTTCAATTTTTTTGAGGACAAGAAAATTTTGCTTTCAAGAAATTCACGAATTTATTGGCGTCAAGTTAATAACGAACAAACTTGGATGTCAAATTGTGCTTTGAGAACACGTCAAATTTGGCCTTGAATAACTTGGTCAATTTATTGTTCAATTTATTGTTGATGTAAAGTGCACTTAACTTACCTTAGTATAAATATATGCACATAAAAAAGTTACAGCCCTTTGAAGTTACAAAATGAAAATCGATTTTGTCCAATATATAGAAAATTCCTAGAGATTTTTTATTGAAAATAGACATGTGGTATTTTTATGGCAGGAGCATGTTACCAAAAAATTATAGTAAAATTTTGACACCCCATAAAAATTTTATGGGGGTTTTGTTCCCTTAAACCCCCCAAACTTTTGTGTACGTTCCAATTAAATTATTATTGTGGTACCATTAGTTAAACACAACGTATTTAAAACTTTTTTGCCTCTCAGTACTTTTTCGAAAAGTCAGTTTTTATTGAGATATTTTAAATATTAGTCAAATCCACCACATATTTGTATATGGTTAAGTACGATTATAGACACTTGGTAATCGTATGAAAATTTATTATTTATAATTTACGTTTTTAGGCATATTTTGAACCATATTAAAAAAGAAGCCACATCTTGATAAAAGGTGCCTTATCGAAAAAATACTAAGAGACAAAAAAGTTTTAGAAACATTGTGTTTAACTAATAGTACCGCAGTAATAGTTGAATTGGCACGTACACAAACATTTGGGAGGTGTAAAAGAACAAAACTACCATAAAATTTTTATGTAAACATATTAAAAAAGAAGCCGCAACTCGATAAAAATTGCCTTATCGAAAAAATACTGAGAGGCAAAAAAGTTTTAAAAACAGTGAGTTTAACTAATGGTACCACAATAATAATTTAATTGGAACGTCCACAAAAGTTTGGGGGGTTTAAGGGAACAAAACCCCCATAAAATTTTTATGGGATGCACAAATGTCACTATAATTTTTCTTTAAGATGTTCCTATCATAAGAATGATACATGTCCATTTTCAATAAAAAATCTCTAATAGCTTTCGATATATTGGAAAAAATCTATTTTCATTTTGTAACTTCAAAGGGCTATAACTTTTTTTATGTGCACATTTGTATTAAGGTAAGTTAGGTCCAATCGATCTATTTTTGGTCCCAGAATATGCGATTTAATTTATGACCTGTATTTTTGTTACGCCCTGTATAACTAATATGTACGTTTTACAATAAAATTTACATCAAATATTATTTAAAAAATTGAAAAAAAATTGTTTAAACAAATTTGATGGTGTATATAACCATTAGTTTATTTAAATAACGCATATTCGTAATGTACGTAAAAAGTACATACAAATTAAAAAAAGAAACAACGAAATAAATTATCGAGAACCAGAGATACAGTTAATAGCTCCTTCCCCCCTCTCACCGCTATCCCAAGTTTCAACGCCGGCCGATTTTAAGGGCCATATTTTTAAGCTTTGTGGACGATTTCCTTGAAAGGAAATCTTTTGTATACTTAGTGCGTTAAAACTTTGAAGTATGTTCTTTCAAATGCGGCTAATTTTATTTCTTAATTGTTACAAAAAAAGCTGCTGTGAATTAAAAAAAGAAGGGGGCTAACTTCGTCCCTAATTATCGTAGGACAATTGTTTTTCTTTCTAAATATGTATAAAAATTTAGTCTTTCTAAATATGGAAAAACACTTTTTCTACGGGTAACGGTTAAAAAGTTATTCTAATTGTTTATAAGCAAAAAATCGACATGTTTTTGCAAAATAATTTAACACTATTTATAATTATTTTTTGTTATTTTTTTTTAATTAAGTTAATAGCATAAATCTTCTTCTTTCATAAACTGTCCGAAGTATTACTGTAAAATCACCGTTTTCTGACTTAGAGTGTTGCAAAAAAAAATGAATTTGGGATAAACAAATTAAATAACTTTTAAACTATTTGACCAATTGCTTTGAAATTCAGAATATAATTTAAGCACCAGAAGTCTCAGCACTCCGTGTAACAAGAAAGTTCTAACTTCATTTTTGCATAAGTTATGAATATTTATAAAATCTCAAAATTTATGACTTATTTTGCAATTTTCTAAGCAACAAATAAGGATAGACATATGCAGCGAACGCCATATTGAAGTTTTTTATATAATTTATCAGTTTCTTACTCTCAAATTTGTTTAAAATGCTTCACTTTTTAGTAATTGACGAAAAAAGCGAAAATTTAGTGTTTTTTATCTTCATTTGTTTATAACTATGTATATCATCAAAATCGGCTGCGGGAAACATATAGGTTATTAATACAGATGTCCATACTACTCAAAAAATTTGGTTTCGGCCTGGAGGGGGATGTGTCACGAGAAAAATCTTATTTCTCTGGACTATGACACATGTAAAAGGCAATAATAAACACGGCAAAAACTCAGTAACGAAGAGTTATACCGCCATTGATGATGTTATTCATAAAAAGGGTTAAGGTTTTGGTTATTATTCTATTTTTGTAGTATTACTATATTTTTCAAATTAACAACTAGTGCAGGAAGGGAGATTTAAGCAATATTTCATTAAATAAAAAAATCAGCTAGAGGGGGCTGCTTCTTTGTCATCGTTTATCTTTTAGTCCGATCAAAGAACACAAAACTTTACGAACACCTTAAAAAAATAAATGAAAAATGAAAATTTGCGGATACGTAGTTGTAAGTATCTATTATTATACAGGGTGTTTCATTGGGAAACGGAAATATTTTAATGGTGAATAGAGGTCACCAAGGCGGTTCTAGGTATACTAAATTTTTTGCCCTACCGACTTTTATATCCGAGTTACAGGGTGTTTTATCGATTTTGCTCATTTATTTCCTAAGCCATAACTTTAGAACTACCCTGTATATTTTTTTAATATTTGGTACACATATCTCTCATTCAAAACCCAAACGACCGACATACTAATCACAAGAAAAATCCAGGTCCGTATTAACAAAAAATTATAAACTATTTGTGACCTTAAAAAAACACCCTGTATATTGAAATTTTGAAAATCTGTTTGCATATTTGAAAAGAGCACAAAAAACTCAGTCTAATAGTTTGCTTCGATTTTTCGGTCAGACAAGTTTTTGACTTTAATTTTGAAATTATATTGAATTTTTTTAAGAACTACACATTAAAAAGCATAAGATGTAGATCTTTGAAACACACTCAGTGATCAAAAGATCCAAGGTTAATGGTTTAACGACCACTCGTACGAAATCAAACAGATGAAATAGAGAATGTGGAAAAATCCCCTTACGAACAATTCACACATCCACCATTTCGGGCTGGGAAAAATTTTTTGAATAGAATCAAAGATCCAAACACCAGTTCTTAGAAATGTGTTTCGCCCTCTTCAACCCCTCTGGGCTCATCGGTAAAGATGGAGGTTGAATATCTTTAGACACATTCCAATCAAAAAACAACAATTCGAAACCTAGACACAGAAGGTGCGTAAATCTACGGCAAATCCAACAATGACAGTCTCAAGTTTTAATTCCCTAATTACTTAAAGTAAGTAAAATATATGTTTAAAACATAAGATGTAGATCTTTGAAACACACTCAGTGATCAAAAGATCCAAGGTTAATGGTTTAACGACCACTCGTACGAAATCAAACAGATGAAATAGAGAATGTGGAAAAATCCCCTTACGAACAATTCACACATCCACCATTTCGGGCTGGGAAAAATTTTTTGAATAGAATCAAAGATCCAAACACCAGTTCTTAGAAATGTGTTTCGCCCTCTTCAACCCCTCTGGGCTCATCGGTAAAGATGGAGGTTGAATATCTTTAGACACATTCCAATCAAAAAACAACAATTCGAAACCTAGACACAGAAGGTGCGTAAATCTACGGCAAATCCAACAATGACAGTCTCAAGTTTTAATTCCCTAATTACTTAAAGTAAGTAAAATATATGTTTAAAACATAAGATGTAGATCTTTGAAACACACTCAGTGATCAAAAGATCCAAGGTTAATGGTTTAACGACCACTCGTACGAAATCAAACAGATGAAATAGAGAATGTGGAAAAATCCCCTTACGAACAATTCACACATCCACCATTTCGGGCTGGGAAAAATTTTTTGAATAGAATCAAAGATCCAAACACCAGTTCTTAGAAATGTGTTTCGCCCTCTTCAACCCCTCTGGGCTCATCGGTAAAGATGGAGGTTGAATATCTTTAGACACATTCCAATCAAAAAACAACAATTCGAAACCTAGACACAGAAGGTGCGTAAATCTACGGCAAATCCAACAATGACAGTCTCAAGTTTTAATTCCCTAATTACTTAAAGTAAGTAAAATATATGTTTAAAACATAAGATGTAGATCTTTGAAACACACTCAGTGATCAAAAGATCCAAGGTTAATGGTTTAACGACCACTCGTACGAAATCAAACAGATGAAATAGAGAATGTGGAAAAATCCCCTTACGAACAATTCACACATCCACCATTTCGGGCTGGGAAAAATTTTTTGAATAGAATCAAAGATCCAAACACCAGTTCTTATAAATGTTCTTAGATGAGCCCAGAGGGGTTGAAGAGGGCGAAACACATTTCTAAGAACTGGTGTTTGGATCTTTGATTCTATTCAAAAAATTTTTCCCAGCCCGAAATGGTGGATGTGTGAATTGTTCGTAAGGGGATTTTTCCACATTCTCTATTTCATCTGTTTGATTTCGTACGAGTGGTCGTTAAACCATTAACCTTGGATCTTTTGATCACTGAGTGTGTTTCAAAGATCTACATCTTATGTTTTAAACATATATTTTACTTACTTTAAGTAATTAGGGAATTAAAACTTGAGACTGTCATTGTTGGATTTGCCGTAGATTTACGCACCTTCTGTGTCTAGGTTTCGAATTGTTGTTTTTTGATTGGAATGTGTCTAAAGATATTCAACCTCCATCTTTACCGATGAGCCCAGAGGGGTTGAAGAGGGCGAAACACATTTCTAAGAACTGGTGTTTGGATCTTTGATTCTATTCAAAAAATTTTTCCGAGCCCGAAATGGTGGATGTGTGAATTGTTCGTAAGGGGATTTTTCCACATTCTCTATTTCATCTGTTTGATTTCGTACGAGTGGTCGTTAAACCATTAACCTTGGATCTTTTGATCACTGAGTGTGTTTCAAAGATCTACATCTTATGTTTTAAACATATATTTTACTTACTTTAAGTAATTAGGGAATTAAAACTTGAGACTGTCATTGTTGGATTTGCCGTAGATTTACGCACCTTCTGTGTCTAGGTTTCGAATTGTTGTTTTTTGATTGGAATGTGTCTAAAGATATTCAACCTCCATCTTTACCGATGAGCCCAGAGGGGTTGAAGAGGGCGAAACACATTTCTAAGAACTGGTGTTTGGATCTTTGATTCTATTCAAAAAATTTTTCCCAGCCCGAAATGGTGGATGTGTGAATTGTTCGTAAGGGGATTTTTCCACATTCTCTATTTCATCTGTTTGATTAAAAAGCATGTATTATTAACTTTTAATTATAAATTGTTAAATTTATTGAATAAATACTCGTTTTAAAATGAATCAATATTTATTTAACACATTCGAAAGACCCAATTATTAATCACAAGAAAAATCCAGGTTCGGATTAACAAAAAACATAAAGTAATTGTTACCTTGAAACAACACCCTGTATATTGACATTTTCAAAAATTGTTTGCACATTTGAAAAGACCACAAAAATGCGAGTTTATAGATTTACTTTGATTTTTTGCGCAAAACTTTATTAACTTTAATTTTGAAATTAAATTTATTCAAATTTTCAAGAACCCTGAAATTAATAAGCAGGTTTTTAAAGCACTTTTAGTAATAAATCATTCAAGTTAATGAATAAATACTAATTTTAAAAATAATCAGTTATTGTTTACAGCATTAGAAGGACTTACTTAATAATCACAAGAAAAATCCAGGTCCGTATTAACAACAAAATACAAAGTAATTCTGACCTTGAAAAAACCCCCTGTATATTGAAATTTTTAAAATACGTTCGCACCTGAAGAGAGCACAAAAAACTAAGTTTTATGTCCCGCTTTAATTTTTTGTGCAGACAATTTAGCGACATTACTTTTGAAATTATATCGAAATTTTTATTATGAGTTCCCAGAGTTCTTAAAAATTTCGACATAATTTCAAAATTAAATTCATTGAATTGTCTGGCCAAAAAATTGAAGCGAACGATTAAACTTAGTTTTTTGTGCTCTTTTCATACCAATGTGCAAACGGATTTTGAAAATTTCAATATACAGGGTGTTGTTTCAAGGTTACAATAATTACTTTTATTGTTTTGTTAATCCGGACCTCGATTTTTGTTGTGATTTGTAAGTGGGTCATTCGAAGGTCGTTAATAAGTATTGATTATTTTTAAAATGGGTATTTATTTAATAATTTTAATAATTTATTTTTAAAAATGCTTTCAAAATCTGCTTTTTAATTTCAGTGTTCTTTAAATTATCAATATATTTAATTTCAAAATTAAAGTCATTAAATTTCCTTCACGAAAAATTAAAGCAAACCGACAAACTCAAATTTTTGTGGTCTTTCCAAATGTGCAAACAAATTTTGAAAATTTCAATAGACAGGGTGTTGTTTCAAGATCACAATTACTTTATTGTTTTTGTTAATCCGAACCTGTATTTTTCTTGTGATTAATAATTGGGTCGTTCCAATGTGGTAAATAGGTATTGATTAATTTTAAAATAAGTATTTATTTAATAGCTTTAATATAATTTATAATTAAAAGTTAATAATACCTTCTTTTTAATGTCAGAGTTCTTAAAAAATTCAATATAATTTTAAAATAAAGTCATAAAATTGTCTGGCCGAAAAATTAAAGCGAACGATTAGACTTAGTTTTTTGTGCTCTTTTCAAATCTGCAAACAGATTTTCAGAATTTCAATATGCAGGGTGTTGTTTTAAGGTCACAATTACTTTATATTTTTTTGTAAATCCGGACCTGGATTTTTCTTGTGATTACTATGTCGGTCGTTTAGGTTTTGAATGAGATACATGTGTACCAAATATCAAAAAATATACAGGGTGGTTCTAAAATTATGGCTTAGGAAAAAAATTGGCAAAATCGATAAAACACCCTGTAACTAGGTTATAAAAGTCGGTAGGGCAAAAAATGTAGTATACCTAGAACCGCCTCGGTGACCTCTATTCACAATTAAAGTATTTCCGTTTCCCAATGAAACACCCTGTATAAGAAAAAGTTTACACTTCTACATCCCCTCCATTTTACAAAAATTGGAAAATACTCCCTTCTTGGGGATGAAAAATTATACATACAAAATAAGTCCGGAATTGGATAAAACCATTAAGTCTAAGTAACTTTTATATGGAGTTTTTTAACTTTGGTACTTTTCGAGTTATTTTCGAGTGAATAATATGTTCATTTTTAACAAAGAAAAACATGTTTTTGAACGGTTTTTCGATAATAACTCAAAAAGTAAGTACTTTATTGAAAAAAATATTACTAGCCAAAATATAGCTTATTATAAAAAATTGAAAAAATGGTGTATGTATGAAGTCTGTCGATCCAGTAGAAGTAGAGTTGTAGCTAATGAAAAGTAGGTTCTAATTCGTCAAATTCTAAATCGAATATTTCAACGTAAAATAACCAATAAACGTAGCACTTTTCAGGGAAAACTCATTACAACTTTTTTAAAGTGTTTAAAACAGGTTTATTTTTGTGTTATAAAAAAACTTCTAACGTTAAAAGTAAGTGGTTTACGCTCAAAATATTGTTGGTCTCTTTTATTTTTTGGTAAAAATAATCGTGAAAGCCACCCACTAGTTAGCATCCTAAATAAAATTAATCGTTACCGCTTCAGAAGTTACTTTACCTATGTATGTTGATATGATCTAGAAGGTTCATTGGTTCAAAGTGCTCATTTAAAAAAACGGCTTTTAAATATTTTTTTTTTAATTTTGAAAAAATTGCTTTTTTTCAAAATAACTTAAAAATTTTGGCTAATTGGCTTTGCCAAAGCCATTTTTCAAAAATAAGCACTTTGCACAGATAAAACTTACAGATCATCTAAAGACTACATAAGCAAAGTAACTTGTGAAGCGGTGACGATTAATTTTATTTGGGATGCTAATTAGGGGGTGATTTTCGCGATTCTTTTTACCAAAAAATAAAAGGGACCAATAACATTTTCAGCGTAACTCACTTATCTTTAACGTTAAAAGATAAAAAAAAACAAAAATCAACCTGTTTTTAAACACTTCAAAAAAGTTGTAATGAGTTTTTCTCCGAAAATTGCTTCGTTTTTGGATATTTCACGTTGAAATATTAGATTTAGAATTTGACGAATAAGCACCTAATTTTATTAGCTACAACCGTGCTTCCTATGGGTCTCCAGACTTTACATGTACACCACTTTTTCACGCTTTTATAGGCTATACTTTTGCTAAGAATATTTTTTCGATAAAATACTTACATTTTGAGTTGGTGAAACATAATTGGTAACAGCACTTCTTAGTAATCCTTTCAAATGCTGATTAGTTAACACTGCATATTAAAGTGGGACAAAATTATTCACGAAACACTTTGTTTCGAATATGGAAATAGTGCGACCAGTAGCATTTTTTTATTCAGCATACTTCGATTCTGGTACAAATTTCCAAAATTCAGTAATCGGCATCGACGTCTATTTGAATTTAGTCTAGGCGCCAAATAGAGGTCACCGTGTCCTTTTAAATTCAGATGGACAAACTCAACGGTTTCTTATGGATTTTTGGCTGCTGATTACGAATTTAGAGGGTGGATTTCGATCCGAGTGGTCAAAAGATTGTTATAAACAATTTAATTCTGGCTCTGGCTCATAAACTAAAAGAGATAAAAAAAGTTTCAAATAAAATTTGTTCCTTAATAAAAAACGAAGCAAAAAGCGTTTACGCAACTTAAATGCAGCAATTAGAACTCAATATATTGTAAAATTAGTGCAAAATGCAAATTTCAGATTGCAAAATAAGTATTTTTCGAAATTTTATCGATCGTAACTCGGATAATACCCATGCAAGTGAGCCTTAGAAGGTTTCATTTTAAAGCTTAATTAATGGACTTCCAAACAAAATTTGTTAAATCAACTTCATTTTACCTATCTTTATTAGTTTTAAAATTATATACGTTTGAAGTTATAATTTTCTTAAAAAAATTTACATTAATTTGTTGATAAGGGTTTCAAGCAAATTTGTGCTATACCATATTCCACGAACATACGCCTGTTTTGGATTACTTCGACAACGAATATTTTACTGTGCAAAATAAGAAGAACGAAAGTAAATTGCAAATTACATTGTTGTTTATTGGAATAATTATTAGCGCCATTTACTTTCGTACTTCTTATGTTGCACAGTAAAATATTCGTTGTCGAAGTAATCCAAAACAGGCGTATGTTCGTGGAATGGCCCTTATAAACATTTATACTTTAATTAACAATAATGATAGAAGAACTCAAAAGGAACAATTTGAGCTTATGAAAATATTCGTAAGTTTATTTTTGGCCAAGATATCGATATTTAAGTGGCGCGCTATGAGGCGCATGATCGGCTCACAGTCAAGTAAGTGACGAAATCCGTAGCCAAAATATCAATATCTTGGGCAAAAATAAACTTACGAATATTTTTATAATCTCAAATTGTTCCTTCGAGTAGTCAAAAATTTTTTATAAACAATTTAATTGTTTATAAGGCTCTGGCTCATAATCTAAAAGAGTTAAAAAAATGTTTCAAATAAAATATATTCATAAATAAAAAACAAAGAAGAAAATGTTTTAATAAACTTAAATCCAACAATTATAACACAAGATATTGTAAAAATGAATGCACACTGCAAATTGCAAAATAAGTATTTTTCGAAGCTTTATCGATCATAACTCGGCTTCTACGTATGCAAATGAGCCTTAGAAGATCTCATTATAAAGCTCAATTAACAGTCTTCTAAACAAAGTTTTTTAGATTAATTTATCTTCATTTGTTTTAATGTTATACCCGTTCGAATTTAAAATTTTGTTAAAAAAATTGTAAATTAATTTGTTTGTAAGGGTTTCAAGCAAATTTGAGCTACTTTAATTAACAATAATGATATAAGAACTCAAAAGGAACAATTTGAGCATATGAAAATGTTCGTAGGTTTATTTTTTGCCAAAATATTGATATATTGGCTACGAATTTCGTCACTTACTTGACTGTGAGCTGATCTCGCGCTTCATAGCGCGCCAATAAAATATCGATATCTTAGCAAAAAATAAACTTACGAACATTTTTTTAAGCTCAAATTGGTCTATTTGAGTTCTTCTATCATTATTGTTAATTGAAGTATAAATGTTTATAGCTTAAATTTGTTTGAAACCCTTATAAACAAATTAATTTACAATTTTTTTAAGAAAATTATAACTTCAAACGTGTATAATTTTAAAACTAATGAAGAAAAAATAATTTAACGAACTTTGTTTGGAAGCATATTAATTAATATTTAAAATGAGATCTTCTCAGGCTCATTTGCATGCGTAGAAGCCGGGTTACTATCGACAAAGCTTCGACAAATACTTATTTTGCAATTTGAACTGTGCACTAATTTGACAGTATCTTGAGTGCTCATTGCTAAATTTAAGTTTAGTAAACGTTTTTTTCTTCGTTTTTTTATTAGGAAAAAAATTTATTTAGAACATTTTTTTATCTCTTTTATCTTATGAGCCAGAGCCTTATAAACAATTAAATTGTTTATAACAATTTTTTGACCACTCAGATCGAAATCCACCCTCCAAATTCGTAATCAGCAGCCAAAAATCCATAAGAAACCGTTGAGTTTGTCCATCAGAATTGAAAAGGACACGGTGAAACCTTTGGCGCCTAGACTAATTGTAGAGGTTGAATTTCTTGCATCTCTCTAATTCTCCAGATATTTTTTAGGTTACACATATATTGGAAACGAAAGACTTGCCTTGAATTAAGCTAATTTCAAATGGATTAAAAAAAATGTCAACAGACGTTTTGAAAGTGATGATGTCTTGAAAAATATTACGGGATTCCGTCAATAACCCTTGTAGATTTTTAATTATTTGTTGTATTCTTTCATATTATTTGTTTTCAGTGATTTAAAAGAGATTTTAATACACATACGGAAGGATAATAATTTTTTTAAATATAATAACACAAAAATAAAAAGGCACTGGGGTACAGCTATTGAGAGGCACAAATAATCCTTCAAAGAGCGGCATGTGGCTCGGGAGCCGCCGTTTGGCCACCCCTGGATAAACCAATATTAAAGTCAATCAGAAAAGAACATTTTAAAATATTTTTATTACGCATTTATAAAAAATACCGAAATGAGTTATTTCTGTATTTCTCGACTAACGCATTAGCATTAAATGAAAAACAAATTAATGTTTGTTTGTATTATAATATTCCATGCTTATTTTCATTTTATCGGAAAATAAAATTACTTATAGTTTTATTTTGAAAGATTTTTCCATATTATTTGCTTAATTTGAAGTAAATCGCGCCACAAAAGTGTAACTTTGATACGGTTTTCATTTTGAAGCTCCTTTTCGGCTCGTTTTATTTAGCACATATTATGGAACAATCTTTCAAAATAAAACTATAATTTTATTTCGCATCAAAATGAAAATACATTTTGAAGCCACGGAATATTCATATCAGCTCTTTTTCAGCTGGAATATTGTGGGCGCCACTCGTTTTTACAGCGTTTAGCTGTTTTTTATCCTTGTATAAGAAGTTTTTCACAAAGTTTTTTTTATAAACTTAATGTATGAACTTGAATGTAATGTTTCTCGATTACACGTTAAGTCATTACAAATGGTTGCCCTTGTCGCATTACTGCCCAAATAATCTTGTGATTACGACACTGAACTTGTGATATGGCAATCCGAGTTCATATCCCAACAGTCGCAAAATTTTTGAAGTTATACTTATTTAGGCACGAAGGTGAATTTTTACATTCCCTGGCGCATGCGCACACCGACAGTATGGTATTAATCGCTACATCTTTATGTAGCGCAAATAAGGTGTGCGTGAGAAGAATATATTATTAGTGTTTTTAGTAAATATATTTATTATAATTTTTGTGTCTTTGGATTTGTCTTCCTCGGGAATAAGATATTTTATAATAATAGTAAGTATATTTAAAGTATTTTTGTATACTTCACTTGGTCTATTAAATTTGTCAGTATGTATGAGAAATCTTGTAACCTGTCAAAGCAAAAGGAATATAGCTCAGTAGTAGAGCGTGTGACCGGAGATCGAGAGGTTCCCGGTTCGAATCCGTGTCTTTCCTATTTTTTTTTTTTTTATTTTTGGTATTGTTTTAATAAAAAATTTTGGAATGTAGTAAGTAAAATTAATTTAATCTTTAAATAAAATGCAAATAACCTGTTTAAAGTATATGTATTTCGTTGAAATCATATAATAGAACTTCTTACGTGCGTACAAAGTACAAACACACATTCTTTTTTTTTTTTTCTATATATTTGTTCATCGAATGTACCATAGATTTTTATTCTATTCGGAATAGATTGAAAGAAAATATTGGTATGGCTGGCAAATGGACTCGGATTGCCCGATCAAGTTTAGTTCCGTTCTTCTTCTTCTTCTTAGGGTGCCTGTCCGTTCCGAACGTTGGCGATCATTCTGGCTATGATGACTTTGTTAGTTGCTATACGGAATAGTTGAGTTAAGGTCTTTCTATACCATGCTCTCAGGTTAGCAAGCCAGGATATTCTTCTTCGTCCTGGAGTCCTTTTTCCTTCAATTTTACCTTGTAAAATGCACTGGAGTAGCTGGTATCTGCCTTGATTTCTCATTATATGCCCTAAGTACTGCAGCTTAAGGCCCTTCACGATGTTGACTAAATCTGCGGTTGTGTTCATCCTCCGTAGTACTTCTTCATTGGTGACTTTGTCTGTCCATGGTATTTTCAGGATCCTTCTATACAGCCATAGCTCAAAAGCTTGAAGTTTCGATAGAGTTCCGCCTTCAAGGTCCACGTTTCTACTCCGTATAAAAGCACTGAGTACACGTAACATTTAAGGAGCCTTATCTTTGTTTTTAGAGTGATGTCATGGCCCTTGAACACAGAGCTCATAGTCAAGAATGCACTTTTTGCCTTTCCGATGCGACATTTAATCTCTTGAGTATTGTCCCACGACTCATTGATTATAGTGCCCAAATAGTTGTATTGTGAGACACGTTCAATTCTCATTTGGTTCACATACAGATTTACTCCAGTTATGTTTTGCTTGCTGATGATCATTAGCTTGGTTTTGCTCCGTAACGGAGCCTAACCTCGGAATATCATTTCTGCGATAATGATTAAATGGTATGGATTATATTTTTGGATACTGATAACTTCTAAACGGTGTCATATATTTTGATCACTAAATATGAGTTTGAAAGGTATTGACAACTAGTTTCTGATGATATCTGTTTAAGTATGATATCTAAAGGTATTATAGGATTTAGTAATCTTGAAAAACCGTTTTCCCCATAGGAAATGGATTTGATCACTATAACTTAAAAATTCAAATTTTGACAGATTCAATTTTTCAGCTTTTTGACTATACAGAGCCGAATTTATTCCGATCCTGACAACTTAAAAACCATTTGAAAGCTGAGATCAAGCGCTACTGATTTGGTGTATTTGTAGTTTTCCTGTCTCTATTTGAACCTGACATACATTTACCCAAAAATATGCCCTGTTGTACTTACCTAGTCCTATAGCTAGCTTATGGATGATCAAAAGTTACAAACTATACCGGTTCTGAATCGGCCCCGACCCCTCTTGAAACTCAGAAACTGAAAAAAAAATTTAGATCGGTGTAACTTTTCCCCACACATACATACATCATACATACACTTTTTGAATAGAAATTGAGTCAAATTTCTGAGCTGGGTAACTTTTGAATAGTATAACTGATGTTCAAAATTAGACATGCTTTGGAAAGGTAATAATCAACACTATCAGAAGCCGCAGAGGTCAAACTTTAATTTTCGAAAATTTTGTCGAGTTTTGGGGGCGGTGGCTATCTCGGCCTAAGAAACAGGTTAGTCTTTTAAAAATGTCCCAAGTCGGCGCAAAGATTAAAACTGCCTGATATAAAATGTACTAGCTCGGCTCGTGAGATATTAATTGTTGCTTTCAAATAATTTTAAATCTCAATGAAAACAGATACATTCATAGAATAACTTTATTAAATAGATATATAATTATACATACAGTCCAATAAAAATAAAAACTAATATTGATAAAAGGTCATAATGCATTGTCTATAAGAATTCTCGCTTTTGTCTTTCAATAAACAAAATACTAACGGAATATAATGACCATTAAAATAGCAGTGAACTCTAAACATTTGTTTAAAAAACTGTGTACAGTACGAAAATGTACCATCCATATAAATATCAATGTACCATCCAAATTGGGTAAATATTGTCTTTATTATTATTTAGTTATTTTCTAATTAATTTGGAATGCTTTTAAAATAAGTCATATTCAGCCTTTCGTTATCCCGTGACTTAAGACTTGTCTTTCTAATAGGTTTTCTGATTCTTGATCATAATTATGATTATTGTTTATACTAGTTGTAATTCGATTCCCATTTTCTCCAATTGTTTTGATGAATGCTTTGCAATTATCCTTTACACATCTCCACTGTGTTTCACCTGAAGTTATTTCGTTTTAGTTCTTTAAATTCATAACGTTCACACACTAATAACAATTTTCCTCTTTGACCAAACATTTCACTTATACTTTGCTTTACCTAACGTAGCAGATACCCAAACAGTAAATAATATGTCTCAAACATCTAACCAAGCTTTATTCTATATATCAATAGCGAAATCGACTCCACGGCCTATGTTTCCAACCAAGAGAAACTAGAACCCAAAATTTCTGTACAATATTCAAGGAAGGGGTATTGAGAGTAGGATGTTTTTCTATGTTAATAAGAAATTATCCCTGATCTATAATTCCAAGATAAAGTTATTATTATACCTACTAGTGGGGCACTAATACCTACCTGTTAATCTTCGAGCCGACCTGGGGGTTTTTAAAATGTACCTAGGGCACCTGGGGTATCATAAACGACTAAAGGATTATAGTGAGCTGAGATGGGAATACCCCAGTTTTGGGGACGAAAACGAAAAACAGACCCTAAATGGGAGGGCCGTAAAACCCACACCCGTAAACCAAAATGTATACTTGATACTGGCGGTTCTCAAGTAAGATGGGATTTGGCCCATTTATCAATTTAGTCGGGTTAACAAAATCGAAAACTTCGCTTATATAAGGTGTCGCGTCTAGGGGGATGTGCGCCACTGACGAGAACTACCATTCTTTGGGATTTATTTGTTTAACCTTGTTTTAATTATTTTCGTTTGGTATTTACAATGAATTAGGCATGCAATACACAATAAAAATACGCTAAAGCAACCTTAAGTGTATGCAAGACTACGTATTATTTCAAATTACTGTCTTTACCTTTCTGAATACAATTTGCTTGTCAGTCGGAATTAGAGCTAAAATTTAATTACTTTTCTTGGCAGCTTTCCTTTCTACTTTTCGACTCAAGTATAATTACGTTTAGCAAGATTTTACCTAAATAGTCCAACAAGAGTCGATATGGACGAAAATTATGAACGATGTTAATGCAGTTTGTAGCAAAGTTTTGTAAAGGTCGACATCTAGTCCATTCATTCAAGGTAAAATATTGCAAACCTCCAGATTTTAAAGAACCGCTTGGATTGACATGAAATTTGGCATACACATACACGTGTCAAAGATAAAAAGTGAGGTGCCGATGTTTGCTTTTGCCCTTGAGGTGAAAATCACCCCTTCTCGGGGGTAAAAAATAAGCCCGGAAAATAAGGGGTAAAAATAAGATAATCCCGGAAATGGATAAATCGACTAATTCTAAGCAACTTTTGTTCTAAAGAGTTTTTTCACTAAGTCAATAATATGTTCACTTTTTAACAAAAAAATACACGTTTTGAGACGATTTTCCGCAAATAACTCAAAAATTATAGTATATTAAGTATGGAGAACGGTAAGGGTTTTATACCGATCGAAGACAATTGTTTGGAAGAGGAACGGAGCGACGACTCCAATTATTGTCTGAGATCGGTTACCCTTAACGTTCGACATGCTTATAACGTTTTTTGCACGATTGATGCCATTATAAATTATAAAATTAAACATTTTCGTCATATTGACTAGTTTCATTCATTTTATCAAGATAGATACTTTGGTTGTTAGGTAGTAACTAGGGTGCATAACAACAATGGAGAATTGAGTTTTTATTTAGTTGTCAACAATTTTAAGTACAATTTTGATTAATATAAATTAAAATATGAGCGAAAGTGAATTTGAAGAAATTGAATGGGCTTGGGAAGAAGGGTGTTCCGCAATTATTCCCGAAAAATCCAAAATCCGTTATCAAAATACCTACCAAAGTTTTAAAAAATGGTGCGACGGCAAGAATTTAAGAATCGAAGAAAAGACTCTATTGGCATATTTCGTTCAAAGACATATGCAGTTGAAAGCTTCTCGAAGCCTCTGGGCAGAATATTCAATGATTAAATCCACCGTTTTTCTTTATGATGGCATTGATATTTCCAAGTTTTCAACTTTGATCGCGTATTTGAAGAGAAAAAATGTTGGCTATAGGCCTAAGAAAGCAAGCATTTTTACACGGGAGCAATTTGAAAAATTTCTGATTGAAGCACCGGATGAAGAATTTCTAGTTCACAAGGTAATATAAGCTAGTTTAGGTAAAAGAAATACTCTAATGAAGATTTTTTCATAATTTGTAGGTCGCAATGATATTGGGAATATCTGGTGCCTGTAGAAGAGAAGAATTATATAATATTACTATGAATGACATCCAACAAACCGATGGTTTAATGATTGTAAAAACACCCAATAAAAAACGAACATCCAGCGTACTTTTACAGTCGTTAATAAACCAGACGATAAAATTCCATATTTAGAAATTCTGCAAAAGTATATAAAACTTCGTCCATTACAAGTAAAATCAAATCATTTGTTCTTAAGATACGCCAAAGGAAAATGTTGTGCTCAAGTAATAGTGAAAGGGACAATCGGGGGCTGGCCTTCTCAAATTGCCAAATTCTTAAATTTGCCTAATCCCGAGAACTATACTGGCCATTCGTTCAGGAGGACATCAGCAATGCTTTTGGCTAATAAAGGTGTTGATGTCCTCGGATTAAAGCGTCATGGAGGTAGGCGTTCATCGATAGTGGCAGAAAGCTATGTAGAAGATTCTCTTCAAAATAAAATAGATTTTGCCGAAAAAATATTGTGCAATACTAGTAATACTACTAATGTATGCAATTCTGCAGGAGTTTCTGTTAGAAGTGAAACCACAGCCCAAACAAGTGGGATAACATTAAATAATTAAACAAATTGTACCATAAGTTTCAATATTAATAAATAACTCGTTAGTTTTCTTTATTCTTTCAAAAAATAAATTAAAATTAAGAGATTTTTTAACTCGACGGTAAGTGAATTACTTACCGTCGAGTTGGAGTACTTACCGTCGAGTTCGATTACTTACTGTCGAGTTGCTAGTAAATGTCACCTACTGACGTAAAATCTGTCACGGTAAACAGTCAAAAATGATCAATCGTGCAAAAAAGTAAGTTACGCTAAAACTAAGGTTGGCCTCTTTTTTCTTGAAAAAAAAATCGTAAAAATCACACCTTAATAATCGGCATCACTAATATTGAAATAAATAATTACCACTTCTCACATTACCTTATGGTAGATGAGTCCAAGCGGGGATTTTTGCAGTTACTCGAGAGCGCCAGAGTATCACATGGAGAGAAACATTGTACCCTGTAAATTTACCTCTACCATATACTGGCTCTTAATACATGGGAGTTTGATAAGGGGAGCCCGAAAATAAAATCTATTCTTAGAAAATCTCGAAATCGTCAGATTAAGATAAGAGTGGCCTCATATCAAAGACGGACATGTGTCATGCAAGAGAAATTGGGATAAATTGGTTTTTTGTACAATGAAAATCTGACTTCGTATAGTTTCAGTTGATTTGTTGATTTCGCAGTCATGTGATCACAATACAGCATTCTCATTGGGCTGTTGGGGAGATGTCCATTTTTGAAATAAACAAGAGTCCGTTTTTCACGGTTCTTAGACATTACTACGGTTGCCTAAATCGACTAACCAATGAGCATTAAGGGTGAGATTACATCACGAGAGTTTACTGTCATTTGAATCGTAATATGATATTTTTCGAATCCTGAGAAAACCAAGTATTTTAGAAAAATTTAAACGCAGGATGCAAGATTACATTATTACCGAGGGCGAAAAGCCCCTTAGAATAAACAATCAGATTCTATTGAATGAAATATTTGAAGTTAAATATCACACTTTTCTTTTATTTTCAGCCCTGTAACTTATTAAAATAAACATTATAGAAGTTTTCAGGGACTTTCAGCCCTCGGTAATAATGTAGTCTTTCATTCTGAGTTTAAATTTTTCAAAAATATTTATTAGTTTTCTCAGGATTCGAAAAAAATGAATACAATTAAAACACATTGAGAATATTGACATGCGTCAAAATTTTGCATTAACTCAATGTAAAATTCTGAACTGTTGAATTCCAGCTTCCCTAATAATTATTTTACATCAAAAGACATTAGAAACTATTTGAAGAGGATTGAAATCTGTATTGGAAATAACTGTTAAAATTAGTCTACGTAATTAAACATATTCCAAAATTTTGTAAAAATGTAATACATTACTTAGGCCACACACAATGCAATAATGTTCACATTTTTGAACTGTCATATTTTTATTTTATCATCTATTGTTTAAAAACAATACAGTTGATAAGATACCCTCAGTTGCGGAAAAAGGATTAATAATATCGATTTTTTTATTCAGTCAATGGTGTGAGCACTGTCAGTTAAATAGTAACGTGTGGCCTTACTTTTACACGCATACCTATTGTGGCAAATGTATTATATTTTTCAAAATTTTGGAATGCATTTAAATCGTAAAACAATTTTAACTTTTGATTTTAATACAGATTTTAATTCTCTACAAGTATTCTCTCATGACTTTTGATGTAGAATAATTAGGGAAGCAGGTATTCAACAATTCAGAACTTTACATTGAGTTTCCTATGGCCCTTTTTACGATTCGCCACCCGGTATAAGATAAAATGTGTACTATTTGTCTTATTATTTCATAATAACACAAATAATACACATATATACACAATAACACACATTCAATGATCGAAAATAATTTAAAAATATGGGAATGTAAATTATTCTTGTGACGTAAAGTCAAAAATATAAGTCTCCCCACCACCGTCGGACAAGACAACCGTAATAAAGTCTAATAACCGTGTCCGTTTTTGAAATAAACATTGAACTATGAAGCTGAAAATAACATATTTGCGTCCGTGTTTGAAGGAAGCTATTATCACCGTTGAAAAGAACAGGAAAAATTCTATAAAAAACCACTACTAACTAAATTTTTATTTTTTTTACACATGTCCGTCTTTGATATGAAGCCACTAAGTTAAATATATGCAAAAGAGTGTATATTTGAACATCTGGCGATTTGAGAGTAAGGAAATGGGCGAGTCACAAAGTTTGATTCTAGGTCAATTGCTCAAACGCAATTGCTCGAAATCAATTGCTCGAAATCAATTGCTCGAAAACGAATTGCTCGACATGAAAATTGCTCGAAATACAAATTGCTCGAACGAAAAAGAAAATTATAATTTATCCAAATATTTTTTCACAATAATGCAAAATATATAGCTAAATATACATAAGAAAGATACTTTTAATATGACAAATTATGTAATATTCCACGTACCTAATAACATAAATATTATTTTTGTTGTTCATAATTGTTTAGTAAAAGCAATAACCTATCAGCACTTATTTGCATGTTGGAATCCACGATATCAGTCTTCGATAAAATTAAGGTAATAATTTTAACCCTTCCCTAATATCTGAAAAGTATCATAATCCCTAATAATCATTATGAGACTAAATCAAAATCGTTATTTTTCTTTTTATTTCCAAATTCAAAGATATTTTAAATTTGTAATAAATATTTTTATCTACTCTATGTCATATTATGTATAAGTTTTTAGTTTGTGAAAACTGCCATTATAGATAGCAGTGCGTAAAGTGTTTAAAGTGTGCGTGAAGTAACAATGTATTTTTTCTACAACCGCGGCCGTGCTAAAAGAGCCACTTTCACGCACGCATTTCGTTTCCGAAAGATGCACTTTCCCGCACGGCATGAGTGAAAGTAAATTTTCCCGCACGGCGTGCGGGATAGTAAAATACCTTGTAATATGGCAATATAATATAATATAATACATGCAATAAACTAATATTTAAATATTATTTACTAAATTATTTCAAATTTTTCTTATTGTGTTCATGTTTTAATGAAATTAGCGCGATAATTTCATTCATAGGAGATTCTGACCAATAGAAAGCTACAGAAATGTAAATTAAGTCGATTATTTTTAATGATTTTAACTTCCAATAGTATAGTAAGATATTTGATCACGTGTTAAATTCTGTCCAATCAGATTAAAATTATACTGAGAATTATCTACTGTAGAAAATTACCGATAGAATTTTTTAAGTAGATGGTTTCTGTTTAATGGCAACCAGTTTCCTAGTTTTGACAACTGTCATATTTAAGAAAATATCCATAATATACGTAATAAAAAGTAATCTTACGGATATCACACGACAGTAAGAATAAATAAGAAAATAATGCTTCATTTTTACTCAAATTTGTTGTCATTGGGCAATAGCCACTCGAGCCCTGCGGGCTCTCGTGTCTATTGCCAGACAACAAATTTTCGAAAAACTGTTAGTCCGTTCTTTAACTGTAAAATATTGCAAAACCTCTAAATTTTAAAGAACCGCTTGAGTTGACATGAAATTTGGCATACACATAGCTAACAAGTCAAAGAAAAAAAGTGATATTGTGCCGATATGTGCTTTTGCTTTTGGGGGTGAAAAAATATTCGTCCAAAGAAAGTCAGGAAATCGATAAACTGGCTAATTTTAAGTAACTTTTGCTTTATAGAGTTTTTTCACTAAGTCAATACTTTTCGAGTTATTCGACAGTGAATATGTTCATTTTTTCAACAAAATAACCACGCTTTTAGAAGGTTTTTCGTAAATAACTCAAATAGTAAGTATTTTGTCGAAAAAACATTTTTAGCAAAAATATATCCTGTAAAAAATTTAGAAATATGGTGTACATATCACGTCTCTATACCTAGTAGAAGCAGAGTTATAGCTAATGAAAAATAGGTTCGTATTCGTCAAATTCCAAATGGAATACTTTAACGTGAAATAAACAAAAATTAAGCACATTTTGAAGAAAATTCATTAGAACTTATTTAGAGTGTTTAAAAAAAGCTTCATTTTTGTTTTATAAAAAAAATTTCTAACATCAAATTTTAAAAAAGTTACGCCCAAAATAAAGTTAGTCCCTTTTGGTTTTGGTAAAGAAATCGAGAAAATCACCCCCTAATTAGTATCTTAAATGAACTTAATCGTTACGACTTCACAAGTGTCTTGACTCGTGTATATATTGTTTATATGATCTGTAAGTTTCATCGGTTCAAAGTCCTTATTATTGAATGGGTTGTAGTTAAAAGGGGTTGAACTAGTCACTGATCACGAATGTATGCAAATTTAGAAACACCAAATCTTAATCAATTTTTGTCTAACAGAAAAACAAAAAAATACATGATATTCAGAAAAGCAAATCTGACTTTTTTTGTTTTTCGAGATTTTTGGTATCTCTAACAATTTTTGTTATTTTGAAAAAAATATATTTTTCAAACTTTAAATTTTTAAAAATTTTATTTTGGAACCAAATTGTTTCAAAAATAAGCACTTTGACTCGATCAAACTTACAGATCATATAAACACAACATAAGTAAAATAATTTGTGGAGCGGTAACATTTAAGTTGCTAATTAGGGGGTGGTCTTCCCGATTTTTTTTTTGAAAAAACAAAAAGGACCAACTTTATTTTGAGCGTAACTTGCTTAAATTTAATGCTAGAAACTTTTTGTAAAAATAGAAATAAAGCTTTTTTTAAACACTTTTAAACCTAAACCTATAATAAACCTATAATAAACCTCTAATAACTTTTTTAGTTTTCCCCAAAAAGTGCTTAATTTTTTGGATATTTCATGTCGAAATATTCTATTTGAAATTTGGTGAATATGAATCTATTTTTCATTGGCTATAACTCTGGTTCTACGAGATCCAGAGACCTAACGCATACACTATTTTTTTACTTTTTTATGTGCTATATTTTTGCTAACAACGTTTTTTTCGACAAAATACTTACTTTTTGAGTTATTTGCGAAAAACCGTCCAAAAATGTGGTTATTTTTTTGAAAAATGAACATATTCACTCGCAAATAACTCGAAAAGTGTTGACTTGGTGAAAAAGCTCTATAGAACAAAAGTTACTTAAAATTAGTCAGTTTACCCATTTCCGGACTTATTTTGGACATATATTTTTTCACCCTCAAGAGGGGGTGAAAGTCACCCTCAAGAGGTAGTGAAAGTCACCCCCAGGGCAAAAGCATACATCGGCACAATGTCACTTTTTTTCTTTGACATGTAAGCTATACGTATGCCAAATTTCATGTCAAACCAAGCGGTTCTTTAAAATTTAGAGCAAAAACCGTGAAAGAATGGACTATGTCGCATTATTTTCAATTTGTTCTCACTCTCTTGTGATACTATACCCGATAATTTTTGATAATTTCCCGTCGTCAAGTATATTTCGTCAGATGCCCTTCGTTGCTACGAAAAAATACATTCAGTGACATTAATGACAAATAATGTTTTAAAATTTATAAAAGTGATGACTGTCAACCATCAAATTAATATTTATAACAACTGTTTGTTTAATTGTACTAATTTTTACTTACATAAATAAATTACAATAAAATTTGGTTTTGAACAGTTTTATTCATGAAATAATCGCAACAAATTGCACTCGATCTCTAAAATTAATATAGAATTTTTGCTCTCGTGACACTTTGACATAATTTCACTCGCCTTAACTGTCAAAGTATCACTCAGGAAAAATTCAATAATTTTAGAGCTCTTGTGCAATTACTACTGATAATTCGATGAAATAATTTTTTTTTATTTATTTATTCGCATTAACTAATAAGAGTTATTAGCGACATAAGTTACATTACATTATTTTACAAATATTCTCTCATTACAATTACAACAGACGAAATAGACCTACATTCTTCAAAAAGTTTATAACATTTACCGGATTACAGTTTTCTTTCAAAATAGAGAGGTTATTCACAAGGTTATGGTTAGTTCTTATGTTGTTGTGTTTGTTACACTCCGTTAGTATGTGATACACAGTTAGGTCTTTATTACAGAACTCGCACTTAGCTATTAAAAAGGTAAGAATTAGTTAGTCTTGTATGACCCAGACGTAACCTGTCAATTTTTACTTGGTTCACACGACTTATATTTAGTTGTTTCCACGGTTTCACACTCGGTTTTATTGTTTTAAGTTTCGCTGAAGTCATATTCCACTTGTTTTGCCACATACACATTATTTTATTTTTAATTGCCGCTTTCATATCACTCGCTACCACTTCGCGCACTATTGTTGCTTCGGTGCTGACTGCTGCTTCTTTAGCATAGAAATCTGCTTTTTCATTTCCGCATATGCCTACGTGTGATGGAACCCATAATAACTTGATCTCTAATTGGCGAAGAAAGAATAGTTCTGATTTTATTAAACTGGCAATAGGGTGTTTAGAGTATAACTGTTGCATGGTGTGGATGGAACTTAGGGAGTCTGTAATTATTATTACCTTGGAGTGATGAGTCGATTTTGCAAATATTACTGCTTCCAAGATGGCATACAGTTTGGCTGTAAGGATGCTGTTAAACGAAGATAATTGAAAAGTTTTAGCAGAATTAGGAGATACTACTGTTGCTCCAAGATGTTGATCGCTTTTTGAGGCGTCGGTATATATAGGAAGATAATCGTGATGTTGGTTCATTATCTCAAGAAAAGCTTGTTTAATGCGATTATGGTTTATTTCGGTTTTGTTGTAGTCGGTTAGGTCAGTATTGATTTGACATGAGGGAATTGTCCAGGGAGGAGGTGTTTTAGTATTTGATGCAAAGAAATCTGGTAGTTGCATCTCAAGGTTATTTGTATATTGTCTAATTCTTTCGTAAAACGATTGATCTTGTCTCTTATTCAAGTATGTATTAGGGAAACGGCTGGTTTTGATGTTATAGTTGACTGGATTATTGTCATTTGCAAGAGCAGCTGACGCATATGATAAGCTTAAGTACATTCTTCTATATTCTAAAGGTGGTTCTCCCGTTAGACATTGAAGACTTTCGACGGAAGATGTTCGGAAAGCTCCCGTGGCAATTCGTAATACACTGCTTTGTATTGTATCTAGTTGCTGTAATAAAGATTTATTAGCAGAAGAATAAACAATAGAACCATAATCAATTTTAGACCTGATTAGACATTTGTGTAAATACATGAGGCTAGAGAAGTCAGCTCCCCAATTATGAGCGGCGATGGTTCTTAATAAATTTATACGGTTTTGATATGTTTTTTCAGGTTTACAATGTGGTCTCCCCAATTTAGTTTTTTATCGAAAGTCATACCTAGGAAGCGAATGCTATTTGTAGATTCTAGCAATTGCCCTTGGAGGTATAATGATGGGTTTATTTGCATATGCTTCTTCGAAAAAAACACACATTTTGTTTTAGATGTAGAAAATTTCAATCCTATAGATTCTGACCAGCGACCTAAGCTATCTAGAGAAGTTTGAATATGTTTTTGTGTAGATGTGATGTTTCTTCCTTTAGCAAATATAACCAGATTATCAGCATAAAGTCTTCCTTTCACTAGTGGGGAGCAATGGTCTAGAATATCATTTATAGCAATTAAAAAAAGGGTCTTGCTTATTGTAGAGCCTTGTGGAATGCCGTTTGTTTGTATTTTCTTTGAAGATAAGATATTTTCAACTCTGACTTGGAAGTTTCTAATTTTAAAGAAATTACTAATAAAGTGTAAAATATTTCCTTTTAGGTTCCACTTGTGGATCTTATCTATAATGTTGTGTCGCCAGATAGTATCATATGCTTTTGTTATATCTATAAATACTGTAATACATTCCTGTTGGTTTGCAAAAGCTTCATGAATGTCTGACTCTAGATCAATCAAGTTGTCAGCTGTACACCTATTTTGACGAAAACCACTCTGTTCACGAATAAGTTTATTGTGATGTTCTAGGTGCCAAAGTAATCTTCTCTTGACCATTTTTTCTAACACTTTGCACATAACATTTGTTAATGATATTGGCCTATACGATTCTGGTATAGTTCTGTCATTGTCAGGTTTTAGTAATGGAATAATTATGGCTTCACGCCAACTTGAAGGAAATATGTTTTTAGACCATATATGATTATACATTTGTAGTAAAAACTCTTTGGCACACTCAGGTAAATTCTGAAGAAAAGTAATTGGTATGTTGTCAGGGCCTGGTGCCGACTTCTTAAATTCTTAAGTACGTCATCTAACTCTGTTTTTGTAAAGAGGTTATTTATCGAGTTGTGTGTATAATCTTCACAATCCATCAATTCTTTTTCTTTGGTGTATTTTATTTCCAGAAAGCCATCACTATAGTTTTTTTCATCTGAATTATTTTCATATTGGTTTGCTAATATTTTCGTAATTTTTGCTGTATTTGTTATTATTTTTCCATTTTGTGTTAGGAATGGAATTCTGGGAGTAGTTCTTACTAATACTTTTCTGACACATTGCCAGACAAAAGATGTTGGTGTTGAACTATTTATTGAACTAACAAACTTTTTCCACGATTCTTTTCTACTATTTTTCATAATATATCTAGCTTCTGCTCTAAGTTTTTTATAATTTATCAGATTGTCGTTTGACTTATTTCTTTTGAACCCATTGAAGGCGGATTTGTACGCTTTTACAGCTTGTTTACATTTTTCATTCCACCATGGAAGTGGGATATGTTTATTGTTTGTATTTATTACTCCAATGTGCTCTTTGGCTACTTCAACTAACGTAGAACAGAAAGAATGTACTGTTTCATTTATGTCTGTAATTTCCTTTTTTCCTATAAATTTTATTTTTTGTTCTATTGAAGTTTGAAAGCTATTCCAGTTGGCATTTTTGGTGTTCCATTTTGGAACACTAATTAAAGTATCGGTTTTTTTATAGGGTGATGAAAAAGATATTTTTAAAGGGAAATGAGGGATTACATCCCAGATAAATGTTGAAGATAAGATTGGCTCGCATAGAGTAAGATCAAGGACTGAAGTGTTTCCTGTATGGATATCCATTCTAGTTGCTCTACCGTCATTCAATATATTTAAGTTTTCCAGTTCGACCAACTTTTCTATCACCTTACCTCTAACGTTAGTACTTGTTGATCCCCATATTTGATTATGACTATTAAAGTCCCCCAATATTAAACGTGGAGTAGGAATTTCGTTCAATACAAGGGTCAAGTCATCATCTATATTTTTATCGGGCGGAATATAAACACAAGACACATAAACTTTTTGGGGAATAAGTATCTCTACTACAACTATTTCAAAATTTCTCGCGATTATCTGTATTTCTTTAGCTTTGTAATTTTCATGTACATATACTGCTACACCTCCACTAGCTTTAAGTGGGTTATGTCTATTTCTATAGAAACATTGATAATTTTTGAATTTGTGCGCGTGTCGATTTTTAAAATTAGTTTCCTGTAGACATAGGATAGATGGTTTTATTTCTGACATTAGTGTTTGTAATAATTAGAAGTTGTTGTAAAATCCATTAATGTTCCATTACAGGATAGTGTCAATATGCGTCATTTTATTCTTGCGAGGATTCTATTGACGATGTATCTGAGTATTCTTCTGTTTCTTGTTGTATTGCTAGTTCAGATAAATTTAGCTGTGACATCATTGCCTTTCTTACTCTTGTACTTAAACTTTTCATACGTTTACTTTGATAATATGGGTGCATGTTTGACAACATTTTCAAAAATTGAGTTGTATTTTCTGTATATGTTTTGGATATGCTTAAAGGATCTTTTGATCCCAGCGCATTTTCGAAAAAGTCTACGACTTGATTTAATGTTAGTGGTTGACTTTCATCTTGAAAGATTTTTTCGGTGGGTTTAATTAATTCTAAGAGATTAGTGCTCTGTTTTTGTTTAGACGATTTCTTGATTCTTTTGGTTACAGGTTTTATCGGTAAAGTAAACGCATCTTCTATTTGCGATAGATTTGGGGGACTATTTATCTCGGAAGCCATTCTTTTGGAATGTGTTTATCCCATGTTATCTTCTAGCTTTTCTGTGGATATGGTGTCATGGATGTGGGTAGAGATATTTTCAGGATTTATGTTAACTGTAAGTTTTACATTTTCGGAAGGTTTAGAGCTGTCAGGTACTTCTAAAAGTAATGGGCTTGGTTGATTTCCTTTTGGCTCGGATTGAGTGTGTGAAGTAATTTGTTCTTGAGAAGTAGATTGTGTGTCGTTATGTATGATTGTAGTGCGATTTGGACAGTTAATAGAGGTATGATTATGTTGATTACAAATATAGCATGCTTGACTTTCGTGTGATAGGAATATACGATAAGGAGTGTTTTCATAAGTGACAACAATAGATGTAGGAACAACATTTTCGACAGGAGAAATGTACACGATACGCCTAAAACTTAAAACGTGCTTAAGACTGGGGTGTTGTGTTCCTATTTTTAGACAAGTTATGGGAGAATCTAATTTTAAACCTAATTTGGTAAGTTCCTCTTCTATCAACTGATCTGGTGTTGATGGGTACACGTGAGACAGTAATAGCCTTTCGTTGGGTGTGATTAATCTACGGATGGGAAGTTGTTCGTCGTTGATTTTTATTATACCATTGCATTTGACCAAAAATTTGCTTACGCAATCTTCACTGGATAGGTATACACATATTCTGTTATTTGTAATTCTGGAAGCGAATATGATGTCTTCCGGTTTGACGATGGATCCAATTGCTGTAAGGTAGTCTTCCAAATTGATTCCATTTATTGATGTTACGACTACGGCTTGTTTCTTTGATGGGTATGAAGATTTTTTTTGTTGACTGGCAATAGATGAGTAAGACTTTGTTTGAGAAGTGGTAGGTTGAGATATAGGATTTTCAGCTTCAGCCACTGTTAAATAAAAATTTCACCATTTCTGACAAAAACTGAGGCCGACCCTGTCTTTATCAACCAGTTTGGTGATAAGGGACCGGTAGCTCCGATCAGACTTCGACAAAACGAGAAACGTCAATGATAATACTCTGGAGTATTATTTCAAAATATTATCGAAAAAATAGTACTTACTCAGGAAATTTGTATTAACATTATGATGGGTACTTTAATACTCTATTAGAGATATAGAATATTTTAATTATTGTTAGTTTTTACCACTTAAAAACTGAAAATACGTCGGAACCAACTGATAATGTGGTTTACTTTATCGTTGCCAGGGCCGAACTCCGAAATAAAATTATTTTGACATAATATTTAAAAGTCAGATCAGTAGAAAATTTCAATGGTTTTGAATCGTCGTCATGGAAACCAATACCGTCGTCGTGGTAACCCATTATATTGAAAGTTTGGTTTTGATAACCTTGTCAAAGAATTAATTTGTGTATTTTCATTTGTAAATAATACAAATTGATGTAACTCTATTTTTTGTGGCTTTTTTCCAAACGTACGGCCTAGAAAAAATATTGTTCCTAACTCATGCGGACAGTGTCTTCCCCGCACTCGACTGCTTGCCCGAACTCCGCTATCGCGTCGTTCGGGTCAACGGCAGTCTCGTGCGTGAAAGTATCACTTTCCGCACTAGTTAGGAAAATAACTATTAAATGGGACTTACTTTTTCGCACGGTTTTTGACACACTTTCATATAATCAAATATCATTAAATTTCGCGTTGTCATGGTGATGGCATAATGAGCAATAAATTACGACAAAAGTTTTGACAGGTTTGTGATTTGAAAGAAGTTAGAATTTTTAAATGTCAAAGTTCTAAAAATTGTAGAATATAAATGAATTCCAGTGACGAAGAGTTACAGTTTTTTTTTATTTGTTTATGGCAGAGTAGATAAAATATTGTATGAAACTGTAAGTGAAGTACTTTTGCGAACTTACGCGATATAAAGCACTCGCCCCGCTGTCGCTCGTGCTGTAAATATCGCGTGCGTTCGCAAAAAGCATACTTTACGAACTGTTTCATAAATAACTATTTCAGCAAAAATTAATATTACGATTATATACGTGGAATATCACATAATTTTTCCTATTTAAAATATCTTTCGTATATCTATATTTTGTATTATTATGAATAAATATGTAGACATATAATTTTCTTTTTATTCGAGCAATTTGTATTTCGAGCCATTCATCGGTCACACGTACACGTTTAAAAAAAAGCAAATATTTCGCGAAATGCACGTCAGATCGAAAAAGTAAAAAATACGAGTTCAATATTTTCAAAAATATATCGAATGATACACCCCATGGAGAGGGGTGGGGGTAAATTTATAATTTAAATACGAACCCCACGATATTTCGCGAAATGAACATCAGATCGAAAAACTGCAAAATAAACGTTTTCAATATTTTTGAAAAATTTATCGAATGGCACCAAACACGACCACCCACGGCGGTGGGGTGGGGGTCATTTTAAAATAGGAGTCCCCAATTTTTATTGCAGATTTGGATTCTATATGTAAAAATAAGCACCTTTTATTCGAGATATTTTTTCGAATTAGGCGCTATAATCGAATAAAAGATTGTTGGAAATAGACAATTAAATTAAAAAATGGAAAGTCCTTCACTTTATGGAACACTTACCTTATAGTTTTTTTTTTTTAAATTTTAGGACTTACTCTTCACAACTCAATCGGTCCCCATAACCTCCCCTTCTATTACTTATGTATCTTTTTTTTATATCATCTAATCATCTCTAAGTTTCATCAGTTTAAATGGCTTATAATTAAAGAAATGGTTTTAAATTAAAAAAAAAATGAAATTTGGAAAAAATTGCATTTTTTTCAAAATAACAAAAATTATTAGTGATACCAAAAATCTCAAAAGGTAAAAAAATAGGATTTGCTTTTCTGAATATTTTCTATTTTTTGTTTTTCTTTAAAATAAAAATTCATTAAGATATGGGTGTTCAAAATTTGCATAAACTCGTGATTAGTGACTCGTTCAAGCCATTTGAACTACAGCCCTTTTAAACATAAGAACTTTGAACCGATGAAACTTACAGATCATATTATAAACAATACATAAGTAAAATAACTTATGAAGCGGTAGCGGATAATGTCATTTAGAATGCTAATTAGAGAGTGGTTTTTACTGTTTTTTTACAACAAAAACGACCAACTTTATTTTAAGTGTAACTTGCTCTCTTTTGATTTTGATGATAGAAACTTAAAAAAAACAAAAATAATCGTTTTTCTTTTAAACACCTTTTTTTAATTTGTGATGACTTTTCCACGAAAAGTGCTTAAGTTTTTGGGTATTTCAAGTTGAAATGTTCGATTTAAAATTTGACGAATAAGAGCCTACCTATATCTATATAATCAGCTACAACTCTGCTTCTACTGGGTCTATAGACTAGTAGGCCTACACCATTATTTTACTTTTTTATAAGCTATATTTTTGCTAAGAATAGGTACTATATTCGATAAAATAATTACTTTTTGGGTTTTTTGCAGAAAACCGTTTGAAAACGTGTTTTTTTTGTTATAAAATTAACATATTCACTCGTACAGAACTGGAAAAACTCTATACAACAAAACTTGCTTAGAATTAGTAATTGTATTCACTTCCGGATCTATTTTGAAAGCATGTTTTTTCGCCCGTTGGCTTGGACGGTAATCACACCCTAGGCAAAGGTACAGATTGGCACATCACTTTTTTCACATGTTAGCTATTATATGTGTATGCCAAATTTCACGTTAATCTCGTTAAGGTTTTGCAATATTTTACCACGAGTGAATGGACTATAAATGTTTTCACAGGAGTCGATATGGACGAAAATTATCGACGTTAATGACGAAGATGGTAATGTAGTTTGTAGCAAAGTTTTGTGAAGGTCGACTTCATAGTTAACTTACTACTTACGAATTTATTGACGATCAAATGGGTAAATAGAATTTGGGTCAGAAGTTTAGTGGTTGTTTACATATTTTCTTTTGCACCGACCTATTTGTAGGCTATTGATTATCTACTTTAGAAAGGAACTACCACTTTAATGGGGTTTTACTGTTTCGAACGGTCAATGGACCCCGAAATATTATGAGAAAAGCGCGGAGTGCTAACTAGTGCAGTCACTGAAGGTTTTCACCTCCGATTTCGTTGAACCTCCATCGTTTTTTATGAAAATTGGTGAGTGGTTAAAATATGACTCAAGAAACAAAATTGATAAGGTGCCAACTTGCGGTCTTACCCTGGGGGTGGATGCCATCCTTTCTCCTGGTGAAAGTTACTTTATTACAAATAGCTCCATAAATTGATATAGGGAAAAATTCTAAGCAAAATTTTTTATATAAAGTTATTAAAATAAACCAACATTTTTTGAGTTATTAAAAGTCAAAATTTTTAATTTTTCGTAAAAACAATGCATTTTTTAAAGCGGTTTTAAGTACCTCAAAAATTTTAAGCTTTTGTGAAAAAGTTATAATTGTCAAAATTGAAGCTAATAAGAAATAGAATAAAAACCTTTTAATATTAATTCAATATGAGTACTTCATAAGTAATTGTATAATATATCTTTTTGGCGAGCACTCAAATCTAAATATTTAAGCTTTAGTATATCATTATACTACATTAACATCTTTATTGTTATAATAATTGACTTATTTTAAGCGCCTTTTGTTCTATAAAGTTTTTTACGTAAGTCAATACTTTTCGAGTTATTTGCGATTTAAAATGTTGATTTTTCGACAAAAAACTATGTTTTCAGACCGTTTTTCCCAAATAAATCAAAAAGTAAATATTTTATCAAAAAAGTATATTTAGTAAAAGTGTAGCCTATAAAAAAACGAAAAAAATGGTGTACCAGCTAAGTCTACAAATTGAGTAGAAGCAAAGTTATAGAACTCATGAAAAATACGTTCTTATTCGTCTAATTCCAAATCGAATAATTCAACTCGAAATTTAACATTTAACATTTTTAAAGTATCAAAAAAAAGCTTATTATTTGTTTTTTACAAAAGTTTACAGCATCAAAAATAAACGAGTTACATTGAAAAAAAGTTGGCCCCTTTTTTTTGGTAAAAAAAATCGTGAAAACCTCCCTCTAATTAGCACCCTAAATGAAATTAACCGTTTGGCTTTACCATCTATTTTAACTGTATGTGTATTGTTTATATGATCTGTAAGTTTGATTGGTTTGAAGTGTTTATTTTTGAAAACATTTGATTTTATAGTGCAAAAAAATTTCTAAAAATTTTTGAAAAATTTCATTTTTTCAAAATAACTTAAAAAGTATTAGTGATAAGAAAAATCTTAAAGAGTAAAAAAATATAGGTTTTGCTATTATAAACATGCTAGTTTCATTTTGTTTCTCCGTAAGACAAAAATTGGTTAAGATATGGTTGTTCAAAATTTGCTTCAAGCTTTCTCAATTATAACCCTTTCAAAATAAACACTTTAAACCGGTGAGACTGACAGATCATATAAAAAATAGATAGGTAAGTAAATTGTTTGTAAAGCGGCAGCGATTAATTTCATTTGGGGAGCTAAACACGGCGAGATTTTCATGATTTAAAAAAAAAAGAGGGCCAACTTTATTTTGAGCGTAACTCGCTTATTTTTAATGCTAAAACTTTTGTTAACAATTAAAACAAAGCTTTTTATAAACACTTTTAAAAAGTTTAACCCTTAACTACAGACATCCGGTATTTTTTACCGGCGGGCATTCCCAAAATGTGGATTTCGTGGTAACCTCACAACTTACAAGTTCATGTGTCTCTGTACCTCTCGGGCAGTTTGTATAACAATGCTAGTCAAAGCGTGTATTGTGTATTGTCAATATTTTCTTTTCTGGTACACATCAAAAATCTTAACCGGTAAAAATTACCGGATGTCTGTGTTAAGGGAGTAGTTTTATATGAGTACTATATTTGTAAATCTGAAATGTTTACATTATTTTTTTGTGTTTTTGGGGAAAAAGTAAAGAAATGGACTGTGGAAGACATCCTGGACCTTCAATGAAGGTTAAATTTGAAGATAAAAATTTTGAGGCCACTTTGCAAAAATGGAATTGCCATTTAATTTTATTACAATTTTACCCCTTGCAGATTTTTTTTCATGGATGTAAAAATTTTCGTGGATGCTATTTTATATTTCCTTTGTGATTATATGTTACGTTTATTTGTTAAAAAAATGTTTAAATTTTTGTCTATAGCATTTATGGCCGTTTGTTTCAATAGACCAAAAATGTTACCAAAATTCGTGTTTAATAGATTATTCTTCAAAAATCTTGTCATTATATTATTAAAATCACTCATTTTACCATTTTTCCCATATCTAGAGACTCCATAAAAACACATAATGCAAAAAGTTTTTGTTTTTTATTATTAACTTTATATTTTGACTCTATTTTATAATGACCGGTAAAAAATACCGGGAGTCTGTAGTTACGTGATAATATTGGGATGTCTGTAGTTAAGGGTTAAATGGGTTTTTCCCGAAAAGTGCTTAATTTTTCGGTGATTTCACCTTGAAATATTCGATTTGGAATTGGACGAATAAGAACGTATTTTTCGAGAGCTACAACTATGTTTTTATTTGATTGATAGACTTTACTGATACACCATTTTTTTGGGTTTCTTTATAAGCTACACTTTTTCTAAGGAAATTTTTTTCGATAAAATATTTACTTTTTGAGTTATTTGCTAAAAACCGTCTGAAAACGTAGTTTTTTTGTCGAAAAATCAACATTTTCAATGGCAAATAACTCGAAAAGTATTGACTTACATAAAAAACTCTATAATACAAAAGTTGCTTAAAATCAGTCAATTTATCCATTTGCGGTCTTATCCTGAACGTATGTTTTTTCACCCCCGAGAAGGGGTGACTGTCACCCCCCAAGTAAAAGCAACCAACGGCACAATTTCAACTTTGAAGTGGAGGGTAAGTAGTACCTAAATCCAAATTTTCATGCAATTCGGAGTTGCCCCTGAAAATTACACGGTATCGCCGAATTTCCCGTTCATTTACTGGGCTAAAATGGATCATTCGAATTTTTTAGGAAAAAGTGAAGAATAAAACATTCGCCATTTCCACAAAAAAAAAACAGTGATAGTAATCCCTATAATAAGTCTTTATTTATTTTAGCATAGGTAATAACCTCATATATTTTCAGCGGTTTAGAATGCATATATTTGAAAAAAAAAATGATTGAAAAAAATCAGAATCTTTCACATTTTCGTAAATTTCATTTTATTTGGATAATAATTACAAAAATACTCGATATACTTAAAAAATGTCAGGGCGAAATTCGAGTTTTTTTGCTATATTCTACTTGTTCTTTTGTTTTTGAAGGATAAAAAATAACCGAGATATAAACGTTTAAAGCCTAAATTTTACTGCGAGTACTAATTAATCGGAGCCCTTTAACTTTTATTTAAAAAAATAGTTTAAAATTTTATAGCCCTCGAAATTACTTTTCAAATTGTTTTTGGATAAAACTGATATCATTAAAATGGAGTTATTCTAAACAAGACACTACCATTTTTTTGTAATAATTTTCTGAGTATTTTGATAAGTGTTTTCTAAGGATATGTTATAAAGTGTATCGTTTTTCTGTTATTTAAGAGCATAGGCGCCAAATTTGATTGCAATGCATTTTAAATGCATTCATCTTTTTCCAGTCCTAAAAAAACTAATTAATATTTTTAAAAAATTTAAACTTAGATTGAAAGACTGCATTATTACCGAGGGCCGAAAGTTCCTTACAATAAACAAAAGGTTTCTTTTGAATAAGATATTTGAAATTAAAAGTTACACTCAATTTTCTCTTTTTTGCCGCTGTAACTTATTCAAATACATATTATAGAGGTTCTCTAAATTTTTTAAAAATACTTAGTAGTTTTCTCAGGATTCGAAAAAAAAATTAAATTAATTCATTTAAAAAGGAAAATCTTGGTCCAATGCTATTTAAATGAGTTTGTTGAATTTTCTTAAATGAATTTTTTTGTTGAACAATGTAAACGCAGAATGAAAAAGACTACATTATTACCAAGGGCCGAAAGTCCCTTCGAATAAACAAAAAGTTTCTTTGGAATAAAATATTTGAAATTAAAAATCACAACAAATTATTTTCTCTTTTTTTTTCACCCCTGTAACTTATTAAAAAAAATATTATACAAATGTTCATGGACTTTTGACTCTCGGAAGTAATGTAGTCTTTCCATCTGCGTTTAAATTTTTCAAAAATGTTTATTACTTTTCTCAGGATTATGCGCCAAGGTTGGACCAAAATTTTGTGCCTATTCCGTTAAGCTTGAATACTGGGATTTGTGGACATGCCGAAAATAAATATACATTTAATTACCTATAACTCACGTTGAGTTAATATTAAAAGGTTTTTCGAGTAACGACTTGATTAAATTTTTTATTACCTTCAATTTTGGTAAAAATTTTTTGAGCTTTAATAACTCAAAATGTGTAAATTTATTTTAATAATTCGATATAAGAAATTTTGCTTAGAATTTGTTCCTATCGTTTTCCTGGGTTATTTTTATTAAAATAATTTTCAGCTTTGAGAAGGGTGGCATCCACCCCCGGGGTAAAAGCCCCAGTTGGCACCATGTCACCTTTGTTCTTTGAGATATTCTCTAACAACTCGCCAATTTTCATGCAAATCGATGGAGGTTCAACGAAATCGGAGATAATAGCTCTTATCCTGCTTCAATGACTGCACTAACCATTCCAAGTAGAGAATGCGGTGAATTAGTCCATTTTTCTGTTTTTATCTTTATCTCGAAAATTTTATGCACTTTTCGTACATATACGTTTGCAAAAAAGTTATTTAGAATCAAATAGTTTATCTAAAGGACATATTTTAAAGTCAAGAATAAATTTTTGACAAAAATATTTTAAAAACCGAAGCAAAAAAGAACGAAAAACGCGATTTTTTTGCAACAGAATTTTCTTCACAGAGGTATAGGTATAGACAGACATTACTTCACAGAAAAGAACTTCTGCACTTTCTTTTAAAAATGAAGTTCGGTAGAATACTTTATGATTCATAGTGTCTCAGGTACGATTTTTCAAAGTTCGCTATTCACACAACTTTTTGGCGATATTCCCCATTTTTTCGCAAACATTGTTTTCACCCAATTTAAAAAAAAAATGTGAAAATTTTGAATTATCCACGTCCGTCTATCCGTCTGTCTGTCTGTCTGTCTGTGAACACAACTCCTCCGTCATTATACCAGGTGGAATGACAAATGAGGTCTCAAATGAAAGCTTATAATCCAAGGATGATACTAAAGGTGAGAAATTTGACCTATGCTGTCTGTCCGTCGGTCCGTCCGACCGCGAATATAACTCCTTCGTGATTATACCAGGTAGAATGGCAAATTAGGTGTCAAATGAAAGCGTATAATCCAAGGATGGTAATAAAGGTGAGAAATTTGACCTAGGCTGTCCGTCCGTCTGTTCGTCCGACCGCGAATATAACTCCTCCGTCATTATACCAGGTAGAATGACAAATTAGGTATCAAATGAAAGCTTATAATCCAAGGATGGTATCAAACGTGAGAAATTTGACCTTGGCTGTCTGTCCGTCTCTCCGTCCGACTACGAATATAACTCCTCCGGTATTATACCAGGTAGAATGACAAATAAGGTGTCAAATGAAAGCTTATAATCCAAGGATGATACTAAAGGTGCGAAAGTTGACCTAGGCTGTCTGTCCGTCGGTCCGTTCGACCGCGAATATAACTCCTCCGTCACTATACTAGGTAGAATAACAAATGAGGTGTCGAATGAAAGCTTATAATCCAAGGATGATACTAAAGGTGCGAAAGTTGACCTAGGCTGTCTGTCCGTCCGTCCGTCCGACAGCGAATATAACTCCTCCGTCACTATACTAGGCAGAATAACAAATGAGGTGTCGAATGGAAGCTTATAATCCAAGGATGGTACTAAAAGTCCAGGAAATTTGAGAAATTTGACCTAGGACTTCCGGTTTTAAAAAAGCAACCAGTAGAACTGTTTTAAAGTCACCGGAATAGTATAAGAGATATATCATTTGACGTGCCTTGGCAAGATGAGGAAAAATGAAAAATTTTGGTTTTAATATGATTATAGTCGTTGAAATAGTACATATAATATATGAATCGAAGCGTATCGAAAATAGGCCAATCAAGTTAGGTTTTTACTAGACATAACGGAAAAGACTAGGTTTGACAGTTGAAATGTGTAGTATGAGATATTACAAAAAGACTACCATCTTTGGATTCATCAATTTTTTAGTGGAACATTTTTTAAATAAACAATCAAAACGTCAAACTTAGTTTTTTACTCATAACTTAAAAACTTGTTTATTTAGAAATTTGACGTCCACAGGTAACTTTTTCAGAAAAAAAAAGATACATCGAATGAGTTACGCTAAATAAAAATCGGTTAATAAACAAAAAAGTTATTGCAAAACGGATGACAAAATCACTGTTTTTGAATATAGTTAATAACAATTTTATTGTTTGTTAAAATACGTTTTAATATACCCAAAATTGAGGGCACTATGGTGTTTGAATGGTGTGCAAAAAATGGTCCAGATATGTTAAATAGTTTTCGTAAAATTGAATTTGTTTATAAAATTTTTTGAAAAACGAGCTAATTTCTGAGGCTGTTCCAGTTAATATGGCTGAATGTATCTCAATAATCCGGGGCTCATTTCCTTCGTTAAGATGTATACTAACAGCTTATGAAAAAAAAAGTAAAAAAAAATTACATATACGTACACAAAATTATTTGTTAATAAATAGCAATTTTTAAGCTTATAAACAATTACAATAATTTCGTAGAAATTAGATCAAATTAAATAACAATAAAAAATACGGAAAGCTGGTTAAAATACACAACTTTCAAAAAAAATTTTAGCTCCTACGACCCTTGGGGTCTGAGATAGCCTTTTTTTGAAAAAATCACTGTTACGTTAATTAACAACACTAAGAGCTGAAATTAACCAATCTTTTATAAGAAAAGTCAAAGTTTTTAACAAAGATTTTAGTAAGAAAAAATGTTAAAAATTGTTTAACTAGGAGCGTTATAAACACAGAGTATTTTGCGTTCCGACTAAAGTAAAAAATAGCGGGCGTAGTCGACTGACTGAATAGTGGGCGCGTTTGGCGACCGGCATGCGGCAGCAACTATTAAAATTACGTTATCCCAACCAAAAAAATCCACTTTAAGGTGAATGACAAATTTTCGTCATTCCTTATGTTTTCGAGGTCTCTGAATCCGAATATGGAGTTAATTTTTTTCTAGAATTAGTGGAACATGTTCAAAAATCAAATTTAATGCAAAAATGCGAAAAATCAATTTTGATGATTTTTCAGTTTTAACTCACTGTATTTTTGGTCGCTGTAAATATTTCCTTTTGAAAATTTTACTGTGTTATCTTTGAAGCATTTAGATAACAATGAGATTCGTCCAAAATGACTCAACACGTTAAAAGAGAAGTTGTTAATTTTTAAACATTTTGTCGTCATATTTCGTTAGTTTCATGTTTACTTAAAAAAGTTGAGTGACAAACTTTTTAGTTTATAATTTTAATTAACACAGAAATAAAATATAATTTATGAAGAAGTTTTCCAAAAAAATTTAATTTAAAATATACAATAGGAAAAATGTTATGTGACTTTATAGACGAGCGGCACACCCCAAAAAAAGCTTATTTCTCGAGATACTGATACTAATTTTGGTCATACTTTGTATTTTTGATGGTGCTCAAAACTAAAATTAGGGTTGTTTTGAATTTTACGTGGGGGAACATTATCAAAATCGCAACTTTACCCCAAAAATAAAAAAAAATCACGTTTTTTTGAGTTTAATTTGCTACAACTCTGTTCCATTCTCATATTTTTTTCTGATATTTTTATAGTATATATTTCTCACCTTTCTGAAGACAATGCTGAAGACCTGCTTCAATATTTCTGTCTTGCCATAAAGAAAGTTATAAATTGTTTGAAGTAAAAGGTGCAGATTCTTGAATTGCAAAGTTTAATCGCAAAAGTTGAGTAACAAAATTTGAAATTTAGCTGTTTAATTAATTTTAAGTTAAAATCTAGAGTACAGAGAACAAAATGTTTTATAGAAAAAAGTGGTGTAACTTTTAATTTTAAGAAAAACGTGATTTCATTTTTTTTTTATTTTTAGGGTAAAATTGCGATTTTGACAATGTTTCTCCATCTAAAATTCAAAATAAAACTCATTTTCGTTTTCAGCACCATAAAAAGTATAAAGTAAGACCAAAATTAGCCATTCACCACACCGTGGTTGATATCTCGAGAAATAAGCGTTTTTTTTTTGGGGGGGAGTACCACGTACCACTCGTCTATAAGGTCGCGTAACTTTTTTTCTGTTGCATATTTTGACTTTGTGGCTTTTTTATTGTTATTTTTTAAATGTATTTATTTAAAATATAATTTTACTAAATAAATGTGCAACATAGTAATATTCATAAAATTCAAGTTTCTCCCAAAATATATAAATATAATATTAAGCTTCAAATCCGGTACACTGTCAATGTTAAAAATGGGCTGCAACGGTCTAGCGCTAGCGAATGCTAGTCCGCGAATTTATTCTCATTCGGCTGCGCCCATCATTTTTTTTACTTTAGTCGGAACGCAAAATACTCTTTTTTATAACAATACTGTTTAAACAATTTTTAACATTTTTTCTTGCAAAAAACTTTGTTATAAACTTTGACTTTTCTTATAAAAGATTGGTTAATTTCAGATCTTAGTGTTGTTAATTAACGTAACAGTGATTTTTTCAAAAAAAAGGGGCTATCTCAGACCCCAAGGGTCGTAGGACCTAAAAAATTTTTTTAGAAGTTGTGTATTTTAACCAGCTTTCAGTATTTTTTATTGCCATTTAATTTGATCTAATTTCTACGAAATTATTGTAATTGTTTATAAGCTTAAAAACTGCTATTTATTAACAAATAATTTTGTGTACGTACATGTAATTTTTTTTACTTTTTTTTTCATAGGGTATTAGTATATATCTTAACGAAGGAAATGAGTCCCTGATTATTGAGATACATTCAGCCATATTAACTGCACCAACCTCAGAACTTAGCTCGTTTTTGAAAAAATTTTAAAAACAAATTAAATTTTGCAAAAACTATTTAACAGATCTGGACCATTTTTTTCACATCATTCAAACACCATAATGCCCTCAAGTTTAGGTATATTTAAACATATTTTAATAAACAATAAAATTGTTCTTAACAATATTCAAAAACAGTGATTTTGTCGTCCGTTTTGCAATAACTTTTTTGTTTATTAACCTATTTTAATTTGGTGTATCTCATTCGATGTATCTTTTTGTTATCAAAAAGTTACCTGTGGACGTCAAATTTCTAAATAAACAAGTTTTTAAGTTATGAGCAAAAAACTAAGTTTGACGTTTTGATTGTTTATTTAAAAAATGTTCCACTAAAAAATTGATGAATCCCAAGATGGTAGCCTTTTTGTAATATCTCATACTACACATTTCAACTGTCAAACCTCGTCTTTTCAATTATGTCGAAAAACGGCTTATTTTTTACTAACTTGATTGGTCTAAAACTTGAGTTTGAAACTTTAGTTCCGGTTTTGAAATCATTTCTGTTTTGACAATGATGACCCAAAGTTTAGTAAAAATTTCTCAAAATTAGTAAAATCATATATCAATCGACGCAAAGTTACACGAAGAATTCAAATATCAACTTCCAGTTCTAATTTCGATTACTTTGGGTGAAAACCTAGGACTTACGAAGTCCAATTACTTGTTGTATTGTTTCTTTCTACGCATCTTTGTTTATATACAGAGTGGGCCAAAGAAAAGAGTCCGCCTCGATATTTGGAAGTATTTATTAGATTTTAAGGAAATGAAGAAACAGGTCGATTTTTGATCTAAGGGGGACACATTTTTACGCTATATACATCTGTCATTTGTCAACAACCTCCCTACCATTCTACCACCCCTTATAGGGAATAGGTTATTCAATTTCAAAGGTTATTCAATTCTCTATTTAGTAATATTAACATTTACATAATTATTCATACATGGTCTCCAAGAAAAATTATTTTGAGTTAAATTAATTGACACAAAAAGAAGAATGTATGCAATTAATTTAACTCAAAATACATTCTACTACTGACAAAAAACAGAGAAAAATGTTTCTGTGACAAATAAATATTGTTTTTCGCTCAAATTTATTAACAATTTAGATGGGAAATTATATAGCTTCAGAACAACATTGAAAATTTTGGTTTTCGACAATTAATCAAAATTTCAACCTACGAATTGCGCCAACATCTGAGCGTTTGTAGGAGGAATCTAGTCGTGTTTAACGGTGTATACCTCACATCTGGCAAAATTCGAATGTTTAAGTTATTATAGGCTTCATAAATATTGTCAAATCTATTTCTTACGGGAAAAACGGTTTTTTAAGCTCAATAATTCAGTTATTATACTTGAACTTGGATGCATCAAATACTTACTTATACTTTACTTAATCAGTAGACCCATTTGTACCTTTCGGTGTTGGGCCATTTATAATACAATTCAATATCTCTATCTCCATCCGTTCCTATTGGATGCCATCTGTGTTGCTTCCTGTCAAGTCTTACCCTTACTCTGTAGTATCTACGGGATGCAATAGTACAGATGTTGAAAGTAATTTTGAAGAGGAAGGGTGGGCGTCTTTTCTTAAACATTGTGTTTAACTTTAAAAGATGACTTTTGATAGAACATTTAACTTAAAACAACTTTTCTGTCGACGTATATGTACGAAAATAAGTACCTACATAGAATTTGAGTTAAAAATGAAAAAACTGAAAAACAGACTAATCATCCCATTCTCAAAAACGCACCATTTTAGATCGATGGATAGATCGAAGTAGGTACATTAGTCCATTATTCACTCACCGTTTTTGCTTCGGATCTTAAAGAACGGCTTGGATTGATACGAAATTTGACATACATATGGCTAATATGACAAACAAAAAAGCAATATTGTGCCGATGTGCGCTTCTACCCTGGAGGTGAGTAACACCCCTTCTCGTGGGTGAATATACATACGTTTTTTCACCCCATTTCATAATCCCTATAATCAACTTTTTTGGATTATTCCTTTAGGTTCTTTGACTTAGTCAATACTTTTCGAGTTATTTTCGAATGAATATGTTCATTTTTCAACAAAAAAAAAACGTTTTAGACGGTTTCTTAAAAATATCTCAGTCAGTATTTTATCGAAAAAAATGTTTTTAGCAAAAATATAGCTTATAAAAAAGTGAAAAAAAATATTTAAGCATGAAGTATGTAGACCCAGTAGAAACAGAGTTATAGCTAATGAAAAGTAGGTTTTTATTCTTTTTTTTTTCTTTGTTGACGTACAACAATATATAATATTATTCAAACCAGAAATTGGCAGTTTCCCAATATTTTTCCATAAAAGTAAACAGAGCACATTCCCAACCACCCAAAACTTTTTCCTTTAAGAAGTATCCAAAAACACAAATCAAACGAGATTTCTAACTTAAATCATTCGTCATGATTATATTGGCAGGAAGTCCGCTGAGTCTTTTGTGTCGATCACCACAACATATGCAAAGTTCCTAATAGTTTTCGACAAGCCAACTTCCGATTGTAAACTCCAGATCAACTTCCTTTTACTCGTGTAGTCCGCAATTATTGGTAAATGAATTTTCATAGACAGAGAGTAAACATTTTAAAGAGGGATAGTCTACTGTTGTATAATTTTTTTTAGGAAAAATTTAGAAAATAAATTTATATCAGAGACCACGAAATTATAGATTTCCATCGCCCTGTATATGACCAAAAATTGTAATAGGATAATTTAGTTAGTAATCAGTGTTTACGCAGAAAGTGAAATCGTTAAGAAAGTGGTTTTCTTAATGGGTTTTTGAACGGACTTAAAACAATAGTGCGATCAGATTAGACAATACAGTTTATTTCGCTTTGCAATGGACAATAAGACATTTTATAAAAAAATTCGAAGAAGGTTAAGTGGTAAACAAATTTATTGAGTTTAGAATGTAAGGCTTTTTGTTTAGCATTTTGAAACAACAAAAGTAGTTGGATGTCTCCAGGAATTTAACAAATTGGAAAGTTGTATACAAATTAAATTGGTTCTTAAGAAATGATAATATGGGGTAGTGGGTAGAAAGGATGTCTTGTGATTAGTGGAAAATGATGGATGGAAGGGATGAGAGTGTGGAGTCTGATTTTGACGAGAGAAAAAATAGGCATTGTGTAATGAATATCTGGAGACAGCAGTCCAGTTTTTGAAAAGTGAGAAGTCAGTGTAAAGTGGCGAAATTGGCTTTTGCGAGCAGAATCAAGTTGAAACGAAATCGTTGACCGGTTTGAGAAGATAATTTTCCTGTATCCGAGAAAGATTCCTGTTTCTGTCTAGAACGAGTAGACGATTGGTATCTATTTGCACAAGATATCAAGCAGAGAGGAAACTGAGTCGAGAATTCGAGCGAGTCCTGTTTGTTTGTTTGTGAAGCAGTTTGGACGAGAGGGACCTTTGGCAACATCCTAGGAGTACGTGTGGGAGAATCGAGGACGACGCAATCCGGGAAAAGAAGTAGAGAAGAAACAAAAAGGTTAATCAAATCATTTGTGAAACGGAGAGATTTTGTTTATATCCACACCATATTTGCTTAATTTTTGTATTGAACAGTTCTATAACATAATTAGTCATTCCAAATTTTAAAGAAGAAATAAGTAATCAATTCAAAAAAGAAAAGTAAATTTTATTAAATTTTGTAAGAAAAAATAACGAATTATTTAAATAATTTTTTTTTGTTAAAACAGAGGAGACATCAGAATTAAAGCTTAATTTAGTAGATGAGAAATAGTTGCAAAAATTTAGATTTTAGCATATTTTTTAAATCCTATGTTTTTGGTATATTGGATAAATAAATAATATTTTTAACATTTATATGACATTGAGTGTGTTTAATTTCCCTGTTTTGTCCTGGATGGAGTAAGCAACTAGAGATACCAGAAGCCACAAAACAAAGGTAAAGCATCAAAAATAAAAGAGCCCTGAGAATAAAGTTTATTAGAAAATTAATTTACATTTGGTTTTGTTTTACATAATCAGTAATTAAAATAATTCAGTAAGTAATTAAATTAAGAATTTGCTCATCAATCTCATAAAAGAGAGAAATACAGAGCATAACACTACATACCTACCAAACTGAAAGTTTTATTTACATAAAGCCGCATCAACCCTGAAAGTTTATTAAATTAGCGGATGTGGAACGATTACAATATACAGTGCATTCATAAAGTGTGGGAACGGTCTATTCTCTCATGACTTAATTATTTTCAGAGTCAAAGCTCATCTCGCTAAACTCAAGTGTTTTAGAGATAAACCCATTTTAACTCTGCGATACAACATAATTTTTTGCATATCATTGTAGTTACATCCGAAAAATAAACTTAAAACCATAATAATCTTACCATTTCTCATAGTTATGGCATTGCATTTCATTTGCAGATATTTGCTATGTATATTTTTGTAAATTTTTATTATTTTAGATTATTTTTCTGGTGTAACTACAATGCTATTATGCAAAAACTTATATTGCCTCGCAGACTTAAAATGTGTTTATCTCGAAAATGGTTGAGTTTAGCGAGATTAATGTAGTATACCTTTTTGAACCCGGGAACAGTCGCGCTCTATTATACTCTCTCGCAAAAGAGAAATCTCTCTTCTTCTGTGAGTTTCCGGTACATGTTTGCCTGCATTTTGTGATGTCACACGGATCCAACTGATCTGGCTGGAACATCTATCTTCCTGTTGTACGTTTGATAAGATTGTCCAGAGTTTCGGAGGCGTGTAATTCGGTTTTGTATCCACTGAGAAGGTTGGACTTTCCTTTTTCTCGTTTTATTGTTACATTCTTCTTCTTCTTGCATTTTAAGTGAAATATAAGAAAAAGTAAACCATAAAGTGAAGTAGTTGAACTAAAGTAAATTCTATACCGGCACAACCTTATATTTTGGTGACATAAATAGTATGTTTTTTCCAAAAAATTCATTCCATACTGGCAAAACTTTTAATGGGCCGATATATACTAAAAAATAAGATCTCTTTATTGAAGGTTATAAAAATTCTAAAGTGGCATACCTTTAGTTTTATTAAAATGTGCCGGTATTCCACGTATAAATAACACAAACACACCGAAAGTCAACGGCATACTAAATATGTGCCGGTCTAGTGCTGCCGTTCGAGCGAAATGGAGGGAAATATGCACGTGGTACAACTCTATCTAGGGCATTCCATGCAAACCAGCTTTATGCCGGTTTCAATTATAAAGTGAAATTTCGCCATTTTTAAGTAGTGGTTATTACAAAACACCATTTTCTGGAAATGTGCCACTGTAGAACTCAGTGAGCGATAACTGAGTGTCAATTAACACATCCAAAAAAGGTAGTAAGTTGATGTTTCCTTTTTTGATATTAAAATTGATTGAACTTTCTTTATGGTTAATGTCCATCAAAACTTTTTCGGTACTTCTCGCCCTTGATGCTTAATAGACCTCACTGTTTATTTTTTATTTTGGTCTATTATAACTACGTGTTTATTAATTTTGTCAATAAATATGTAATAAATGTACAATATAACACGTGCCAGTATAAAAAAATGGGATATAAGGAAGCGGAAAGATGAAAGTAACAATGGTTAGGTTGTAAAACTTCATATACATATTTACACATATTTCTATACGAAAGATCAATACTGTCACCACGTGTTATTTTTGAAGGGTGAAATTATAAAACGAGCAAGTTATACAATAATGTCACGTTGGCGCAATTTAAATGTAAATAAGACTTGACAGAATTGTAATCAAGTCACTGTAACTCGATTATTCAAATAGAGGAAGTTTTCAGGTCAGAAAATCACCTAAAATCCTAAAATCCTATAACCCTAAAAGAAGAGGCCTTGAGGGTTACTGCAATGTTTTATGTTAAAAATATAGCATGTTTTTAAAAACAATATTTTACCTTGTAAATATAGCTAATAGAATTAATAGATATTTCTTACCTACTATTTGTTACATTAGGAATTATGGAAAAGAAACATTTTAATATATCTTATAGAGTGATCTTATGTATATCAATGTACAGGGTTATTCACTATATTTTGACCCCCGTGTAAACTGCTTTATATACAGAATTAGAAAAAACTGTAAAATTCAAAATTTATTTGATTTTTAAATTATGATTTTTTGGCATATATATTGTACTAATGACGTCATCCATTTGGGCGTGATGACGTAATCGACTATTTTTTTAAATGGGAATAGGGGTCGAGTGCTAGCTCATTTAAAAGGTTGTTCAATTCCCTAGTCAGTAATATAAACATTAACATGATTAATTATACAGGGTGTTCAAAAAAATGTGTAATTAAATTAATTGACACAAAAAGAAGAATGTATGTAATTTATTTAATTCAAAATACATTCTACTGCTGTCAGAAAACAGAAATAAATATTTATTGAACAAATAAACATTTTTTATTTACTTAAATTCAATGTTCAAGCTGCCACCCATCTGCCTCTTGCCAGTTTGAACATTGAATTTAAGCAAAAATGCTACATACATTCTTATTTTTGTGTAAATTAATTTGATAAAAAAATATTTTTTAGACACCCTGTATAATTAATCATGTTAATGTTTATATTACTAAATAGAGAATTAAATAACCTTTCAAATGAGCTAGTACTCGACCACTATTCCCATAAAAAAAGTGGATTACGTCATCACGGCCAAATGGATGATTTCACTAGTAAGATATATATGCCAAAAAATCATAATTTAAAAATCGAATTACTTTTGTATTTTACATTTTTTTCTAATTCTGTAAATAAAGCAGTTTACAGAGGGGTCAAAATATAGTGGATAACCCTGTACCTAAATCTATGTACATAATTGTACATAGATCGAAAACATGCATTGTTTCGGAAAAAATCAAACTTATATTGTTCTAAAGCCTTTTTTTTAGTTTATAGTTATATTAAATTAAAAAATTTTACTCGCAGATTTAGTCGCTAATTGTTTTAAAAATATCGGTGAATTCATCATTTTACGTTTAGGGAAGTCAATAAAGATTTTGGCTTCACAAGAAATCAAACAAGGTAAAACTTTTTGTAATTTGATTAAAAAATGTTTATTAAATAACATATCAAAAGTGCTACTCCAGAAGTGTGTGATTCAATTTTAATTAAACAAATGAAGTGCGAAATTAGTTGTTTGTTTAAATAATTCCGAAAATATAAATCTTAGAAAAAAACTGATTTGACCATTGGACAATTCAGAAAATTTACAGAAAAAACTGTATATAAAGATTTTTCTAAAATTAAATCTATAGCTTCGATAATTTTGTAATTATAACGCCAAAGTCACCCTTCTCACAAACATTGGTGCACTGTAAACTAGAGTTCGGCGAAGTGCACGGTTGAGTTATTTTAATATAATTCTTTAACTAATGAATCAAATGAAATTTTACAAATTGGACATGAAAGAAGAATAATTAAGCTATCTTATAATAAGGTTATAATAAAAAGATATAAAATGTATGGGCATAAGTACAGTGTGGGCGGAAAATGAGACTTACATGAAATATGTTGAAAAATGGTTTAAAAATGTGTAACAAATACAATTTTACCTATAAAATTCTTAAATTTGCAGAACTTACTTTTTAAATATCTTACTAAACGGTGTTTCATTCAAAAAATTCCTCAAAAATTTAATTTAAATGATACGACGCCGACGATGTCTCAAAAAATGTAATTTTTGAAAACTTCTTATTTTTACAGAATTACTACCAATTCAAGATGGTATTGCCATTGTTTATATAGGGAGATATTTATTTATTCCTATATAAACAATGGCATTACTCAAGTTTGAACAGATTTATTACAATTTTATAGATGTTTTTTTAAGTTTAGGATGTAATCTTTAAAATGCACTTAATTATTTTACTTTAGAAATAAAATACACAAGTTCTTTTTGAGAAAATTATATGAGAAAATAGATAACAAATGTAATACAAAATCCGAAATTTATCAGGTAAAAAATGTTTATACAAAGTGACCAAAACTTTTTTCTGTAAAACTTATATAAAATACATTTAATAAAAAGCTTCAACAATAATAAATGTTCAACAATAGTTATTTATGAAACAGTTCGTGAAGTATGCTTTTGCGAACGCAAGCGATGTTTAGAGCACGAGCGACAACGGAGCGAGTGCTATACATCGCGTAAGTTCGCAAAAAGTATTTCACGCACTGTTTCATACAATATTTTATCTATGATGAACAAATAAAAAACTGTAACTCTTCGTCACAGGAAATTATTTCTAATATACAATTTTTAGAACATTGACATTTAAAAATTATAACTTCTTTCAAACCACAAAATTGTCAAAACTTTTGTCGTAATTTATTCCTCATTATGTCATCACCATGACAACGCGAAAGTTAAGGATATTTGATTATATGAAAGTGTGTCAAAAACAGTGCGAAAAAGTAAGTCCCAGTTAAAATACATTGTTAGTTCACGCACACTTTAAACACTTCACGCACTGCTATCTATAATGACAGTTTTTACAAACTAAAAAATTATACATAATATGACAGAGTAGATAAATTTTTTTGAGTTCTTATACAATATGTCTGCTTAACTTGGAACCTATTGATAACTATTTTATTATCAGTTTCACGAAAAAAGCAATTAATCTTTATAAAATACGTCTAAAATATGTCATCGTATAAAATCTCAGACACAACTATCAGATATTGAACTTTATTTATTTTATACGAGGTATGTCCAGAAATATGAATTTTACTCAAGACTAAAGCACCTTTCACAATATCGAAAATTGTTATTAAGAAAAATTGTTTGGAATTAAAATCTATGTTTCAATGTTCAATTACATCCTTCTAATTTTTTTTTATTTGCATTAACGTGCTCGGCAACTATGGCCACTCGCACGGGACGATTACAAACAAGATTACAAGAGGTATAATTAAAGAGCATTAACAAGTTATGCCATAAAAAAAAATTTAAAGTTTATGATAAAATGATATTTTTTTTAACTGATGAACTCTGTCTAACTGGTTGGTATCACTTAGAACAGAGGTGTCCAACTTGCAATGCCTCAAGGGCCAAAACTAAAACCTTTGATGTTGTCGCGGGCCATATAATAATTTTGTTACAAGTAATAACAAAATAAAGTGAGGTATAAAAATAATTAAAACAAAAAAGAGTATTATTTCTTTTATTGCTCAACAACTACATTTTTTTTAACGGAAAATTTATTGATAACACTTTTCAATAATCAAGACAAACATTGCAAAAGCAACGAAAAAGATGTATCCAATTAGTGTGAGGACTGTGATCGATCGGCTTCATCCACCAATGAAGAAATGTCCACCTGCAGTTCAATTGTAGACAGTCTTATAAGATGACGTAAGGAAGAATCGGTAAGGTTGCTTCTGTTTTTGTTTTTTATGTATTTCGTGGAGGAAAAGGAACTTTCACATGTATATGTGCTTCCGAACATTGACGTCATTTTCGGTCCAAAATCTCGCAGGTTTGGGAATTTCTCCTTTGACAGTAATTTGAAAAATTAAGGTCCCTTTTCTTGTCTGGTGATTAGGAACATGTCTGCTTGAAGATCAGATAACTCAAGCTGAAAGTTGGGTGGTTGATCATCAATGGTTGCTCCAAGAGGGTTATTATAAAGTAGTACACTGCTTTTGAGACTTTCAATTTCTTCAAATCTTGTATTGAATTCATCAATAACTTGTTCAATTTGTGAAAAGCAGGATGAAAACTCAATATTTTCCTCACCGTTGAATTCTGCTGCTATTTGCAGACAGCTAGGGAAGTGTGTCAGGTTGTTCTTTTCCAAAGCACGTTTAAACACGTTCAGCTTATTCCGGAATCCGTTTATCATTCCGATCAAATCTGAAACCGTCTGGTTTCTTCCTTGAAGACTCAAGTTTAACATGTTAAGATGATTAGTCAGATCTGTTATAAAAGCTAACTGTCTTAAGAATTCTGGATCCTTAAACTTCTCTTCCAGTTCAGTTGTGTCAGATGAAACGTATTTGTTGAGGAATGCAGGGATTTCCTTTCTTATGGCAAAAAATCGCACTCAGCCACCTTACATTGTTCTACATTAGCAAGTCTCCATACTCAGCCTCTGTTTCCACTAAAAACTGCTTAAGTTGCCTGTGTAAAAGAGATCGATTTCCACCTCTAATCATATTTATAATCTTAATCACGGTTTGGAAACCTTGATCTTCCTTGACTGATTTTCCACATAAAGCTCCCTGATGTATAATACAATGAAATATTGGGCAAGTGACACCATTCTCTCGAAGCAGACCCACTAATCCAATTTTTTTACCTGTCATTGATGGGGCCCCCTCTGTTGCTATGGCTGAACATTTATCAAAGCCTCCAATTCTGTCAACCGTTTTCTTCACAGCCTCATAGATGTCTTTTCCTTTTGTTGTTCCATAAAGAGGACAAATATCAAATAACTCCTCTTTACTGGTAAAATCATCAAAAGTAGTGCGCACAAATATTAACAGCTGACTAACATCGGTTTGATCAGTGCTTTCATCCAAACAAAGTGAGAAATATGAACTTTTCTTAACCAGGCTAAGCATAGATTTTTCTACTTGCTCACCCATAGCAACAATTCTTCTTTGTATGGTTTGATGTGAAAGTGGCACTGATTCAAATTTCTCCACCATTTTAGAATCACCGAAAGCTTTGGCCATTTCAACAGCACATTTTTTTATCAAATTGCCATCAGTGAAAGGTTTTTTTGCCTTTGCCAGCTCAAGCGACACGGCATAAGATGCATGCAAAGAATGCATTTGAGAGTGTGATATTTTACTGAACATACCAGTTTGCTGTTTAAGCTTTTTCTTCAAATCTGCAACTAGGGCACGCCAACTTTCATTTGTGTACGTAGCATACTTAATTTCATGCACTGTTGTGTAATGTCTTCTCACATTATATTCTTTAGGCACTGAAACGACATTCATGCACACTAAGCACTGCAACTTTCCATTATTGTTAGCAATCAAGTAATCACTCTCCCAACTTTCTTTGTAAATTCTGTTCTCACTATCAATTTTCCGTTTTACTGGTTTTACACTCATTATTGTATAAGAGGAATCAAGACAAAGAATAGCCGACTAGCCTACGTGTCAGTAGCACACTGGCACAATGGCGGCTGGCGACGGATGGTAAGCAGTGGGAGGTGTGGCTTGCGTGAACTGTGATGCGCAGTAATCAGTGCAGTTCTCATAGTGGTGGAGGACGATTGTGTTCGTTACACGTCCGCGAAGCGGCACGCGGTACAGTACTTGTGATGTAAAAACGCTGCTAAACCATAAAATATAAATTAAAAAATCTTTTTTCACAGTGGCAGCATTTAAAGAAAATATATGCTTTTCGAAAATCTTACGTGGGCCACAACAAATAGCCTCGCGGGCCGGATGCGGCCCGCGGGCCGCCATTTGGACAACCCTGACTTAGAATATCACATAGCTGCGGTTTGAGTTTGAGCTGTTGTCTTACTACACTGAACTGTGACATTCGGTAATAATGTGGTTCACGGTAAATTGGCACTGGCATGTTAGACAGATAGGCCGGATATCTGATGACATCAGGAAGCCGTGAGTAAGTTTGGTGTGGCCTATACGGATTCTTCTTATAATTCTAAGGTATTGTTTAGAGGGTCCTGTGGGGCCAGTGTAAAGTGGTTTATATACTGAGGGCTGCATTGCACGTAAGATGTATTTAAGGAGCTCCAGTGGGTTTGCCATAATCTCCATGTGAATCTGTACGCTTCTGTTTTCAAATCTTTACAAATTTGGATGTGGGTTGTTGACGTGGTATCTTTTGAAGCCGTTTTAGCATGCTGATCTGCGAGTTCACTGCCAGGTATACCAATGTGAGGCGGAATCCATATAAATGTAATCTTAGTGTTTAAGGTAGAAAGGTGGTGGTAACAATGATGGATATTTTGGACAAGAGGATGATCGGTAAATAATTCCTGAATGCATAAAATGGAAGCTAGAGAGTCTGTACAAATGGCAACATTTATGTTCGGGAGGTTAATATTCCTAACAGCCTGTAAGATACTATATAATTCTCCAGTATGTACGCTGCACAGAAGAGGAATAAAAGAAGCTCAAATGAGATTGTTTTGAAACGTGACTGAACAGCCAACCCCCAAATCACTTTTGGAGGCATCGGTGTATATTACTTGATCAAAGTGGTTATTGTGTATAATTTCAAAAAAGCTTTTATCATGAGTTCTTTAGGTGTTTCACATTTATTGAATTTTGTTAAATTTGTGTTAGTTTGAGGGGTCTGCATAATCCAAGGAGGAATTCGATGAAAGGGGATAGGATTTGTCAGTCTAAAATTGATGTGGCTTGTTATTGTGGACAATATAGAGAATATAGGTTTTATTATTGGTGAGGGTGTGGTATAGGTTGTTGTGAATAAACGGTATACAGGATTAAGGGGATTAGAAGAGACAGATGCAGCATAGGAAAGAAGTATATATTGCCGTCTAATCCAGAGGGGAGGCTCACCGGCTTCACAATAGAAATATTGTGAAATATTGTGAACTATAATGGCACTTGGCTGTTAAGCGAAATTCACATTATTTTTCACATACCTCGTATACAATCGAAAAAGTTTGATATCTGATGGTTGCATCTTAAATTTTAACCTGGTAGAGCATGTTATGAAGAATCACTTTTTTTCGTAAAATTGATAATAAAATAGTTATTGTGATAAAATGATGGCTATCCGTAATTTGAAAAAAAACAGATTTTTTCAATCAGCAGGATCTAATTTTATATTAAAACATAGTTTTTAATTCCAAACAACTTTTTATAATAACAATTTTTGATGTTCTGCAAAAGAAAACTATTTTACTCTTTAACGAAATTCATATTTTTGACATATCTCGTATAAAATCGACAAAATTTGATAGCTGATGGTTGAGTTTTAGATTTTGGACTATGCAGAACATTTTATGAAGAATAACTTTTTATCGTAAAATTGATAATAAAAAAGTTTCCCATATATGGTTCCTAGCTACGCAGTCATACTGTAGAGCTTTTATATAAGAATTTTCAAATTGTAATGCCATATTTAGATTCAGCGTAATCAAAAACAAAATAGTAACAAATTTGATCAAAGCAAAATGATGAATTCAACGATATTCTTAAAATTATTCATACAAAAAAATTTTTTATTGTTTAAACAACTCTTATACAGTATGTACCTATCTATATCTGCTTAATTTGAAATTACATGGAAAACTTTTTTATTATCAATTCTACAGAAAAAGTTATTCTTCATAAAATGCTCTACTTCGTCTAAAATCTAAAATGAAACCATCAAATCAAATTTTATCAGTTCTAGACGAGGTATATCAAAAAATATGAATTTCACTTAAGAGTAAAGTACCTTTACATTTTACAATATCGAAAATTGTTATGAAAAGTTGTTAAGAATTAAAAACGATATTTCAATATGTCACTAAATCCATTATTGCTGAAGGGGGTAAGCGCCATTTTCGACTTTTCGAGCTACAGTAAAAAAACCCTTCTCTATTTCTTTATCCGCGTCATTTGGTGTTAAAAGGAAGTAAATACTGATGCACTTCATGGATATAGTTTATATTGCAAATCTGCTTTTATAAGAATTTTCAAATTGTAATGCCATATTTGGATTCAGCATAATGAAAAACAAAATAGTAACAAATTTGATCAAAGTAAAATGATGAATTCAACGATATTCTTAAAATTATTCATATTAAGCAATTTGTATTGTTTAAACAACTCTTATACAGTAGGTACCTATCTATATCTGCATAATTTGGAATCACACGGAACACTTTTTTATTATCAATTCTACAGAAAAAAGTTATTCTTCATAAAATGCTCTACCTCGTCTAAAATCTAAAATGAAACCATCAAATCAAATTTTATCAGTTTTAGACGAGGTATATCAAAAAATATGAATTTTACTTAAGAGTAAAGTACCCTTACATTTTACAATATCGAAAATTGTTATGAAAAGTTGTTAAGAATTAAAAACGATGTTTCAATATGCAATTAAATCCATTATTGCTGAAGGGGGTAAGCGCCATTTTCTACTTTTCGAGCTACAGTAAAAAAACCCTTCTCTATTTCTTTATCCGCGTCATTTGGTGTTAAAAGGAAGTAAATACTGATGCACTTCATGGATATAGCTTATACTGCAAATCTGCTTTTGTATAAGAATTTTCAAATTGTAATGCCATATTTGGATTCGGCATAATGAAAAACGATATTCTTAAAATTATTCATACTAAACAATTTTTATTGTTTAAACAACTCTTATACAGTAGGTACCTATCTATATCTGGCATAATTTGGAATCACACGGAACACTTTTTTATTATCAATTCTACAGAAAAAAGTTATTCTTCATAAAATGCTCTACCTCGTCTAAAATCTAAAATGAAACCATCAAATCAAATTTTATCAGTTTTAGACGAGGTATATCAAAAAATATGAATTTCGCTTAAGAGTAAAGTACCTTTACATTTTACAATATCGAAAATTGTTATGAAAAGATGTTAAGAATTAAAAACGATATTTCAATATGCAATTAAATCCATTATTGCTGAAGGGAATAAGCGCCATTTTCTACTTTTCGGGCTACAGTAAAGAAGCCCTTCTCTATTTCTTTATCCGCGTCATTTGGTGTTATAAGGAAGTAAACACTGATGCACTGCATGGATGTAGTTTATACTGCAAATCTGCATTTAACATTAAGTGACGTGCATATAGAAAGAGTGAAAGGTTTTTTACTGTAACTCGAAAAGTTGAAAATGGTGCTTAGCCCCTTTTACCAATAAACGATTCAATTACATCCTTGTAATTGAAATATTATGAATTATAAAGGTATGTACTATGGAACTATTAAGTGATATTCGTATTTGTTGATATACCTCGTATATAATTGATAAAATTTGATATTTCATGGTTGCATGCATCTTAGGTCACAGTATAAAGAGGTTCCACAGTAGAACCACTCTCCGAAAAATTGGAAGTAAAATCTTTCAACGCGCAGGGCGGCTGCGCATATTTCCTGGCCGCGCGAGAACCATTCTTCCATTGCTAGTCGAGTAGGAACGTACGGGTTAACAGTGCCGTATTTTGCTTAAATTGAGTTAGTTTTGTGAATAATTGTTAATATTGTGAAGTTGAACATGAGTAAAATTCGAACTGGTATTAGTCGGTGTTCAGCAAAAATGTGCACGAACAATTCAAAAAATTGTAACTACAGTTTTTTCCGATTTCCCAAGGAAGCTGATAGGTACGTATATAATTTTTAATTTGCTTATTTAACCACCTTAACAGAATAGCATCATTATTATTGGAAATAGTAAAATGTTACCTGCAGTTTTTTAAATACTTAAGATACAATAATTATGTTTACAAAGAGGAAATATTTTTTAAAGATTTTTTGATATATATTATATGTTTATATATATATATATATATATATATATATATATATATATATATATATATATATATATATATATATATATATATAAATTTGGGTTCAAAACGTCCTCCGACGCTGTCCGATGCCTTGTTGTCAATATCTTCTATCATTGCAATTTTCATCTTCTAATCGTCGTACACTCATTGATTATCTTACTCCTTGTATATCCACGTCGCTCTTGGCCTTCTTCTTTTCCTGTTTTCTGTAGGTATCCATTTCATAATTTTCTTTAGCAGTCTCTCCTCCGCCATTCTCTGAACATGTCCGTACCACGTTAATTGTTTCTTCTCAATGCATCTATGACCGTTTCCTGTAAATTCATTTTTTGCTTTACTTACTCATTTCTAACCCGGTCCAATCTCGATGTTCTACTTGCTCTTCTTAGGGCGTCCATCTCGGTAGCTTCTATTTTACTTTTTTGGTGTTCCTTTACTCTCCATGTTTCGGATCCCTATACCAATGTGCTCTTAATCATGGTGTTGTATATTCTAATTTTTCTTTGTTTCTCTATCTTGGTACTCCACAAAACTCCGTTCAATGATTTAATTATATCTCTAATTATCGTTCTTTCTTTATTGACTGTGCTCTTAATTTCTGCATCGTCCGCATCTTCTTTGCTGAAATTAATTCCCAAATACTTATATTTACCACAACTAGTTATTTTCTGATTATATTGTCCAATATCATATCAGTTGAATCTTCACCTAGGCATAAATATTGTGTTTTTTCTACATTCATCTGCATATTATACCGGGTGTCCACTTATATTTTCCCCCATTTTAACTACGTATAACTTCTAAACGGCTCAGGATAGAAACATGAGGTTTCCGCTGAAATGTTTTATTTTAGTAAAAGTTTTGTATGAATCGATTGAGTTTTTTATATCGCTTTCAATTACGAAAATAAAAATGGCGGATTTTTGAAAAAAACTTTGTTGACTTTTTTTAATAGAACACCCAGTATATTTTTATGTAAATTGAAAGAACGATCATTCACCTAGCCAGCGATATAAAGTTTTCTAAAATCGGTTCTCAAATCACTGAGTAATTAATTTTTAAAATGAGAGGTGCAACTTGGATATCACATACCTAAATAACATAGCTAAGCAAATTGATATTATGTGATGTGTTTCCACATTGCATCTCTCATTTTAAAAATTAATTGCTCAGTTATTTGACAACCGATTTTAAAAAATATTATATCGTTGGATAGGTAAATGACCATTTTTTCAAGTTAAAAAAAAATATACTGGGTGTTTTAATAAAAAAAGTCAACAAAATTTTTTTTTTCAAAAATCCGCCATTTTTTATTTAAAAGCGATATCAAAAATGGCCATTTACCTAAAAACTTGAAAAAACGATCATTTACCTATCTAACGATATAAAAATTTTCAGAATCGGTTGTCAAATTACTGAGCAATTAATTTTTAAAATGAGAGATGCAATGTGGAAATCACATAACATAATATCAATTTGCTTAGTTAGAGAGTTGCACCTCTCATTTTAAAAATTAATTACTCAGTGATTTGACAATCGATTTTGAAAAACTTTATATCGCTGGATAGGTGAATGACCTTTCTTTTAATTTACAAAAAAATATACTGGGTGTTCCATTAAAAAAAGTCAACTACGTTTTTTTAAAAAATCCGCCATTTTTCTTTTCGTATTTGAAAGCGATATAAAAAATTAAATCCATTCAGACAAAACTTTTACTAAAATAAAATATTTCAGCGAAAACCGCATATTTCTATCTTGAGCCGTTTAGAAGTTATAGGCAGTTAAAATGGGGGAAAATATAAGTGGACACCCAGTATTATATATTCATGAAAGTTAATAATAGCCGGAAAATTTAGTGTTGTCTAAATAGTAAGTAAATTTATTTTATTTTCAGAGCACGAAATTGGGCAATGTTGTGCCAGAGAGAAGATTTGTTAAAGAAAACAAACTTAAATTTGAACAGATTATGCAGTGTGCATTTTGAAAATACTATGTTTTCAAATAAAACTCGGAACAGGTTATGTAAAAACGCAGTACCACGTTTATTTCCTTCAATAGAAGACAGTCCAAACCAACATTCAAATGTTGATCAAGGTGAGTTTATATGTTTGAAAGCTGAAATTTCCGTGTAAACCTAAGAATGTTCTGCTAATTATATTGTTGACGTATAAATTTGTTGTATTGTAGTATTGCAATAAATTATAGCTTGTTTACTATGTAAACAACTTTACTATTTGTTATTAAAAACATATCAAACTTATTTTGAAACTATTTCTTGTGTAATGTTATATTTTATTAGTTTTTGGTGTAATAAACCACAACTTATAAAATTCAATATTATCAACATCAAAATCGGAATTGATTGTATGACCACATTATTCCTTCATTCAACTCATTTTTAATTCCCTCGAAATTAAAGGTAATTTTTGATCTGGAAATACCAAGCTGCCCCTTGCAATCTATCTGCTCTGTACAAAAATATTTAAGCGGAATTTTGACGTGGAAATACCACAGTATATTGAGGGAAATTCCATCTATATACTGTGGAAATACCATATATTGTCGAAATAAAAGACGGTATGAAACTTTCTAAGAAATTATAATCCATTTGCTGCTATTCTCTTTGCTATTTCTATTGTTGGAATACAACTTTGTTGGATTTGCATTTGTTGAATATTTTTGATTTCAAAATAACAAAAGGCTAACTGGAACCGTTGATTTTATAACAATTATGTATAGAACCTTTTTTGTTTTAAATTTTTATGTAGAACATTTTTCTATAGAACATTCCTTACGCTAAAGCATAGTTTTAGAAATATTGACGAAAAACGTAAAAAAACTACTAATTTACCGACTTCTCCCCCATCTCCCCCCAAAACCGGACTCTCAAAATGGTGTAACTTTTTACTGAACAATATGTGGACCATATAGAACAATTTGGTGTTGAAGGAAAAGTTTTACTTTGGATGTCTGGGTTTGCGAATGGATTTAGTGTCCGCAGTCATATAAACCCAAACAAACAACAAGTTTTAAAGCTAATTATGTTTCCAAATTATTAATTTCCTAATGTTGTTCTGAAGCTATTTTCTTGTGGCATTTTTACAATTTTAACTATTTATAATGGGAAATAAGCCACAATATTATTAAAAAATGATTTTTATTAACGTTTCGACGCCCAAATCGGGTGCCGTTGTCAAAATACAAAATACTACTGTAGTATTTTGTATTTTGACAACGGCACCCGATTTGGGCGTCGAAACGTTAATAAAAATCATTTTTTAATAATATTGTGGCTTATTTCCCATTATAAATAGTTAAAATTGTAAAAATGTCACAAGAAAATAGCTTCAGAACAACATTAGGAAATTGATAATTTGGAAACATAATTAGCTTTAAAACTTGTTGTTTGTTTGGGTGTATATGACTGCGGACACTAAATCCATTCGCAAATTTTAATTTTTTTTTACTTATTAGTCATGTTTCCTATACAATTTTATCCGTAAAGTAATACTAACATTAATTTCTAATAAATAATCCTTTTTATATTTTTTTGATAATTTAGTTAGTTAAGTAATTCATAATTTAGTTTTACAGTGTATTTTTTTGATAATTACTTCTTTTATAATATTATATAATAAATTTTTCTGCAGCTCTTTACTTAATTCAAGAGCTATTTTACTATATATTTTTCAAGTTTCTGATTTTTTTAGGGGGAGAATAGGAATCACCCGGTACTCTCTCCAACTATCTGAAATATCTTCCGATATCCATATTTGAATAAAAAAATTTAATAGTGTTTTTTTTCTATTTTGATATAAATTTGCCAACATAATATAAGGTATATTCCTATTCCTGGCGAAGTATTTTTCTTATTCTTAAGACTTATTTCTAATTCATACAAACTAAACGACACTGAAAGTGGATAATATTGTGTAGTGGATAACACTAGACATAATTTTCTTAAAAACGCATCAACCCATTCTCCTTTGGTCACTGGATTTACTTGTGGTTTAAAAATGGATTTGACTAGACTATTTCCAGCAGACATCCTGACAATACAGATGCTTTGTTGATCTGACTCCTAAGTCCTTTACTGGGCCACAATCTAACTTCAAAAAATAATTTTATTAACGTTTTGACTTCCAATTCCGACATCGTTGTCAAAATACAAAATATTAATTTATTTTTGTATTTTGACAACGGCGTCTGAATTGGAAGTCGAAACGTTAATAAAATTATTTTTTCAAGTTAAATTGTGGCTAAAAATCACCATAAATTATAAAAGGCTTCTCGAGACTATTAAAAAACTTTTTCCGTTCATTTACTGTGATTTTAAGATTTGGTTTTACTGTAAAACCATGTAAAACTTTTACATAATATATAGAATAAATGGACTTTTTAGTAGTTTGAATTTTAATTGATATACTCTTGCACATTACGCGATTGATTTGATGAAAAGTAGGACTATTGCAAAATTTAATTAATTTTTTGCAGACTACAACTGAAACTAAACGAATAATGCAGAAAACACAAAAAATCGCTGATATAAAACCAAATTAACCTATGAAATGCCAATAGTGACAAAATTTCATAAATGTCAATATTGTGAAAATTTCATAACAGTGGAGTAAACTTGCCTGCCTTTGGACGAATTACAAACAAGCGTTACGACGCGGTAAATTTAAATTACTCCTCCTGGTTTAAAAACAGAGTATAGTAATGCCGTGAGAGCTTCGAGATTAACCTCCTTTTTATTTGACGTTTATAGGACGTGTACAATATATTAAAAACCATTGAGATTTAAAACTTGCGCAATACCGTTGATATTTTAAATACCGTTGAAATATAAACATTGAATTGTAATATTGTTTTTCATTTATTAAACCCTTTAGTTTTGTAATATTAACATTTAGTAAGAACATCTGGACAGTTAAATATGGGAAGGCGCATTTTTTATTTTAATAAATAATAGTAGTAGGCCCAGAAATATTTAGTACGGCTCTGTAAGGTTAACCAAAGGAGCGTGCGGCCTCCGCCAGCATGCACCACTGGTGAATTACCAATTTCGTACTTTGCCGGTTTACTTCCAAAGATCAAAGCACCGACCGACGAGTGGTTTTACTGTGGAACCTCTTTATACTGTGCTTAGGTTAAGAACATGCGGAGCTTTTTATGAAGAATATAGTTTGTCGTAAAATCAATAATAAATATATTAAATGAACAATTAATGATGTGGGGATAAAGTGTATTAAATTATTAATAGATATGCAATTCATGAATATGGAAGCCAGGCAACTGAATTTGTAGATAATAATCGTAAAATAATTGGATACGGTTAATAGGATCCAACGGCATATGTGTTGTTATATCCACAGCTGTTGTATATAATTGGATGATTTAGTATATCATCAAGTTTGTGTTGATAAGAATTTCAATATTAATTTATAATTATAAATTTATTAAATTTTAGTTAATGACACTTATACAAATTATATTATGATAATTATACAAATTTATAGGTATATTATCTAAATCCGTACTTATACACTTATATAGTGGTAGGGGAGCAAAGTATGCTAAATGTGCAGTCACTCGAGCGTTATGTGGACCTATTGAGTTGTGAAGAGTAGGTCCTAAAACCAAAAAAATTTAAGTAAAGTTTTACGGTTTAGTATGGACTTTCCATTTTTAATTTAATTATCCATTTTCAACAATCGTTTTTTTAGAATATAGCGCCATCTATCCATAATTTAAAAAGCGTCTCGAATAAAAGTTAAATATTTTTACGTAGGGAATCCAAATCTGCAATAAAAAATAGAGTCTCCCATTTAAGATTTTAAAGTAACCCCCTACCCACCTCCGTGGTGAGTCGTGTTTTTGTCATTTGATAGATTTTTCAAGAATATTAAATACGTGTATTTTTTAGTTTTTCGATCTGATGTTCATTTCGCAAAATACCGCGGGATTCGTATTTAAAATATTAAATTTACCCCCACCTCTCTCCGTGGGAAATTGTATTTGGTATCATTCGATAGAATTTCGAATAATATTGAGTACGTGTTTTTTAGTTTTTCGATCTGTCATTCATTTCGCGAAATATTCGCTTTTTTCTTGTGAAATTTTGGGACTCACCCATTTCCTTACGCCCCCGCTCAAATCGTCAGATTTTTGAATTATACACTGTTTTGCATGTACTTCACTTACCTTATCTAAGGCCCAGTTTTTCAGTGACCGGTTAAAATTTTGGTTAGCTAACCTAGTTTGAATTTTTACCAATATTTTAACCCTCGTAGCGTTTTTCAGTGCTTTATACCAAGTTAAGAAAATCTCGGTTAGCTAACCACTTTTTTTCTTCTGTTGGCAGCAGTAACTGTACGTGCGCATGTGCAATTCGAGAAATAATGATCAATTTGACAGAAAAATAAATAAAAAAAAACAATTTCATAACCAAATTCAAAAAAAATGTTAATGCAATATCAATGTCGGAATCTTTATTTAGTTCATAACCTCTACCTTGGTTTTATAACAGAAGAGCATTGCAGTTACTGGGACGATTTAGACTTTTTTTCCGATTTCGTCAAAGACCGCGGTGTTATCACTATTTGAACAGATTGACAAACTGTTTGGTAAATAATTATTTTGCTGTATAGACAAGTGAAGTTAATAAGTCCAAGAACTTCGTTTTTAAAAAAGAACTTTATTGACAAGGGACTTCTTACTACAGTTAGATGCAAATTAAGAGTGACGCTATACAATGCAAAAAGTTTATTTATAAGCTCGGTGATGCCGAGGTGTGGTCGAGGTGAAGCTTGCTGACGCTGTCCTTTTATTATTGGTGATTTAGCAGTTCTGGTTTCTTAACTGACAAATATAAAATTATCTGTTTAAAATACTACTAAGAATCCTGCATTAAATCCTGTTACAGATGTGTAAACATAGGTACCTGTTACAGTTATACTTAAGGCTGTTTTATCAGTTGAAGCACATTGCAATGTTAAGTGGGCGTATCACTTACTTTCGTAGACTGCTTACGTAAGACACACGTGACTCCCTACTTGAAATTGATTGGAAGTAGGGAGTGCGACCGACAATTCGATCTTTACTCAGTGGCGCCGGCGGACAAGTATTTTAATGACAACAAAATGCATTATTCTCCATTCAAATTAGTTTTGTCGGGAATACCTTGTTAGATTGATTTTATCGTGGATAATATTTTAAAAAGAATTATCACATTTTGTCACATAGTTTGGCCTAGGTCAAACTAGTTTATCCTGATATAATAAAGATTGACACTTCAGGATAAACTAGTACGGCCTTCTTCTTCTTCTTGTAGTGCCTATCCGTTTCGGATGTTGGCTGCCATCATGGCAATCTCTACTTTTCACACTGCTGCTCTGAAAAGATTTGTAGTGGTTGTGTTGAACCACGTACGTAGATTTTTCAGCCAGGAAATCCTTCGCCTAGTACGGCCTAGCCTACACTAATTTAGCCGAGTCGAAAGTAATTTGACGAACATGTAAGGACTTTTACATGCGGGGAATTCCCAAATTCTTCTTCTTCTTCTACGGCACTACAGCCCAAATTGAGCCTTGGCCTCCTTTATTTTTTGCCTCCACCCTTGCCTGTCTGTGGCTGCTCTTCTCCATACACGGACTCCTAAAAGGGCTTGTGCGTCGCTGTTTACTGTGTCTTCCCAGCGCTTTCGTGGCTTCCCAACCGGTCTCTTTCCTTGCATTCTAGCATTCAGTGCTCGTTTTGGTAGCCTATCCTCTCCCATTCTTATCACATGTCCGGCCCATTGCAATCTTTGTAATCTAATGAAGTCTGACAGGGACGTTTCCTTATAAAGTTGATAAAGCTCGTTGTTGTATCGACTTCTGAAGATTCCGTTTTCCCTCACAGGTCCTAGTATTCTCCTAAGTACTTTCCTTTCGAATGTGTCGAGTTTGTTTTTGGATGTTTCTTTCAGCACCCAGACTTCACTGCCATAGCATGTTATTGGTCGAATTAAGGTTTTATAGATTCTCATCTTTGTATTTCGGTGGACACTTTTTGACCGAAATATATGGGAGAGGGCAAAATAAGCTCTGTTTGCCTGCGTTATTCTCTTCCTTATTTCTCCATCTTCTGATCCGTCGGCATATATTTCTACTCCCAGGTATGTAAACTTTTCAACCGTTTCAATGTCATCTTCATGTATAATGTTTTCTGGGACTATATTTCTTCTCGTCTGAGTCATTATTTTTGTTTTTTCTGTGTTAATTTCCAGACCTAGCATTTTTGTTTGTGTTTTTAACTCTGCATATGTTTCCTGTGCTCCTGTTGATGTTCTACTCATAATATTAATATCATCAGCATAAGCGGCCAGTTGAACCGTTCGGTTGATCAGTAGATTTCCTCGTCCAGTTTGCATTTGCCTAACCGCATACTCCAGTGCCAGGTTAAACAATGTTGGGGCCAGCCCATCTCCCTGTTTTAGTCCCTGCGAAATGTTAAAAAAGTCTGTCCGGTGGTTTTGTATTCGTACACATGCCTGAGTTTCATCCCAAATTACGTCCTTTATAATCCAAGGATGGTACTAAAAGTGAGAAATTTGACCTAGGCTGTCTGTCCGTCGGTCCGTCCGACCGCGAATATAACTGCTCCGTCACTATACTAGGTAGAATGACAAATAAGGTGTCAAATGAAAGCTTATAATCCAAGGATGGTACCAAAGGTGAGAAATTTGAGCTAGGCTCTGTCCGTCGGTCCGTCCGACCGCGAAAATAACTGCTCCGTCACTATACCAGGTAGAATGAAAAATGAGGTGTCAAATAAATGCTTTTAATCCGAAGATGTTATTAAAGGTGAGAAATCTTAGCGAGGCTGTCTGTCCGTCTTTCCGTCCGATCGCGAATGTAATTCTTCCGTCAATATACCAGATATAATGACAAATGAGGTGTCAAATGAAAGCTTAGAATCCAAGGCTGGTACTAAAGGTGAGAAAGGACCCCGCAGAAACCTTATGGGAAATGGCTCTCTGTCAAATGCTCTGATACTTTGGATTCTGGTAGTCCTGGATATGTAGAACAAAAGACTTCATGGGCGCGTAGCTCCAAAAAATTATAGTTCTGAGATATAAGCCTCTGAAGTTATAGGTACAGTGAGGACGTTTGAGTTGAAATAAATTCATTTTCTCGAGAATGGGAGACTCTGGAGATAAATTACGAATCAGCTCGATTTTTATTTTTAAATAATAATTTTTTGGCGTATATATCATACTAGTGACGTCATCTATCTGGGCGTGATGACGCAATCGGTGATTTTTTTAAATATGAATAGGGGTCGTGTGATAGCTCATTTGAAAGGTAATTTAATTCTCTATTCACTAATGTAAACATTAACATAATTATTTATACAGGGTGGCCAAAACTTTTTTTTAATTAAATTAATTGAGACAAAAAGAAGAATGTATATAATTTATTTATTTCGAAATACATTTTACTGCTGTCAGAAAACAGAAAAAAATGTTAATTTGAAAAATAAACATTGCCTTTCGCTTAAATTAAATGTCCAAACTGCTAAGAGGTAGGTGGGTGGCAGCTTTAATATTGAATTTAAGCAAAAAACAATATTTATTTATCAAATAAACATTTTTTTCTGTGTTCTGACAGCAGTAAAATGTATTTCTAATTAAATAAATTATATACATTCCTCTTTTTGTCTCAATTAATTTAATTAAAAAAAAATTGGGCACCCTGTATAAATGATTATGTTGATGTTTATATTAGTGAATAGAGAATTAAATAGACTTTCAAATGAACTATCACACGACCCCTATTCCTATTTAAAAATATCATCGATTGCGTCATCACGCCAAGATGGATGACGTCACTAGTATGATATATATGCCAAAAATTATAATTTAAAAATAAAAATTGACCTGATTCGTAATTTATCTCCAGAGTCGCCCATTCTCGAGAAAATGAATTTATTCCAACTCAAACGTCCTCTCTATACCTATATCTTCAGATGCTTACATCTTAGAACTATGATTTTTTGGAGCTACGCGTCCATGGAGTCTTTTGTTCTACACATCAAGAATTACCACAATCCTAAGTTTCAGAGCATTTGACAGAGAGCCATTTCCCATAAAGTTTCTGCGGGGTCCTTTGTTCTAGGACTTCCGGTTCTAGACGCTCACTTCAGGCCAAACTATTTTGGGCTTTAGTAACATTCTTGGATTATAAGCTTTTATTTGACACCTCATTTTTCATTCTACTTATAGTGACAGAGCAGTTATATTCGCGGTCGGACGGACCGACAGACAGACAGCATAGGTCAATTTTGTCACTTTTAGTACCATCCTTGGATTATAAGCTTTCATTTGACACCTCATTTGTCATTCTACCTGGTATAGTGACGGATCAGTTATATTCGCGGTCGGACAGACCGGCAGACAGACAGCCTAGGTCAAATTCCTAACTTTTAGTACCATCCTTGGATTATAAGCTTTCATTTAACACCTTGCTGAAAAATCTACGTACGTGGTTCAACACAACCACTAAAAGTATTTTCAGAGCAGAAGTGAGAAAAGTAGAGATTGCCATGATGATCGCCAATATCCGAAACGGATAGGCACTAGAAGAAGAATAAGAAGAAGGCCGTACTAGTTTATCCTGAAGTGTGAATCTTTATTATATCAGGATAAACTAGTTTGGCCTAGGCTAAACTAGTTTGGCCTGAAGTGTGTTTATTTATATCAGGATAAACTAGTTTAGCCTACGCGTGATATGATAAACTAGTTTGACCTAGGTCATACTAGTTTATCCTAGGCGGTTAGGACAAAGTAGTTTGGCCTAGGCCAAACTAGTTTGTCCCGAAATCGGGTTTGGCCGGTAACATATACATTATTTTAATATATTTATAGGTTGCAGTTATATAAAAAAAGTATCCAATTGATGAATAAAACACAAATCGTGGATAGTAGTATAATTTTCTGGCTTATTTTAAAACACCCTGGGACTCATTTCTTATCTTGTCAACTTATATCCCTAAACTAATGTAATACTTAAAAATACGCGTAAACTAAAGAACTTGTAACTTATACCACTAAACTAATAATATATTATGTACTTAAAATACCCGTAAACTAAATAAGTTTAATGTTTTCAAAATAACTAAGAAAACTGTAAACTGTAAACACTAAGCAAGTTGATGAAGGAAATACAAGAATGAATAACTGGAAATGGATTCTAATAATTCAAGCGAACTGACCGGACCGACTGACCGTACGTTCATGAGATTTGTCGTCACGAAGGCGATAACGATGAAACTAAGCGCCAATGCTGCGTAACTCGTTTCATTATTAGATTTCAATATTTTTAGCAGATGTTCTTCAAAGTTCGAACACGCTTTTCTCGATTATTACTGGACACAGAAAGGTGAAAAAAAAATCAACGATTACAGAAAAAAAAAACTCTTTCAAGTGATGGGAGTAAAAAGTTTGGTTATAATAGAACGTTAAACATTATAATCTAATTTTTCAACAGAATTTTCAAAAAAAATAAAAAAAGTAAAACCATCATTTTAAAGGCAACATAATTTCGAACAACGTGTCCAAATTTCGAGACATTCTGTCGGTAAATAACAGAGAAAACACTGTCCCTAGGTTTTGGTGCATCGATAAAACAGCCTTAATATATTTCCTTATCATTCCTTCCTATATGTACAGTGATGAGCGTGCTAATAACCGGCAAAAGAGCACAAAAGATGGTAATAACGATAATAATAATTTATATCTAATTTAGATAAAAATATATTATAATTTCCTTACAATAATAAGGAGGTAGAGTACTTCCCGCGATAAAAACAAAATAACATAATCCAACTAATCTCTTCTCTCCAAAAGGTACAAAAAATAAACATCTGATGCATTCACTGCATCCACGCGCAAGCGTAACCGCACAATTCGGAGTTAAACCATCTAACGCGGATCGGTTAAAATCTTGGTTAACTTAAACGATTTACACTTAACTAGTACTGAAAAACTGATTAACCATAACTATTTCACTAGACTGTTTTTAACTGATAAAACGGCATAGCAACGCTTCGTTTCCTACTGACAAAACTCCTTAACGACGTGAAATCTCAGCGACAAAATTATGACAGATAATAAATAAAGATAAATAAATAAATAAAGAAATAAAGATTATATTTCGTTGATATGGTGCATTCACTCAAAAAAATTTAGTTCGTAATATTGACTAACAGTGATTATTGAATAGTATTTCGTTCTCACAACAATTTAATTTGTTGTTTCAACGAACTTTTAGACCTTGACGAATGTACTTGGTTATTGTCACAATGATTGAATAATAATTGTGAGAATAACTAGAGTACATTAATCAATAACACTCAATTTATTCAGCCAATAAGTTAGTTTCGTATATTTAATAAATACTGTTAATTGTGGCAGCAACTCACGTTCTTGATTTCGTAGATGAAAAGTAATTACCTTGGTTTATCGTGACAACGTACAGATTTCATTAAAACAATGTACAAATGTTGTTAATATAGAGTAATATATGATTATTGAATAGATGTACACTGATTGTTGTGCCAACGAATGCATTATTTAATCTACTACTGCCTGTAATTCCCACAATCAATGCGTTAATTGTGACAATAATCGTGGTTGTTAAGACAATAAATGTTTTGCTTGACCATTTGAAATGTAACGGCTTTTCCTTGAAAGTGCCGAATAATAATTGCATTTTGTTTCCAAGTGTAGTCCGTAGTAGAAAGAAGATAAGGATAAGATATTACTTATTTTTTATATTTGAATAAAAGTAAGTTTTTTCTGATAAGGTAAATACGGGAGAACATTCTAATTAAAAATAAACTTGTCAGTGTCATATGTTTGTAAGTGTTTACTTTAAATATTGTCTTATGATGTTATTTATAAGATGAACTGAAAATGAATTTTCGAATCCTGAATGAAAAAAAAAAAATAGTATTTTTGAAAATTTAAACGCAGAATAAAATATTACAGTATTATCGAGGGTCTGACGTCCCTGAGAACTTCTATAATGATTATTTTAATAAGTCTCAGGGGTGAAAAAGAGAAAATTTAGTATGATTTTTTTATTTCAAATATACTATTCAAAAGAAACTTTTTGTTTATTTTAAGGGACTTTCAGCCCTCAGTAATAATGTAGTCTTTTATTCTGCGGTTAAATTTTTCAAAAATACTTATTAGTTTTCTCAGGATTCCAAAAAAATTAATGCGTTTAAAAATAATTCGATCGAAATTTTGCCCCTGCGCTCTCAAAAATGATTAAAGTATTATACATTTTTGAAATCACCATTTCAAACACTTTTAAATGAGCTGTCACATCATGTACTTTCCCATTAAAAAAAATCAAAGTTACGCCTGTTACCTGAAAAGGGATCGTGTAAAGTTCGAAACATTGATGTTATAATATACTTTGATAATTTTAAAAATCGACCTGTCTGAGCGTTTTGCTTATGTGCTAAAAATAAATAAGTTAATAAGGGGGGGGGGAGTGTAACACTTATTCCAGTGCACTGTATAAGCGATATAATAATTATGAGAAATCACACAGTGTAAAGTCCTAAAGGTTAAGGGCAAAAAAGGGGATTTAAAAAATTATTATTAATCAATTAATATGATACATTGGGCTAATGCATTCAGTAATTATTAATATAAAATACGTTCATAGTAGGAATGAACGGAACTGATTGTAAGAATGAATAGAATTGCTTGTAAGAATAACCGTATTTATTGTGCCAATGAACGGAATTAATTGTAACAATAAACGGAAATAATTGTAGAAATAAACGAAATACGTTAGGAGAAATAACACTGTTATTGGCACAACGAATGGTCTTCGTCGGTCAATTAACGACGTTGTTGTTTCAATAAATAGTGTTCGTTGACTCAATGAACAGAGTTCGTAATATCAATAAAGTGAGATTATAGTATACATAATGAAAGTTCATTGTTTCAATAAATAGTGTTCGTTGACTCAATGAACTGAGTTCGTAATATCAATAAAGTGATATTATGGTATACATAATGAATGTTCGTCCATTCAATAAACGTAATACATTGGCTCAACTAACGAAAATAATGAATTGATGAACATCGCTTTGTTGTTCCAATAAAACCAAGAATTGGACAAATTTTAAGAATTGCGTTTGTTATCTGAATTAACATTTTTATTAATATTACGTACCTTTTTCGTTGAGTGTTAATTGTCTCGTGAAATAGTCTTGTCGAATATCATTCGAGAGAAAATTATTTCCGGCAAAATTTTCTCCTGGTTTTATTCAAATTCGTTGCCTTTTGGTAATTTTCGCTTATGAAATTTTGACAAAATCACTTTTGACAAAATTTAATTCGCGAAAATTGCCAGGCAACAAACTTTCATACCAGTCGAAAATATTGCCGGCAAAATGTTCTCTCTTGTGATATTATATACGAATATTTCGGTGACCGAAAAATAAATAGGTTAACCCAGCACTGAGAAACCGGCCCTTTTAACCCTTAAACGCCCATGGTTGAGTAAAAAATGTCCACCTAATGCGTATTCCCTTGTAACATATTTACTACGTGTTTAAATTTATTTTAAAAATTACTTATTGTTAAAAAGACAGCCCTTTATCGAATGTTAATTTGGTTCAACCGATATTTTTGAAAATAATACTAGCATCTTGAGTTAAATATGGGTGGGCATAAAAAGTACACCCTTGGTAAAACTTGTTACTAAAGGTTTCTGTATAATTTCTCGTTGGTAGGAAGATAATCCATATAATTATCGACGTATAATTACATAATCTATATGATTATCCGCCAATGAGGAAGTTGAAAGGAAAATTGCGGAGAAAATAGACAAATCTGAATTACTGACTTTTACTGGTATGTTAATTTTAATGTGCATTGTAATTTTGTTGTAGGGTTTGTAAATTAATTATATTAATATTTTAGAAGATGTCGTGTTTAATAAGCATAAGATTCTTAAGTTTAATCCATTTCCAACAACTCTCAATAAATATTTTAGCTATTTTCGAGGTGGACATTTTTTACCCACCCTTGGACGTACATGGAACCTAAAAAAGGTTGGACGTTCAACCCGCCGTTACACGCGTCTTCTATTGTGACGTGGTTGCACGCGTATGAGCGTCGCCCTCACCTACATAAGTTCGACTTATTTCGAGGAAGAATGAATGTTAACATGTATAAATATAAAATGGGTTGTACTCACATATTATAGAAAGTCTCGAAAACCAATTTTTTTTATTAATTTAACAAAACCAAAGTAAAAATAATATACATAGATCAAAAGCAAGTTTTCTTAATTTTGAATGTCAGCAAGCCACTGAAGAAATTAACGTTCTTTACGCGAATTCATTTTACTAAAAATACAAATTAAAATTAACAACTGTTCTGAAGCTATTTCTTTGTGGTATTTATGTAATTAACTATTAATATTTTGTATTTTGATAACGACGTCCGAGGTGGAATTCGAAACGTCAATAAAATCAATTTTTCAAGTTAAATTGTGGCTTATTTCCCAATTAGAATAGGTAAATTTAAAAATGGGTTCTTAACCAGTGGCGCACCTAGAATTTTTCTCTGGGGGGAGGGGGGTTAGCTTGAGCACCGAAAGTTTTTTGTATTATTTGTGAAAGACAAGTTACATTTTCCTACTTTCTTTTATATATATTTCTATATGCTCTGGGTGGGATTTTAATCCCCAAACCCCCCGCTCGGTGTGCCACTGTTCCTAACCTAATCCAAACAATAATATTTTAATTAAACCTACCTAAATATTAAATAAAAACCTAAAAGTTTCTTTGAGATAACAGAAACGTGATTTCACCGTGATTGCACGCGCAGTGAGGAATTCCCTCACTTGAAGAGGGATGTCTCTTCTTTCAACTATCACACAGCACACTGACCGCCTGAAATATTTTATAACTTTTTCATACCCTCTCATGAACCATGCTAAAGGCATTCCTGGGTGCTTAAAGTTATCGTATTAGTTTACACAATTTCATTGGTTATAAACAAATATGGTGAGGGATTCCCTCATAGCGCGTGTAATGGCGGGTTAAGGGTTAATCTGACGATTTCGAGTTTTTCTAAGGATAGATTTTTTTTTCAGCCTCCCCTTAACGAACTCCCCTGCATTAAGAGCCAATATATGGTGGAGGTACATTTTTAGGGTACAAGGTTTCTCCCCATGTAATAATCTTACGCGCTCGAGTAACTGCAAAAATCCTCGCTTGTGCTCCCCTACCATAGTGTGTAATGGCAAAATAAACAGTACTGAAATGAATATTGAAATGTTTAAGATTATTTATATACAGTCGGAAAAATGAAAGATTACTCATGAAAGATCACATTAATCACTTCTTTTGTATTTTCTGTCTTTTTCTATAACAAACGTTTGTTATTTATGGAAAAAGACAGCAAATACAAAATAAGTGATTGATGTGATCGTTCATGGGTAATATTTCATTTTCTGACTGTATCTAGTGCACATATGATATAGCCTTGCACGACGACGACGCACGTTCCCGATAAAACAGATAAAAGAGATGGCCCCTGGCCAGTGGCGGTTCTACAGGGAGGAAAAATGAGGAAACTTCTCCCCTACAAGGTACAAAATTAAAGGAAAAAATATTGTTCAAACATAAAAATATATTAGCTGACATGAAATCAAAACCACAGAAAGAAAACTTCAATCCCACAAACACGCTAGTTAGGAAAATTAAGGGAACTTAACGTCTATAGGTTTTGGTTTATGTCTTTTGTGTAATCTGAGTTTATCTTTTTGATAACTTTTGGTTGGTTTTTGATTGGAAGTTCCCCCCTAAAGCAAATTTTATCTCACAAGGCAAATTTCTAGATCCGCTACTGCCTCTGACACGAAAAAAATCTTTAATTCTAGTCCGCAATTACGAAATGACAGACGGTGGATCAGTCTGACTCATGCAGCAATCCCCATATGTACGCATCTGGTGGAGGTTAGTTCTGGTGAGTGGCAACTCCCAAAATGATCTCGCAGTATTCGAAGAAACTCCCTGACAGTGTGACAGGTTGTTCGTCCTGCTGACGCCATTGTTGATTTTAAGCTTGGACTGTTTTCGTGACCTTTTCCGTATGACCGAAAATAGTACTCCACCATCAAAATGTTTTCTGCAAAACTCAGAACCACTCTGAAGCACCTAATATTATCACAACATTAACGTACGGTATAACGGCGTTTGGAAACCACTCAGTACGTTTAGGCGCCTGACACATACAAGTTTGAGGCATTCGAATTTCAGTACTGTCTTTTTTGCCGCATACCGTATAAAAATTGTGGAGTAACATTATTTTGTGGTGTGGCTAATGGTTCTAAACTTAGGCCAAATCGCAGAAAATAGTTGTGGTGTTGTTTAAAAGAAATAGAATATTCAGACATACCGAGTTTTGATAAAAAAAGTATTTTAAACGAATATAAATCTTGGTTGTTAGCATGTAAATTTCACGTGAGTATAACCTACTTTTCTTAAACGTAGTCAAAATTTCAAAATCTGTACAGTATTTTACCAGGTTATATTCATTTTAGGTAAGCACTGATGACGATTGGTAAACCAATCGAAAACTAGTTATGTGATCGTGATGTAGCCCTTTTTAGGGATTAAAATACAGTGATTAGCGCACTAATTACCGGCAAAATAACGCAAAAGATGGAAAACATATTAAGTTGTGAGATAAAAAGAGAGAACCTAGTGGAGGTGTTAAATTTAGCGATAGTAACTTATAGAATTACATTATATTGATTGTTTCCCACCTTTGGACGTATCGGACGAGTTTGAGAGATGCCACTGTCACAGTGACCGTTTTAGTTGACATCAGTGGCGGTTGGTACATAAGTGCTGCGGAGCTGCAGAACCACCAAAATAATCCAAACAAAATTACTTTGAAAATTAAATAAAAAATATCACTACTTACAAAATCTAAATTCATTTAGATGGTTTTCGTGCATGGCCGCCTTTATTTTAATCTGTCGTCCGTCGCATCTCATGGCGATAGCAAGTCCCACTTATTTGACCGGACCGGTGCTACTCCAAGCTGTGAACTGTTAAAGATATCCCCGATAACACCCGCTCAACCCTCGCCTACACTTTTCAGGCGACGACTGAAAGCAATATTTGAGCTGCATTTGTCGCAGTTCGAACTAGTGTGTACAAACCTACGTTTATTGTAATTTTAAATAATCGGTGATCGCGACGCGACGACTGTTAAAATAAGTTGTCCTGCACGTAATTCGGTATTTATATTAAGTATATGAGAATAAAAGTGCTGTTCAAGATGGATGTTATTTATAATTTGATTAATGTTAAGAGATTCTTTAAATATTCTTATGACGAAAAACTAGAATTAAAATGCAAAGGACGTCCTTTGCCGGATATTAAAATCGAAAAAGAAGGATCAAGCCGAGGGAAAAATTACAAACGACAATTTAATTGCGATATTTATACGAGAAATAGTTGGATATGTGGCTGCAACAGAAAAAACGCTCTTTTCTGTTTTCCTTGTGTACTCTTTGGAGGTGATAAGTCATGGACGCAAGTTGGTGTAACAGACTTAGTACATTTAAGTGATAAAATAAAAAAGCACGAAACTTCTAAGCATCATTTGCACAATCAAATGGAATATGCTTTATTAGGCTCCGTGAATATTAAAGAACAGTTAGATTCTGCATACTGGATAAATATTCAAAAATTCAATGAAGCTGTAACAAAAAATAGGTATGTTCTCTCAAAAATTATAGACTGCATAAAATTTTGTAGTGTTTTCGAATTGGCGCTTCGGGGACACGACGAGACACAAACATCCGACAATCCTGGAATTTTTCGCGGCCTCATAAATTTTACTGCTGAATTGGATAGAACTTTAGCACAACACTTGGAAGAATCGACGATTTTTAAGGGCATTTCTAAAGAAATTCAAAATGATATTTTGGACTGCATGTTGGAATTATGCCAGGATAAAATTTTGGAGGAAATTCGGGAATCTCCATATCTAGCTGTCATGGCCGACGAGACTACAGACATTTCAGCAAAATCACAAATGGTTGTAGTATTTAGATATTGTCGAAATGGAGCACCGGTAGAACGATTTTGGACATATTTGGTACCTTCAAAATTAAATGCAGATACTTTAAGCAAAAACATTTTCAGTGTTTTGGATCCTATCCTGGAAAACTCAAATAATAAACTAATTGCTCAGAGTTATGATGGGGCAGCGGTCATGTGTGGACAGCACGCAGGAGTTCAAGCCAGAATCAAAGAAAAATATCCATTTGCTCATTTTGTACACTGTTACGCGCATCAATTAAATTTAATAATGTCTAAGGCTTGTTCCGAAAACTCTCAAGTTAGACTTTTTTTTGGAAATTTAAATGAAATCCCTACCTTTTTTAAAAATTCGCCACAACGAGTGGCAGTTTTAGATAAAATCGTCCAAAAGAAAATTCCTCATGGCGCTCCAACTCGCTGGAACTTCAATATTCGAACTGTTAATGTTGTGTTTGAACATCGATCTTCTTTTATCGAATGTATGGAAGAAATAGAAGAATCGTTTGATAAGGCAGCTGTCTGTAGTTCAGCGTCTTCCATTCGAAGAATACTAGTGGATCAAAATTTTGTTTTTTGGTTAACATTTTTCCATCGCATAATGCCACAAGTAGACGTTTTGTATAATGCCCTTCAAAAGACTAAAACGGATCCTTTGGAAATCAATAAAAAGGTGACAGATTTCGAAAGATACCTGAATTCAGTTAGAAATTCAATAGATGATAACATTGACCAAGGTTCTAGATTATGCGTTGAACCATTACCAACTAAAAGGTTACGGAAGGATAACAGTCCAGTAGATCATCGGAGAGCATCTATCGAAGTTTGTGATATAATCATAAATTGTGCAAATGATAGATTTGCTTTTAAAAATCACCTACTTGCAACTTCATTGCTTTATCCTGAGCAATTTGATAATTATTGTGCTAATTTCCCAGATGATAATTTAAGCCTGACTTGCGCGTCATATCCAAATTTAGATAGGGAGCGCTTGAAGACTGAATTATCTGTTATTTATTTTAGAAGAGACTGTAGAGACATTAATGGGGCAATACCTTTTTTAAAATTTTTAATTGAAAATAATTTAACAGAGCCTTTTCAAGAAACTGTAAAACTGCTTCAAATTCTAATTACAGTGCCCATGAGTACGGCAGAAGCTGAAAGGTGCTTTTCGAGTTTAAAACGGATTAAAACATTCTTGAGAAATTCCATGACTGAAGACCGACTTGTAGCATTAACCATGTTGTCAGTAGAAAAAACACTTATAAAAGAAATACCAAACTTTAATGAAAAAGTTATAGACAAGTTTGCTTTAAAAAAAATCGACGAATCGAGCTTATTTATAAAAAAAAATAATATATTTGGCTCTGTGTGTAGTTAGTTCGTAAGACCCTATAATGCAATTATTGTTGTGGCGATTTTGTTTGTAGTGTTTTTTCGTTTGCATTCCTTAGTTTCGCGTATTTATCGATAAAATTCTACTAAAAACATAAACTATAAAACAATTACTAGTGTGCCATAATGTACCATTGCTATTTTTGATATAATTGGATTTATCTTCAATTTGAAAAGAAGAAAATCGGTAAGTTCTTTATTATTTTTTAGTAGATTTATAATGAATAAATATATGGTGTAAAATATCAAACTAAAAGCCTCGTTGTAAAATACAACGATTAAAAGATATTGAATTAAAAAAAACCAAAAAATACTGCAGAACTACCAAATTTTTGAGTCACCAGCCGCCACTGTTTGACATACTTTTCTTATATATCTAAAGGTAGGAAACAATCAACATAATGTCAATTTATATGTTACTATCGCTAAATTTAACAACTCTGCTAGTTTTATTCCTTTTTATCTCACAATTTAATGTGTTTTCCATTTTTGCGCTATTTTGCCGGTTATTAGCGCGCTCATCACTATATAAATATACCTTTTATAAAGGATTTTGCTGTTTTTTTTTTATTACATGGTATACAGCCAACTACAGGTAAACTTTTCCTTGTGGATTTTTGAATATAAATCAACAGTAGACGTACATTTTGACTGATTTAGTTGTAGCAATAAATGAACGATTTTGGTTAAGTGGATAAACGTTATAAGGGTAAGAACAGAACAAGTGGGTCGCGGTGGAGGTTTAGGTCGCGGTGGATGCTACTAGTTAAGTCGCGGTCGATGTCGACAGCACATAGCAAGGAGGTCACCTGCGCTGTTAGTCGAGCTAGAACCAATATCAAGTGAAGTAGTTTAATGAAATTTGAATGACAAAAAGACTGTACTTTTGCGATGTTGTGTCAGTCAAGTGATGATAGTAAAGAAATGTCAGCTGTAAAAAATCAGATCCTCCTTCATATTTAAAAAAATTTACTGAATTTAATTACTTTAGAAATTCAAAAATTAACTGAATACAAAAAATGGATTATATAAAAAGTATCAACTCAGATATCGCAGGTAATGATAACTTGGCTTCGAACGGACCAATCGCAGGGAAGCATCCTTGTAGGCCGCGCAATAGACATCCACGTAAAACAAACTCATTTTATTTTCAAAAGCATCGATGTAAACCTCCTGGATGGCATCGCGCTAAGCCTCTACCGTGACTTACCTGTTTTGTTCTCTTCCATTCACTACAATGGGGTGTAGGGTTGTGTTATAGAGGTAGTACCTTTAATCGGAACGACCACATCGAGCGTCATAGACGGGAGATGGTTCTTGATAACTGGTCCTCATAAGACACACAACTCTCACTTATGGCTCCACGTGCCACACCCTGGGCAACTGCATTGGTCTGCAGGCTAAACTAAGTGAGGGTAGCCAGATATGGTGAAAATAGCAACGTCTGTAACCAGAATGGGCGGTTGCAAACGGCGTCTGTTCCATAGTGGGCGGCTGAAAACTAAGCCTGGAAGTGGCATGAAGGAAGGCAACGGGATACCACCTTCATTATTTTTTCCCAAGAGAATCACATGAATACGTTCAACTCAAAATATCCGGAGGTATAAATGGTTCCCCAATCGGATCTCCGGGGGGAACGGTCTTGAATGTTAGAAATGTACGAGCAAACTTAAGAAAGACATTAAAGATAGGCACCTGGAATACACGCAGCTTATTTGAAGCCGGGAAGCTGGCTAACCTAACCCAAAAAATGTGCAGAATCGATCTAGATATCCTGGGGATCTCAGAAACCTGGTGGCCTGGATCCGGTAAATGCACCACAGAGAGCGGAACATTCTTTTACTCAGGCAATGACGACCGCGATCATAGAAAAGGCGTCGGGATTATGATAAGTAAAAAATTGATGAGAGCTGTCACAGAGTTTGTACCATATTCCGACCGCACAGCCTTGGTAAAACTTGAAGCGAAGCCAAATAATCTCAACATCATACAGGTCTATGCACCAACTGCAGATGCAGCAGATGAAGAGGTGGAAAACTTTTATAGTGAAATCAAAGAATTGCTTAAATTGACAAAGGAACATGATGTTAACATAATTATGGGAGATTTTAATTCCAAAATAGGGAAAGGCAGCTTTGAAGACGTAGTTGGACCTTATGGTCTTGGAACAAGGAACGAAAGGGGTGACCGACTTGTACAATTTTGTCAGGAAGAAAACATGAGAGTTACCAACACATGGTTCCAACTCCACCCCCGTCGCCTTTATACTTGGAAATCTCCAGCCGATAGAGCTCAGAACATAATAAGAAATCAGATAGACTTCATTCTCATCAACGGTAGATTCAGCACAACTGTCAAAAGAGCTTGCACATATCCTGGAGCAGATGTGCCTTCTGACCATGTACTATTAGTGGCCGTCATAAAGATCGCTCTTTCATGCAAAAACAAGCCTGAAACTCAACAACAGATCGCATTGGATAAACTGAAAGATCCAATGATACAAGCAGAAATAAGTAATGAAATAAACACACAAATTCAAATATTGACGACAAACATTACCGAAGATCTAACACCAACATGGAATACGATTACAAGTGCTGTAACAGACATCATGAAAAGCAACTTGGGGTACAAACCAAAGAACAAGAAGCAAAAATGGATGACAGAAGAAATACTATTACTAATGGATGAACGACGACGACACAAGAATGATCCAGATGGCAGCAATATGTATAAAAACATTAACAGGCAAATAAAAGCAAAGATAAGAATAGCAAAAAATGAATGGCTTAAGCAACAATGTATCGATCTAGAACATTTACAACGACAGCACGACTATCGGAATTTACATAAAAAGCTTAAGGAGACTGCTGGAATATACAGAACACGAAGACCAACTATTATAGTTAATCAGGATAACCAGGTAGTGCTAGGTGAAAAAGAGAAAATTCATATATGGGAAAACTATATTCAGGAGCTCTTTCATGACGAAAGACCCATGAGTGAAGTTTATACAGACGACCAGCTGACTGGCCCTTCAATTACTAAAGAGGAAATAGAAAAGGCAATATTATATTCAAAAAACAATAAGGCACCTGGACCTGATGAAATCCCTTCAGAAATACTCAAACTACTAGATGAAAGGGGAATTTCAGCACTACATAAAATATTAAATTTTATTTATGAAACTGGTTGCTATCCTCAGCAGTGGTTGCTCTCTACATTTATTCCCCTACCCAAAAAAGTCAATGCAAAAAGATGTGAGGATCACAGACTCATTAGCCTGATGAGTCACACTTTAAAAATATTCTTAAAAATACTACATCAAAGATTATACAAAAAATGTGAATGGGACATCAGTGATTCTCAGTTTGGGTTTAGGCAAGGTTTGGGAACAAGAGAAGCAATAGTAGCAACACAGGTGTTGGTCCAAAATTGTTACGATCAGAGGAAGGACGTATTCCTGTGCTTTCTAGACTACGAGAAAGCGTTTGATCGTGTCCAACATCACAAGTTAATGCAGATCCTCAAGAAGCTTGATATAGACCAAAAAGACATAAGATGCATTGAAAACTTGTACTGGTATCAGGCAGCACAATTAAAAATAGACAATTCTATATCCAAATCCATACATAAAAGAAGGGGTGTTCGGCAGGGATGTGTGCTTTCCCCTCTTTTATTTAACATTTATTCGGAAGCCATATTTCAAGAGTCTTTGGAAGATGCAGAGATGGGAATCAAAGTGAATGGAGTATTAATCAACAACATACGATATGCTGATGATGCTGTCTTAATTTGCGACAACATAGCAGATCTTCAACAACTTGTCACTATAATCGGAGAATACAGTAAGCGAATGGGATTAGAGATTAATACCAAAAAGACCAAATTCATGATCATCTCCAGAAACTTGGATGCATTTGAAAACTCCACCATAACACTGAATACTAAGTCCATTGAGAGAGTGAGCAAATTCAAATACCTAGGAACGTGGCTTTTTGAAGACTGGGCATCGGACAGGGAAGTAAAATGTCGCATTGAGCAAGCTCGACAAGCTTTCGTAAAATTCAGGAAGGTACTGAGCTGCTCAGAGTTCGACCTTACACTGAGACTAAGGTTTACTAAATGCTACGTGTGGTCGGTGCTGCTATATGGCATAGAGGGCTGGACACTCAAAACGAGGGATATAAACAGATTAGAAGCCTTCGAAATGTGGCTTTATCGCCGTATCCTAAAGATACCATGGACGGCGAAAGTCACAAATGTGGATGTCCTTAAAAGAATCAACCAAGAACGTCAGCTTTTCGAAAACATCAAGAAAAGAAAAACGGCGTATTTGGGTCACATCATGCGAAACGAAAAATACCAGTTCCTTCAACTTATAATCCAGGGTAAAATTGAATGCAAGAGAGGAATAGGACGCAAGAAAATGTCCTGGCTCCGAAACATAAGGCAATGGACAGGGATTACCGACATACAATCACTGATCCACATTGCAAGAAACAGAGAGTTAATGGAAAATATGATCGCCAACATCCATTAGTGGATTTGCATTTGAAGAAGAAGAAGATTCACTACAATGTGTTTGTTTTACATGGATATCGACATCGACCGCGACCTCCACCTCCACCTCCACCGCGACCCACTTGTTCTGTTCTTACCCTAAGAATGGATAATGGCAGATCACCTAGTAGAACGCTTAGTGATACTAAAGTGGGATATCGGCTTGTAGGAAGACCAAGGAAGAGGTTGATAAACGAAGTGAGAACCATTACTAAAGAGATATTGAGCGTAGATAACTATCACAAGTATGTATATAAAATGTAAGCAGGTTTTAGAGCAGGATATGACACAAATGATCATTTATAAGTAACAGAACTTAACAGAAAAGAGTGTTAAATATAACAAGTTATTAGTCCTATAGCAAGTCATTAGTCCTGACTACGAAAAAGCTTTCGACACAATAGGTCATCAGAAAATGTTAAAAAGCCTTAACAAAGTGCCTATAGATAATGGCTATATTAACATTATGAAATACATCTATCAAAATGCGATAGCAAGCGTGAACGTGATAGATAAAAAGATCAACGCATTCAAAATAACGGAGAGTGCGACAGAGAGACACAGTTTCGCCAAAATTGTTTACAACATTAATAGAGCATATTTTTACAGGAAAACTTATTAGAGCATATGTTTAAGAACGCAAATCTCAGTGAAAAGGGAATTAATGTCAACGGAGAAATATTTAGTCATGTGATGTTCGCTGGCAATATTGTTCTTTTTGCTAACAGCATCAATGATGCAGTCTCGCAACTGGAGAAACTATACCATTAGATTAAAAATCAACCACACAAAATTACAAATTATGATAAATCTTGTGTTACGCGAAAAATTTTAGAAAGTGGTACGCATATTAAAGAAATCACCTCTTATAAGTACTTGGACATGAGATAAGTATAGGACAAGAGATAATAAAACGTGCGAACTAAGCCGACGCATAGGATTTACTTGGGTGGCATTCGGCAAACTTGTGTCCTTAAGTCAGAACTGCCTATGTGTCTCAAAAGAAAAGTCTTTCATCAGTGCGTGTTTCCAGTACTTACATATGGTGCAGAATCTTTAACAATAACCAAGAAAGTAAGAAATATTATTTGTGTCACCCAAAGAGCCATGAAACCCTCGACGTTTTGTATTTTTCGTAGGGATCGAATTACGAACAAGGAAAGAAGATGGAGAACATGAGTGACAGATGCCATAGAAATAATTATGACCTTAAAGTGGAACTGGGCAAGGCACATAGCTAGAATATCGGATAACTGATGAAACCTGTTACTATGAAACATAATTTTACAAACCAGGTAATTATTTCTTCTTAAAAAAAAGTGATTATCGTTTTAAGACAAACACATGAAATTTTTCACAGAGTAAGCAACACAAAGTTTTTACACAAAATACAGTTATGCCGGGACTTACGGTCTTTTTTCTCTGACAAAAGTAACACCAATCTTAGCCCACGTAGCTCTGTTAGCTCCAGGTGGAAAATCAGAAACGCCCAATTCAGGATATGAAATTTTCACCATTTGCATTCTACACTCATTTTTCCAAAAAAAAAACGTAAACGCAGATTTTTAAATGCTGTAATAGGTGGAATGTGTTTAGAATTGAATTTAATGCGAATAAAAAAATGGACAAAAATCAAAAAAATATATTAAAAAAGATAGGTGAGAAAAACGAGGTCTGGGGTGCTATTGCACCCCATACCGCCTTACGAGGGTTAATAGCAAGTGTAGTCGATTGGCACATCATTTGAAAGGTATTTGTTTTCTCTAGAGGACCGTCTAATTTTTTTTAATTTGCGGAAAAACCTTAAAGATAATCTTGGATTTAACTAATTTGTAATAAGTTTGTTAAGTCCAAACTTATCTTCAAACTTGTTACGTAAATTAAAAAAAAATAGAGAGTCGTTTAGAGAAAATAATTACCTTTCAAATGATGTGCCACTCGACCACACTTGCTATTTAAAAAAAAGTGGTTGGTCGATGCGGGGCAGTAGGGGGTTACTTTTAAGGGCATGCATTTTGCATGAAAATTCGTCCCCCTTCCATTAAAAATTGACTTATTTTTTTAAATTTTGAAGAAGTACTTGTCTTGGTTTCTGAGTTTCTGAAGGGGTCAAATTTTCGTTGGAACAGACGTATGTATTTTCTCTGAAAAGGCATATCAGCTTATATCGCAAATAAACATAAATGGTAACCTAAAATTAAAGTCTGTTTAAAAATGTTTCTTATTTGGTGAATTTGATCCAGCCAGGTATCTGAAAAGTTTTTTAAGTTTTCTGCACCTCAATAACAAAAACCTCTATATTTCCAGATGTGGGTTTGGTGGACTTTTTAAATTATTAACAATTTAAGGCTAAAAATGCACCCTGTTTGGCATTATCCAATTGCCAAATTAGTACGTTCTTTGAAGGTTAAATATTGCAAAACCTCTACATTTTAAAGAACCGCTTGGATTGAGATGAAATTTGGCACACACATAGCTAACAAGTCAAAGAAAAAAGTGATATTGTGCCGATGTGTGCTTTTGCTCTTGGGGTAAGTTTCACCCCCTTTTGGGGGTGAAAAATATATGTTCGAAATAAGTACGGAAATGGATAAAATAACTAATTCTAAGCCTCTTTTGTTCTATAAAGTTTTTTCACCAAGTTAATACTTTTCGAATTATTTGCGAGTGAATATGTTAATTTTTCTACAAAATAACCACATTTTCAGACGATTTTTCGAAAATATCTCAAAAAGTAAGTATTTGGTCGAAAAAAAATTCTTATCAAAAATATAGCAAGTAAAGAAGTGAAAAACATGGTGTATATATTAGGTCACTCTACCTAGTAGAAGCAGAGTTATAGCTAATGAAAAATAGGTTCATATTCGTCAAATTCCAAATCGAATATTTTAACGTGTCATAACCAAAAAACGAAGCACTTTTTTGGGAAAAACTCATTTTAACTTTTTTAAAGTGTTTAAAAAATTATTATTTTTGTTTTGTAATAAAATTTTTTAGTATGAAAAGTAAACAAGTTACGCTCAAAATAAAGTTGGTCCCTTTTATTTTGGTAAGAAATCGGGAAAATCACCCCCTAATTAGCATTTCAAATTAACTTAATTGTTACCACTTCACAAGTTTTTTACTCGCTTATGTATTGATCATATGATCTGTAAGTTTCATCGGTTCAAAGTCCTTATTTTTGAAAGAAGTGTAGTTAAAAGGGCTTGAACTAGTTACTTATCACGAGTGTATGCAAATTTAGAAACACCGAATCTTAACCAATTTTTGTCTTACAGAAAAACAAAAAAAACCAAATATTCAGAAAAGTAAAGCCGACTTTTTTTATGGTTTAGGATTTTTGGTATCTCTAACAATTTTTAAGTTATTTTGAAAAAAAGCATTTTTTTGAAAATTAAAATTTTTAAAATTTTTATTTAAACCAATTTTTTTCAAAAATAAGCACGTTGAATCGATGAAACTTACAGATCATATAAACACAACATAAGTAAAGTAACTTGTGAAGCGGTAACGATTAATTGCATTTAAGTTTCTAATTGGGGAGTGATCTTTCTGATTTTTTTTGCCAAAACAAAAGGGACCGAGTTTATTTTGAGCGTAACTTGCTTACATTTGATGCTAGAATTTTTTTTTATATATAAAAACAGAAATAAAGCTTTTTTAAACAGTTTAAAAAAGTTGTAGGTAGTGCGTTTTCCCCAAAAATGCTTCATTATTTGGATATTTCACATTGAATTATTCTATTTGGAATTTTTCGAATATGAACCTATTTTTCATTAGCTATAACTCTGCTTTGCTAGGTATAGAGACCTAATATACAGTGATGAGCGCACTAATAACCAGCAAAATAACGCAAAATATGAAAAAACATATTAAGATGAAACAGTAGCGATCAACAGGTAGCAAAAACGCGTTCCAAGATTGCGGCTGTAATTTTGAATATTTTTTCGAAATATTTGGCACACTTATTCGTAATATAATAAAGAATGGCGGTACACAGCCCAATTTTAAAAATATATTAATATGTGGAAATCACTTTGTAATTAAATACAATATTAAAAAAACGAGCCTGTACCGCCATTAAGAAGAACAAAAAAATAAACTTTCTTCAAATAAACTTTTTTATCCGATGCTTAGATTTTGTGTCATTTTGGAACTACTAAAATTTTTTATTTCATTAGTAGTTCTAAAATGACACAAAATCTAGGCATCGGATAAAAAAGTTTATTTGAAGAACGTGTATTTTTTTTGTTCTTCTTAATGGCGGTACAGGATCGTTTTTTTAATATTGTATTTAATTACAGAGTAATTTCCACATATTAATATATTTTTCAAATTGGGCTCTGTACCGCCATTCTTTATTATATTACGAATACGTGTGCCAAATATCTCGAAAAAATATTCAAAAATACAGCCGCAATCTTGGAACGCGTTTTCGCTACCTGTTGATCACTACTGTTAAGTTGTCAGATAAAATGGGATGAACCTAGTAGAGGTGTTAAATTTAGCGATAGTAACCTAAAAATTGACATTATATTGATTGTTTCCCACCTTTAGACGTATCGGACGAGTTTGAGAAATGTCACTGTCACAGCGACAATTTTAGTTGACGTACTCCTCTGATACGTCTAAAGGTGGGAAACAATCAATATAATGTCAATGTATATGTTACTATCGCTAATTTTAACACCTCTACTAGTTTTATTTCTTTTTATCTCAAAATTTAATATGTTTTCCATCTTTTGCGCTATTTTGCCGGTTATTAGCACGCTCATCACTGTATACACCGTTTTTTTTTCACTTTTTATAGGCTATAGTTTTGCTAAGAATATTTTTTTCGATAAAATGCTTACGTTTTGAGTTATTTGCAAAAAACCGTTTAAAAACTTGGTTATTTTGTTGAAAAATGAACATATTCACTTGCAAATAACTCGAAAAGTATTGATTTGGTGAAAAAACTCTATAGAACAAAAGTTGCCTAAAATTAGTCAGTTTATATGTTTCAGGACTTATCTTGGACATATATTTTTTCACCCCCGAGATGGGGTGAAACTCACCCCCAGGGCAAAACCACACATCGGCACCATATCACTTTTTTTCTTTGACATGTTAGCTATGCGTGTGCCAAATTTCATGTCAATCCATGCGGTTTGTTATCCAAAACCATGAATATAAGACAATGGAGGAGAAGGGCAGAAGAGAGATCTGAATGGAAGTACACAGCCAGACAGGCAAAGACCCATCCAGGGTTATGATGCCAAAAGAAGAAAAAAGAAGTGATAGCCTGCCAAATGTGCGATTCTTTGAAATAGGAGAAGAACAGCCACCGGAAAGTACTATATTAAAGGTTTAGTTTCGAACTTTGTCTGACTACTATCCTCCCCCTTTTCTGTCTATCTGCTAAACAATATTTTCCTTTTTAATTGAATAACTTCTTATTGCTAGGTATGATTTTTTGCATGGGTCCGAAATAGTGTTGCCAGGTCTGATTTGTTTTTAATCGGTACATAAGCAAAAACAAATCGGGATTTAAGGTTGTAGATCCGGACCAATAAACAACAATAGCCCAGTAAATGACCGTTTTGGAGTGAAATTTTCAGAGTCAACTCAGAATTGCATGAAAATCTGGTTTTAGGTTCTACTTACTGTCTACTTCAAAGTTGAACTTGTACCGTTGGTTGCTTTTACTTGGGGGGTGACAGTTACAGTTACCCCTTCTCGGGTGTAAAAAACGCGCGTTTAAAGTAAGTTCTAAAATGGATCAATTAACTAACTCTAAAAAACTTTTGTTCTATATAATTTTTCACTAGGTCAATATTTTTCGAGTAATTTTATCGAAAAAAATATTCTTAGCAAAAATGTAGCTTTAAAAAAGCAAAAAAAATTGTATGTTCAGAAAGTCTATAAAACCAGTAAAAGCAAAGTTGTAGCTCATCAAAAATAGGTTCTTATTCGTCAAATTCCAAATCGAATTTCTCAACTTGAAATAACCAAAAAATAAGCAATTTTCGGTCAAAGCCTATTAAAATTTTAAGTGTTTAAAAAATCTTTAATTTTGTTTTATATAAAAGTCTCTAGAATTAAAACTAAGCGAGTTACGCTCAAAATAAAGTTGGCCCCTTTTTTGGCAAAAAAAAAATCGTGAAAATCTCCCCCTATTTAGCACCGTAAATAAAATTAATTGTTACCGCTTTACCATTTACTTTATATGCATATTATTTATACGATCTGTAAGGTTTGCCGGTTGAGAGTGCTTAGTTTTGAAAAAAAAATGGTTTTATAGTAAAAAAAATTTCTAAAATATTGGAAAATGCTCTTTTTTCAAAATAACTTAAATAGTATTAGGGATACTAAAAATCTCAAGGAGTAAAAAGTAGGTAGGTTTTGCTTTTATAAATAGATATTCATTTTGTTTTTCTGTAAGACAAAAATTTGTTAAAATATGGCTGTTCATGTTCATATTTTGCATACACTCGTGATTAGTGACTCGTTCAGGTCCTTCCAGTCATGTAAGAAATACATAATAAGTAAAGTAAATTGTTTGTAAAGCGGTAACGATTAATTTAATTTGGGGTGCTAAGTAAAGGGAGATTTTCACGAAATTTTTTACCAAAAAAAAAAAGAAGTCAACTTGAGTTTGAGCATAAATCGCTTAGTTTTGATGCTAGAAGCTTTTTTAAAACATAAAAATAAAGCTTTATTAAAAAAGTTTTAATTGGTTTTTCCGAAAATTGCTTCATTTCTTTACGTTGAAATATTTGATTTGGAATTTGACGAATAAGAAATTTATTTTTCATGAGCTACTGCTTTTGATGGGTCTATAGACTTTACGAGTTTACAATTTTTTTCATTTTTTTTTATATTATGCTACATTTTTGCTAAGAATATTTTTTTCATCAAATCGTATTTTTGAGTTATTTGTGAAAATCGTCTGAAAACGTGATTTTTTTGTCGAAAAATAAACATTTTTAATCGTAAATAACTCGAAAAGTATTAACTAAGTTAAAATTCTATAGAACTAAAATTACTTAGAATTAGTCAATTTATCCATCTCCAGACTTATTTTAAACGTGCGGTTTTTCACCCCCAACTAGGGGTGACTGCCACCCCCCGGGTAAAAGCAACTAACGGCATAACCCGTCCAAATTTTCATGCAATTCGGAGTTGATCCTGATTATTTCATTCATAGGAGATTCTGACCAATAGAAAGCTACAGAAATCTGAATTAAATCGATAATTTTTGATAATCTCCCGTCGTTAAGTATATTACGTCAGATGCCCTTCGTTGCTACGAAAAAATACATTCAGTGACATTCATGACAATTAATGTTTTAAAAATTATAAAAGTGATGACTTTCAATCGTCAAATATTTATAAAAACTGTGTGTTTAATGGTACTTACATAAATAAATTACAATAAAATTTTGGTTTTAAACAGTTTTATTCATGAAATAATCGCAACAAATTGCACTCGACCTCTGAAATTAATATAGAATTTTTGCTCTCGTGACACTTTGACATAATTTCACTCGCCTTCGGCTCGTGAAATTAAAACTGTTAAATTGTCACTCGGGAAAAATTCAATAATTTCAGAGCTCTTATGCAATTACTACTGAAAATTACACGGTATCGCCGTATTTACCGTTCATTTACTGGACTACAAGGTGTTTCTATAATATATATTTAATCCTACATAATAATAATAATTAGACGAAATTACAAAAAATCGTAGATTAAGTAAATTATTTATCTTTTATTAAAATTATATTTTTCATTCGATTTTGCCGCTTTTAGGAGTGCCTTGTTTTTATAACATATTTATAAAATTCACTGCAAGTCCTTTTGAAATTGGTTCTCGTGGGTGAAAATCGGGATATTTAGTGTCCCAATCAGGTACAAATCGGTACGCGTCCCCAGACCCCTGAAAATCGGGACGTCCCGCGCAAATCGGGACACCTGGTAACACTAGTCCGAAATCCTATTTAGCGTCATTCGATAAATAATTGAGACCCGCACGATAACTTTGCGGTATATGTACACTTGTACAGTAATATACATAATATACACAATATATACATACATAATATTTTTTTTTTCTAAAAACTTGAGAACTTCTGGATCGACATGCCTAATTTTGATTTTAAAATATTTCTACAAAATAAAATAAAATAAAGTAAAATAAAATAAAACAAAATAAATCAAATAAAATGAAAATTAAATAAAAGTAAATAAAATTAAATGAAATTAAATAAAATTAAATGAAATTAAATTAAAATAAATAAATAAAGTGGCCACTATAGTTTTTTCTGCTTGTTTGTCGTACATTATTTTTTGTTATATCTAAAAATACATTAAGAATATGTAGAGCTGAATATTCGAAAGCTAAATATTAGAAGTTATTCTTTGAATAATTAGTAATATATTTATATTCTGAAGTACATGAAAATCCAGCTAATGTGAAATAAATAAATAATTTTAACCAAATTCTTTTTGCGATAATATGTCAATGGAGAAAGTTATTGCAGTTTTCTAACTTCTGAATTACCGATAAAATAATTTTCCCATAAGTAGTTTCTAGCCTGTAGAAAACTAACACAAACATTTCTAAAAAACGACAAATATTATATGTCTTTCCACATTTCATCCTTTCAAAGCTTCGTCATCAATTTATCTACACAACGACCACTTCCAATTTTGTTTGCATGAAGTGAACTTGTTCACCCACTTTTAAATAATCCAATATTTCAGTCAATTAAGAAGTTTTGAGAGTAGCAAGGTAGTAGATGAAATAAATTACAAAAGAGGGTGTCCAAAAAATGATATATTATAGAAAATTTGGTGAAGTTTGAAAACATTTGTATAAAGAATATATTAAATTAGGTTTTTTTAATCAAATAAAGTCTTTTTTATGTTTTTATTACCGGTCTGTTTTATTGAGTCATCGAAAAAAGTTGTGATTAAGGCTGTGAATTAGATAAACGTACGGTTTGGTAGTAGCCATGCTGAATGGCGTAAAAATTGGTTTTTACCAAATTTAAAATTTTGTTGGGTTTATTGGCGATGTTAAGTTACAATGACGACCTCTCGTGGATTTCAGCTGAACTATCATCGAGGGGGTTGTTAACCCGGGAACAGGGTTAACAACCTGTTCGTCTCTATTCTGTAACTCTTTTCTGTCACGTAATCGGTCGCGCGTTAGATTTTGCCTAACAATACGAATTTAAATACGAATTTCCAAAAATCTTTATGTTATAGTATTTTTATTTACTTGTAATTTTAGAGATATTATTTCTAACAATTATTAAAGCTAACTTTTCCTCTCCAAGGCCATAAATTCCAAATAAAGAAGAAGAAGATGAAGAAAAAAGAAAACAAAAGAAAAAAATAAACCTACGCATTACTACACCCTTCCTCGAGGCACTTAAGGGTAGGGATGGCGGTTTTTGACAAAACACCGGTTTTCGGTTATACCGGTTTTTTTTCGCTTACGGCGGTTATAACCGGCCAAAAAAACCGGTTTTTGGAAAAACCGGTTTTCGGTTTTTTTAATTCAATAGGTTACAAAGTTACATATACAATACACTTTAGTTTGCGATACACCATTGACCATTCGACTCGATATCAATATGATCAAAATTAGTACTATTGAAAGAACATGTATTACTTTTAACACGTTTGTATATTTGTAGAATAGGTGCATTTTAACTTTTAACTCATTTAATACTTCCTGTATGAGTGTATCGTTTTGAAAACGTAGCGAAATTCTCGGAGATTCGTATTCGTAATCAGTAATTCGATATTCATAGTCAGAGCATTATTTTTGGTAATCAGAAAAAGTAATTCACCCACTTTCAATGTCAAGAGTTAAGTGTGAAAATAGATGATGTTTGCGTCTAATTCAACCAGATCACTTCTTATGTAAATGATTACAAATACCTTTTCAAGGAAATATAATAATAAAACTTAATAATTGTTTCTGGCTGATGTGAGATTGCACTTTCAGTTTGCTTCTGTATTTTATAAAATAAAATAAAATTTGAATTATGGTTTTGTTTAGAATAATTGCTTGAGAATAATAATTATGATTGGGATCCGATGATGGGATAATACCTAACCTAATCCTAATCACCGTAAAAACCTAATAACCGATTTTTACTTTAAAAAGAAAAAACCGGTTATAACCGGGACAAAAAAACAACCGGTAAAACCGGTTATTGCGAAGTAAAAAAACCGGTTTTAGGTTTAAACCGGTAGGTTTTTCCCATCCCTACTTAAGGGTGGAAAGTTATGTTGCAAAATGTTTAATTAAGTTATCACGAAAAAGGATAAAATGTTAGATTTTTTCAACAGCGCGACTGCTCGCGAGTTAACGTCAAACGCTGAGAGCACATGAATTTGAAACAAGTACGTAATATTCATTATTTATGTTTACATGTTTTTTTAAATATTTTATATACAACATCGACGCCAACTTTTATTGAAACGTGAAGATTCCATGTTAATCAACCCTAAATCGGACATTTATCTAAAAATTTCAATGTGGCCAAGGTACGTAGATATTCTTTAAACATTGATTGATGAAATCCCGAAGAGTTTTTTGCAATAAATTATCGAAAACCCCTTTTGTTTTTTTAATTGCTAATCAAGCGGGCGCGACAGTGTAGTATAAGTGAGGACGTTTGAGTTTGCATAAATTCATTATCTCGAGAATGGGCAAATTTCAAGAGAAATCCTCAGACAGGTCGATTTTTATTTTTGAATTAGGACTTTTTGGCATATATATAATACTAGTGACGTCATCCATCTGGGCGTGATGACGTAATCAATGATTTTTTTAAATAAGAGTAGGGGTTTTGTGATACTTCATTTAAAAGGTTATTTAATTCTCTATTCAGTAATATAAACATTAACATAATTATTTATACAAGGTGTACAAAAAAATGTTTCTTCTATTTGTCAAATTTAATCAAAGTTAATTTAATAAAAAATTTTTTTTTGCACACCCTGTATAAATAATTATGTTAATGTTTATATTAGTGAATAGAGAATTAATTACCCTTTCAAATGAGCTATCACACAACCCATAATCTCATTTAAAAAAATTATCGATTAAGTCATCACGCTCAGATGGATGACGTCACTAGTATTATATATATGTCAAAAAGTCCTAATTTAAAAATAAAAATCGACTTGTCTGAGGATTTCTCTTGAAATTTGCCCATTCTCGAGATAATGAATTTATGCCAACTCAAACGTCCTCACTTATACTACAGTCTCGCGCCCTCTTGATTAACAATTAAAAAACAAAGGGGTTTCCGATATCGTATTGCAAAAAACTCTTTGGGATTTCATCAATCAATGTTTAAAGAATATCTACCTACCTTGGCAACTTTAAAATGTTTAGATAAATGTACGATTTAGGGTTAAAAGGGCCGATTTCGCAATTTTCAAAATTTTCAATCGCTTATATAGGGTGAGTCACAACTAACGGGACGGAAGATTACAGCTAAACAGTAAAAGGTTTGAAAAAAATTTAAATTGAATAGTTTGTAAGTTGATAAAAGCTACATTTTAAAATTATTCTGAAATACACAGGGTGTCCCAATAAATGGCGGCGTATCAAAGTTATATTTTTTCTTATGGAATACCCTGTATTTTATTGCATTTTTTAATTGTCCACAAAAAGTAAGGTATAGTTTCATAAGGCTTCCCTATACCTATGTACAGAGTGTTCTGAGTTATGTTGACTTTTCTTAAAATGTAAAGTTTTAAATAAGGCTTTTTCTCAAGTTATTTAAGAAATTATAAAAACATTAGTTTTACATCTAAATAGTTGGATATTGGTTGAATGTATTCCATGGTTAATTATTATACATTTGTCTACAGGGTGTTCAAAATTTACAGTTTTATTATTGGAGTATTCAATGTGTCATATGATGCTTATTTTAAATGGAACATCATGTATATTAATAAATAATTATACTAACCAAATTTACCTCTTTCGAATGGTGTATGAATGTCCTATACCTAGGTGTCATATTTTTTGCGTAATTTACAATTATTTAAATTCTTAATCTGTAAGTCGATTTTAAAACAAAAGATTAATGTCATTGTAGGACATTGTCAGTTTATGACAGTACGGTCTGGTAATTATCAAAACTATAAACATCCGTGTATGATATTTAATTTTTTTTACTTAAAAATGGCTTTGGAAGAGCCAATTACATTCAAATTTAATTGTTCATAAAAATGAATAATCACACTATCTATGAAAGAGTAGACATGCTACTTTGCATTGGGGAATATTTTTAAAATTTTCTCTTAGCTTCTAAAGTTTACGCTTAAAAGTATCCTGATAGAGGACACCCAAAAAAGGACGTTTGTAAGAAATTTCTCGATAGATTCCGTGCTGCTGGTAACATTGCATAGATAGGAAAATTTAAATAAAAATAAACCATTTATTTTTGATGACGCCAACGAACTTGATGTCCTGCTTTCTGTTACGGAAAACCCAAATACTAGTACCTACGTGAAAAATGTCAAGTCAATTGGAGATCAGTCTAACAAGTGTATGTAGAAAACATAAGAAAAACCACTATCATCCGTGTAAAACTCAACTACACCAGCATTAGACAGAACAGGAACGTTTAACTTTTCGTTTATAGACTTTAGAATTTGGAGAAGATCCTGATTTTTTTTAAGAATGTATTGTGTATAGACGAATCTACCTACTTTTAATAATAATCGTCTAGTTACTAGACATAGCTTTCACTTTATTATGATACAGTAAACAAACATTTTACTGTTGATCGCCAACACCGATGAAGTGTTAATGTTTGAGGCAGTATTCTGAGCCAGTACGTTATCGACCCATATTTTTTTGACGAAAATCTGAATGGAGCAACTTTTTTAAATTTCTCAAAACAAGTTTTTTGAATCCTTAAAACCTTCCACTTAGCTTGCGAACAAACATGTGGCTCCAATTGGACGGAGCTCCTGCTTATTTTTGACGTGATGTTAAGAACAACCTCAATATAAAATTTAGAAATAAATGGATAGATAGATTAGGTCCATATATTTGGCCACCTGAATTGACCAAGACGAATTTTTTTAAATAAGGTTATATTAAAAATATTGTAAATGCTGCACTTCCTAACCCAGGAACCTGTGTTTAGTACAATCTTTGATTAATATACATGGTGTTCTAATAAAATACCCATCATATTATGCTACATTGAATAGTCTAATAATGAAACTGTAAATTTTGAACACCCTGTAAATAAATGTGTAATAATCAACCATGGAATGCATTAACTATAAGATAATTACCAGACCGTATTGTCATAAAATGACAATGTCATACAATGACATTAATTAACTTCATCTTTTGTTTTAAAATCGATTTACAGAGTAAGAATTTAAATAATTGTAAATTACGCAAAAACTATGAGACCTAGGTATAGAACATCCATATACCATTCGAAAGAGGTAAATTTGTTAAGTATAATTATTTATTAATATACATGGTGTTCCATTTAAAATACGCATCATATGACACAATGAATACCCCACTAATGAAACTATAAATTTTGAACACCCTGTAGACAAATGTGTAATAATTAATCATGAAATACAGTCAACCAATATTCAACTATTTAGATGTAAAACTAATGTTTTTATAATTTCTTAAATACCTTGAGAATAAACCTTCTTTTAAAACTTTACATTTTAAGAAAAGTCAACATAACTCAGAACACTCTGTACATAGGTATAGGGAAGCGTTATAAAACTATACCTTATTTTTTGCGGACAATTAAAAAATGCAATAAAATACAGGGTTTCCATAAGAAAAAATATAACTTTGATACGCCGTCATTTATTGGGACACACTGTATATTTCAACATAATTTTAAAATGTAGCTTTTATCAACTTACAAACTATTCAATTTAAATTTTTTTCAAATCTTTTACCGTTTCGCTGTAATCTTCCGTCCCGTTAGTGGTGACTCACCCTGTATAACAAAAGCTATTAACTTAAGAGAAAAATCACTAAAGACCTTTTCTGTTTGGAATGATTCAAAAAACTTAAAAAAAATTGTTCGATGCAAAAAAAAATAATTTTAGGAAAAACCCCTAATGTTTCCCCTCGCCTGGCAAGGTCTTATGCTCTGCAGAATCGCCTGTCATTGTACACATTTCTTCTTAATTACTTACTCAAATTCATACTTAAATTTAAACCTTACAGGAGAAAGTTTATTTTACCCCCTAAATTTGCACTTTTCGATCCACCTGGTAGATACACGTGCACCGCTGAGGCCTGCCACGTCATGGTTTTTAGCCTTGGTGTGCTATGAATTATCACTAGAAAAATTTCCAGCCTTATAGGACGACCGTTAGTCGGAGGGTTCACTAGCTCTTAGACTATTAGTTTTGATGCTAGAAGCCTGTATAAAAGACAAAAATAAAGCAATATTTAAACATTTTAAAAAAGCTTTTATGAGTTTTCCTAGAAAATTGCTTAATTTATTGGTAGTTTCACGTTGAAATATTTGATTTGGAATTTGATGAATAAGAACAATAATTTTTCATGGGCTATAAATTTTGTTCACTGGGTCAACAGACTTCATGAGTACCTACACCATTTATTTTTAAGTTCCGTTTTTGCTAGGAATATTTTTATCGATAATATATTTACTTTTTGAGTTATTTGCGAAACACCGCCTAAAAACGTATTTTTTTTTAAATAAACATTTTCACTGGCAAATGACTCCAAAAATATTGATTTGTAGTCATATAGTCAGATAAAAAAACTCTATAGAATAAAAGTTGATCCATTTCGGAACTTATTTTAAACGTATGTTTTTTCACACCCGAGAAGATGGGATGATTTTCATCCCGAATGAAAAGCATCCAAGGAAAACTCCAACTTTGGCGGTGACGGTAAGTAGAATATATATATCCAAACTTTCAAGCAAATCCGTTGTGACGCTGAAAATTACACTCCAAAGTCATTTACTGGGCTAAGAATATGTTTTTTATTAAACGCTTTTATTTAGTTCAATCGTTTGCATCAAATCTTTAGACGTTAATTTGACTGCCTTTTCTTCAATGGAAATGAATGAAATTTTGCAGACATATGGATTCGCGGGAACAGTACACGAATAGTCGATCAAAATTTTTTTTATGTTTATGAATTGTTTAAATAAAAAAAAAACGATTTTAATGGAAAATGCTTAAATTCTCTTGTTTTTTACAATGTAGAAACTTGAATCGTTTACAGATTGTAGCTAATTATATGAACTATACATAATTTTACTTTTTAAGTTATTTGTTTACGTTATGCTTCATATATATTTATCCAGTTTCTGTTCGATTTCTATCCAGTTTTCAGCGAAAAGAAGTTATGGCACCGCAGAGGGACGAATGCTGCCCTTAGTATTGTCGTGGGCTTCGACTGTCCATAAAACGCAAGGTTCGACTGTTGACTACGCTTCGCTGTCGTGAACTTGGGCCCGAAAGTGTTTGCGTAAGGACAGGCTTAAAAGCCTGCATTGAGCCTGCAAAGCCTACGTTTCATTGAGCCGAGTGCGATCATTAAGGTACGTATCCATACAAGGGTGAACCCCGCTCGGTGTACCTGCTCAAATGGATACAGCATGCGCCCCCTTACATATAAACCGCAAACCGGTTGAAACGAAGAGTGTACGCGCCAAGCGGCGATCATCGACGTATCCACTAAGTGGAGCTACTACACCGAGCGAGGTTTACCCTTGTATGGATACGTACCTTTAGACGGCTTGCGCATCGAAGAACTGCATTGTGAGAAATTAACAGCGTCTACACCGTGCAATAATAAAGTATTAGAAGAGATGGAAATACTGCGAAAACTGTAATAGTCGTAAATAATGATTTTGATTTAAGAAATGTATGAAGAAATTAAAGAAAATGTACAATGTATGTATCAAAAGTTAAAATAAATGCAAAAAAGGTATCTGTCATATGCCTACATCCTTTTTTTAAACATGACGATATATTTTAATGTTTGAAAAGTGTAAGACTAAAAAGTAAAAAATAAAACAATATAAAAATTTTTTTTAAGAAACGCTTTTATTTAGTTATGAGTGACTAAAAGTTAAAATATAAAAAATCGATTAAAAAGCAAAAAATAAAAAAAAATCAAACTCGACGGATTATTCGAAAAAAACGTTCGTTAAAATAATGAAAAAATCTAACACATTCGTTAAAGAAAAGCGTGAGGCGCGTCTTCATCGAATAAACGGTTTTCGCCCCACGCTTTTCTTTAAGGGGATGGGTACGTATTTTCGGCTGCAATGGTATTTAAATGGGGATTCATTTTTTTCGAATCCTGAGAATATCTACTAATAAGTGTTTTTAAAAAATTTAAACGCAGAATGAAATATTACGTTCTTACCGAGGGCCGAAAGTCCCTGAAAACTTCTATAATATTTATTTTAATAAGTTACAGGGGTGAAAAACTAAGAGAAAATGTAGTGTGATTTTTAATTTCAAATATCTCATTCAAAAGAAACTTTTTATTCATTCTAAGGGACTTTCGGCCCTCGGTAATAAAGTAATCTTTCATTCTGCGTTTAAATTTTTCAAAAATACTTAGTTTTCTCAGGATTTGAAAAAAATCATATTACGATTCAAATGACAGTACACTCTCGTGACGTAATCGCACCCTTAATGTTCATTGGTTAGTCGATCTAGGCAACCGAAGGTCTGACGTATAAAGATACGTGTAAAGGTACGTATAGTTCTCTAGTATAGGTCTTAGTTTTCTCAGGATTCGAAAAAAATGATTACATTTAAAATACATTGAAAACTTTGGCAGGCGTCAAAATGTTCCTTTCCTCTTAACGAATGTGTTAGATTTTTTCCTTTTTTTAACGAACGTTTTTTTCGAATAATCCGTCGAGTTTAATTTTTTTTATTTTTTGCTTTTTAGTTGTTTTTTATATTTTAACTTTTAGTCACTCATAACTAAATAAAAGCGTTTCTCAAAAATTTTTTATATTGTTTTATTTAATTATTCCCTTTTCTGTCTGAACTTTTCGACAATTAATTGCACTGCTCTATACACACACATCATCAATTAAACTACTAAAACTTTTCTAAAACTAAAGTGTTTCTGAATATTTATGGTCTCTTATTTATCTGAGACAACAACCAAATCAACAAGCATGTAGTCAAAGTAAATAACCCTTCTCAGTTTTCAGCGGTAGCTGGGGAATTTAATGTAAACGATACCTTCGCAGTATTTACCATACACAAAGAAAAAGTTTATGTTATAATGTTAGTGTATTTCGTGTATATAGGGAGTAATTTTTATTTTGTTTATTTTGTCTCAACTACAGCACGTCCAAACTCACTTTGTATTTAAGATTGAGATGCGCCCTGGTGTTGATGCAAACTGCATTGCTACATGATGAACATGGTAAAGTAATATTTGAAGTAGAGGACAACCTTAAGCACCTCCTGATATTATTAACTTCGCCGGACCCTTAATAAAATCGCTCTGAGGTAATAAAAGTCATACAACCCTCAAAAATGGCAAAGCGACATATTCTGATGAAATTCCAACTGAAATATACAAGACGACTACAAATAACAGCAATGTTTTAGAGGCTTTAACTTCATTTTCAATACCACTTATACCAGCGGAATCCTACCTAATGGTTGGTCCAATTCATTGATCATAGCGCTACCAAGAGGACAACAGCAAAAAGCTGTGCTGATTATAGAACCATCAGTTTGTTAAACCATTTATTAAAAAATTTGCTGAAGTAGTATGGTATAACTACATCCAAACCCAGACATCCAAAGTGAAAGTTATCCTCCAACACCAAATTGTTCTATATGGTCCACATAATGTTCAGAAAAAAAGTCACATCATTTTGAGCGTCGGGTTTGATGGGGAGAGAGGGGAGAAATCGGTAAATTCGTAGTTTTTTAAGTTTTTCGTCAATATTTCTAAAACTATGCGGTTTAGCATGAACAACATTTTATAGAAAAATGTTCCACATTAAATTTGAAATAAAAAAGGCCCTATGCATAATCCTTCTAAAATGAACGGTTCCAAAGTTACGAAAGTAGTATAGTATAATTGGTCCAAAAAAGGCCTAACCCAGACATCCAAAGTAAAAGTTTTCCTCCAGCACAAAATTGTTCTATATGGTCCACATATTGTTCAGTAAAAAGTTACACCAATTTGAGCGTCCGGTTTGAAGGGGAGATGGGGGAGAAGTCGGTAAATTAGTAGTTGTTTTACGTTTTTCGTCAATATTATACGCAAATTTTCTACATAAATTTTAAAACAAAAAAGGTCCAATACATAATTGTTAAAAAATCAACGGTTCCAGAGTTACGGAGGGTGAAAAGTGGAGGTATTCGATACTTATTATATTTTTTGGGCAATTTATAATATTATTACTGATGAAAGAAATTTTTTTATAAATAAAAATTGCTATTTCAGTGGCCGAGAATATGTTAGTGATAAGCCCTTGAAGAAACATCAACCTCACCACCCAAAATCATCATCAATTGACAATTGTCCAAATAATATAAAAAGTATCGAAAACCACCACTTTTCACCCTCCGTAACTTTGGAACCGTTGATTTTATAACAATTATGTATCGGACCTTTTTTGTTTTAAATTATATGTAGAACAATTTTTTGTACAACATTGTTTACGCTAAAGCATAGTTTTATAACTTGACGAAAAACTTAAAAAAACTAGCAATTTACAGACTTCTCCCCCATCTCTCCCCCAAACCGAACTCTCAAAGTGATGTAACTTTTTACTGAACAATATGTGGACCATATAGAACAATTTGGTGTTGGAGGAAAACTTTTACTTTGAATGTCTGGGTTAGGCATTTTCTTGGACCAATTACACTAAACTACCTCCGTAACTTTGGAACCGTTCATTTTAGAAGGATTATTCATAGGACCTTTTTTATTTCAAATTTAATATTTTTGTATAGAAGGTTGTTCATGCTAAACCACATAGTTTTAGAAATATTGACGAAAAACGTAAAAAACTACGAATTTACCGATTTCTCCCCCCTCCCCCTCCCCCCAAACCCGATGCTCAAAATGGTGTGGCTTTTTTCTGAACATTATGTGGACCGTATAGAACAATTTGGTGTTGGAGGATAACTTTCACTTTGGATGTCTGGGTTATGCCATTATTTGGATAAATTTTATCATACTAAAGGTAATACATGGCCGTATCTACAATAGATACGAGTAATACCTAAGTGACACACAGTTTGGCGTCCGTAACGGATTTGGAATAAACGAGGCATTGTTTCGGATGTATGTATTTGCTCAAAGATGTCATCAGATATAGACATATTCTGTTTTTTTATTGACTTCCAAAAGACATTTGATAGTGATAGTGTAAAGCAACTCAATATTAATCGCAATTCTAAAAGGCATTGCCTTCGACGGCAGAGGCGTTCGCATAATTGTATATTTCTGTTGGAATCAAACAACACCAGTTTTAGTAGACGGTTTGGAATCACAGGCCCTTAATATTAAAAGAGGAGTACGGCAAGCATGCCTATTGTCGCGCCTGTTTTCAACATTTACTCCGAAAAATTTTCAGAAATGCGCTTTCTGACAAACAAGAAGGAATAGTTGTGAACGGTGAAGTCATCAATAATTTGCGATATGCGGACGACACAGTACTTCTAGCTTCTACTTAAGAAGATTTGCAAACATTACTTGATAGTGTCGTTGAGAGTTGTAAGGAAACAGGTTTGGGTCTGAACACACGGAAAATCAAAATACTCGTAATAAGTAAACAACAGAATATATAACCGTCTATATAATATGTAAATAGTACCGAACTTAAACAAGTTTATGCAATTGTTTACCTTAGATATCAATTAAATTGTAACGCAGAGACTCGCAGCGAAATTAGATCTAGGATAAAACAGGCCAGAGCCGCCTTTAGAAGGATGTCCAAGGTATTATATCGGTAACAAACACGTACAATTGGCATTGAAAATCCACCTACTCAGCTTCTACTTGTACTAGGTCTTACTTGATAGTGTCGAGTCCTGGACTGTGAATAAAATCGATCTAAATCGTCTTGAGGCTTTAGAAATGTGGTGCTATAGAAGAATTTTAAAATTTCTTGGGTGGAGAAGATTCAAAACTACACAATAATAGAACATCTCAGCAAGACTACTGAGATTATAAAAAGCATCAGGAAGAGAAAGCTTGAGTATTTTGGACATGTAATGAGAGGTCCCAAACATAGATTGCTACAAATTATTGTATTTATATGTACTTCTGTATTAGGAGTGAATACAAATGTGCGCGAATTCATCAAGCTTGTTGGTGCCAGGCGCAGATACATTGTACGTTAAGCTCTGATTGGATATTTTAATGACATGTCAAAAATTATCCAATATGCGGCTGTGGTTAAAAAATGCGTTGCCATTTTTATTATTATGGTTTTGGTTGTCAAGTTTTGTTTTAAAAGTTGTGATAACAGGGACAAAAGTGAGTTTATAATTGTACTAACTTTTGTAAAATAGTTTTTATATATTTTTTGGAATTATAAATAAATCAAAAAAAAGAATGTGTGTTTACTTTGTACGCACGTTAGAAGTTATACTTCTAATTGTGTAGAAAATGTGATAGTACGGGATCCGAATATAGGTCGACCTGTACCCTTCTGCTTTCGGGATGAAACTTTTTTTTTGTTAAATTTCATACATAGACAAAATATTTCCAGCATTTGTTGCCTATCAAAATCGTGTCAAAGCTATTCTTCAGGAAGGCTCTTGGAGGAGCATTTTTTTTAAAGTATATAGACTTATTTTATTTTTAAATGAAGTATGCATATCTAGTACAATTCATAGATTATTCAAAAAAAATTCAAGGAAAAATATTAAAAAATAGGCCAACGGTGGAAAATTTTTGAAGTCACCTCAAAAAACAATGAATTTGCAGTGTACATCAGAACTCATCATAGGATCATGGTACATAAAAAATTCAAAAATATTTTATTAGCTTATGAGTTTCTCGAGGTAACGCTGTTAAGTTTTTTTAGTTTTATCGACTTTTGACTTTTTGATATCACTCAGAAATCAAAACAACGAATTTTTTGTTGCAAAAAAGGATAAAAATCAACATATTTATTATTGCTAAACAAAAAATATGCATAAAACAAAAAATATCTCTATAGCGTTACCTTAAGGATTTCGTATATGATAAGAAATTACCTTGGTTTATCGTGACAACGTACAGATTTCATTAAAACAATGTACAAATGTTGTTAATATAGAGAAATATTTGATAATTCCATAGATGTAAACTGATTGTTGTGACAACGAATGCATTAATCAATCTACTACTGCGTTTAATAACCACAATCAATGCGTTCATGATAGCAATAAACGAAATTGTTGAAACAAAAAAATGTTTTGCTTGACCATTTGAAATGTAACGGCTTTTCCTTATCGTTCTTTGTTAAACAATGCTGTTACCTCTGCCGAAGTGCCGAATAATTTCATTTCGTTTCCAAGTGTAGTCCGTACTGGAAGGAAGTTTTCGTGTGTCTATTATCGTATTCATTTTTTTTTTCGAATCCTGATAAAATATAATTGGTATTTTTGAAAAACTTAAACGCAGAATAAAAGAGATCCCTCAGAACTTTTATAATGATTATTTTAATAAGTCACAGCGGGGAAAAAGAGAAAATTTAGTATGATTTTTAATTTCAAATATACCATTCAATAGAAACTTTTTCTTTATTCTAAGGGACTTTTGACCCTCGATAATAATGTAATATTTTATTCTGCGTTTAAATTTTTCAAAAATATTTATTAGTTTTCTCAGGATTCCAAAAAAAATGAATGCGTTTAAAAAGAATTCGATCGAAATTTTGCACCTGCGCTCTCCAAAAGGATTAAAGTGTTATACATTTTTGGAATCACTATTTCAAACGCTTTTAAATGAGCTGTCACATGATGCACTTTCCCATTTAAAAAAAACCCAAGTTGTGGCTGTGACCTGAAGAGGGATCGCGTAAAGTTCGCAACATTGATTATTAATTAAACTATGATTATTTTAAAAATCAACCTGTCCGAGCGTTTTACTTATGTGCGAAAAATAAATAAGTTAATAAGGGGGCAACACTTTTTCCAGCGCATTGTATAAGTGAAATCATATGAGAAATCACACAGTGTAAAGTCAATTAGGTGTCGGACAAAAAATGGAGATTTGCAAAATTATTATTAATCAATTAATATCATACATTGAGCTACTGTATTCAGTAATTATCACCCGTGTTGAGTAGGTATGGGAAAACCCTACCGGTGTAAACCTAAAACCGGTTTTTTTACTTCGCGATAACCGGTTTTACCGGTTGTTTTTTTGTTCCGGTTATAACCGGTTTTTTCTTTTTAAAGTAAAAACCGGTTATTAGGTTTTTACGGTGATAAGGATTAGGTTAGGTATTATTTTGGATCCCAATCATAATTATTATTCTCAAGTAATTATTCCAAACAAAACCATAATTCAAATTTTATTTTATTTTATAAAATACAGAAGCAAACTGAAAGTGCAATCTCACATCAGCCAGAAACAATGATTAAGTTTTATTATAATATTTCCTTGAAAAGATATTTGTAATCATAATATTTACATAAGAAGTGATCTGGTTGAATTAGACGCAAATATCATCTATTTTTAACACTTAACTCTTGACATTGAAAGTGGGTGAATGACTTTTTCTCATTACCAAAAATAATGCTCTGACTATGAATATCGAATTACTGATTACGAATAGGAATCTCCAAGAATTTCGCTACGTTTTCAAAACGATACACTCATACTTACAGGAAGTATTAAATGAGTTAAAATGTACCTATTCTACAAATATACAAACGTGTTAAAAGTAATACATATGTTCTTTCGATAGTATTACTAATTTTGATCATATTGATATCGAGTCGAATGGAGTATCGCAAACTAAAGTGTATTGTAAATGTAACTTTGTAACCTATTGGATTAAAAAAACCGAAAACCGGTTTTTCCAAAAACCGGTTTTTTGGCCGGTTATAACCGCCAGGTTAAACCGTAAGAAAAAAAAACCGGTATAACCGAAAACCGGTGTTTTGTCAAAAACCGCCATCCCTAGTGTTGAGCTGCCGCCCCCCCCCACTTGCAAAAATTAAAAAACAAATAGCCCTGATTTATGAGCTCTCATATTCCGCAAACTAAAAATTTTGAGCCCGTTCCACTGAGCAGGAATTTAATACCCTAGTGGGGGGGGGGGCTGAGTGAGCCCCGTCCCCCACTACTTAAAAATAGGAATATTGAATCGGTTTTTGCGGCAGAATTACGAGCTATTTATGAGCTCTTGAAATTATATAGTTTCGATTTTTGAGCTCATCCCCTTCACCCCCAAACAACCCTTTAATTGATTTAACTTAAGAGAAAGATGCTGAGAAGACTTAAAATATATCGTATTGCGGATATAATTCATATAGCTTATATACTCTAAGAATAAACTATTAAATCAAGAGCATTTCGATTATTGAGCTACAACCCCTTCGCAAGAAAACCACCCTATCTTCCCGGCTTAAGAGAAAGTTGTACTTAAAATGCATTAAACTAATTATTTGGCGACTACATATCATTTAATAATTTATAAGCTTCCAAATTACGCGCATTTAGATCAGTAAATTGCAATTTATTTTGTATAGTGCAGTCACTGAAGGTAAAAATCAACGATTACCTTCAATTTCGGTGAACCTTCATCGATTTTCACGAAAATTGGTCAGTAGTTAGAGGATACGTCAAGAAACAAAGGTGACATGGTACCAACTTGCGCCTTTACCCTGAGGGTGGATACCGCCCCTTCTCGGGGGTGAAAATTATTTTATAAAAAATAAATGCACAAATCAATAAAAGAACAAATTAAAAGCAAAATTTATTATATAAAGTTAATAAAATAAGTCAATACTTTTTAAGTTATTAAAGATCAAAGATTTTAATTATTTGTGAAAAAAATGCATGTTTTGAAAAGGTTTTTTGTAAATCACTGAAAAACTTTAAGTTTTTACAAAAAAGCTAATAGTAATGTAATTCGTATAGCTTATATTCTAAGAATACACTCTTAAATCACGCGTCTTTCGATTATAGAGCTACAACCCCTTCGCAAGAAAACGACCCCATATTCCCGGCTTAAGAGAGAGTTGTTCTTAAAATAATTTAAATTAATGATTTGGCGACTACATATCGTTTAATAATTTATGAGCTTGCAAAATATACGCATCTCAATTATTGAATTGCCATTTTCTTTCTATAGTGCAGTCACTGAAGGTAAAAATCAACTAGTACCTTCGATTTCGGTAAATCTCCATTTATTTTCACGAAAATTGGTGAGCGGATTTTGATACTATCAACTTTTTCTGCATCTTATTTTTCATAGGTATTTCTAAGTACTTTGACAAGTATTTAGTACCTAAGTGTTATAAAATGCATCTCTTTCCCGTTATTTAAGCTTGAACCCTTAGATTTTAACAGTCGCGGAAAAAAATATACATTTAATTACCGAATGGAGATTTACCGAAATCGAAGGTACTAGTTGATTTTTACCTTCAGTGACTGCACTATAGAAAGAAAATGGCAATTCAATAATTGAGATGCGTATATTTTGCAAGCTCATAAATTATTAAACGATATGTAGTCGCCAAATAATTAATTTAAATTATTTTAAGAACAACTCTCTCTTAAGCCGGGAATATGGGGTCGTTTTCTTGCGAAGGGGTTGTAGCTCTATAATCGAAAGACGCGTGATTTAAGAGTTTATTCTTAGAATATAAGCTATACGAATTAAACTACTATTAACTTTTTTGTAAAAACTTAAAGTTTTTCAGTGATTTACAAAAAACCTTTTCAAAACATGCATTTTTTTCACAAATAATTAAAATCTTTGATCTTTAATAACTTAAAAAGTATTGACTTATTTTATTAACTTTATATAATAAATTTTGCTTTTAATTTGTTCTTTTATTGATTTGCGGATTTATTTTTTATAAAATAATTTTCACCCCCGAGAAGGGGCGGTATCCACCCTCAGGGTAAAGGCGCAAGGTGGTACCATGTCACCTTTGTTTCTTGACGTATCCTCTAACTACTGACCAATTTTCGTGAAAATCGATGAAGGTTCTCCGAAATTGAAGGTAATCGTTGATTTTTACCTTCAGTGACTGCACTATACAAAATAAATTGCAATTTACTGATCTAAATGCGCGTAATTTGGAAGCTTATAAATTATTAAATGATATGTAGTCGCCAAATAATTAGTTTAACGCATTTTAAATACAACTTTCTCTTAAGCCGGGAAGATAGGGTGGTTTTCTGGCGAGGGGGTTGTAGCTCAATAATCGAAATGCTCTTGATTTAATAGTTTATTCTTAGAGTATATAAGCTATAGGAATTATATTCGCAATACGATATATTTTAAGTTTTCTCAGCATCTTTCTCTTAAGTTAAATCAATTAAAGGGTTGTTTGGAGGTGAAGGGGATGAGCTCAAAAATCGAAACTATATAATTTCAAGAGCTCATAAATAGCTCGTAATTCTGCCGCAAAAACCGATTCAATATTCCTATTTTTAAGTAGTGGGGGGGGCTGACTCAGCCCCCCCACTAGGGTATTAAATTCCTGCTCAGTGGAACGAGCTCAAAATTTTTAGTTTGCGGAATATGAGAGCTCATAAATAGCTCATAAATCAGGGCTATTTGTTTTTTAATTTTTGCAAGTGGGGGGGGGGGCAGCTCAACACGGGTGTAATTATCAATATAAATACATTCATAGTAGGAATGAACGAAATTGATTGTAGGGATAAATAGAATTGCTTGTAAAAATAACCGTATTTATTGTGGGAATGAACGAAATTAATTGTAAAAATAAACAGAAATAATTGTAGAAATAAACGAAATACGTTAGGAGAAATAACACTGTTATTGATACAACGAATAGTCTTCGTCGGTCAATTAACGACGTTGTTGTTTCAATGAATAGTGTTCGTTGGCTCAGTGAACTGTTCGTAATATTAATAAATGGATGTTCATCCATTCAATAAACGTAATACATGGGATCAACTAACGAAAATATTGAATTGATGAACATCGCTTTGTTGTTCCAATAAACCCAAGAATTGGACAAATTTTAGGTATTGATTTTGTTGTCTGAATTAACATTTTTATTAATATTACGTACCTTTTTCGTTGAGTGTATAACACTCTTGTTTAATATTTCCCAGAATTTTTGCTTTGGTACCATGTCAGTAGCCTTTTCAAGATTTATGTACGCCGTATACATCGTTTTTCCTGTTGCTGATATTTTTCTATTATTTGCTTGATCGTAAATATATTATGATCCTGGGTGCTTCTGCCTTTTCTGAAACCGCTTTGTGATTCCTCGGATGTGCTGTCAATTTTTTTAATTATTCTTTTGTTCAGTATTTTTTCTTATATTTTCATGGAAGTTCTTAACAGTGTTATTCCTCTGTAGTTATGCAATCCGTTGTATCGCCCTTTTTATAAATTGGCACTATCTGAGCCTTTTGCCAGTCCATCGGTATCTGGTTATTCTGTTATATCCTGGTGCTGTTGAAGGTAGGGAGGTAGGGAGATAGTGTTGAATATCCCTACCTTCGACTCGCTTTGCAGCAAGTTCGCGACAGCACGCTTGAACGTAGAAAATAACCGTCAACAGCTGTTCTCATTTTCTTTTGTAAATTATTCCGCGATTCAAAAAGATATTCCGATGTGCATTATTTTACAATTTGACAGACAAGAAAGAAATTTAAAATAAAAGTTAACAATACTTTAAAAGCTTTTTCCTCAAAACTGCTTTTTTCAAAGGCTGTAGACATTGTAACTCAAAAACTACTTGACCGACCAAATATGTTGATTTTCACCCGTTTTTGCAGAAAAATTCGTTGTTTTGACTTCTGAGTGATATTAAAAAGTCAAAAGTCGATAAAACTAAAAAAACTGGACAGCGTTACCTCGAAAAACTCATAAGTTAATAAAGTTTTTTTGAATGTTTTCTTTACTATGATCCAATGATGAGTTCTGATGTCCACCGCAAAATTCATTATATTTTGAGGTGTCACCTCAAAAATTTCCCACGGTTGGCTTATTTTTAATATTTTTCCTTGAATTTTTGCCTTAATAATCTATGAATTGTACTGAATATGCATATTTAATTTAAAAATAAAATAATTCTACCATACTTTCAAAAAAAAAGAATGTGTGTGTACTTTGTACGCACGTAAGAAGTTATACTACTATTATATGGTTTCTTAAAAATAAACATACTTTAAACAGTTTAGTTGCGTGCTTCTAATTTAGGCTCATAATATTTTTTCTTAGATAAAGAGAAAAAACCAAGAATCTCCTGTAAATATTTGGAGGATCTTCCTGCTTTCATAGTCATATTATCTTGATATTTTCAAGATTCCTGATTTTAATTGTTATGCAAATAGTTACCAGGTCGTTTCTGAAGTACTTTGTTCAAGTACTAGGTGGGACATTTTAGGAACCATTCACTTTGAAAGCAAAGATTACCGTATAGGTATTTGAAAAATGCCCCAGTTACATCAGTTGATGTGGAAAGAAGTTTTTTCATGTACAAATATATTGTACCTACTCAGAAACCATAAGTTTTTGTTAGAAAAATTTAAACAGCCCTTAATCATTTAGTGTTAGCACAATTCAAAGTAATATTATTTATTTGTTAAAATACTTAAATACCTAAGCTTAGTTTGTAAAATAAATAAATGTTAATTACTGTAAATTATGATATGAATAAGATATTTTAAATATTTTTGTAAATAACACGGATACTACTTTCTGAGTTATTTATATATACATACAGTAAAACCTGTCAGTAACGGCCACTAAAAATGAAAGAATAATTGGCCGATATAGAAAGGTGACCTGTATTGCCAGTTTTTGTAGTCTACATATAATTGGTTTGGGGAATTTTTAAACTGGCCGTTAGTACAGGTGGCCGGTAACACAGGTTTTACTGTAGGTACTTCTATTTTTTTTTATTTTTATATGCATATTTTATAGATGAACATGCATATTTTTGTGTAAAATGCTGCATATTTATGCGCATATTTCATATGTTTTTATTGCATATTTGCCTAAGTCTAGTCATAAGTATAATATCAGAAGAATAATTTGTATTATTTCATTTATGGAATAATTATATTAGACGGCTTGCTTGAAGCACCATGTTGACTTTCTGTATATTATTTTGTATATCCTTGTTTTTACTGCAGAAGGATAAATATGTTCGTTCACCTTGTAAATTAGGGACAAACAGCAAAACTAATTTTCAAGCACTGCCTGAACATAAATATATGTTTAACAATAATTTGTTTACTCATATGAATGTTTGTTGTATAATCAAATGTGTGATTGAATTAATTTACTTAATAATGAATAACGTAGACAACTTTAAAATTAACAAATAATCGAAATAACAAGGTTTATAATTTAATCAACACAATATGATATTATACTTGTAGCCTTTCATTCAAATATTAAATACACCTAAAAGGTGTACATATCTCTCATTCTCTCTCGGCTAGATTATAGACCTAGATTCTGCGTGCCAAAAAAAAGTTGATGCGTAGCAAGCTGAAAATTTGTTAATAGCTTAATATCCGACTGGTATATTATTTAACAAATAATGACGTGATTTCAAAATTAGTTAAATATGATATATTTCCCTAGGGCATTGTTCCGTCCCTCCACATATTTTTTCTTTTACATACAGGGTGACCCGAAAAGATTGGTCATAAATTATACCACAGATTCTGGGGTCAAAAATAGGTTTATTGAACCTCACTTACCTATATACAGTAGTGCACACAAAAAGTTACAGCCCTTTGGAGTTACAAAATGAAAATCGTTTTTTTTTCATATATCGAAAACTCTTGGAAAGAATGGATAAGATGTTTGATCTAATAATGTCTCTGATATCTAAGCTTAACCTTCAACACTAAACTTAAGATATGCTGTTGGAATGCCAATGGCCTAACTAATCATTTCCACGAAGTAAGAGCTTTTATTTATTCTCATAATCTAGATGTTATGTTTATTTCCGAAGCACACATCACTATTAAGAGTTATTTTAATATTCCCAAATATTCAACCTATGTAACTCAACATCCATTAGGAAAGGCCCATGGAGGTACGGCAATTATTATAAGAAATAATATTAAGCATCATGAAATAAATAAGATGTGTTTGAAAGAAAAGTATTACGTAGGATACTGGGCCCAATAAGTGAAAATAACAACTGGCGAATTAGGTATAATAAAGAAATATACGAGCAATATAGCGAACCAACTCTAACACAACACACTAAACTGCAGAGATTACGGTGGGCAGGGCACGTGGTCCGCATGCATGAGAATAGAATCCCCAGAAAATTGCTGAATGCAAGAATGCAGGGAAGAAGACCTGTTGAAAGACCTAAAAAGAGATAGGAAGACGAAGTCGATGAGGATGCCAGGAACTTCCTGGGAACGCGTTCATGGAAAAGAACAGCGGTAAATCGAAATGATTGGAGAAGCTTATTGAATGAGGCCAAGGCTCGATTTGGGCTGTAGTGCCATTGTATGGATGGATGGATCATGAAATAAACAAAATTAGCAGAGTTAACATTCAAGCCACTTCAGTGTCGGTAGAAGATTCACAAGGCTCGATTATTTTATCTGCTGTTTACTGTCCACCGAATAAAATAATTAAAGCTGATCATTTTACTGAATACTTTGAGATACTCGGACACCGTTTCATTGCTGCTGGAGATTACAATGCCAAACATCACAAATGGAGCTCCAGAATCATAACCTCACGAGGGCGAGAATTATTAAAAAGTATTAATGAGAATCATTTAACTCCTCTCTCTACTGGAGAGCCTACCTATTGGCCCACTGATAGACAAAAAATTCCTGATCTTATTGATTTCGCTATATTAAAAGGAATAACACACACCCATATCCAAATTTCTCCTTCTTTTGACCTATCATCGAATCATTCCCCTTTCTTCATAGACCTACTAAACCAAATTCACAATTGTCCTAAACTTCTAACACTGTGTAATAAAAGAACAAACTGGGATAGGCACAGAGACGAAATAAAATCATCCACTAACCTAAACTTGCCTCTTAAAAGTGACAGGGACATAGAAAATGCAGTCACTCACTTAACTACAGTTATTCAGCCAGCTGCTTGGTCGTCCACTCCAGAAATTACCTACACACACAACTCCGAGTCGTATCCTGCTCACATAAATACACTTATACTGGAACAAAGAAAACTAAGAAAGAGGTGGCAGCTCACTAGGCACCCAGAAGATAAAACAAATTTTAATAGAGCTTGCAGATTACTCAAAAGAAACTTGATCCAACATTCCACAATGGAATCAACAATTATTTAAAGAACCTCTCAACTTCAGATAATACAAATTATTCTCTGTGGAAACTATCAAAAAAACTTAAAGACAACGAACAAATGAATATGCCAATCAGGAAACCAAATGGCACATGGGCTAAAACTGACACAGATAAAGCTTATACTTTCGCAAATCATTTATGCGAGGTATTTCAACCGCATCAGAGGGAAGTCTCAGCTGAAGAAGAAGAGGATATTCATGAAGTCATAAACGCACCATATCAAATGGCTCTGCATATTAAAATTTTCAAGAAATCTGAAGTAGAAGAAGTAATTGATAATCTGGAGAATAAGAAGTCACCTGGGTATGATATAATATCTAGTTTGGTACTAAAAAATCTACCCAACGAAGGTGTAAGCTTAATTACTTATATATTTAATTCAATATTAAAAACAGGTTACTTTCCACTCCAATGGAAAGTAGCTCAAATTGTTCTAATCCCAAAACCTAATAAGGATCACGCGGAAGTATCTTCATATCGTCCAATAAGCTTGTTGCCTATTATATCCAAAGTGTTCGAGCGGCTTTTCCTGAGAAGACTAGAGCCTACATTAGACAGCAATAATGTTTTACCTAATTATCAGTTTGGCTTTAGGAAACAACATGGTACCATCGAGCAAATTCATAGGGTAGTAAAAACTATCAGAAATTCGCTCGAACACAAAAATTACTGTACAGCTGCATTCCTAGATGTCTCACAGGCATTCGACAAAGTTTGGCATGTAGATCTTATCTCCAAGATTAAATCCATATTACTTATCCCGTAAGTTCACTATTAAGATCCTATCTGACAGATAGATTTTTTCAAGTCAAAAGAGGAGGGGAAATTGCTTACCGGTTTCCAATATGTTCTGGAGTTCCACAAGGAAGCATATTAGGACCAACACTCTACTTAATATACACATCGGATCTTCCAACCACCATTAATACAACAATTGCTACATACGCGGATGACACAGTTATAATGGCTTCAAATCCTATAGCAACAGAAGCATCCGAGGTATTGCAAAATCATCTGACTAAACTAGAGAGCTGGCTTAAATTGTGGCGAGTACAAGTCAACAGTTTAAAATCCACACAAATAACATTTACTTTAAAAAAGATGTCGCGCCTCCGGTTTCTATAAAAAACACTCCACTACCAGTCAATACCGCCGTAAAATACCTGGGAATTCATTTAGATAGTAAACTTAATTGGGGCACCCACATCTGGAAGAAACGTCTTCAACTCGACCTAATCTACAGGAAAATGTATTGGTACATGAGTAGGAAATCAAATCTTAGCCTGGAGAACAAAATTATGATGTATAAATGTATTTTAAAACCGGTGCCGGTGTGGCTATATGCAGCACAAATATGAGGAACAGCAAGAAATACCAACATTCAAAAACTTCAACGGTTCCAATCAAAAGTGTTGTGCCAGATCTGCAATGTCCCTTGGTATGTTACGAACCAGAGATTGCACCACGACCTACAGCTACCAACAGTTAGCGAAGCAATATCTGCTGTAAATTCTAGATACAAGACCAGACTATCCTGCCATCCAAATCCACTCGCCACGGACCTGCTCAATATTTCTCATGAAAGACGATTAAAAAGACCTGACCCTTTGGACCTCTAGTACATCTGGACATCAGAGCAAGAACAGAGTGCAGTGTCATAGTGCAGTGAAATAATCATGTTTTAGTTTTAGTGATTTTTTAAACTTCTTTCGTATTTTTATTCATGTTCCTTAGACTTTTAATAATCATATTTTTATTGTCTGAACTGTCCACTATACTAAATTTTATCTATATATTATGTTCCAAGTAATTGTTATGTCTTATTTTAAAATTATAATGTTTTATGTCTTACTGGGTGCTCGCCACTGGGCGGCTTCCATCTGTGTTATTTTTCAATAATTACGAGTATATGTATTGCTTATTGTTTATGATCAGACAGATTGCAATAAACGTTGGATGTTAAAAAAAAATATATCGAAAACTCTTAGAGATTTTTTATTGAAAATGGACATGTGACATTCTTATGGCAGCAACATCTTAAATAAAAATTAAAGTGGCATTTGTACCCCCATAAAAATTTTGTGCCTTCGTTTTTAATATGTTTACATAAAAATTTTATTGGCGTTTTGTGCCTTTAAACCCCCTAACTATTTGTGTACGTTCCAACGAAACTATTATATTGCGGTACCATTAGTTAAACACAGTATTTTTAAAACTTTTTTGCTTCCTAGTACTTTTTCGATAAGCCATTGTTTATCGAGATATTTTGAATATTTGTCGAATCCACCGCATATTTGTATATGGTTACGTATGTACGATTATAGCATAGAGACCTGTTAATAAACTGAAAAATTTATAATTTACATTTTTATGTATATTTTGAAAAAGAGGCCACATCTCGATAAAAGGTAACTTATCAAAAAAAGACTAAGAGGCAAAAAAGTTTTAAAAACACTGTGTTTAACAAATGATACAAAAAATAATAGTTTAATTGGAACGTACACAAACATTTGGAGGGTTTAACGTTTAAAGGAACAAAACCCCCATAAAAGTTTTATGTAAATATATTAAAAAATAAGCCGCATCTCGATAAAAACTGGCTTATCAAAAAAACACTAAGAGGCAAAAAAGTTTTAAAAACGTCGTGATTAACTAATGGTACCACAATAATGAATTAATTGGAACGTACACAATAGTTTGGGGGGGGGAGGTTTAAGGGAACAAAACCCCATAAAATCTTTATGGAGTGGACAAATTTCACTATAATTTTGTTTTAAGATGTTCCTGCCATAAGAATGATACATGTCCATTTTCAATAAAAAATCTCTAATAGTTTTCGATATATTGAAAAAAAAAACGATTTTCATTTTGTAATTTCAAAGGGTTGTAACTTTTTTTATAAGCACATTTGTACTAAGGTAAGTTAGGTTTAATCGAACTATTTTTGACCTCAGAATGGGTTGTACAATTTACGACCAATCTTTTCGGGACACCCTGTATATAATTAGTAATTAATATCCTAAGTTTTTATAATTATTCATTTTTATTTTGTTTAACCATTTGTATATGCTTTAATTAAGTACCAATACGGTCCTGTAGGCACTACCCCCAAGCTTAAAGCACTTAAGGCAGAGCTTGGCTTGCCATGCAAATACGCGCATTCTTCAGATATGTATAAGAGTTTCAGTGTGAAACAATACAGTGTTATATAATTTTTAAAACCAGGAAAAGTGCCAGAAAACCAGCCGCCCAGTCTATTACTAGGAAAGAAAAAGACAACCGCAAACAAGGTACTGTACATATATCATACACACAATTCAATTGATTGATTAATTTTGCTTTAACCCTTTTCACGTATCATATAAAACCAGCACCTACTTAAATATAAATGTCTTATTTCTAATTATTTGAATATACAGGGTGTTTCAAAATGTCATGTCATAAATTAAATCACGCATTCCGGGGACAAAAATAAATTGATTGAATCCAACTTACCTTAGTACAAAAGTGAACACAAAAAGAGTTACAGCCCTTTGAAGTTACAAAATGAAAATCGATTTTTTTCATATATCGAAATCTCTTAGAGATTTTTCATTGAAAATGGACATGTGGCATTCTTATGCCGCAACATCTTAAAAAAAAATTAAAGTGAAATTTGTGCACCCCATAAAAATTTTATGGGGGTTTTGCTTCCTTAAACCCCCCATACTTTTGTGTACGTTGCAATTAAATTATTATTGTGGCATCATTAGTTCAACACAATGTTTTTAAAACTTTTTTGCCTCCTAGTACTTTTTCGATAAGCCAGAGTTTATCGAGATATTTTGAATATTTGTCGAATCCACCACATATTTTTATATTTGTATATGGTTAAGTGGTAAGACCCCATTTTAACAGTCCCCGTTTCAGCGGTTCTCGATTCCACCGACCCTTTTCAGCAGTCCCCGGTTCAGCGGTACCCATTTCAGCAGTCCCTGTTTCGGCGGTTCTCGATTCCACCGACCCGTTTCAGCGGCGTTTGGTTCTGCAGCATGCTGTTTGAGAGGCATCGTTCAGGAAAATAAGTAAAAATAGGACCCTCTTGGGGACAGTAGTTTTAACAATAAAAAATGAATTTTATAAAATAAACAATAAATTGTCCCAAAATCACCCTATATATAGCTTTGCAATTGCATAAAAAGTAGGGTAATATAGTAAATAATTTGCAAAAAATTTTTAGATTAATTCGTGCAATAGTTTTTGTAAAATTGTAAAAGTTTATCCTAGAGGCTAAATATTTATAACATTATTCTACATAAACCAATTTACTTAGGATGATTCTGCGGGTACCTATCGAAAGAGGGAGGCGGGTTTTTCAAATCAATGTGTTAGAAGTAAAAAAAAATATTTCTTTTACTAGAATGCGGAAAATCACATTTTCCGCAGCAAAAAAACAGTGAGTAAAATCCAATTTTTTTTACAACCACTACTCAAAAAGAGCTTTTTCTAGGCCCCATTTTTAAAGTTCCTAATATTACACCGGTTTGTTGCACTTAAAACGGCTGTTTATAGTTAGAGTCACAAAAAAATGTAAAAAGGCATTAAAAAAATGTCACAGCGTTAACTTTATTTCACGGTTTCCATATGCGAACACAATTATTGATTAGTCCAGTTAGTCCACACCATACCGAAAATAAATTGCCAAGTCACCTTTGACTTTGACAGCATATGAACTACACATGTTTTTACGTGTGTAAGTGTCAATAATTTAAATTTATTTAATTATTTAGTATTATAGTTGTTCTTACTATTATTATGGATAGGGAAGATTCAAAACTTGAAATATGCACTCGGGGAGAAATCATAGATATGGCAAACATGTGGAGAGAATAAATTTACTGCCAGAGAAATCCAAAGAATATGATACTTTTATGAAATGGCGGAATCAGAATAATATTCACAGCTTTACGCAGTGGATGACATTTGCTTATTTTGAAGAAAGATTTATAAAATTTAAGTCTTTTACATTATGGTCTAGCTATACAAAACTAGAAGCAACCTTAATAATTATCTGATATTCAAAATATCTATTTTGATTTTATTATTTGTATAGGGCTGTAGAAAAATGTTTGTATGCAACACATGCCTAGTGACTTTTTGTCATTCATGAGATTGCAGGTCAATTTTTCCATTCGTGAAAAAAAGTACCACTTAAGGCTATGGGTACATAATTCGCAAATATTTTACGTGTATCATCCCTACTTTTTCTGTCTTTACACGGCAAATTACGTGTAGTAAAATTCACACTGGTGTGGATATGTAAACATTACTAGAATGTCATTCTACTTGAAAATGTCATAATTAATTTAAAGAGATGGCTTTTGAATGTTCTTGGATAACTGTTATTTTTATAATTGCAAATTATTAATTCAGTTAATAAATGTGATAATTTTTTCACTAACTATGTTTTCAGTGATTGTAATAATTTATTTGTACAACAAAAACTAATAATCAATCGAGAAAAGAGGAAAAGTGTTAAAGTGATTTTTTAATAATATGTTGTTATTCTGGAACGCTTACAATTTTGAACATCTCTAACAACAAAATACTTGGATCACAGGATATATCTGATGTATTCTCTGCTTGGATCTTCTACAAAAATAATACACAATAAATAACTTTTTATTAAGTTCACGTCGTAAATCAATTATTTATCAAATACACTATATATCAATAATATATAATCAATTTCTCAAAATATTCCCCGATGCAATGTCAAATATTTAAAATTGTCACTGATTGTCAGTGTCTGACTGACAATATACTGACAATATTATATTCGGTTGAGTGCGTTGTAAGACAAAGACAGATTTGGAAAATATTACCACGGCATTGTGTTCATTTTTTTCAAATCCTGAAAAAACCAATAAATATTTTTGAAAAATTTAAACGCAGAATGAAAGACTAAATTATTACCGAGGGCCGAAAGTCCCTTAGAATAAATAAAAAGTTTATTTTGAATGAGATATTTGAAATTAAAAATCACACTAAATTTTCTCTTAGTTTTTTCACCCCTGTAACTTATTAAAATAAACATTATAGAAGTTCTCAGGGACTTTCGGCCCTCGCTAATAACGTAATCTTTCATTCTGCGTTTAAATTTTTCAAAAATACTTATTAGTTTTCTCAGGATTCGAAAAAAATGAAACCCCATTTGAATAGCATTGCAGCCGAAAATACGTACCGATCCTCTTAATGCACTTGTTCAATTAGTTAAGTTAAGTTAAGGAACCTTATGTTTTCTCACCTAATTGAAATATGACTTTTGTGCAGAAAAGTGACCTTTCTATGCCACAAAGTTTTTTTGAACAGAAAAACTGCACGTTACCTGGCAACCAACCAACATTTTTTATTTAGTTACCTGATTCCCTGAACATTAAGTTTGTCGACAAACATCAAATATAAAATATTATTTTATTTTTATTTTTATTAATTTTTGAAATAAATGGGGTTATGTCCTGTCCTGACGAAAGCATCATATCTCTGTACCATTCAACGAACGGTAATTCAGCGGCTTTAAAAGAGAACGCACACATCTTATGGAAAATATTGTCACTCAAATGTAATAAAATCTACATGAATAGACATTTCACAATCTACATTTCACAATAATGGGCAATTCTGAATTTTCACAAATAAAGTCAGTAAATAGATATAAGTAGGGAGCGGATTTTATGCTAAATGCATATTGCATGCATATTTCGCATATTTGAGAACTTTACTAAATTTTGCATATTTTTAAAGAAACATGCATATTTTGTGCATATTTAAAAACATTTAAGTCAAAAAAAAATTTTAATTCGACACAAAATATTTCAAATTGAAAAAATAATTTTATTAACGTTTCGAAGCCATTTTCATTTTCAAAGTATTTTGTATTTTGACAACGAAACCCGATTTGGGCTTCGAAACGTTAATAAAATTATTTTTTCAATTTAATTGTGGCTTATTTCCCACTAAATAGTTAATCATAAAAATGCCACAAGGAAATAGCTTCAGAACAACACAAAATATTTCCCCGCACAGGCTGTCTGTCGTATCTATTAATTCGAGAACTACTTGAAAAGAGACGGCTCATTCACTGCCTTTTAATTTTTTCTTAGGAAATACCCGATCTTTACACAAAGTATTTATAGTGCTTAGTACGCCATTATAAAATGATTGTAGGATTTTAAAATGATGAAGAATGGTTTACCGGGAAAGTGATTCTTTTAAATCCCCTATTGTTGTGATAATTTACACCTTTAACCATAGTTTTACAATTGTCTAACGGAAATTGAAATATTCGTGCTTTAGATCAGATCCCGTCTTTAAACGGCTTTAAAACTTTGGAGGACATAATATGCGAAATTTTTAATGGAAATTTTGAAATTGATTTTGGTGCAGAATTTTCGGCTTTAACAAGTTATTTTAAATATGCCCCAATTACTTCTGTTCATATTGAAAGGAATTTTTCAAGTTATAAAAATATTTTATCTGATCAAAGAAAATGTTTCCTCGTAAAAAATTTGGAAAAACACATTGAAGTAAATTATAATCGAAGATACATATAGTGATATTGTTGTTTTATTTTAAATAGATAACTATTGGTATTGGTTTTTGTAAAAAATGTGAATAAATTGCATATATAAAAAATAATGATTTTACTTGAAAGATAATGAATAAGATTGCCACCCCCCTCCTATAAAAGAACCCCCTAGAATAGAATAAAAAAGAAAACTTGTGGTTTCTCAAAATGCGCATTTTTTGACTTTTTGTGCATATCTTGCGCATATTTCGTAATTTTTTACTGCATATATATGCGCATATTTCATCAAAATTAATCGCATATAAATCCGCTCCCTAGATATAAGTAATAGGTATAGGACATGAGGTATAGTGAGAATGGACTAGTTCATAAATCTGAAAAAACAACGCATATTTATTTACACATTTACTGTTTACTCGAAAAGTGACAAAAAAATGAAACATTTAAAGATTTAAAAAAAAAGAGAATACAAAATGACAAAAGCGTTAAAGTTGTGGAATACATTTTAATTAATTACAAAGCAATAGGATTAGTAATATTGTAAGAGACTCCACGAAGATATTCATAGACGTTTATATCGCCATCGTCAAATTGTTCTTGTAATCTACTAATCCTATTATTTATTTGAAGATATATTTTATTGTTGTTGCCTACATTTTGGTCGCCTCGAATCTGTTGTAAGGTTGTGGTTGTGATCGCTTGTTCAGCAAGGAGTTTTTCAACAAATTGATAAATATTCGGATGGTATTTTCCAATCAACCTAGAAAAACGGTTATGCCATCCTTCCACATCGTTATTAGTTCGCCTTCTAATCCCATATACGATGTTTAATATATTTATTCAAAAATAAAATGTATTTTAGAATAATTTTAAAATCGTGTACTTCCACCACGGCATCCATGCAAGCCTCTATTCGAGCACTAATAATACTGCTATATAACAAGTCGGTCAATCATGTCCTGTGGCAGATTCTCCCATTATTTTCTGTAGTTATTATTGTCTAGACAGACAATAATCTGGCGTGGGATTACGAACACTCGATACTAATCGTATCCACCATGTTTTACTGTAGCGCCTTACGGTAAAACATGGCGGATACGATTCGTATCGAGTGTTCGTAATCCCTATGCTGGTGATTATGAACACATACTTCCAATATAAAAGGATACACAAGATCCCAAGAGAAGTAAAATCATGAGGAGAACAATCAATTATTATACACTATAATATATTATACGAACTATTATACTATACCAATTATTATAAACTAAAGTGCAAAAAACAGAAAAGAACCCGATAAGAGACGTAAGAGTGAAAAGGGGTTATGAAATTGGTGATGACGACTAACTACTAGGAACCACGTTTAAAAGCAAACGAAAATAAATAAAAAGGAAAGAGAACATAAACAGGAAACAAATAAATATTAAAAACTTATAAATTAAGGGAAGATTCACCGAAAATAAGATACGCAGAAGAGCTAGAGAAAGAGATGGACAATGAACATAAAACAACAGAAACAATAGAAAAATAATGAAAAAAAAAATAAAAATGTGATAATAAAAACAGCTAAACTCATGTGTGGTACTACAAGAAATAACACTAACATCTTGGTGGAACGATGAAGTGAAAAGAGAAATTAAAGAAAAAAAATTAATAGTTAAAAAAGAGAAGAAGATAAGTTGGGAAAAGGAAAACGGCACAGAAAACATATTTTTTACATATAGAATACTGAAAAACCTAAGAAGCAACAAAGAAACAAAACTGAAACAAATAATGAACAAGGAAGGAACAATAATAAACGACGCTAAGAAAATAATGGAGTGATTGAGGGAACATTTCGAGCTGATACTGAATGAAAAGTAAGGTAATATAATAGAAAAAGAAAGCCACATAAATAGAAGATCCATGAGAACTATAGAAAAAGAAGAACAGGAGGAAACAATAAGAAAGATAAAGATTGGAAAAGCACCAGGGAGCGATGAGGTAGCACCAGGAAGCGATGAAGTAGCACCAGAAATGATAAAATATAGGAGTAAAAGTTAAAGAAAAATTATTATACAATAACCTAATACGGAAGATAAATATAATGCCCAGAGAATGAACAAATGCAGTATTTATACCTATACACAAGAAAGGAAACACAAGGGACTGTAAGAACTATAGAGGTATATCACTACTATGTGTAGCAGCAAAAGTATATAAAACCATAATAGAAAGCGAAATCAAAAAATAAATAGAATACAAATTAGAGGACGTACAAAGTGAATTCAAGAAAGGACTTCAAGAAAGGATTCAAACACACAAGACCATACACCCATCATGCAACAAGAGATAGAAAAGCCTTAAAGAAAGGGCCATGGAAAAAGCATTCGACTTCGAGTGAATGGCCTTTATTCAGAGGTTTATTATAAATCACGTTTTTAAAATTTTACCAGATTCTTCTTCTAGTGGTGCTCTCTCCCTTAGTGGAGGTTAGTAACTATACCGGTTAGTCTGTCTCTGTCCAATCCGGCTCCAAACAAAGATGTTGAATTAAGGCAGGTCCAGTCGTCTCTGATAATTTTACACCATGAAATCTGGCGCCTAGCGGCACAACGTTTTCCTTCAATCTTACCCTGCGTGAGGCTTTACTTTTCGCCCCTCATTCTGTGTCCCAGGTAGCTGACTTTTCTAACTTTGATAATCTTCAGCCGCTCCCTATCTTTACTTGTTCTCCCTACAACACTTTCGTTGGTGGTGTGAGTTGTTCAGGGTATTTTCAAGATTCTCTTATAAAACTAGAGTTCAAAGGCTTCTAACTTATTTATCAGCGTTATGTTGAGTGTCCAGGCCTCCGTTCCATACAAAAGTATTGACCATACCTGGCAATGCTGAAGACGACATCTAAGGCTTAATGCTACTGTTACAAGATAAGCTTTTCATTTTGATAAAGTCTTGTCGGACTACCTCTATAGCGTGTCATTTGCATAGCGGATGTTATTTACTCTTTGGCCGTTTATCCTGATTCCTGTTGAAGAGTGCGATAAATCATTCATATACTCAGAGTAGATGTCAAACAGTATCGGTGATAGCAGGCAATCCTGTATGACACCTCGTTGTATTTCAAATGGCCTTGACGTGTTACCATTGATCTTTATGATTGCTGCCTGATTCCAGTAAATAGCTTCTATACTTTTAGAATCTCTTTTAATGTCGTTCAATCGACTCCGATATCGTTCAATCTTTCTATCAAGGTTCTGTGTTACGCTCGGTCAAACTCTTTTTTAAAATCCATAAAAGAGACAAAACGGTCTACCTGTTGATGTGTGTAACTTTGTGCCAGAGTTTGAAGACAGAATATTGCCTCTCGTGTCCCCATATCTTTCCTGAAGCCAAATTGTTCTTGACCGGTAACCTCGTCACATCTTCTAAATATCTATTTTGTTATTGTATGATTCGCAATAATAGCTTCAGAATGTTATTTATCAGATTAATTATTTCAAAATTTACACCTTGGTAAAACCAGGTCAATTTAAATGGGTATTTAAATTAAATAAAAAAACCAAACAAGTATATTTTTTATATAAAAAAGGCCCATTTAATATGTGATAAGTATACCCAAGGATTTAAAAAAGTGTAGAAATCGTGAAAACGAGGGTTGATGCATAACTTTTGAAAATGAAGCATTTTGGCTCACAATTTTTTCGTCCAGTATGGATTTAGTTGAAATTTTCACAGAAGGTAGCAAATAGCCCAAGGATCATTTTCTATATCATGCCGCTGTACTCCAAAAACCTAGGGGATGGTTGCCACCCCATCTCGGGGTGGGAATCCTTTATTACATTTTAACTATGGAAATCGATGGAGAAAGTAATTCTAAGAAAAAAAATGGTCTTTACGTTTCATGTAGTATTTTGTAATTTGTATGTATTTTTCTTTACGAGTTATCCGCGGTTGAAAGTAACAATTTTTTGACGAAAAAAAACGACTTTTTTTTAGGGTTTTTTTGAGAATAACTCGAAAAATATGCATTTAATAAAAGAACTCTACATACCCAAATTTTATCTTTTCGAAACATAAACCAAATCCTTTTTTTATAATTTTTTTCTGACCAATACAAACCGAGATACGGCAAGTTGGGTTTTTTCGTCAAATGCATAATTTGAAATATTCAAAGCCAATAACGGGACAACTTTGAATTTTTCGTGGAAAACTTATACAATATTTTTTCAAGTATATAATTAGTTCCTTAAAAACAATAAAACGTTTCTAGCATAAAAATTAAGCGACTTATGATCAAAATAAGGTCGGTACCACCTTTTTCCTACCAAAAAATCAGTAAAAACAGCTCCCTAACTACCCTCCTAATTAAAATTGATCTTTACCATTCTGTAATACTTTTTATATATCTTTTTCTTTAGATGCCATCTCCGCGACTGAGGTCGGCAATCATCATAGCTATTCGGACTTTGGAGACGGCTGATCTGAAAAGTTCATTTGAAGTACATCCGTACCATTTTCTCAGGTTGCGCAGCCAAGATATTCTGCGTCTTCCTATGCTTCTTTTTCCTTGAATCTTTCCCTGCATAATCAATTTTCTTGTTTTGTTTGTATTTAAGATTTCCATTTCTTTATTCATCTTTCTCGGAACCTCTTGAACCTATTTTTTGACGCAAGCCGAAATCATTCTTGTAGAATAAATAAATTTGTTATATATAGCTTCAACAAGCGTGGTTTTAAGGGTTGAAGTATTATGATATTATATTCTAAAGTATAAAACAATCATTATTTAACTAATGAAAACCAAATGTTGACCGTATTAAAGTTTAAAATCTTATTTTATAATGTTTTACAATTAGGGGTAATTTTTACCCTTAAAAAACCAAAAGCGTATAACAGCTCAATATAGAAAATGAACTAGAGGGTGAAATGAGCCTAATCCCAAATTGTGGTACAAATCGATGCTGGACGAAAAAATTGCGAGGTTTTGCCATTTTTTCAGCCTCATTTGCTGGGCTATAAAACTATGTGTATATTTCATGAACACTTCATATTTATACATTATCATATACATAGCTAATATAATTATACATTTTGTTTGTTCAATAACCTTTGCTTATAAATTAATATTTTTAATTTTGATATAAGAGCTAGGAAGAAGTTGAAAAAGCTTCATCTACAAGCATAAAAGTTATTCAAGACCTCCCTGCACTACAGACATGCCTATAGATAGAGAAGGTAGCAAAGGTAGGAGCATACAGAAGGCAGATGAGACGCTGGGAAGCAGGGGGGCGAAAGGATACCGGGAGCAAATTTGGAACGATAATAAGAATTGTAAATGGTACTGTAAAACATTTAAGAGGCACCATAGTTGTGCGCCAGTGTAATCACATTTAAAAAGTACGCTAGTTGAGCGCCAATGTAGCAAGTATAAGGATGCCGCAAATTTTAGACGTCGTATTTATGTTATAGTCAAAGCCCGAATTTCTCCTAGAAAGCACTCCTAGGTTTAACTAGGCCTAGGCAATCCTCAGGTCTGACTGACGGTCTTAGACAATGCCCGAAATAAATTACAGTTTCGGCCTTTCACTAGTCAAACCTAGGAGAGACCAAGTTGATCAGGCCAAGGTCGAAATTTTATTTTATGAAATCGGGGTTTGACTTGGGGTTTGGCTAGTTTAAACTAGCCATTGAAAATTCAAAATCAATACTAAATCCAACAGAACAGAAATACCTTAATATTATGAACCCACAACCTCCTAAATTATACTCTTTTATTAAACTACACAAACCTGACCACCCAATAAGACCTGTAGTTTCTTTTTATACAGCTCCGTCATATAAAATTTCAAAAAAACTGTCAGATATTATTACAGAATACACTAAATTTTCACCTAAATTCACCGTAAAAAATACACTAGAACTAGTTAATAAAATACAACATTTTCAATTGCCCAAAAACTCCAGACTAATTTCATTTGACGTAAAAAATCTTTTTCCTAGTGTTCCTCCTACAGAAACTTTTGTTTTAGTTAAGAATCTTTTAGACCATAATAGTACAAATCCGATCATTGCATCTGAAATTTTACACCTTCTTGAAATTTGCATAAATCAAGACTATTTTGAATTCAATAATCAAATATACACAAACAACAGTGCAGGACTTATTATGGGTAATCCTCTAAGCCCATTGCTATCAGATATATTTATGAACCAACTTGAAACAACAATTTCTAAACATCCCGTATTTAAACAGTTCTTATATTGGTGGAGATACGTGGATGATATACTAGTATGCTTTACAGGAACTAACAGACAACTTGACCAATTTCTATCATATATTAATTCACTTCATAATAATATTGAGTTTACAGTAGAAACAGAACAGAATAACTCTATAAACTTTCTAGATGTAACGATTTCCAGACTACACAACAAACATGAGTTCTCCGTATATCATAAACCTACCCATACTGACACAACTATACACAATTCATCATCCCATCCTACACAACACAAATTAGCAGCCTACCATAGCATGATACATAGACTGACAGAAATTCCCATGACAAAAAATAACTTCGAAATAGAACTAAACATCATTAAACAAATAGCAGTAAACAACGGCTATAACGAACAAACAGTTAACAAAATTTTAAACCAAAAACTCCACAAGAAAGCCCTGAAATTAGTGTATCCACCACCACAGAAAGAACCCAGTACCTTCTGCTCTCTCACATATACTGGCAAGATAACAACAACAATAGCCAGATACATAAAAAAGAAAGGAATAACACCAGCTTTCAGAACTAACAACAACTTAAGCAAATATATTAAGAACAATAAAAGCCGAAAGAGAAAGCAACTACAGAGTGGTGTGTACAAACTAACATGTGGTGACTGTCCGAAAACGTACATCGGTCAAACTGGCAGAACTTTTGACAAACGGATAGCAGAACACAAAAGGGCATTCAACAATAGAAAAACAGACACTTCTACATACGCACTTCACCTTCTAGATCATAATCATTCTTTCAATGAAGAGTTTCAAATTCTACATATTCAAAATAAAGGCCTTAAGCTATCTTTTTTAGAATCTATGGAAATTAATAAACTGAAAAATACAGATATAATTCTGAATGACCAACTCGAGACAAATAGCTCCCCACTCCTCAACCTCTTCAGTTGAAGATTAAAAAGGCAAACACATTGTAAACTATATTACTTGAGAAAAGCACTCCGCCGAAACAGCTGTAGTCACTTAGATATAATAAATTTTGTGGAAGTATAGAAAACAAACGTTTTCAGTCTTTTATTGTTAGATAAAATGAACTTCCATCAAGTAACGGTCGAATCCATCAATTAAAAAAATTAGTGTTTATTCTCACATGTTGAGGCAATATTGCATTTAGAGTTGCAAAATACGTTAGACCTTTTACATTTAAGTAAATGGTTTTGAAGAGCATTTTTCTTATTACAGTAGCATTTTATAAAGCCTTGTCCTCCAAATTTAAAATCTTTTGTACTAATTTCTTTTAGAGACAACTTAACGTTTGGAACATCTCTGAAATTAAGAAAATTTTCTTTTGCATTCTTTTATTTGATTTCTTGAAAAAAGTGTGTTTATTGTTTCGTATTTCGTTCCAACTCTATATAAACCGTCAATTGTTTTATCTTGTATGATACCCAAAATATTTCAAGCATCTTCTTTGGCTCTATCAAAGCTGGGGATAGGAATTGTTACAGTTTTTCCGATCTAAATTGGAGGAAATTTTTACGCCAATAAATAATTAAAATCTATTTACACCATAACAAATGAGAAAATTATTTAACATTAAATATTTAAAAATATTATTAAATTTTTTACACAGAATAAAAATATTTCAAGAAATAGATTCCACAGAATTGTATGAGTTTAGTATACACTCCCAATATTTCCAATAATTCTTCTTTTTTTAATGAAACTTTATTTGAACTTTATTTTTGTTGTACGTTTCCTAGTCTGAATTTGTCAAAATGCGTGTGAGTTGAGCGAACGGAGTTTGATTATTATTTACACCTAATTTGGTTTGACTAAGTATATGAATTTTATTTCAGCACAAACAGATGGAATGGGAATGTCATTGTCAATTGTGAAAGAAGATGTTGCAATCGGAGGAAAAACTAAGGATCATCATAATACTAACGAAGCCCCTGGACCTTCGTCACTAGGAAAGGAAGAAAATTGTCAAACAGTTCAGATTACTTCTTTAGATCTGGTTTATTGTATTTACCAAAAAGATAGCTCTGACGCATATACGTGCATAATTTGTAATTAGGTGGTACAGGTTGTGTGCGCTTACAGCACACTTAAAGATTGCTGACACACAAACTGCTGACACAGAAAACATTAAAATAAATAAAGGAAAGGCGATTGAAGGTCTTTATGCCCAGGCTAATGCTATGAAACAATTAAGTGAAAAACATTTCCTCCAATTTCAATCGGGAAAACTGTAACAACATCTATTACCAGCTTCGATAGAGTCAAAAGACATGCTGGAAATATTTTGGGTATCATACAAGATAAAACAATTGACGGTATATGTAGAGTTGGTAGGAAATGGGGAACAATAAACACACTTTTTCAAGAAATAAAATAAGAGAATGCAAAGAGAATTTTCTTAATTTCGAAGATGTTCCAGACGTTTAGCTGTCTATAAACTCTAAGAGAAATTAGTACAAAAGATTCTAAATTTGGAGGACAAGGCTTTATAGAATGCTACTGATATAAGAAATAAGGAATAAGTGTCATTTTAAAATTGATAAATTGACATTCAATTATATATTTAATAATATTTATAGCATCCTTTTTTTTTGGTATTTCCTGATTATTTAAAACGTCATTAACCTTCGGAGTACGAAGACTGGGTCAAGCGTGACCCGAAATTCACTTATTTCTTAATATTTTATGAAATAATTCTTTTACAAATCCGATTGATCGTAAGTTCTCCTTATTTGTTTCAATCTATTTTTTCGTATATAAATCGTGAACATGCAAATTACAGTTTTTCCTCTACGTAACATCTATGATGCCGGGTCACTCCTGACCCGGTCTTCGGATTTCGAAAAATATTTTTAATATGTTTGTAGGTACACGTAAATCGCAGCCGTCTCTGTTTACGGGTATACGTATTCAAATATATGGCCGGAGCGAATTTACCTATGCCCGTTTTCTGTAAGGTATTAAAATCTGGCCGCCGGAGCGAACTAGTATATACCCATGGGAAACCATCTTAAAAAATTTAAATACAATAATTTAGGATTATAATTGTTATGTTTGTTTGTTTTTTGTTGAATTAAAGATACTGTTTATTAATACTGACTATTTAAAACATCCTTATAAATAAAATGAGAATGGGTCACGCTTTACCCATCTTCGTAATCTAAGTAAGTCAAATAATCTTCGTACTCCGAAGGTTAACTTATCTTTCAATGAAGTTATCTTGAGAAGGCAATTCAATATTGCCAATATAATTTTCAAATCATCTTTTCTAAATTATACATTATGTCGGAAGTATCAATATAAAGGAAAAAATAAAAGTCAAGATATTTTTCGTCTACTAGGACCCCTTTTTCCTTCAGATTTATCCTTTATAATCAGCTGTAACAACTCGTACTTATCATTTCTACGTATGTGCCCCAAGTAGGCTGTTTTTCTTTTTTAATGGAGGTCAAAAGTTCTCTGTCTCTTTCCATTCTGTGCAACAGCATATCGTTCGTAATATGATCGGTCCACGATATTTTCAATATTATTCTAAAAAGCAACATCTCAAAAGCTTTCTCATTTAGTGAACATTAACAGTCCAAGCTTCGACACCATAAAGAAGAATAAAGTGGTTATAACATTTTACCATTCGATATCGGATTTGTAGATTGAATCTTTGGTTACTCAAATTTTCTCATCTTCAAAAAGGCTGCTCGTGATTGCTCTATTCTTGATGAAAGTTCTGATTTCGGATTTAGATCTTCCGTAATAAAAACTTACTAAGTGACCAGTTACTTTCACTTCACTTCTGTTACTTTTGTTACCAAGTAATAAACCGTACGATACCGTACGATAAGCCTGATGAGTCATCTCTTAAAATTGTTCCTAAAGGTAATCCATAAGAGAATTTACAAACTATGTGAAAGTCAAACTTCGCCCAACCAGTTCGGGTTCATAAATGCTGTTGGCACGAGAGAGGCTTTGTTTTCAATACAAGTCTTATTCCATAGATGCAGAGACGTCAATTGCGACGTATACGCATGTCTGGTTGATGATGCAACACGCTAAGATGATGCAAATACTAAAAGAAGCAGAAATTAACAACCAAGATCTGAAAATAATGAGAAACCTTTACTGGAATCAGACTGCAAACCTCAGAGTTGACGGTGAACACACCAAATGAGGCAGGGCTGCATTTTGTTCCCCCTAATTTTCAATCTTTACTCTGAAAGAATATTTATCGAAACTTTGCACGAAACTGAAAAAGGTATTCTACTAAACGGGTACCGGCTAAATAACATCAGGTATGCAAATGACACCATAGTATTTGCGGACAACCTAGCAAGTCCTCATGAACAAAATCACGTATTATAGTCAACAACATGGACTCAATATAAACGTAAAGAATACAAAGCTTATGATCGTCAGCAAGGAAAAGATAACAGAAGCTCAACTCTATATCAACCAAACCCCTGTAGAAGGAGTGAGGCACTACAACTACCTCGGCACCATAATAAATGAAGAATGGATCAACAACCAAGAGATAAGAGCGCGCATTGGAAAATCTAGATCAACATTCAACTGTATGGGCGCGTTTTTCAAGAGCCACAACCTTTCTTTTGGTATAAAAGTAAAAATGTTGAGATGTTACGTCTTCTCTGTCCTTTTTTATGGTGTTGAATCATGAATCTTGAACGAGGATATGTGCCGAAAGTTGGAAGCATTTGAGATGTGGCTATATCGGAGAATTCTTAAAATCCCATGGACTGATCGGGTCACGAATGAGGAGGTCCTTAGAAGAATGGGGAAGAACCGAGAAGTAATGACCACCATCAAAATCTCGAAAGTTGGAATACTTTGGACACATTATGCGAAATGAATCCAGATATGCCCTTCTACAAGCCATCCTGCAAGGAAAAATATTTGGAAAGCGAGGTCCAGGAAGAAGAAGAACATCCTGGTTAAAGAACCTCAGAACCTGGTTCAACACAACATCCGTGCAGCTTTTCCGCGTTGCTGTGGATAAGGTGAAGATTGCCATGATGATCGCCAACATTCGTCACGGATAGTCACATCAAGAAGAAGAATAAATCAAAATAATTTGCTTAATTTGTATTTTGAGAACGATTTCCGTAGTGGAATTCTAAACGTAAAAATTTAAAAATACTTTTATTAACCGCGAATGGAACGCAATTTTCATATACAAAATGACAAAGGATCACAACATAGATTAAGAAAATATATATATTTGTTTAATTAACTCAAAAAAGGTTTAACAATATAGCATGCCATGTCGGTGCCATCGATTAATTATTTCGGTAACAACGTGAAACACGTGTTTGTGTTACCAGTTAAATGTCCCAAACGTCGACATTTCTCAAAACTTCCAATTAATCCCTTTAACTCCCAACGGCAAGCCTAAGGACGATAACCACCAAATTACTAAAACTTTCTCTAACGAACAGTTGACCGAATATTGATAAGGGATTTTCAGGTAAGCGAAATGAATGTAGAGGAATAATAAACAATAAGGCGTTACAATCGGGATAATACGATGATATCTGTATTTAAATTTACAGAATAAATACTGGCGGGAGGGCAGATACGACCGATAGTTATCATTTATCCCTGTAATTGAGTTGGAAGTTCCATTTAGAAGTAAAATAATTAAAATAATAATTAAAGTTGTTAATGTTTTGTTTTCATACGTGATATAATAATATCCACTTGTAATGAGGTCGTTGCGTTGTTGTTCCAGGTAACTAAATCAGTCGAAGAAAAGAGTTCGCCTTTTAAGACATTTTTATTTGGAATCAAAACATACAAAAGATAAGATAATTAGCCTTAATTACTCGTTAATTTCGTTAATAAAATATATTTATAATCTACGCATTGAGCTTTCTGTTCGGCCCGATGTGACGATATTTTGTACCTAAATGAATGATTTTGACGATCGCGTGAAATAGGAATTGCTTTTATTAATACGACATGAATGTATAAGGAAAGGAAAGAAAGAGAATCTCGCTCAGCTCGCCAGATGAAAAGACATATTAGGGATATACGATCACCGCTCGTATAAGGATAAGTAAAAGGATAGGTGAGAGGAAAACTGTCGGATTCGCTCAGCTCGCCAAAACGACAGCGAAAAATGGTCGGCAAATACTACCTACATAAACTCACATCTCATACCTCGCTATTGTTTATTATGCTTTCATCAACGCTCCAAGAATAATAATCAACTAGGCTTTTCGATCCGACGGCATTTATATCGGCCAAGACGGTACAAAAACACGTTTTACTTAATTCATTGGCGTGAAATATATATATATATATATATATATATATATATATATATATATATATATATATATATATATATATATATATATATTGATACATGTATCCATGTGACTTCCAAAGTAGATTCTCGTAATACGTTGTTACTTCATATATACCGTTATGACTTCCGATTTCGGAAGTCACAACGTTTTGCCTATATTTTTACGAATTTGGCTACTAGATGGTATCAGAAGGCTTATATTAAAAATTTCGCTGGAAGTCATATCGTATCTAACATACTCATAAGATCAGATTTTAGTTCGACGGTATATCACCAGCGCTAGTGTCGCTCCCGTGCTACTATACAGGTTATGTACACAACGCGTAGCGTCTTCCGTATACCACACCGCTCGGTGTGACTTCCGTTTTTTGGCAACCCTGTGTAACGGTTTCCAGACATTTATCTGTTGTAGATTCGCGGTCCTAATCGTACTTAGTGTTTTGTGTGCCTTTTGTTTTTAAACATGAATAATAGCAGATCTGCTTTACTTTTAAAGTTAGCCTTAAATGAAGTTACAATAAGTGATTATATATCTCTATAATTATATATTTTCTGTACTTATTTCAATCTATAATATTTACTTACCTATTTACTTATATAAATTCATTTTTCTCGTGTTTTTGTTTACTTCCTTTTTTACAATGAACTTCTAATTTAATCTACACTCACCGGCACGAAAAACGGGCACCCTAAAAAAATGGGTAATTTTTGATGTCTCGTATCTCCCAAACCTTTGGTCCGATTTAAGTAATGTTTTTAATATGTTATAGCCTTATTATTTAACAATATAGCTATGATAACATTGTTGATAGACAGGTAAGTTTTCATTGTATACCGGGTGTACCAATCAAACTGGGTTTTTTCTCAATTTTCACAACACCCTGTGGAATATTCTAGCCTTTATAAAATATTTAAATTAAAGCCTAACTATAGCTCCAGGTTTTATTAACATTCTGTTTTTTTATTCATTCGCTTGCGTTGGATAATAAAAAAGTTAAGGACTTTAACAACTAGCCATGTTCTTTATCGATACAGGTGTTTCTAAATATAAGTGCGACAAATTTTAAGGGGTAATTTCTGCATGAAAAAATAATGATCGTTTGGCAAAATATTTTATATTTGCAAGCATTTGCGGACATAGCTTTATCAAGTAAACGATCATTATTTTTTCATGCAGAATTACCCCTTAAAGTTTGTCGCACTTATTTAGAAACACCATGTATTGATAAAGAACATGTTTAATTGTTAAAGTCCCTAACTTTTTTATTATCCAACATAAGCGAATGAATAACAAACAGAACATTAAGAAAACCTGGGGCTATAGTTGGGTTTTAATTTCAATATTGTATAAAGGTTAGAATATTCCACAGAGTGTTGTGAAAATTGAAAAAAAAAACCAGTTTGATTGGTACGCCCAGTATACAATGATAATTTACCTGTCTAGAAACAATATTATTACAGCGATATAGTTAAAGAATAAGGCTATAACATATTAAAGAAATACTTAAATCGGAGAATAGGTTTAGGAGATACGAGCCATCAAAAATGACCCATTTTTTTGGGGTGCCCGTTTTTCGTGCCGGTGAATGTATCTATTAAATAATCTAAATTATTTTTAAAAATCTTATTAAAAGCTTAAATACAAGAAATGTAGGTAAATGTTCTCATTTAACGAAATTTCCGAAAATTGTGTATTTTTTTGACCCAAGTAGGCTGAAAAATCGATTTTATAGTTATTGTTATTTCGAAAGTAATAAAACGTGTAAAAATTACAAAAAAATTGAATGTACAATTACAATTGAATGGAATTAAATACACGATAAAATGAATCAAGAGCGATAAAAAGTTTAAAGTAATAAATTCTAGTAATAATATAAAATACAGTAAACTCTCTCCTAAGGGGGTAGGCGCAAAATCTCTGTCCAATGCTATTTAAATACATTTATTTTTTTCGAATCCTGAGAAAACTAATAAATATTTTTTAAAACATACACCCAGAATGAAAGATAACATTATTACGGGGGACCGAAAGTCCCTTAGAATAAAAAAAAGTTTCTTTTGAATGAAATATTCAAAATTAAAAATCACACTAACTTTTCTCTTTTTTTTTTATCATCCCATTATCTTTATTAAAATAAACATATATTAGGTATATAAGTTATTAAAATAAACATTATATAAGTTTTCAGGGACTTTCTGCCCTCGGTAATAATGTAAGCTTCCATTCTGCGTTTAAATTTTTCAAAAATACTTATTAGTTTTCTCAGAATTCGAAAAGAATTAATGCATTTAATTAGCACTGGACTAAGATTTTGCACCTATCCCCAACGAGCACCTCCTCTATACGGACGGTATTTAAAACAAAATTCATTTGCCGATATACTGAGCCTGTACTCTTCCGGACAATCCCTTAAAATGATGTGTACCTAAATGAAAAAAAAAAAAATACATAGATATTTTTTCCAAATATTTTAGAATACAAAACTACAATATTTATATTTTATTATTTCAAATTAACACAGAGATGACAACGAGTGATATTTGATAACTCTACCTTATCAGCAGTAGGTAATAAAAATCTGGTTCTAGTGTGGGATCCGTCATTAAAATATTTTGTGTGTCGGTCATTAAAAGAAATATGACACCATAACGCGTTGCTCTAAGAATACTTTAACATTGATAGTTATTATGTTGTGACTAAAAATGTTAACGGAATGTCTGCTTGGCAAAAGAAAACATCGGCACAATATCAATTTTCTTCTTTGATATGTTACCTATCTGTATGCCAAATTTCATGTCAATCTTAAGTGGTTTTTTAAAATTTATGGGTTTTGCAATATTTTACCGTCAGCGAACGGACTAATAGAAGAGGATCCGATATAAGGCCGATCTGCATCGATCTATTTAATGGATAACAATAATTATTGGATATGTAATTTAGTATGTTAACAATTATAAAAAACAAGGGGTGCATGATCTAATTTTCTTCTGACTATAATCAATTAATAATTAATAAATGACTTTTATCTACTCTATGTCATATTATAATATATAAATTTTTAGTTTGTGAAAACTGTCATTATAGATAGCAGTGCTTTAAAGTAAGCATGAAGTAACAATGTATTTTAAATGGGATTTACTTTTTCTCACTGTTTTTGACACACTTTCATATAATTAAATATTCTTTCTTAACTTTCGCGTTTCATGGTGATGACATCTTCTTTTTCTTCAAGTGCCATCTCCGCGAAGGAGGTCGGCAATCATCATAGCTATTCGGACCTTGGAGACGGCTGCTCTGAAAAGTTCGTTTGATGTACATCCGTACCATTCTCTCAGGTTGCGCAACCACGATATTCTGCGTCTCCCTATGCTTCTTTTTCCTTGAATCTTTCCCTGCATAATGAGTTGGAGCAAGTTGTATCTCTCTCCACGTGTAATATGTCCGAGATATTCCAATTTTCTGGTTTTAATTGTATTTAAGACTTCCATTTCTTTATTCACCTTTCTCAGAACCTCTTTGTTTGTGACGTGTTCTGTCCATGATATTTTTAGAATTCTTCTATATACCCACATCTCGAATGATTCCAGTTTTTTCATTGATGCCGCATTCAAGGTCCAAGCTTCCATTCCGTAAAACAGAGTCGAGAAAACGTAGCACCTAGCCAACCTTATTCTTAGCTCTAACCTTAGATCTCTTGTGCAGAGCACAAGAGAGGTGATGACATAATGAGCAATAAATTACAAAAAAAAAGTTTGACAGTTTTGTGGTTTGAAAGAAATTAGAATTTTTATATGTCACAGTTCTAAGAATTGTAGAATAGAAATGAGTTCCAGTGACGAAGAGTTACAGTATTTTTATTTGTTTATCGTAGATAAAATATTGTATGAAATTGTGCGTGAAGTACTTTTTGCGAACTTACGCGATGTATAGCACTCACTCCGTTTCATAAATAACTATTTTCATATATTAAAAAAAAATGTTTCGACCCGGGTAGATATTATTCCAGATTTTCAGATTTGGGCACAGAGTTGGATTGTTGGGGCATATATGGAGAGCAGGTAGCGCAACAACTATAAACTCAATTTTACAATGGAGACCCGGAGTTAGAAGGAGACGCGGAGGAACTAGAATAAATGGTTACAGGAATTAAAGGAAGATTTATATAGGGCAGGAATTAGAGACCAGCAGAAAAACAAAAGAGGATAGAAAGAAATGGAGAAGCATAGTCAATAGTATCGAGTAGCAGATTGGGAAAAATCTGCTCGAAAAAGATGGATCTAGATAGCTTTTTAGCGGGTAATCCCCACCTGGAGGGTTTAGCCATTTAATTTTTTATTACATATTATTATTGGTACATCAAAAATTAAAAGGACGGTGCCTGTAATAAAATCTAAAATATTAAAATTTTCTATAAGTTCAAATTTATTTATTAACATTTTTGATATAATTTTCATAAATAAATGACTTACTATTAACACTTTTTTAATTAATTCCAATAAATCCATTTTACAGCAATAATAATATATTAGTATTTTTGTTAAAATAAATATCAATCATATTATCATAAATAACACAGGTTTACAAAAAAAAACTAAATTTCGGACAATTTGACGAAACCATATGACAAGGGGGTTTTTGGAGTGGCTGATCACAAATCCGGGGTCTGCTCACCTCTATCGCGTCAGATAAAGGTCATTTCAAGGTCAAATCAAGATAAATCGACAGTCGCTCTGAAAAAGTATATTAGGGGGTTCTTGGGGTCGCTGAAGATGAATCCGGAGTCTGCTGACCTCTATCTCGTCTAGTTCAACGTCATTTTAAGGTCAAATCAACATAAATTGACACAATTGCTCTGAAAGTATAGGGAGTTTTGGGGTCGCTGATCATGAAAACTGCGGTCCGTTGAGCTCTACTACGTCATGTAAAGGTCATTTCAAGTTCAAATCAGGAGGAGTTAACAAAATTGATTTGACCTTGAAATGGCCTTTACCTGACGTGGTTGAGCTCAACGGGCCCCAGTTTTGTGATCAGGGACCCCAAAAACACCCTAATATACTTTTTCACAGCGATTGTGTTGATTTATCTTGATTTGACCTCGAAATGACCTTCAGCTATACGTGATAGAGGTCAGCGGATCCGGGATTCGTTATAAGCGACCCCAAAACCCTCCTAATATACTTTTTCAGAGCGACTGTCGATTTATCTTGATTTGTCCTTGAAATAACCTTTACCTGACGTGATAGAGGTTAGCGAACCCCGGATTCATAACCAGCGACCCCAAAAACCCCCCTAGTCATATGGTTTCGTCAAATAGTCCGAAATGTATTTTTTTGTAAACCTGTATAATCAAAAGAATATCAATATTTTAATTTAAATAGACAACTTTAAAACACAGACAACTGTATTCACAGTAAAAGTTTCAAAAGATCACACATTACGCTCAAAATAGGAGGTAAATCTAGCAGACGAGTCGTTGTGACTTCCAAAATATGACAACACCGCTGGAAGTGACAACGCGCCTTGAACTACCCTATATATGGAAGCCATAACGTATGCTGTACGCTTCGGTATATACGTATATATATACAAAATTTATTTTGGTAAATCCTTTCCCCTCAATAGGTAGACCCATTTTATAAGCCCCCCTTTTACCAAATACACAATTTTTAAAAAATAATTCCTAGTAGAAAAGGTGGAAGTCGGACAGCCTCTTCTGTATACCGGAAGTCACAACTTAACGTGCATCAATATATATATATATATATATATATATATATATATATATATATATATATATATATATATATATATATTTCACCCACTTGACCGATAAAACCCTACACTTACGAGTGCTCCTTTGTTATATTGGAATTGACGGTCGTACTCCTTTATGATATATATATATATATATATATATATATATATATATATATATATATATATATATATATATATATAGATGATAAAATTATATTATCGTCACATACTATATATAATATATATGTTGTAGTCAAAGCCCGAATTTCAGGCACTCCTAGGTTTGACTAGGCAATCCTCAGGTCTGACTGACGGTCTTAGTCAAAGCCCGAAATAAATTACAGTTTCAGCCTTTGACTAGTCAAACCTAGGAGAGACTAGGTTGGTCAGGCAAAGGTCGAAATTTAATTTTATGAAATCGGGGTTTGACTAGTCAAACCCCGATCATCTATTAAAATGTCGTAATTTGTTAGATTAGGTTTATTGAAACGTCATTTTTTATTTTAATAAAAAATTAGTGTTTATTCTCACATGTTGAGGAAGTATGGCATTTAGTGTTGCACAATACGTTGACCTTTTACACTTACATAATTTTAAAGAGCATTTCTTGTTGCAGTAGAATTTTTAAAAGTCTTGTCCTCCAAATTCAGAATATTTTGTACTAATTTCTCTTAGAGACAGCTTAACGTCTGGAGCATCTTCGAAATTAAGAAAATGATCTTTGCATTCTCTTACTTGATTTCTTGGAAAAAGTGTGTTTATTGTTCCGTATTTCATACTAACTCTATTTAAACCGTCAATTGTTTTATCTTGTATGATATCCAAAATATTTTGAGCATCTCCTTTGGGTATATCAAAGCTGGGGATAGGTATTGTTACAATTTTTTCAGGTCGATTGAAAGGCGATTGAAGGTCTTCATGTGCAGGCTAATGCTATGAAACAACATAGTGAAAAATAAATTTCCTCCAATTTCGATCGGAAAAACTGTAACAATACCTATCCCCAGCTTTGATAGAGCCAAAGAAGATTCTCGAAATATTTTGGGTATCATGCAAGATAAAACAATTGTCTGTTTATATAGAGTTGATACAAAATACGGAACAATAAACACACTTTTTTCAAGAAATCAAATAAGAAAATGCAAAGAGAATTTTCCTAATTTCGAAGATGTTCCAGATGTTAAGCTGTCTCTAAAAGAAATTAGTACAAAATATTTTAAATTTGGAGGGCAACGATTTATAAAATACCACTGCAATAAGAAATGCTCTTCCAAATTACGTAAGTGTAAAAGGTCTAACATATTGTGCAACTCTAAATGCCATAATGATAATGCCTCAACATGTGAGAATAAACACTAATTTTTTTATTTTAATTACGAGAATATAATAATAATTAACATTACAATTAAAAAATTAGGTTTCACTAAACATAATCTAACAAATTACGACATTTTAATAGCTGATCGGGGTTTGACTAGTCAAACCCCGATTTCATAAAATTAAATTTCGACCTTTGCCTGATCAACGTAGTCTCTCCTAGGTTTGACTAGTCAAAGGCCGAAACTGTAATTTATTTCGGGCTTTGACTAAGACCGTCAGTCAGACTTGAGGATTGCCTAGTCAAACCTAGGAGTGCCTAAAATTCGGGCTTTGACTATAACATATATACAAAATTTAACATAAAATATCCCTATTGAAGTCCTATTTGTGTCTGGAAAGTTCTTGATCCTTTGTTCTGCACTCTAAACTTACACTCGCCTTTTAGGGAAATACAAGGTAGTAATCGAGCATTGTAATTTATTAAATCTTGCAATAATTACTTTCGATCGCAGACCATCTTCGGGGACATTTTGTCAAAAGATGGGGAAAACATCCAAGAATGTCGCAAGCATTAATTAAAATTTAATACCTATAACACACACACACACACTGACAAAGGAAAAACAGATTAAAATATAGTCGAACCCGCTTATTGGAATAGCCTTCGTGCCAAGCAAAAATATTCTTATAACCGGGATATTCTAATAACCAATCGTTGGTGGCTAGCCGAAAGAAATGTACGAAATATACGTAATGATAGTACATACACTATGTTAACATGTTTATGTATATGGTTTTAGGTCATTTTATGTCAATAATACAGTAATGTAACTATTAGGTACTTATCTATTAAAAACCAAATTGCATTATATAATGTGGATGCATACAGGAATTAATATGAAATGTTTACAATATATAGATGTGTAAATATTTTCTTATTAAAATACATATAAAAGAGTCATTTATTTTGTCTTGAAAAATAATAGGTAATTGTACTTGTTTTTTTTTTGTTACATAAACTACTAATCAGCTGTTGCTCTAAATTATAAAAATTAGAAAAAATTCCATTGGATTGACCCTCCAGAAAACTTCTTACCTACGAGCGGTTAGGATAGCCGTTTAGCTGTTTCTAAAAATTTTTTATAACGGGCAAATGGGTGGCAATATAAAGAAATTTACAGACAAATGAAATTATTTTATGACCTGTGTCAGCGAAAAATTGAATTCGTACTCATAACAAAGTAATAAAGTGTATTACTTGACAAACCCTAAAAATATATTAAACAGCACTATAGGCCTTCGAGGCCTTTGTCGACAATCCATAATACCAAACATAATTTAAATTTTTAGGAAATTGTAGGTAAAAATTTATTCGTTGACATGAAGAATATTCTATAAAGCGGTACGATCTTACTAAATCATATCCCAATAAACGGATAAATTTATTAAGGAGTAAATGGAAACGTTTCGGGACCTCGAATTTTTATTCCATAAACCGGGATATTTCTATAAGCGGTACTCTAATAAGCGGGTTCGACTGTATGTTGGACTCTTTATTTTGCCCGTTCCCCACGTTGGGCGCCAATGTGTAGCAAATACAGCACGTTTGGTTGCGTAACGAACAACTTCCACAGAAATTTAAAATACTACATATTGTAAAATAATATTTCAATCAACTATGGTAGTTATCGTTTAGGTTTTGAGTCGCCTTGTCTAAATCAGAAGATATGAACGCTGAAAATTTAGATGGAAACAAACAAAACAATATGTTAACTAATTAGGTATATTTTCATTAAAAATATAATAAAAACGTGATTAGATAATCTGGTAGAAGGCGGAATTGTATCTTCGCATTTACCTTGTGTAAGCTAGCATCAGGTGATGAAAAACTTAACACTTGTTAAAATAATTTATTGACTTAAAAATGAACAACTTAAAAAATGAACTGATTATTTGTAAGTGCAGTCCGGTTATACAAACAAAATATATTTCAAATAAATAAACGGACACGGCGACGGTACAAAAAATTCCGGTAAATTTCGCGGAGTTTTTCAGTTCTTGTGTGTATATTACGAATGTCTTATATATGATCTCATCTAATATGATCCGATTTCTGACCGTTAATTCGCACTTTCCCGCGCACCTCCTCCCTCTGATCATACGATGTCACCAGTTAATCGCAGAATTTGCTGAGTAGATGAAGGCCGCATTGTGCATTCGGGTTTTAACACAGCGGCGTAGAGATCACTGTTGCGCAATTAAAACAAAAGAAAACTAAAAAGTTTGCCTAAAACTCTACAATGATATATTTGATTCAATATTACATATATAAAAAATCTGGCCGAAGAGCTAACAATTTTGGATTATACTATGGCTTGCGGTATCTGTTCGATGGTAGCTCCTTTATGTCGAATGGTACAGCTGTTGATTTCTGGACTTGAGCTAGATGGTCGGCCTTAGGTCACCGCTAGTATTGCCCAAATGCAAGACCAAGACGAGACTTAGACAGTCTTGGTCTTGGTCTTGCGCCAGTGCACCTGGCCTTGGTCTTGGTCTTGGTATTGCGCTCCCGGTCTTGGTCTTGGTCTTGGTCTTGCAGCAAGAGTCTTGCAAGTCTCACAGTTGCCCATTAGCCTATTGCATATCTTAGAACAACGTAACAGAGAGGTACATTTTGAGCTTGAATATCATAGCCATAGTATAAAGACTAGCCAAATTAATAAATATCTAAACAACTGACACCGGGTGGGGTTTGAACCCACGATCCAAGTGATACCTGCCTATGTTCTAACTAACTAAAGTTAAAACTACCTCTTAAAACCCACAAAATTTCATTTGCATATCTCAACCGGTTTTAGAGCAATAAATAAATCGTCAGTTTGTTAGAAAAATTTCAACACCCCCTATTTGGGAAACGAAGAATTTATATAGTAAACGTTTATGAAGCAAACTGTCATTACTTGTTCGTGCAGAATTACCCATTAAAGTTTGCCATACTTATTTAAAAACATCCTGTATTGATGAAAAACATGGCTAGTTAAAAATGTACGGAACTTTTTGATTATTGTCCAATATAAGTGAATGAATAAAAAAACATAATGCTAAGAAAATATGAGGCTATAGTTGGATTTTAATTTGAGTATGCTATTGCATGCTTGAATAATAAGTTAGCATAATGCTAGAATATTCCACAGAGTGAGAAAAAACATAGTTTGATTGGTACACCCGGTATACAATGACAATAATTGACCTGTCTAGCAACAATATTATTACAGCAATAAATTTCTATAAAGAATAAGACAACATATTAAAAACTAGGTAAGAACTATAAAAAAAATCACTTAAATCGGACAACAGGTTTAGGAAATTTGAGACATTAAAAATGACCCCTTTGTTTACACGATATCCGGCATTATCTGTAGTTACTTTTGTCTCGTATCGTTATCTTATAATACTTTTAAATAATAGCCGCGCTGTTTCGGCAAATTTTGTTTAGGCGAGTGACCTCATATCACAGTCAGCATTAACAATACATAATAGTCTTAATATAATATACCGATAAAATGTTTGGTGTTTGGATTCCTAGAAAACTAATAATGAAAAAAATTTATTACTTATATGTATACTTATTAAGATACTTATCTTCTATCAGATAAGGTGATTTATATTATAATAATGACCTCTGAGTGCATGTCAAATGTGTCAAGTGTTTTTATTGGATATTTCTATTTGCTATCTATATTTATAGTATTGTTCGTAATGCGCATAAATCCAATTTTCGAATTTTTTTTTTTACAATTTTTTTTTGTTTCTCATAGAGTATCGAAGAATATAGCCGAACTTATTACTCCCTAAAACGACTCTCGGTTCTAACTGCAAGACGCAAGAGTCTCGCAGGCTTAGTCTTGTTCTTGCTCAAGTCTTGCACGGAAAGTCTTGGTCTTGGTCTTGCTAAAATTAGGCGGTCTTGGTCTTGCGAAAACGCAAGAACAAGACCAAGACTGCAAGACCAAGACCGATTTTGGTCAACACTAGTCACCGCTGCTCCACTTTGTTGGTGTATTGCTGTTGTAGTGCATGTAGAATATGTTCTATTCTAGATGCATCATTTCTTGCCTTGTAGAGGCATCACTGGTAATGAAGGCTGACTCCCGAAGGGGGAAACATTTCTTTTTTATTTATTTACAAAAGCTAGAAGATAAAATACCTATCAGACATCAAGAAGTCAGAAACCAAAAGTATGTCCTTCTGCCATTCTTCAAGAAATAATCAGAAAGGGTAGCAGATGGCAAGAATAAATTAAACGGAATTATCATTGATTATTAGTAGTTAAATTATTTGATTACTACGTATTTATTAATAAGTAAAAGAAAATATTGAAAATGTAAAACATCAGAAATATGTGCTTTTGGAGAGATGGAGAATAGATACAAAAAAATGTTATAAGAAATATGAATGTAGGCTATCTACGAATACAATAAATTGCTTACCTAAGAGAAAAATGATTTCTTTTCAAGCTAGATTGGCTTTTATGAATTAATTTTACCAACATAGTTTGTGTGACAGAAAGGGGAATGAGGTTGTCACTGTCATTGAAATGACAACGACGAGTATGTTCCGTATTGGAAGACAGATATCTATGACAAAAGATTAGATAAAAAGAGAGATAGGAAATATAGATGCTTGACGTTGACATGTAACGTGTCCCGAGCATGCATTGAACGATAGAATAACATTTTTGAAATGAAAGTTGCTCATTAAATAAGAGCCAAACGAGTTTTTAACGGGAAAGAAGTTAAAACAATTAGTAGAAGATTATTATTAAGGAATTATTAAAGAAAATAAAATAAAGTAATTATTTAATAAAAAAATATGAAAAAAAAATTTAAGAAACGCTTGTCTTTAGTTACGAGTGACTAAAATTAAAGGTATTATAAAAAAATCAACTAAAAAGCAAAAAATGAAAAAGAATCAAACTCGAAGGATTATTCGAAATAAACTGTAACACATTTGTCAAATAATTGAACAAATGTAACACATTCGTTAACACGTTGACGGACAGAACGACTATAGACGTCTAGTTTCCATTGATGTAATATGACACAAGAGACGTTGTATTTTTCCATATTCTATTTTGCAAAATACACATAGTGTCGCAACGCTTGCTTATACATTTGACGCACTGTCCGTCAACGTGTTAAAGAAAAGCGTGAGGCGAAAACCGTTTATTCGATGAAGACGCGCCCCACGCTTTTCTTTAACGAATGTGTTAGATTTTTTCAATTTTTTAACAAATGTGTGTGACAGTTTATTTCGAATAATCCTTCGAGTATTAATTTTTTATTTTTTTGCTTTTTAGTTGATTTTCAACAAAAACTTTTCGTTTATAAATTCGCAAAAGTGTGTGTGTTATTGCGTTGCCGCTCCTGCAATACTCAGATCAGATTTATCGATGGATTCTTATGTAGTTTTTTCTTCTGAATCCAAATTAAATCTGAAAACGACATTTCGATATCTCTAACCGTCTTCGAGATAATCGCCCTCAAAGTCTAAAATGTGACGTCACAATCCATTTATTTTCTTCCGACACACTACACCTCAGCTGAAATCGTTGATAGTAAGTAGGCTAGTTTTTGAATCTCGATTTGTTAAGCAAAGCATAGTAGGTTATTTACATTATTTGAGTTTGACACTTCGTGAATGTCAAACTAAATTTTAAATTAAGTATTAATAAAATATCAATGACATTTGATAGTGAATTTAATTAGGTATTATATAAAATAAATTAGATGTACAAAAATACAATTTCAGTATATTTTAAAAGCAATAGTTTATTAACCGCTTTGAAAAGGTTTATACGAGTATACGCCCTCCCCTTTAATGATAAATGGACTGTTCCATTCGTTATGAAATGGAAATTGTTATTATAGTCGCTTCGCTAAACTCGACACAACTGGCTAGTGATTGTAGTAGGTAATTTTTTTGTTTTTTGCGAATTTTGCCAAAATTGCCAAAATTACTAATTATTTAGTACTTATTAACTATTGAGTAATTATTTTTTTTTTGCCAAATTGGCAAAATTATTGACTAAAATCACTAGCCAGTTGTGTCTGAGTTTAGCGAACCGACTACATGAAATAATATTGTGTGGAATAAAAAATAATGGTCTGATATGTGCAATTACATCCTTCTAATGGAAAAAAATATTTGAAGATTTTTCTCAAATTATGGATACCAACAACACTTTCATTTATAACTCTTTTATTTTAAATTTGACGAAGAAAAGTTATTCTTCATAAAAAGCTCTTCGTGGTCTAATATTTATGATGCAACCATCATATATAAAATTTTATTAATTTTATACGATGTATATAAAAAATTTCGATCCAGAGTAAAGTGCCTTTATAGTTCATAACATTTAAATTAGAATGATATAATTGCACATTAAAACATTATTATTAATTCTAAACAAGTTTTCATAATAGCAATTTTCCATATTATGAATTAAAATACGTAAATAAACAAAGTTTTCGTTATGATAATGCTCGCATTTTCAGCTTGTTTTATAATATATTTAATTTTAGTCACTCGTAACTAAAGAAAAGCGTTTCTTAAATTTTTTTTCCTATTTTTTATTTTTTTACTTTTTAGTCTTACATATACATTACAAAATATACAGTGTGTCAATTTGAAAAGTTGCCAGCCCCTATAATTTGTCCCTATAGAAAATCTAAAAATATGCAAAAACGCGTCAAATTTATTTGTGAGCGGGACATTTTGTAGACCAGTTTTCAACTAAATTATATTAACCCTATAGCGGGGGCGGACACCACCCCCAAAATCTGTAATGGAGAGGGGGGTTGAGTGATTCCTCATTTTGAAGGTCATTAAATTACCTTTTCAAAAATACCACATGCCTTATATTTCTTTTCAGTACTTTTAAAAAAATCTTGGACACGATACTCTAAAAAATTTTGGAGTTCTGAACTCTATACTTAATATCTTTACGGTTTTACTTGATTTTTCCAAAAATACTTCATTAAAGATTTTGGGGGTTGTGTCCGCCCCCACTAGAGGGTTAGTGTAATTTAGTTGAAAGTGGTCTATAAAATGTCCCCCTCACAAATAAATTTGACGTGTTTTTTTATATTTTTAGATTTTCTATAAGGACCAAATTATAGGGTGGCAACTTTTTAAATTGACACCCTATATGTATTAAACTTCTTCTTCTTAACGTGCCCTATCAAGTCCCCTTGACGTTGGCGATTAACATGGCGAAACTGTCTCTGTCTCGAGCTATTCTAAATAGGTGTTCTGCTTTCTTTATTCCTGTCCACTCCCGGATATTCTTCAACCAAGAGGCCTGCTTTCTACCAATTCCTCTGCGTCCTTCGATTTTACCCATCATAATAAGTTGAAGAATATTATACCGGTATCCCCTTACTACGTGTCCAAAATAGGCCATCTTTCTATATTTGATGTTATCAAGCAGCTCGCGGGTAGCATTTGCTCTCTTAAGGACTGCCACATTTGTCAGCATAGCCGTCCATGGTATTTTTAGAATGCGTCTGTGCAGCCACATTGCAAAGGCCTCCAAACGGTTAATAGTGGATATTTTTAATGTCCATGCTTCGACACCATACAAGAGGACTGACCAAATGTAGCATTTAATCATGCGCTTTCGAAGTTGAAGTTGCAAGGTATCATTACAGAAGAATGACCTCATTTTTAAAAATGTCGTGCGGGCTATCTCTATTCTACATTTTATCTCTTTATCTGTATCTAGTTGTTCAGTAATATGGCAACCAAGATATTTAAAACTGGGTACTCTTTGAATCATATGACCATCAACATATAACCGTGAATCTTGATGGGCCAAACGGCTAAATACCATGTACTTTGTTTTTGAACAGTTTATATTTAGGCCAAACTCTCTTCCCACTCTGTCAATGGCATTTAAAAGGTGTTGTAATCCATTCATATCATCACTTAAAATAACTGTATCGTCTGCATATCTGATTGTATTTATCAGAATTCCATTAACCTTCACACCCCATTCCAAATTATGCAGCGCTTCCTTAAATATTCTATCTGAATACAAATTGAACAACAGTGGGGACAGTATACAACCCTGTCTGACGCCTCTTTGTATTTTGCATATTTCTGTTGATTTTCCATTTATGCAAGCTGTCGCTGTTTGACGCCAGTATAATTTTTCTATGATTCGTACATCTTGACTATCAACTCCTTTATCCTTTAGAATTTTAATTAATTTGTGATGTTGTACTCGATCAAAGGCCTTCTCATAGTCAATAAATACAGCAAAGACGTCTTTCCTTTGATCTCGGCATTTCTGCAATAACACATTTAGTGCAAAGAGTGCGTCCCGGGTTCCCAGTCCATTTCTGAAGCCAAATTGTGTTTCATCCTGGTCTTCTTCACATTTATCTCTGATTCTACTGTGGATGATGTATTAAACACATGATGTAAAAACATGAAAAGTAGTCGGAATCGGTAAAAAATTTGAAACTTTATGGTTTATTTATGAAGCATAACGTGAACAATTAACGTAAAAAGTGAAATTATATACAGTGCTAGTCAAAAGTCCGTACCCCCCCTCGTATCTTTTGAACGGTTATACCTATAATAGTGAAATTTGGAGGGAGAAAATAAACGGACGTAAGCTTCTTAACTAGTTATGACAGGTGACGTCATAGTGACAGATGACGTTACAGATCCACTGTGACCGATAATTTTAAATGGGACCTTATGGCAAGTGATACCTCGTATGAAAGGTATTTAAAATACCTATTCAGTCATACTAATTTTGTTTGAGTTTAAGCAAATTTTTATGAATAAATGAAATAAATATAAAATTGTAGTTTCGCATTTAATTAATAAAAATTCAAAATTCCGCCTATGATTACTTGTCAAACAGGTTGACGTTGACGTAAAAACTACTAGAGAATTAAAAAACGTCAACTTTTTTGACAAAAAATCCATAGGCGGACATTTGAATTTTTATTAATTAAATTCGAAACTACAATATTATATTTATTTAATTTATTCACCAAAATCAAAATCAACTTAAACCCAAAAAAATTAGTATGACTGAATAGGTATTTTAAATACCTTTCAAACGAGGTATCACTTGCTATAAGGTCCCATTTAAAATTATCGGTCACAGTGGCTCTGTAACGTCATCTGTCACTATTACGTCACCTGTCATAACTAGTTAAGAAGCTTACGTCCGTTTATTTCCTCACTCCAAATTTCACTATTATAGGTATAACCGTTCAAAAGATACGAGGGGGGGTACCGACTTTTGACTAGCACTGTATAGTTCATATAATTAGCTACAATCCGTAAAAGTTTTAAGATTCTTCATTGTAAAAAACCAGAGAATTTAAGCATTTTTCATTAAAATCTTTTTTTTTTTTATTTAAACAAATAATAAGCCTAAAAAAATTATTATTGACTGTGTGTGTATTGTTTCCGCGAATGCATATATCTGCAAATTTTCATTCAGTTGCATTGAAAAAAAAGCAGTCAAATTAACGTTTAAATATTTGATACAAACGATTAAACTAAAGAAAAGCGTTTAATAAAAATAAAATAGCAAAGATGTGACATTTATAACGGTACCCTTTCATTATTTCTACAATCAATCGGTTCATTTATTACTTGATTTTATGTTAATTTCACATTAAGCCTATAACTTGTCTTAATCTCTGCTCTTCACGATTTTTTATTGACAGATTTTCTCATAATTACACTTTATTCCGTACAGTTTTTATTAGCATATTACACGAGCAATTACGTTAGTGAGTCTGCTCATTAGAGGAATATGCCAATAAACGTATATTAACAGTAAGTTCTCAATATTCGACCACATTATGTTCAAGCAAACACGTCATTAAGTGATGTACTGATTAGTAATAAAACAAGACTTCTTGGGGGAGTCCGGTCCTGATAGCAAGCAAATCTTACAGCTTTATATCACTCCTGACAAATTTATAAATTCAAGTAGTTAAAAGTTGAAATATAATTTAATTTTTACATTGTTTGCAAGATAAAGTTTAAATGTGACAGTGTGTTAAAAAACCAACGATTCTGTGAGTACAAAATTGCATTATTTATATCTAACCATAAAATCAGAAGTTAAAAGGCAATATTTTATCGATTTCAATCCAAATTATCGATTATCGACAACAACTTTTTGCTGATTCAAGTAATTAGGCTGCCGTCTAATTTTGTTAAGAGGCCAGGTCCGGCTTCAGATCCGCTGTTCCAATGCATGTAAATTTTCAACGGGACGATGGCTGAACCGGAATTAGCTACTACTTCACGAAATACACCGACTACGTCACATATCTCTTACTCTCATGCATTAAACAGTTTTAAACATCCTTCAAAAGACCAAGGTATCATACTTTCAACCATACAAGGAATACAAGTTTTCGAATATGTAAAAGCTGTTGGATCAATAGTACAGCCCAAAAACGTTATTTGGGCATCCAGAATCGCAAACAACCGCATCTGCATCTACCTCTCGTCTAAATATATAGTTGACCAATTTCTTAGCTCCCACAAACATGTAATTATTGACGGCAACCAAATTGAAGTACGAAGATTAATAACTCCTGCCCAGAGATTAATCATATCAAGTGTATGTCCTACTATACCTAATAGCATAATTGAAGACCATCTAAAAACTATGGGTATAAAATCCGTCTCCAACATGACGTTTCTACGAGTAGGCATGCAAGACCCGGAATATAGCCACGTGCTTAGCTTTAGAAGGCAAATCTTCATAAGTCCTTTAGAAAATGCATCGATTCCTGACTCATTCCTAATTTCATTCGACAATACATCATATAGAATATACATTTCCATAGACGGTTTAAACTGCTCCAGATGCAAGACGGTCGGACATCAAGATTCTGACTGTCCTTCTTTATCATCATTAAGTAGTCCAATTAATCAAACGGAAACTGACCATCAAGTGAACGTACTCAACTCTGCCAATAAAGAATATAGCCAGCCAGAAGAACAACCACGGAAAGAACACGAAGAAGGTACCCAGACATTAAAGGAACCGAAACTTAACATTACAAAAAATCACGAATTAACATCAGCCACAAACGACCAAACCACTTCCATACAAACAAACAAAGAACTACAGATTTCGTCACAACCACAAATATCCCAAGATTCAGTAATTGAAAGCGATAGAAAAATCTCTGAAGCTATTCATGTTACTAAAAGACAAATTTCCACTTCTCCCGAAATCCTTGAAAATGACCTACCTCCTCCCACTACTGAAAAACAAAAAAATAAAAAGCCTAAAACTCAAGATTCTATTCCAGATATTCTCAATGAAATTAAAGAAAAAATTGAAAATAGAATCCCTTCCTTCACACTTTCTTTTCATGAAATATGTGATTTTCTGTCAAATTCCCTTCACTCAAAACATCCTGAACTTATTGCTAAAAATTATTCAAATGAAAGCGATGAAATCAAAGAACTTCTAAACTTTATATATTCTCAAACACAAAATAAAAGTTTAAAAAACAATATTACCAGATTGAAGAAGAAACTACTTCTAAGCAGTCTTTCTTCTACTGACGAAACTGACTACGAATCAAGTTCTCAAGTAAATAGTTAAAATGGCCAATAATACATTCATATTACAGTGGAACCTCAATGGTTATTTTACCCATATAGAATCCATCAAGCTTCTTATAAACGATTATCTTCCTTTAGTCATATGCATAGAAGAAACCCATTTCAAACATCAAAATGTAACATTAAAAAATTATGTTCCTTTTCTAAGAAACCGAGTTACAGATCATTCAAGCGGCGGAACAGCAATTTTCGTAAGGGATGACATAGAGTCAACCGAAATACAACTGCAAACAAACCTGGAAATAGTTGCAGTGTCAGTCACCCACAAAATGAAAATCAATATTTGCAACGTATACTTACCTCATCCTACTGATTTAGATATAACTGAACTAAGCAATGTTTTAAACCAAATTCCACACCCAAAAATAATATTAGGCGATTTTAACTGTCACAACAGTACCTGGGGAAGTAACAAAACCGACAAATGTGGTAATCTCTTAAACAATCTCATCGACAATTTAAATTTAGTGTTACTGAACACTGGCAAATCTACTAGGTTCAATTCATACAATGGTACATTTTCAGCTATAGATCTCTCTTTATGCAGTCCGTCGCTAGCTACTTTATTATACTGGGACACATTGGGGTATTTATATGATAGTGATCATTTCCCTATCACAATAAACATAGATACTAATGATATATTGACTTTTCCAATTCACCAAACATGGAAAATAAAGTCAGCTGACTGGGATTTGTATCGAACACTTATAGAAGGACAAACAAACAACTTTAATTTAACCAATACCGCAAACGAAAATCTGGAACTATTTAATAATATTATTATTTCTGCAGCAACAATCGCAGTGGGGAAAACAAAATCAAGTAAAAGGCAGCCAGTTCCTTGGTGGAATAACGAAATTGCGCAAGCACTTACTTTGTCTAAACACGCTTTCAACGTTTATAAGAAACATAAAACTATCGATAACCTTATAATTTTTAAAAATCTCAGAGCAAAAAGCAGACAATTGATCAAGAAAGGAAAACGAGACAGTTGGAAAAAGTATGTGGCTTCAATAAATCCTTCCACTCCCATAGGCGACATATGGAACAAAGTACGCAGAATAAAAGGAACAAAATACTTCCGAGGCATAGATACGCTATCATACAATAACCAAATGCATTCAAACAAGGTAGCTATTCCAGAAATACTAGCAGATATATATGAACTTAATTCTAGTGATTCCAACTATAGCATATCTTTTTTAGAATATAAAAATCTAATGGAATCGTCAAATATACAAATCACCGAGAGCGACAATCCAATAAACAAACCCATAAGTCTTCAAGAATTAGAATTTTGTTTAAGCGCAAAAAATTCGACGCCAGGACCTGATGATATCCACCCTCTTTTCTTACGAAATCTTCCTCTAAATGCAAAACTAATATTAGTTGATATTTTTAATAATATTTTCATTCAGCACGACTTTCCTGATCTATGGTCGCAAGCAACTATAATTCCAATCCTTAAATATAATAAACCAAAAGACGATCCAAATTCCTATCGTCCAATCTCACTTACTTGCTGTACCTGCAAACTTTTAGAAAAAATCCTTAATTATCGTCTTAAATGGTATCTCGAAAACAATAACCTAATAAGTATCAGACAAAGTGGATTTCGTACGGGTAGATCCACAACAGACAATCTAATAACCCTTGAATCAGCTGTACATGAATCTTTTCTGCACAATCAAAAACTTATTGCCGTATTTTTTGACATAAGAAAAGCTTTTGACACAACATGGAGACATCTTATACTAAAAACACTTCAAGAATGGAATGTCCAAGGGCATATGTTGTCGTTTATTAAAAATTTTCTAGAAACACGAACTTTTCGAGTTAGAGCCAATGGATTCACATCTTCCAGACGAGTACTGCAAAATGGCACTCCACAAGGATCTACTCTAAGTCCTACACTCTTTCTGATTGCAATAAATAGTATTATACATCAAATAAAGCTGCCTGTATTTACTAGCCTATATGCAGACGACTTAGTCATTTATCTAAAAACAAATAATGTAACTCTGGGATCACATATATTGCAAACGGCCTTACATACAATTGAAAACTGGTCGCAAAACACGGGTTTTATATTTTCTGGCGAAAAGACACGTTATTTAATTTTTAGCAAAAGGAAAGACTATCCTAATATTCAATTAACACTTAACGGAGTTATGCTGAAGCAGTCAGAAGAAATAAATTTCTTAGGACTTTCTTTTGAACGTGACTTAAAATGGAAAAACCACGTAACGAATCTGCAACGTTCTTGCCAATCCAGAATTAACCTACTAAAAATGCTGTCAAATACCTCTTGGGGGGCTGATACAACAACTTTACTTAATCTATACAGATCATTAATAAGAAGTAAATTAGATTACGGCTGTTTATGCTACGATACTGCTAACAAAACTTCTTTAAAAAAACTTGACTACATTCAAAATACGTGCTTGAGATTGGTTTTAGGTGCCACACGAACTAGTCCAGTAAGTAGTTTACAAGTTCTGGCTAATGAACTCCCTTTAAGCCAACGAAGGCAACTTCTATCACTGAATTACGTTGCCAGAATTTCAGCAAACAAAAGCAACGTAACCTACTCAACAATATTCTACAGAACAAATATATCTTCTGATCATTACGAAAACATTGCAAGAAATATGCTACCATTTCCTGAGCGAACAAAACGTATTGGTTTTAATTTAGAACAGTTCAGTCTCACTATACCCATTCATGTAAATTTTCCTCCCTGGATGATCAATCCTCCAAAAATAGATATGTCTCTAAAAGATCTCCCTAAACATTCCACACATCCTTTCCTTATCCAGCAAGCTTTTAAAAATTTAATTTCCAAATACCCAACAACTCATCGAATCTTCACTGATGCTTCCAAATGTGATGAAGGACATGCTGCAGCTTATATCTGCGGAAACATCAAGTCTACCGTACGAATCCCAACAAATTGTTGTATATATACCGGAGAACTTACAGCAATTCACCAGGCAATGAAAAAATGTGGTTCTATCCATGAAAGCAAATTTGTGATTATCACCGATTCAATGAGCGCATTACTTGGGATAAAACAGCTATATACAACTCACGCTATTCTTCTCAAAATCAAAGAAGAATTATCTTATCTACGGAATCAACAGAAAGATATTCTCTTCATCTGGGTACCTTCCCATATGGGAATAATTGGCAACGAAGAAGTGGACTCTCTAGCAAGCAATGCAACTACCGACCAAAGTATTTCTATCACAGATCAAATACCTTGGACTGATCACAAAGTAAATATCAAAGGTCATGTCCACAGAACGTGGCAAACTACTTGGGATCAGACTAACAACAAACTAAAAGAATGCCTAAGTCAAGTAGGAACTAAACTCATGTTACCAAGAAATAGAAAAGACCAAGTCATCATCAACCGACTCCGAATAGGACATACGTTACTAACACACAAGCATATCTTCAACAAGGAGGCCGCTCCGATGTGTACCAATTGCAACACGCAACTGACAGTGAAACATATAATTATCGAGTGTCCAGTGTACCAGAAAGAAAGGATCGCGTGTGCTCTTAGTGACAATATTAAAAGTGTACTGACTTCAAACCTAAACTCCTTATTAAATTATCTCAAAATGACTAAACAATACACCAGATTGTAAAGCATGTTTATATAATAATATGTATCTTACTGTTTGTGTATGTCCCCCCGCTAATAACCCTTAGTGGTTGATGCGGGTTTATGTGTGTAAATAAAAAAAAAAAAAAAAAAAAAAAAAAAAAAAAAAAAAAAAAAAAAGACTTCTTGGAATTATATCATCAAAACTTGCAAACTAATCTACACTATAAGGTAAGCAATTTGAACTTTAAGTAAACTGCGTTTCTTGTTACGTGAGATTTAGGTGTGAATATTACTGTGGTTCGCATTCGCCGACGACAAATTGTAAATTAATAATCGAGGTTTGAACACAAAGAGAAGAAGTTTTAAATGCATGCTGCTTACACGTAGGTGTGTGTATGTACGTTATGCAAACTTGGGACACAAGACATTCTACTATAACATTTAAATCAGTTATATAAGTTCTTCACATTATAAACTCGAACAGTTACTCAAAACTAGCTGTTTTATCATTGCGATCATGCCAATTTAAATTACTTATTATGAAGAAAAACTTCCTGGTAAAATGGTGTAAAATTTATTTAAAATTTTTAAAATATATCCAAAATTAAATCCCACAGCCTGAGAAATTTGAACTCGAACTTCCTGTTCCAGAGTTGCAACCAGAAGTGGTGTTTAAAAGTCACCTAAATATTACAAGAGATATATTATTCGACACGCCTTAACAAAACGAGAACAAATATACAGGGTGAGGCAGATAACTGGCCTATTAGAAATATCTCGAGAACTAAAGGCAACAGAATCATGAAAATTGGAATAAGGGGGTTTTGAAGGATGATCTATTAAATGAAAATATTTTCATCTCTTTGCAACTTCCGGTTATACCGGAAGTTGCTTATAACTTCGTTTTTTTAAATGGGACACCCTATATATTTTTACATTTTTGGATTCTCTTCGATCTCTTCTTTCTTAAAATTTAAAATTTTGTAATATTATACAGGGTATTTTAAAAGATAATTACGTTTTTTTATTAATTTCGTAGCAACATTCACACCCTGTAGAATTGTAGTAGTTTGACATCTAAAACTCTACTTACGTTCAAATGATTTTTAATATAGTCTACTATTGTTAAGAATCATTAGTATACCTAAATTTTTAATTTTAGTATACAGGGTTGGTCGAAACTCGGAATGAGTATTTTCTGAGTTTTCTTAAATGGAACACCCTGTATTTTAGTATTGTAGTGAAATGATATTTTATGGTACTTTTTTATTTCTTAAGCATTCCCTATACCTAACTGCTTTAATTTGTGCTTAATTGTTAATCGCATCAACAATCTTAACTAAGTAGGTATTTCGATAGCTAAACCATTATTGGTAATTTTAAGGACCAGTCTGGATTAATATGTATTCATTTCTGAAAAATTATTTGGAATTGAGTATTTTCACGGCCAACCTAATAAAATTTTACGTATTTTTTGTTGCAATTAATGTTTAGCTTGAATCACCAATAACTCACAAATTAAAGCAGTTAGGTATAGGAAATGCTTAAGAAATAAAAAAGTACTATAAAATATCATTTCACTACAATACAAAAATACAGGGTGTTCCATTTAAGAAAACTCAGAAAATACTCATTCCGAGTTTCGACCAACCCTGTATACTAAAATTAAAAATTTAGCTATACTAATGATTCTTAACAATAGTAGAGTATATTAAAAATCATTTTAACGTAAGTAGAGGTTTAGATGTCAAACTACTACAATTCTACAGGGTGTGAATATTGCTACGAAATTAATAAAAAAACGTAATTATCTTTTAAAATACCCTGTATAATATTACAAAACCTTATATTTTAAGAAAGAAGACATCGAAGAGAATCCAAAAATGTAAAAATATACAGGGTGTCCCATTTAAAAAAACGAAGTTATAAGCAACTTCCGGTATAACCGGAAGTTGCAAAGAGATGAAAATATTTTCATTTAATAGATCATCCTTCAAAACCCCTTTTTTCTAATTTTCATGATTCTGTTGCCTTTAGTTCTCGAGATATTTCTAATAGGCCAGTTATCTGCCTCACCCTATATACTTTCGGTTTCATGCCTGTCTTTCCTTCCTTCTGTCTGTTCGTGCACACTATTCCTCTGTCATTAGAACAGATACATTACAATGACAAATGGGGTGTCGAATGAGAGCTTGTAAGCACACACCCTCGGCGATCCAATCGGTTGAATCGGAGACGGTTTAGAGGAGGTGCAGAGGAGCGCGTGCCGTATCCACACGGAGCACCAACGTAAAGATGACCAAACTAAAGATGAGAAATTTGACCTCGGACTTCCGGTTCCTGATATGGAACTGGAAGAACTGTTTTAAAGTCGCCGAAACAGTACAAGCGCTATACTATTCGATTCTTCTTATCAAGATAAGAACGATTATATACTTTTGGTTTTTATATCATTTTTGGTTAAAAAGTTCTAACCGGAAGTGGCATATATTATATCGACGCGTATTGAGAAGTTGTTCTTGAATCTTTAATTCCGGTTTTGCCGTCATTTCCGGTTAAGAATTATGACGTAAAGTTAGGTAAAATCACTCAAAATAGGTGAAATTGGAAAGCTAGCACTTACGAAGTGCAATTAATTGTATTTTAAATTTTTTTAACAAATTTTATACCATTTTCATAAGAAGCTTTTACTTCTTAGAAGGTTTTTTAAACTAACCGTTATTACAATATCAGTTAGGCAATTTGAATTTTAAGTAAGCTCCGGATTAAATTGAACTTTGTTACGTAAGATATACAGTGGAACCTCGATAACTTGGATTAATCAGGACCGCGGCCGATTCGGGTTATCGAAAATCCGGGTTAGCCGGAGAATATGGTAAAAATTAATAAAATACGGTATACTTACATATAAACTCCGTTATAATTGAAATAACATGATATATATATGCACAGTTCACATCTAAATGACTAAAAACACGTAAACACAAACCTAAGCAAACGGAAGCGAACAATACAAGACTGTACTACACACAATACAGTCACAATCGGAACGATGTTATGTTATTTTAGAACAGTGAAGACTAAGACCATTGTTTAAAAAAGAATTTTTTAAATAGTCTTTTAGTCTTTTTTAAACAATGCTAAGACAGTTTGATTGAAATAAATCAAGGAATACTACTACAGGTGCCTGTTGTTTCCGATAATTCAAGAAAAATGAACGTCGCTCTGCCATGCCGCCGTATGCCATGAGTTATTTTTATTATCGTATAGTTCAAATTACACAAATACACATTATCTCTCAAATATTATATTACATACATTTTTATTTTGAATTGTTGAAATGTTTGTCTGATGAAAATCGGTCCGGGTTAGCCGGACTTCCGGGTTATCGGGGGCCGACTTATCGGGGTTCCACTGTACTTGTGAATATTAGAGAGATATTGCAGAGTCAATTTTGCACTTCCTATAATAGTTGCGTTCGCGAGTACCCTGAACAATTTGTCGCCGATAATTCCTAACCTCACCTAATATAAATAATACCGTTAATTACCAGAGAACGGCAGTTCTCGTCAGTGGCGCACAATACCACTACATGCGATACTATATTATTTACACGAAATTTTCGATTTTCTACACCTGACTGAATTGAAAATTGGACCAAATCCCATCTTAAAGTTTAGGAAAATACTCGCCCATTCATATGTCAACTCTCCATTTTGGTACAAGGGTGTGGATTTTACGGCCCTTCCCATTTAGGGTCCGCTTTTCGTTCTCGTCCTCAAAACTAACAAAAATTTCAAAAATTTAAGTCCAACCTTTACGGCTTCTGATAGTACTGATCATTACCTCTCCAATGCATGTCTAATTTTGAAAATCTGTTATACCATTTAAAAGTTACCGAGCTCAGAAATGTGACTCAATTTTTATTTAAAAAGGAGAAAATGTTTGTGGATATGTATGTATGTATGTGTGTACTCGTATGTATGTATGTGGAAAAGTTACACCGATTTGGTTTTTTGAAGTTATACTTCTTTACGCGCGATATGAGGGTGAATTTTAATAGAATTAAAACCTTTGATCCCGACGCAGTCGCATTACAACTTTGTTCTGATTTGATGTTCAAATGACATGACAAAAATTATCCAATATGGCAGCTGTGGCACAGCTGTGGGACTGTGGTTTGGTTATGTATGGTTGTTGCGTTTTAAAATTTGTAGGAAGAGAAACAACAAACAAAAGGTTAGTTAATGGTTATACTGCCTTTTTAAATAGTTTTCATATTATATTTTTGGACTTATTAACATAGAAGAGATGATTGTTGCATGCCAATGTGAAAGCCCATTAAACTGTGGCTAGTATGAGTGCCGCAAAATTACTGATAAAAACCTATTAGCTCGAAGGTGTAGAGAACTGTAAATAACAACAATCAACCGGGACGACCTACGATCTCGCTTATTCAAAGCTACAGAATCTTACAATGGTAAGTGTTTTAAAAATAGTTGATCAAATTTTGTTATGATATTTGAACATATCCACTTTGCACGATGCAAGTAAATTTATTAGTCGTTATACGGGCTCTGATTGGGTGTTGAAATGATCTGTCAATAATAAATAATTGTTCAATATGAAGGTAAACAAATGTATAATATATTAGTTTTATTGTTGTGAGGACAGAAACAAAAAAGTTTATAATTGTAGTGATTTTTAAATAGTTTTTAAAGCAACAGATACGTAATAATTGTAAATGTATCATAGGTAGCTACCTATTTGAACCTACCAAAATACATAGTACGTAATAATTTTATTTACATAATTTGATTACCATCAAAATTTCTATCAATATTCACCTAATATATTGTTTTCTTACTCTATGTTTTGTTGTATTTTTTCAATTCTAAATCATTTCAATTCAAAATCAAAATATTTTGATTTACATAAGTAATTCAAAAATGTCAAAAGTTTAATCCGTTTAGTTAGTCGATCTTCGCACATAATGACACACTCTCTCTGTGGCGAAGCGTTTAATGCGAGTGAACCCCAATACAACGCCAATACCAGCCGCGCTGGTAAGTTGGTTCGAATCCCAATAGAAACTTTTATTTTTTTATTTTTTTTATACATTTTATGATTGTAAGTATATTTATTATATAATTTTATTTTCAGAAAATACGTATTTAGTTAAAAAAATTTCCAACAATTAATGTTCAGAAATCATTTGTGGCATTTTTAATGTGTTTGTGTGTGTTTTATTCTTTTATTATTTTAATTTTTGGCACTGTTTGAATAAAAATGTTTCAGAAGTAGTAAGTATAAATTAGTTTAATATTTAAATAAAACATAAATAAAAAGTATATTAATTTCGTTTATAATCATATAATCATATAATAGAAGTATAACTTCTTACGTGCGTACAAAGTACACACACATTCTTTTTTTGCTGTGTTTCAAGAGGGGGTCAGGGCGGATTCAGAACCGGTGTAGTTTGTGACTTTTGACCACCCATAAGCCAGCTAGAGGGCTTGGTAGATACAAAATGGCATATTTTTTGGGCGTATATATCTTGGGTTCAAGGAGAGACAGGAAAATCGCAAATACACCAAATCAATAGCGCTGAGTAAAGCTTTCAAATGGGGCCTAAGCGGTCAAGATCATGCCTACACACGGCTCAGTATAGCCGAAAAACTAAAAAATTAAACTTAGAAAATTTTGATTTTTCGACAAAAATTTCAACCTACGAATTATACCAATAACTGAGTGTTTATAGGAGGACTCTAGGCGCGTCTAACGGTGTATACGTATACCTCATGTCTGAAAAAATTCGTTAAGTTAAAGGCTTCATAAGGGGTTCCGAACAAATATTCCCGGAACAAATAATCCCGGACACAAAATCGCCACAAATTATCCCTGGACAAAAAATCCCCGGACAAAAAATCGCCGAACAAATAATCCCCAAACAAAAAATCCCCACAAAAAATCCCGGACAAATAATCCCCACACATTTTTTGGAAAAAATATCCCCACAAAAAATCCCGGACAAAAAATCCCCAAGAAATATTTGCAGCCGAATAGTTCTCTAAAAGTTTTCCCGTACCAAATTTCGAATTCCAATTCCATGCGAGAAAACTATTTACCAATTTATAAAAATAGTACTATTTCATTATTCACACACATGCACACATTTTTGTAATGTCACTTTTAAAGTTTACGATATATGAAGTTCATTCTTCTATTTTTTGGTTGCAAAGTTTTCAATGACTCTATAATTAAAATTATCAATACAATTTACAAAATGCTTTTCTGCAGATAGCATACCTAAAACACTATGTTTTAACATCGAAAAACAGCGTTCTGCTTCAGATGTTGATATAGGAATGGTAACTAAAATACTTAAAAGTTTAATAGTTTCTTCAAATGTGCTTTTTAAACCTTCCCTCTACAATAAAACCGATAGCGAAACAGCCCCAGAGGTAGTACTTAATTCGTCTCACTAATACAGTACCTACTTCTAATTCAGGTTTAAACCGAGTTTTGCTTAACAATTAAAATTTTCTCCATGTTTCATTAAGAAATGATTCCAAAAACTGATGCTTATAAACAGAAAACTTCTCCGACATAAATAAATTAGAAGCAACTAAATGTCCGGAGAAGGTAGACTTTTGAAAGATCTAGTACTTTGAATAATATGAACCTTTAAGTCGTTGTCTAATTGGGCGCTAAAATTGACCAGCTCCTTAACACGCCATTACACGCGCTATGAGGAAATCCCTCACCATATTTGTTTATAACCAATGAAATTGTGTAAACTAATACGATAACCTTAAGCACCCAGGAATGCCTTTAGCATGGTTTATGAGAGGGTATGAAAAAGTTATAGAATATTTCAGGCGGCCAGTGTGCTGTGTGATAGTTGAAAGAAGAGACATCCCTCTTTAAGTGAGGGAATTCCTCACTGCGCGTGCAATCACAGTGAAATCACGTTTCTGTTATCTCAAAGAAACTTTTAGGTTTTTATTTAATATTTAGGTAGGTTTAATTAAAATATTATTGTTTGGATTAGGTTAGGAACAGTGGCACACCGAGGGGGGTTTGGGGGTTAAAATCCCACCCAGAGCATATAGAAATATATATAAACTAAAAAGGGGTAGTTCCCTGGATTGGCTGTATACCTTATAGTTAAACAAACTGGAACATGAAGTAAAAACCACTTCTATGTAAAAGGTATATTTACTAAAAATTTTTAGAATCCCAATGGATTCAATAAAATGAGTTCATCAGAACGTTTTCAAACCTATCGGTCCATCATCAGTGATTTGAATACTTGCAAAATAGCCCCAGAACCAAACAATGGTTGTGATTATAAATAAATCTACATTATGCTGAAATAAATTTAAAATGGCTAAACGCCGATGTTAAAGGATTAAACCTCTGGGAACATGGTGAAACTCTACCCGAGGACCCAATCAACCATCTTCGGTCAACGATGACTACTAAGTGTGAAATATATAAAAGAAATATATATAAAAGAAAGTAGGAAAATGTAACTTGTCTTTCACAAATAATACAAAAAACTTTCGGTGCCCAAGCAAACCCCCCAGAGGAAAATTCTAGATGCGCCACTGGTTAAGAACCCATTTTTAAATTTACCTTTTCTATTTGGGAAATAAGCCACAATTTAACTTGAAAAATTGATTTTATTGACGTTTCGAATTCCACCTCGGACGTCGTTATCAAAATACAAAATATTAATAGTTAATTACATAAATGCCACAAAGAAATAGCTTCAGAACAGTTTTTAATTTTAATTTGTATTTTTAGTAAAATGAATTCGCGTAAAGAACGTTAATTTCTTCAGTGGCTTGCTGAAATTGAAAATTAAGAAAACTTGCTTTTGATCTATATTATTTTTACTTTTCTTTTGTTAAATTAATAAAAAAAATTGGTTTACGAGACTTTCTATAATATGTGAATACAACCAATTTTATATTTATACATGTTGACATTCATTCTTCCTCGAAATAAGTCGAATTTATGTAGGTGAGGGCGACGCTCATACGCGTGCAACCACGTCACAATAGAAGACGCGTGTAACGGCGGGTTAAATATGCCTCTATTTTCTGAATTTTCTTTTTCGTCGTGACCTCTTAAAGCTAACTCGAAAGCTCCACAACACCTTATAACATTTGTAGTTTTTTTTTCTAGCGAAAAAACACCAAAATTTTTTTTAAGATACTAATCTTCATTGTCAATTAATAAATTAAACTTAAGAAATAATCAAAATATTATCAAAATACCCACTATCATGATGCACTAAATGTTTAATTATAAATACAAAAACTTAACAGAAAATATACATAATAAAAGCGACAAACCAGCACGTAGAGAAACCCAAAATAGACCTGGCATCATACCCTCGTGCCTGGCACAGAGATTCTAATTTTAATGTATACTAATAGTCCAATATTGCTCTTTCTCTGTCACTTACATAGAATGCTCGTAAAATCTTTCTCTCTTTAGTCGTGCCAGTACTGACTTCGGCACGAAGGAGATTCTCCTGTCGAATACTCTCCGCTGTCGGCAAGGATTGTGTTAGGCCCATAGTTGCTATATTTTATATAATTTATGAAGATCAAAAGAAATACACACACAAAAATTAACAGGAATTAAAAAGTTTTAAAGATAAAAAATATGTTGAAAAACTGATAGGTTTAGTACACACTTGAAATGAATGAAAGAAGTGAAAGAAGTATATTAAAGTGTGTAAATGTATTTTAATTTCCTTAGCTAAGCGCTTTCGACATAAAAGTCATCTTCAGAGCTAATGCTACAATAAAAAGTTAAAACAATAAGTAAAAAGATGTTCAGAGTACAAAGTTTTTTAACTTACGTCAATATATAAAAAGTACCGGCTACTTAGGAATGTATTTTCTTGCATCGCATTAAGAAATTTTTAATTCTGGTCCACTGTACAACTCCGGCTGATGAAAGCTAGTTTTAATTTTTAATTTTTCAATGGTAAAACAATAAGAACAACCACTGGGACGATACATACATATAAAATTTTTGGCATGGTACAGGTTTTACCCAACCATTTTGAAGTGATATGAGCTGGCGACTGACTGACAGTGGTTGATTGTACGTTGGATTTTAAATGTTTCATCTGTCCGGTGTTGACATTTGACAGCTGACATTACAAATGAATGAAATTTTTAAATAATTAGTTTTAAAAGGATAATTGAAAAAATTGATGAACAAAAATTGTACCTTAGATGTCTGTACAATACAATCATAATAATTTAATTGTCTAAAATTATCTACCAAACTGAGGGCCTGGTGGCTCAAGACATAATATGTACAATGTGTCATGACAAAGGGAAGAAGATATTTTGTTTATAATAAAAAAAAAAGAAGATATGAATAAAATTCAATTTGTTAATTCTGAATGATATTGTTTATTCAAAATTTTCTTTCATCCCTAATATGAAGTATTTAGATCTTAATTGTTTCTTGTTAACAACTTTTGTAGTTGAGCATAAAAGTTTTCGAGATGAAATTGCCCTGTTGTATGAATATTATAATAGTATAATATTTTGCATATTATGTAGAATTATGCAGGTTTTGGTAAAATTAATGACCAAGATCATTTAAATGATGAAATAAGTATATTTAGTCTATAACATACTACTCCTAAAGTTGGTTTTTATGAGAAGGTAGATTTGGATGGAAATTAAGTTTTTTCACAAAATATACTTTTAATAAACACATTTTGTTGTTAAGTGAAATCACTTAACAGAAGAATTTCACTTAACAACAAAATGTGTTTATTAAAAGTATATTTTGTGAAAAGACTTAATTTCCATCCAAATCTACCTTCTCATAAAAACCAACTTTAGGAGTAGTATGTTATAGACTAAATATACTTATTTCATCATTTAAATGATCTTGGTCATTAATTTTACAAAACCTGCATAATTCTATATAATATGCAAAATATTATACTATTATAATATTCATACAACAGGGCAATTTCATCTCGAAAACTTTTATGCTCAACTACAAAAGTTGTTAACAAGAAACAATTAAGATCTAAATACTTCATATTAGGGATGAAAGAAAATTTTGAATAAACAATATCATTCAGAATTAACAAATTGAATTTTATTCATATCTTCTTTTTTTTTATTATAAACAAAATATCTTCTTCCCTTTGTCATGACACATTGTACATATTATGTCTTGAGCCACCAGGCCCTCAGTTTGGTAGATAATTTTAGACAATTAAATTATTATGATTGTATTGTACAGACATCTAAGGTACAATTTTTGTTCATCAATTTTTTCAATTATCCTTTTAAAACTAATTATTTAAAAATTTCATTCATTTGTAATGTCAGCTGTCAAATGTCAACACCGGACAGATGAAACAATTAAAATCCAACGTACAATCAACTACTGTCAGTCAGTCGCCAGCTCATATCACTTCAAAATGGTTGGGTAAAACCTGTACCATGCCAAAAATTTTATATGTATGTATCGTCCCAGTGGTTGTTCTTATTGTTTTACCATTGAAAAATTAAAAATTAAAACTAGCTTTCATCAGCCGGAGTTGTACAGTGGACCAGAATTAAAAATTTCTTAATGCGATGCAAGAAAATACATTCCTAAGTAGCCGGTACTTTTTATATATTGACGTGAGTTAAAAAACTTTGTACTCTGAACATCTTTTTACTTATTGTTTTAACTTTTTATTGTAGCATTAGCTCTGAAGATGACTTTTATGTCGAAAGCGCTTAGCTAAGGAAATTAAAATACATTTACACACTTTAATATACTTCTTTCATTTCTTTCATTTAAAAAATATGTTTCTGCATAGTTAGCAAGGTAGTGTCATGGCTCTATGGCACTACCTCACGGGCCGCCACTGCCAGAGATAGCAGCATATATGCGATATTAGTCTCCTGATGAGAGACTAATAAGTTTCGAAACCGGTAGAGGTGCTTGCTGCACTCTCTGATTGAAATAGAATATAATGCTGCTGTAGCTTCGTGTTGAAACGAAATTGAAATGGTTATTAATTTTTGAATTATAAATTTGTGTTTAATATGAATTTTCTTTGTTTTTATCATTGAAATATGTTTAAAAAAACATAAATTGTTAAGTATTTGATCTTTGAGGCTGGCTCTTTTTTTGCTGAAGTTGAAAACGCATTTTCTGTTGATGTAAGTCTGATACTTTTTAGTGCAGGTCATTTTTTATCAGTGCAGGTCATTTAAACGTCCGGTCAGCTGATTTGCTCCAATATAATATATTAAATTTCCTATGTACTAATTCTTCTAAACATAATTTTATTTCAAAATAAATATTTTTGTTATCATTCTGGATGCTTCCAAGTGAATCAGATAGAGAAAATAATGCTTATGCCGCCTGATATGATACATTCTGATTTAAGGCCATAATTGTAAGGTTCAAAATCTAATTGAAAAATAAATATTTTAAGTAAAATAATTTAAAATGATTATTAAGTAGATATGTTACAGTTCAAGTTGATTATCCAGTTGGAGTTGACTCCAACTAGTTGGAGTCAACTCTAACGGCTGGTTTCAGTAAAAGTTGATTATAAATATAAAATGAAGATTTATATTCAACATTTACTAGTAAAAGTAGACTCCAACTAGGAAAAGTATACTCTTCCCAATGCCATTTAGTAAAAGTTGATTCTGATTCACACAAACAGCCGATTCTAGAAATTAAATGTTCCTAATATGTTCAAATTAGTCTAGGCTGTATCATCGCCCCCGTTAGGTAAATTACTCCGATTCGAATTTTTTGCACAAACTTACTCAAAAAGAGGTCCTTATAACAAATCTACTGGGTGCCAGGCAGTACCTTGATCGATAAATTGTTTTTTAAACAATTTTTTTAGACAAATTCACAAAAATAATTTTTTCACTTCGAACAATTTTTTTTTAGATCATTTGGGTTATTCTGAGCAAAAAAAGGTATTTTGTGATTTTTCTCTAAAATTGATTGTTGTCAAGTTATACGCGATTTAAAATTTGAAAAATGCGAAAATAGCCATTTTCAAGGCTTAATAACTCGGTTAAAATCCATTATTATGAAAGTCAGAAAGTGACCAAATCAAAGTTTATAGCCCCCTCTACAAGATCCAGCAGAAATTTTTGTCACTATTTTATTACTAAACTTTATCTTTAATTATTAACAATGAGCGCTAAGTGCGCATTAGGCGGCCGTCAATGGTGAGTGCTAAAGAGGTGTACCATTCCAGCCATCCAATGGTGAATCTCACTCGCACTCACATTGACGGCGCCTCAATACACGGTTAGCGCTCATTGTTGATAATTAAAAATAATATCTTATTAATGAAATAATGACAAAAATTTCTTCAGGATCTTATAGAGGTAGCTTTAATCTTTGATTTTTTAGTTTCTGACTTTCATAATATATAATATCGTATGGCATTTTTGCCTTTCGGACAGTTCCGGCGCCAATTACATCTTTAACCCTGTTTCAAGTAACTAGTGTCGATGTACACTAGCCCAGGGGGATCGACTGCTTAACGTGCTCTCCGAGGCACGGTGAGACGGCTCGTGTCATTATTGAAAATGAAAATGGTTTGTCTTTAGCAGGGCTCGAACCCACGTGCGCTGGCGTATGAGGCCAGCGATTATGCCGTTACTCCACGGCCGCTCGCTCGACTTTCACAATAATTATCTTTAACCGAGTTATTAAATCTTGAAAATGGTTATTTTGGCGTTTTTCAAATTTTAAGTCGCTAATAACTCGACAACAGTCAATTTTAGAGAAAAAAGGCCCAACGGATCTAAAAAAAATTTGTACAAAGTGAAAAAACTATGTATGTTTGCGAATTTGTTTAAAATCATTGTTTATCGCCAAACTTCACTAAAATCATTCATTATTGTACTCATTTGCCCTCATTTTCGGCAGTAAAGTAACACTTTGTTGTATTGAAAGAAGAATGTTACTTTACCTGCCGCGATAACTAATCAAATTAACCGAGATTGAATGTAAGTGGTCAGTGGCAGCAATCGATTATTTATTTGAGTGAAATTAAAATTTATTTACTTTAATTATTAAAAATATTGTACAAAATTTATCGTATTATTAATAAAATTTATGTCAAAAAGTAAAATTCTGTAGTGTATCGCAATTATATTCATACAAAATAAATCAAAACTTTACAGATTTAGTAATTAGGTAGGTATACAATATTGATAAGATTAAACATCAAAACCGGCCATCATGCAAAAGTCATCTGTCATTACTGTCATTACTGTCATACGAATTTTTTATTTCGTCTAAAATTAAAAAAATTTCCTCAAAGTTGTAAGTAAGTGTTTGTTTTTTATGATTAACGATACAATTTTGTACGCACCACCTCAATACTCTTTATCGAACGCGTCTGTTCCTCTGCTCGTAATATCAGACTCGTTCGATAAAGAGTCACTTTACTGACTGACTTTACTGAAATTGGTTAAACAATTTTTCGACCGCGGTACCGCGTGACACCCTGTGTATTTGTTATAAGGATTGTTATACGGATGTATTTCTTTGAGTAAGTTTGTGCAAAAAATCGAATCAGAATAATTTACCTAACGGGGGCGACGTTACAGACTATACTAATAAGTAGTTGAAACGGTCAAAACAAAGAAACGCACACTCATCAAAAATGCACTTGAGATTCTCGTATAATCAACATTTACTGAATCGATCCAGGAAGAGTCAACTCCAACTAGTAAAAGTTGATTTAAATTTTTAAAATCAACTTTTACTGCTCGTTTCAGTTGGAGTTGACTCCAACTAGTTGGAGTCAACTCTAACTGAGAATCAACTTGAACTGTAACAGATATACATAACAATTGTATCAGAATCATTAATTTATTCATTGTGAGTTAGTAATATCTCCGCTCATAATTTAAAATCAAATATTTAAAAAAATCCCCGGAAATCTGTAAGAATTCCCGGGAATCGGGATTTCCATTTTTTACTGATTTCCCGGGAAATTAGTCCCGGGAATTTCCCGGGAATGCAGCTCTAGACTGAATTTATGTAAATGAAGTGTAAATAAAAACAACAATAAGAGAAAGTTGATATGGTGTGATGTAAATAATAATAAGGTACCAAATGGTTGTATGAATTTATGCGAAAATAAAATTAAAAAGAAAAATATAGAGGAAATAAAACGAGGGTGAAAAGAATGGTAGAAATGACAGAAAGGTCAAAAACCCATTCGGCGTCGGGTAAAAATACTACAAAGTTTATAAATACTACCTAAATTCAAATTTTTAAGGAAATCCACTTTGATTCCCAAAATTCCACGAGAAAATGGCTGTTGATTTTACTACTAATCCGTTCACAAGATCAACTATCAAAATGAGCATAATTTTTGGTGGTGCAAAACTTTTGCGGGTATGGTCACTTAATACTTACAAATAAAAACAAAGTATAAAGTGAAACGTTACATTATTTTCTTCGTCAATATATAATTTGAAACGATATTTTAACTTAGATAAGTATAGCAGATAAACCAGAATTTGCGTCCACGGACTTTATAAGTAAAACTCTAAACCTTAGTGTATTTATATGTTAATTTTGTTTTTCTAGCGCTGGGAAATTTTTCAACTTGGCAACGAAATCTCCACGTTTTACATTTATCTTCATCTTTAAAGTAAAAAATGGGACATTTATCTCTCCAGGGAAAGATCTTTAGTTTTAGCGGGTAAGTTTTAAGTTATTCTATTTCTTTTTTAATCGTGGTCTCTGCTCGTGCGATTACAGAATGTTTCATATTTTTATAACGTCAAAGTTTATAATATAATTAAAAAATGGATAACCATTTTCCATTAGGTGGCAACACGAAATTACAGCCGCATTATATTCTATTTCAATCAGAGAGTGCAGCAAGCACCTCTACCGGTTTCGAAACTTATTAGTCTCTCATCAGGAGGCACATATGATGCTCTCTCTGACTCAACCAGGACAAACCTCGGCGTGCAGTTACGGATTGTAACGAACGAAATGGCAGGGATGCCCTAGCGGCAACTGCTAGCAAAAGGAAAGTTTTCAATCTAATAGTACGTAAAATAATACTAATTTTAAATAATACCGCAATTTTATGTGCTATTAGATTGAAAAATAAGTCTTTTGCTAGCAGTTGCCGCTAGGGCATCCCTGCCATTTCCTTCATTACAATCCGTAACTGCAATTTTTTGGCTTATAAACAAATAGAATATCTCGGGAAATATTAAACTAAATAAATTTTGAAAACGGTGTTCGAAAGACAGCGGCAGGACTCTTCTTTTAAAAGAAAAAACGTTTAATTATGACGAGTGGTTCCTGAGATACAACCGGTCAAATTTTACCGAAATTTACGGCAAAGATATAAACAATGAGATCATAATTTTCAAACCATCCCTTTTTTATTTTTGTTCTCTTTCTCCACACCAATTTTCATATCTTTAAAATCCTCATAACATATATTATTATAATAAAAACTGTCGATAATACGTGTGAAAATTGCCAAAAATAACAAAATTCCAATCAAAAATTAGGTTGGAGAAAATGTAACCCTCAAAGTTCAAAATCGGTATACGTTAAAAAAAAATGCATTTTCTCGGCTTCCCATGGAGCAATTTCCTTCATTCCTTTTTTATTACCAAGTAACTCGAGTATAGCCATCGAACTAACGCATTATTAAATGTCAAACTTGCTTTTGTTTTGTTGTAATAAATTTATTTTTTTATTATAACACAATATTTTAATTTGTTTAAATAAAAATTGTTTAAATAATTATACAGCTTTCAAATGAGAATATTTATGTTTTTAACTTTAAAAGGTACACTTGTAGTAAGTTTATCTAAAAAAAAGCCTACAACTGGAACACATATGTAATTTTCTGTTCTTATAAATAAATTAATCTATTATAACAAAACAAAAGCAAGTTTGACATTTAATAATGCGTTAGTTCGATGGCTCTACTCGAGTTATTAGGGAACAAAAAAAGAATGAAGGAAATTGCTCCATGGGAAGCCGAGAAAATGCATTTTGTTAACGTATACCGATTTTGAACTTTGAGGGTTACATTTTCTCCAACCTAATTTTTGATTGGAATTTTGCTATTTTTGGCAATTTTCACACGTATTATCGATAGTTTTTATTATAATAATATATGTTATAAGTATTTTAAAGATATGGTGGAGAAAGAGGACAAAAATAAAAAGGAGATGGTTTAAAAATTATGATCCTATTGTTTATATCTTTGCCGTAAATTCCGGTCAACTTTGACCGGTTGTATCTCAGGAACCACTCGTCATAATTAAACGTTTTTTCTTTTAAAAGAAGCTGCGTCCTGCCGCTGTCTCTCGAATACCGTTTTCACAATTTAACTTAGTTTAATATTTCCCGAGATATTCTATTTGTTTATAAACCAAAAAATTGTTTATAATTTTAAAATATTCCTGAGCCCGCTTAAATAGTCCAATTTCAATTCTGTAAAGTACATTAGATAGGTATGGTGTCTTTTTATGAAAAAATTATAGTTATTCTTATGCATCATAATTATTGTCGTTATTATAGCGACCGTAAATTTTTAATTAACATTTTAATTTTTGCTAAACTGTTCATTCAATTTCCATAGACTTCTGGAATTATAATTTATACGGAAAGGGCTTTTACGTTACCAAGTTATTTAATTATTGATTAACAACTACATATCTAAAAGTTTAGTTGAAAATTAAAGATTTTGTTGGAAAAACCCGCTTTTTCCGGGGAAAGTTTTCGTCGAAGTAAATCGGAAAAAACAAGTCTCTATGCAGAATTTAATTGCGGTGAATTTTTATTTGGATGTTTTTGGTCTAAAGTTAAAATCTTTCGAGTTATAGAGCAAAAATTGAAAAAAACACGATTTTAGGGCGCCATTTTGTTTATAAAAAAAGTAGCACACTATCTGCGGACTTTTCATATCTATATTATTAATACATACAATAATAAGATTCGATTCCAGCAATAAAATTGCTGGTAAATAACTTTTCCTTGTATTTTGCTAATTAGCCCAGAGTATTTGTCCTGATTGGGTCAGAGAGAGCAGCATATGTGCCTCCTAATGAGAGACTAATAAGTTTCGAAACCGGTAGATGTGCTTGCTGTACTCCCTGATTGAACTAGAATATAAGGCGGCTGTAGTTTCGTGTTACAACGAAATTGAAAATGGTTATTCATTTTTTATTTGCATGTTTATTCTGATTGCAGTACAATGGGAACCATCTCATTGGAACTTTAGCGCGCTGAGCAGATGGGACGTGAATTATAAATTGTAAAATTCCCTCATCTTCTTTAGTCTCAGCAGCCCTTATAGCTTGCAAGTTTTAGAAACCTCAGAGGTGTTACCAGAGAATGTTCCCATTGTTTTCAATCTGGTGGGATGTAGAGTAATATTATTAGTATTATTTAATGTGCTATTAGATTGAAAACTTAATCTTTTGCTAGTAGTTGCCGCTAGGGCATCCCTGCCATTTCGTTCGTTGCAATCCGTAACTGCACTCCGGGGTTTGTCTTGGTTGCGTCATAGAGAGCAGCATATGTGCCTCCTGATGAGGTACTAATAAGTTTCGAAACCGGTATGGGTGCTTGCTGCACTCTCTGATTAAACTAGAATATAATGCGGCTTTAGTTTCGTGTTGCAACGTAATTGAAAATGGTTATTCATTTTTGATTTACATGTTTACTCTGATTGGAGTACGGAGGGAACCATTCTCGTTGGAACTTTACCGCGCTGAGCAGATGGGACGTGAATTATAAATTGTAAAATTCCTCCATCTTCTTTAGTCTCAGTATCCCTTATGGCTTGCAAGTTTTAGAAGCCTCGGAGGTGTTACCAGATAATGTTCTCATTGTTTTCAATCTGGTGGGATGTCGAGTAATATTTTTAGTATTATTTAATGTGCTATTAGATTGATTATTTCATTCATAGGAGATTCTGACCAATAGAAAGCTACAGAAATATGAATTAAATCGATAATTTTTGATAATCTCCCGTCGTTAAATATATTACGTCAGATGCCCTTCGTTGCTACGAAAAAATACATTCAGTGACATTAATGACAATTAATGTTTTAAAAATTATAAAAGTGATGACTTTCAATCGTCAAATATTTATAAAAACCGTGTGTTTATTGGTACTTACATAAATAAATTACAATAAAATTTTAGTTTTGAACAGTTTTATTCATGAAATAATCGCAACAAATTGCACTCGACCTCTGAAATTAATATAGAATTTTTGCTCTCGTGACACTTTGACATAATTTCACTCGCCTTCGGCTCGTGAAATTAAAACTGTCAAAGTGTCACTCGGGAAAAATTCAATAATTTCAGAGCTCTTGTGCAATTACTACTGATTATTTCATTCATAGGAGATTCTGACCAATAGAAAGCTACAGAAATCTGAATTAAATCGATAATTTTTGATAATCTCCCGTCGTTAAGTATATTACGTCAGATGCCCTTCGTTGCTACGAAAAAATACATTCAGCGACATTAATGACAATTAATGTTTTAAAAATTATAAAAGTGATGACTTTCAATCGTCAAATATTTATAAAAACTGTGTGTTTAACGGTACTTACATAAATAAATTACAATAAAATTTTGGTTTTGAACAGTTTTATTCATGAAATAATCGCAACAAATTGCACTCGACCTCTGAAATTAATATAGAATTTTTGGTCTCGTAACACTTTGACATAATTTCACTCGCCTTCGGCTCGTGAAATTAAAACTGTCAAAGTGTCGCTCGGGCAAAATTCAATAATTTCAGAGCTCTTGTGCAATTACTACTGAAAAATTAGTCTTTGTTTATAATATAATTTATTTTTTCATCGTTTTGTTTAATCACATTTGGCAATTTTTAAATGCTAAATATTCAAAATACGAGGTATGTTTCAAAAGTACCTGCAGGAGTTCATAACCTAGCAATGTTTTAATATTTGTTATCCAGCTACATAATATTACTATTCTTAGAAGTAAACTCTGTTCGACTTAACATTATGCTTCGATAGCTATATAGCATGCTATAATTTAGTTAATTAATTTTTCCTTCATCGACTTTATTTTTCTAAGATCATTTCGGTCGTCCTTTCCTTCTTGTTGCTCTTGGGCTCCATTCTGCAAACTTTACCTGTTAGATTCTAATGATTTCACAATTTTCCAGTCTAATGAGTTTCTTGTTCCCACATTATGCTCTATACTTCTACATGACCTTTCCTATTGTTCATTTTTTCTTTCTTTGTAATAGCCCTAACTTCTCTGTTCTTATCTTTAAATTTTCGTAGGTCTTGTGAATAATTCTCTTTAAGGTGTCTTCGTGGAATTTCCATATAATGTAATTTTTATCTCCTTTATTTTCTATTTCTCCTAGCGATTCCAGACTGCTTGCATCATGCTTTCTCTTATATCACCACTGACGCCATGTTTTCTGTACTACATGAGGTTTATCAAGCACTGAACAATAATCTTCATACTGCCACCGTTTTTTGTAACTACGCCAAAGCTTTTCATTGTGTAAATCACAACATTTTGATAAATAAACTAAATTTCTACGGAATTCGAGGTATTTCTTTAGATTGGTTCCAATCTTACTTGGATGATTGGAAACAACTGGTTAGAGCAAATGATACAGACTCTAGTCTCAAAAACATTGTATGTGGGGTACCTCAAGGTTCAGTATTGGGTCCTCTACTTTTCCTTATCTTTACTAATGACATCACTAGTTTAAAAATCGATGGAAAAATCTTCCTTTTTGCTGATGATACCAGTATCACTTGAAGCAACTCAAACATTGCAACTCTTTATGCTACTATAACTTCTGATCTACTTACAATAAAAACCTGGTCTGACTCTAATTTACTCTCATTTAACGTAGATTAAACAGTAGCATTGTCTTATAAAGGAGCTCTTCAACCCTTACCTCTTAATAACAGCCAGATCAGTACCGTTGATTCTGTAAACTTTCTTGGTATTTTTTTAGACAGCAACCTTAAATGGTCCCTCCATATCGATTTGTTAAGAAAGAAACACTCTTCAGCTTGCTATGCTATAAGATCCGTTTTGAATGAACTCAATCTAGCATCTTCCAAAATAACATATTTTTCTTTGTTCGAGTCGCATCTTCGTTATGGTCTTCCTTTTTGGGGTTCTGGTACAGCTGCCCAATTCGATGTTATTTTCAAATTACAAAAAAGAGCATTAAGATATCTGTTTGGCCTCAGAAGAACAACACATTGCAGAAGTTACTTCAAAGATCACGGAATTTTAACCCTTCCATCTTTGTATATTTTAGAAACTGTTTGCTTAATTCGTAAACATCTACATGTCTTTCCACTAAGACCTAACCGTGACTACTTCACGAGAAATTCTACGTTTAACGTCAATTTGCCAACCCCGTCCTCGGAGTTAGTAAAGAAATATATATTATACTCCGCAAAAAAACTTTACAACCATCTCCCTCTACAACTTAAATCTGCAGCATCTTTCCCCAAATTCCGTAAACTGATAAAAGCCTACCTATCTGAAAGACCATATTATTCAGTAGAAGACTTTCTTAATCAATAACTAAGAAATTACAGTACCCTTTGCACAAGTGGTATTTTTATTATTATTTTTTACCTATATTTGGGTGTCACATGCAGTAGCTTAACTTTTAAAACTTTTTCTATTAATTACTAGGTAGACTATGCATTTGCAATTTATTTTAAATTTTGCAATTGATTATTTGTGTTTAACTTCATTATTGTTATTATTATTTTAAATACATCGACGATTTATGTAATTTTAGTAAATTTGATTGTTATTGTTTTGTTTTCTTACTTTTCTAAGCTTTGTCGATAAAATTGTACAATTTTTCATGACAATAAAGCATATTTCTATTCTATTCTATTCTATGATCGTATTTAGGTACTGTTAAAATTCTCATCAAAATGAAGTTCTATTAGCTTCTGATCTAATTTTCTTTTGTACAAGTTTCTTATGAAGTCGTTCTGAGGTAAGGTTATCTTCAATATTTTTCCTGTTATTAAGTTTTAAGTGATTCTTGATTACTCTGTGAACTTTGGTGTACCCATTGTAGTTTTAATTTTGCTATCAGTTTTCTATGGTCGCAGACGTATTCTGTTCCTCTTTGTACTCTTATGTTCTTTATTCGCATTGTCGCATGTCCTTTATTCGCATATTTCTTTCTTCAATCTGATGTAATCTATTATCGACTTTAGGTTTCTTGTTTCTGAAATTAATGTATACTTATGAACCTCTTTATGTTCAAAGAAGCCGTTGGTGATTCTAAGGTAGTTCATCTCACACAGTTCTATAAGTCTTTCACCATTGTCGTTTTCAACGTCTTTCCCGAATCTTCCTATTGTTAGGTCATTTTCTTTTTTCCCAGCTCTACCATTCATCAATTTTATTAAAACGAAAAACAATAGCTTTCTTCCCAACCTTTAGAGATCTTTCTTTGATTTTGGTTGTAACGTTTCAATCAGCCGATTGAACGCTACACCAAGGTCCGCTTGGTATTTGTCCCTCGTACTATATATTTCTACAAGCGACCCTACTATCGTCAAATTAATTTCTTCAATTCTTTTAAGGTATTTAAACCGATACAAATTTGTACCGGCTCATTTTTCCATTGCCACGTAAATGAGAAACAATAGACAATATCTGATAAATTATTGAGTTTGTGTGTAGGCCGTTAGATATACGGGTAAGTTTGACTATTTAGTTTTAAGCCTTAGTTTTTTACTGATTTCTTTTGCAAAGCAGATACCTACTTTCTCCTTGAAATAAAGTTTAAAAACTTTTCTAATTTTATTTCTTTTTCTCTGGTATATAATATATTACTTTATTCCCCGTACATAGTTATAATATTTTATTGATGCAATTCTTTCTGTTTCTTTTTATTTTTAATAATGCCACGCTGTGATCAGAGATTTTGTTGAGATTGTTTTTCTTTCGATGCTCAGCTTTATTTCTGATCAGGCTTTTCTTTTGGGAGAAAACTGATCCTTGTATAAATTTTCTAGCCCCTACATCGGGAAGAAAGCTATAGTAAAATAATACCTGGGAAATAAAACTGTAGCCACACTACCTTGGAGATCAGAACTGGCTCGCAACCGCCGACAGTATCCTGATGCATCAGAAGTATGAGTTATACAAGATAGTCCTAGACTTCCCAATAGCGCTAGACTTCCCATAACTACCGGTAACAACAAGTTCTGCAAAGATTGGGAACCTCCCTTGAGAACTGTGTGACAGGAAGATTTAAAGCTGAGTACCTTTTTTTTTATCTTTATACTTTTTTTACCGGTAACCAGCAGGGTCTCGGTCACAGTTTTGAAAAGTTAATTTTGTTGCCTGTAAATAATAATACCTAGAATGATTTTTGTTATTTTTTTATTTTAATAAATATACTGTATTTACCATGATTTGGTAGACTTTTTATTTCCTGTACCTTTCTGGGATGGGTGTGATGGAAGAATGAACAGGGAACGAACCCAGGGCTGAGCAGTCGGGCAGAGCACCATTCTGATGGATGGAACGGTGGACGTTTTTCTTTTGAATATCCTAAGGGATGTTCGAGGAATTCCTCCCCTCGTTTCTCCCAGCAGTGAGATGTTGCTTAATGCCCTGGTCTTGCTATGATCAGGACGTTACATGGTATAGATTAGGATGAGGTCTTTCATTAAGGAGGTTACGTCAGAGATAAATTTACTGGCTTCAGTAAGCGAGTCGTTGGTGCCAAAGGAGTTTTTAAGAAATGCAGTAGGTTGGATTACGTGAAGTAAAAATAATTCGGGGGTATCTTCGTATAGTTTATTGATAATATGAGAGAGATTCTCTAGAATAATTATGATTTCCGCAAAAAAAGCACTACACCTATTTAACATAATTTACAGACTCCAAATTGGACAATTTGAGCGGCCTCCACAGAGATACTGGACTATCTGCTGTAGTACTGCAGAATTGATATCATCGGCGGTTTTGTCGAACGACACTGTAGTACCGTAAGTGGCCGGCTTTATAAACAAATACCCATACAGCACAGGTCATCTTTAAGATATCTTATTTACAACCAAATATGGTCTTAATATCTTGAGACTTTTAAAAGGTATCTTTAAAACGCCAAATTTAAGATATTTTTTGAACATTATATTTAAGATATATACGATAATAAGATTATACGATAAGATATATACGATTATAAGATATATTAATGATACATTGAAAGATACAACAACAACAGACATTAATATACTGAACAAGCAAATAATCACCACAATACAACAGGCTCAAACTAAATACTGTCCAACAAACCAAAAAGATGAAAAACTAAGTCAACCTACTAAAACCCTTATAGAACTAAGACGACAGATGAAAGGAGATACAAGTTCCAGCAAAGAAGCGCTAAATCAAATAAATAAAACTATCACAAAGTCAATAAGAAAAGACATAAGAAACTACAATGTAGAAAAAACAAAACAAGCAATAGAGCAAAATAAGAACATGAAAGTTTTGAAGAACTTAAGCGTACAAAAAGGAAAAATAGAAATCAACAAACTAAGAAACAGAACTGGAAAAGAAACTACAAACAGAGATGAAATATTAACAATAGTCGAAGAGTTCTACACAGAGTTATACAAATCAAGAAAAAAAGATGACAATGCGCAACCTCCAATTACAGTAAAAACTGGGGTATTAAATCAAGGATCGGATTTAATGCCCGATATAACAAAATCAGAAAACAAAGAGGCTCTGAAGAAAATGAAAAATAATCGAACCCCAGGTGAAGATGGAATAGTATCAGAAGCACTAAAAATTGGAGGAAATATACTACTTGAAAAAATTAAACAACTTTTCAATATCTGCCTTCACAACGCCAGTATTCCAACAGACTGGAACAACGCTACTATGATTCTATTACACAAAGCAGGAGACAAAGCCAATTTAGAGAATTACAGACGGATTAGCCTCCTCAGCCATTTATATAAGTTATTTACGCGAATAATAGTTAAGAGAATGGAAAGAAAGTTAGAGACTTATCAACCAAGAGAACAGGCAGGATTCCGAAAAAATTACGGAACAAATGACCATCTACAAAGTATAAAAACCCTGATAGAGAAAGTAGTGGAATACAATAAACCCCTAGTTCTAGTTTTTATCGATTTTCATCATAAAGCCTTTGACACAGTTGAACTTAGCAAAATATTACAGGCGCTTAAAGAATGCAGAAATTATTACACAAAATATACTTACAGGCAACAACCACTGTCAAATTACATACTAACAGTAATCGCATAAAAATAGAACGGGGGGTTAGACAAGGAGACCCAATGTCACCTAAACTTTTTAATACGGTCTTAGAACATGCTTTCAAGAGTTTGGATTGGATGACAAAGGGAATAAAAATAGATGGAGAATACCTAAACAACTTACGTTTCGCCGATGATATAGTCATAGTAGCTGAGGATCTAGGTATGGCAAGAGAGATGGTACAAGAACTCGTTGTAGCTACAGAAAATGTAGGTTTAAATATAAACATCTCAAAAACAAAAATAATGACAAATTTGGTACCCAACCAGAACATCAGTATTGGTGGGAAGGAAATAGAACTCGTAGATAGATATAAATACCTGGGACATGAAATTACGATTGGCAGGGATAACCAGACTCATGAGCTGAAGAGAAGAATCGGTCTTGGGTGGGCAGCATTTGGAAAACTGAGAGAAACTTTTAAAAGTGAGTTACCCACATGTCTAAAGAGAAAGGTATTCGATCAGTGCGTCCTCCCAGTCTTGACGTACGGATCAGAAACACTTACCTTAACTAAAGCCTCGGTTACCAAACTAAGAGTCACGCAGAGAAGAATGGAGCGGTCAATGTTAGGAATAACTCTGCGAGACAAAATCAGAAACGAAGAAATCAGGAGAAGAACAAAGGTGACTGACGTCATCGAGAGGATAGCCAGGTTGAAGTGGAGATGGGCAGGACACGTAGCCAGAATGACAGATGGGCGATGGACGAAGAGGTTATTGGAATGGAGGCCAAGAGAAGACAAGAGAAGCGTCGGTCGACCACCTACAAGATGGACTGACGACTTAAGAAAGGTAAATAAAAACTGGATGAGGTCGGCGCAGGATAGATGGGGTTGGAAACGAGGGGAGGAGGCCTATGTTCAGCAGTGGACTTTTGAGGCTGGATGATGATGATATTTAAGATATTTTTTCTTAAAATAGGTTATAACTACGAATTTAAAAGTTAGGTTATGTTAGTAAAACATTTAAGACAAGAGCTGTTAGCTAAAAGACAATCTCCAAACAAAAGCTTTTTCACATCAGTGACTTCAGTGCTAGTTCCCATATCTTGTGATGAAGATACGGTTTTATTTGAGGGATGTTTAGAACACTCTACAGATTTTAATAATGCAGAACCTACATTTAGATATAGATTGTTATATTATTAAAGTTAAAAATTAACTTTGTTATCAAGAGTAAATGCATGTCTCCTAATTCAACAGCTTACCTTAACAATATGCTCTTAAAAATATATTTTTAGGTAGGTATCGGAGCTTGTTAAAGTAGGAGGATCAAAATCCTATGATTTTGTATCAAGAGTTGGAAAATTAATTATTAGCAATGAGCAAGCTTTAAGTAGGTACAGTGGGATGGGATAAAAAGGCAAACAAAAGTTTTGTGATACAAGAATTGCAAATCTGATCATTGGTAAAGCTTATTCTACATGAACATAAATGTAAAATTTGAATAGTATAGCAATAAACGTATTTTTAGAACCTAATTATTTTTATTAAAAGTTGATTTAAAATATTTCATAAAAAATTAAAAAGAAAACTATCCTAAACACCTTAATAATAGACAAAAAAGACATATTTAAGATGTAAGGATTTGTAACATCCGTACATCTTTAAGACGTCGCCGTAAAGATATCTTTCCGGAAATACCAGACATCTTTAAGACGTCTAAAACATCTTTAGTGAGTTATCTTTTAGATTTCTTTAAGATGTCTTTGTGTTATCTGGTTATAATATCTTGGCAACTATCATATTCAATTAAATTAAGAAAACGGTATTGTAAAGTATCCGACAGCACGCTTCTTTTAAAAGAAAAAAAGTTTAATTGTGATTTTAAAAGAAAAGTGGTTCATGAGACATGCATTTGCGACGAAGTTATAAACAATAGGAAGGTAATTTTTGAACCATTGCCTTTTTACTTCGGTCCTCTTTCTACATTAAAATTTTTAAATCTTCAAGAGACCTATAATATACAGGGTGTCTCCGAAAATAGTGCGTTCCTTAAAAGTATAGGTAGAAGGCTCAATGTAGAGCAAACAAGTCTTAAAACATTTTTTTTCTAAAATCATCCGTTTGACCAAAAAACGAAAATACATTTTGATATGCAAATTGAAGTCTGCCAACAACGCGCAACTCAAAAATCTAAAGAGTAGGATTGTAGGTCAGTTGCATCTGGTATGTAAAATCATAGTAGGTTTGTAGGTCAGTTGCGTCTGGTACGTAAAATAATGTAAATATCAACCAAACCCACATCCATTATTTTGCAGGAAGGTAACTATGGTGTCAACAACCCCAAAAATCACACCTCAAATAGTAGATAAACAAGGGGTTATTAGATTAAATTTCCACAGTCACAACAAGTTCTTCTAGGCTACGTTACCATGTCATTTAAATTCATGAAAATAAAAATTCACTTATATGGAGAAAAATGTAAATTTTTTCTTGGAAACAGTTAACTTTAGAAAAAAATGTTATAGGACTGTTTTGTTCTAAATTGTGTATTATACCCATACCTGGAAGGAACGCACTATTTTCGGGGACACCCTGTATACCTATTATAATAATTAAAACGATCTGTATTAAGCGTGAAAAATACCAAAAATACCGAAATCTCAATCAAAAACTAGGTGGAATAAAATATAGTCTTAAAGTTCAAAATCAGTATACATTAAAAAATGTACTGTCTTAATAAATCTGGTTTATTCAGATTTTTTTATATTTAATAAAAGGCATAATTTTATTATAATATACAATACAATAACCTAGTAAGGGCGAGGCTAACCTGAAAAAAGGATTCCTTTGTTATGCAAACGAGCCAAGTTGCTCTACCAAAATTAAATATTTTTCATATTCAGCGCACTTTGTGAGTCCTTCTACATTATAAAAAGACAATATTTTATACTTTCTATACACTGTAATCTACGTGTTTTCGTAAATAAAAATAATTAAAATAGGCGCCAATTTAAAAACCTTGTTTGAACAAACAATAAAGAAAATTAAATGTGAGTGAATATCAGGCATTGTTACGCCTGCCGAGCTGGTTTGTATATTTTTAAAATAGTAAACAAGCTTGAACAACCCTACGGGAATTTTACAAAAACTTTAAAAAAAGTGGTGGAAAAGGTGTTAATCAAATTTCTAAAAGGGTTCATACATATGTTTATTATATTGTCTACTTATCGATCTCTTTTATTTAGATGTTTATCTAATAATACCGTAATGCAGTGCGGCAACCTTGGGTGCCTATAAAGTGGCAACAGCCTGAAGGCCCCGACAAATATGAAATAATGTATTGCTCAAGCACTCGGGGGGGTCTGGGTCGATAGATAAGGAAGTTAAAAGAAAAACAAAAAAAAAACGAAAAGTTGGGCACCATCCTAGGGATTTTGTAGATACGACCGGAAGAGGTAATAAATGATTACCAAAGCTCACTATTTAAAATTATCTGAAAAGGTACGTGGATTAAATGTAAATAAGTATATAATAAAAAAATGGCAATCGTAAAAAAATGAAAATTTTCGTGTCATTTAGTTTACACAAGTAACAATTTAGCGCAAAACTTATTCATAAAAAAATTTAACTACGCAATATCACAATAATATAATAAACCTATTTGTAGCTAATATACTACAACCATTAAACTAAAAACATAAAACCGTCATAAATAGAAAAAAATTACAAAACCTGAAGGTGTTCTATTTGCACAAAAACCGCTTTACTAGGACTGTTGCACAAGCACATAGTGCAAAAACTGCTGTTTTTGCCGAAATTAAATGAAACAAAAACGAATTGGAAGCTAGAAAAACTGAGACAAAAGAAAACGTCAGCTCTATAGTTTTTGTGTATTTAAAGATGCTGAGTTCAACAAATTGGATATTATAAGAAATATATACAGAGAGGGGCAAAATTATGGAATAACTTCATTTTCTCTAAAACGGACGACTTTTGAGAAAAATCCTGAAACAAGTCGATTTTTATTTTTAAATTACACTTTTTCGGTATATATTTCATACTAGTGACGTCATCTATCTGGGCGTGATGACGTAATCGATGATTTTTTAAGTGTGAATAGCTCATTCGAAAGGGGGTTCAAGGGGGTACTATTTAATAACATAAATATTCATATCATTATTTATACAGGGTGGCCAAAAATATAATTTTTGAATTAAGTTAACTGACGCAAAAAGAAGAATGTATGTAATTTATTTAACTCAAAATACATTGTATAGCTGTCAGAAAATAGAAAAAAATGTTTATTTTGCAAATAAACATTGCTTTTCGTTTAAATTAAATGGTCAATCTGCCAAGTGGCAGATGGGAGACTGTTTGAGATTTAATTTAAGCAAAAATAAATGTTTAATTGTGAAAGAAATATGTTTTTCCTATATTTTGACAGTAGTACAATGTATTTTGAGTTAAATAAATTGCATACATTCTTCTTTTTGCGTCAATTATTTTAATTCAAAAATTATTATTTTGGTCACCCCCTATAGATAACGATAATAATGTTTATATTACTGAATAGAGAATGCAACAACCTAATCAAATAAGCTAGCACACGTCCCCTATTCCCATTAAAAAAACATTCATGACGTCATCACGCTCAGATGGATGACTTCACCAGTATGAAATATTATGCCAAAAAATTGTAATTTAAAAATAAAAATCGACCTGTTTAGGGATTTTTCTCCAAAATCGTCCTTTTTAGAGAAAATGAATTTATTCCATAATATTGCCCCTCTCTGTATATACATTAACCAAATATACGATATCATTTTTTTAGCATAATAATCCAAGACTGGTAAAAAAGTTTAATTTGGTGTGTGTGTGTATATGTTACAGTTCAAGTTGATTCTTAGTTAGAGTTGACTTTTCCTAGTTCGAATCAACTCCAACTGAAACGAGCAGTAAAAGTTGATTTGAAAAATTTAAATCAACTTTTACTAGTTGAAGTTGACTCTTCCTAACTCTTGTTAGTAAAAGTAAAAGTAAAAGTAAAAGTTGAGCGTTTCAACTACTTATTAGTCCAGGCTGTAACGTCGCCCCCGTTAGGTAAATTATTCTGATTCGATTTTTTTGCACAAACTTACTCAAACAAATACATCCTTGTAACAAATACACAGTGTCAGGCGGAACCGCGGTCGAAAAATTGTTTAACCAATTTTTGTTAACCAAATTCAAAAAAATAATTCTTATCTATTCTATCTCATATTATGTATAAGTTTTTATTGTGTGAAAATTGTAAATATAGATAGCAGTACATGAAGGGTTTAAAGTGTGCCTGAAGTAATAATGTATTTTAAATGGGATTTACTTTTTCGCACTGTTATTAGCACACTTTCATATAATCAAATATCCTTAACGTTCACCTTGTCACGGTGATGACATGTGAGCAATAAATTACAAAAAAGTTTTGACAGTTTTGTGGTTTGACAGATGTTTGAATTTTTAAATGTCAAAGTTCTAAAAAATTGTAAAATAGGAATGTATTCCAGTGACGAAGAGTTGCAGTTTTTTATTTGTTTTTTGGTAGATAAAATATTGTATGAAACTGTGCGTGAAATACTTTTTGCGCACTTAGACGATGTATAGCACTCGGTTCGCTCGTGCTCTAAACATCGCGTGCGTGCGCAAAAAGCATACTTCACGAACTGTTTTATAAATAACTAAGTATTTCACTCCGGACAAATTTTTTTAGATTAGTTTGGTCATTCGGAGCAAAAAAGGTCTCTTGTGACTTTTCTCTAAAATTGATAGTTTTCGAGTTATACGCGATTTAAAATTTGAAAAATGCGAAATGACCATTTTTAAGGCTTAATAACTCGATTAAAAACTATTATTATGAAAGTCAGAAAGTCACCTAATCAAAGTTTAAAGCCCCCCTACAAGACCCTGAAGAAATTTTTGTCATTATTTTATTACTAAGTTGTTATTTTTAATTATCAACAATGAGCGCTAAAAGCGTATTGAGGCGGCCGTCAATGTGAGTGCGAGTAAGATCCTCCATTCCGACCGTCCAATGGTGCATCTCAGTCGCACTCACATTGACAGCCGCCTCAACGCTCCTAGCGCTCATTGTTAATAATTAAATATGACAGCTTAGTAATGCAATAATGACAAATATTTCTTCAGTACCTTGTTAAGGTCGTTAAAATTTGATTTGGTGACTTTCTGACTTACATAATAATAATTTTTAACTTAGCCTAGAGTTATTTTAAGCCTTGAAAATGGTCATTTTTGCATTTTTCAAATTTTAAATCGCGTATAACTCGAGAACAATAAATTTTACAGAAAAATCACAAAAGACCTCTTTTGCTCCGAATGACCCAAATTAATGATGTCAAAAAAATGTCCGAAGTGAATTTTTTTTTGTGAATTTGTTTAAAAAAAATTGTGTAAACAATTTTTCGATTACGGTACCACCTGACACCCCGTGGATTCGTTATAAGGACCTCTTTTTGAGTAAGTTTGTGCAAAAAAATTGAACTGGAATAATTTACCTAACGGGGGCGACGATACAGCCTGGACTATAAATATCACGATTTGAACATAATATACAGTAACATTTAATTTCTAGAATCGGTTGTTTGTGTGAATCAACTTTTACTAAATGGCATTGGGAAGAGTATACTTTAACTAGTTGGAGTCTACTTTTACTAGTAAATGTTGAATAAAAATCTTCATTTTATATTTATAATCAACTTTTACTAAAACCAGCCGTTTGAGTCGACTCGAACTAGGAAAAGTCAACTCCAACTAGATAATCAACTTGAACTGTAACATATATAAGTACTGGAACAGTCCAGCTACTTCAACTGATAATGTTGGTATGCGGACATATGAGTATTTACTTCTACTTGTATGTGTGCGTGCCCATGTGTGTATGTCTTGTCTATGTGTTAGTTATAGTTGTAATTTATATTTTTTTAAATATTTACTTGATCCTATAGTCTTTGATAACATCCAGAAAATGTTCTAACTCTGGTGTTTTATTTGTAGCATTTAGTTTACTTGTAACCGTTGACTTGATGATGCTCTGCAACTTTTACGTATAGATTTTACTTCATTGTTAATTAACAATGTACTGTCTCAATAATAACCATAATAATTATGATACACCAGAATACCAGAAAAAAGGCACTACACCTATCTAACGTACTTTACAGAAGTTAAATTGCACTTTGAGCGGCCTGAGGAATGTTTTAAAGTTATAAACAATGTTTTGACTTATAAACAAATAGAAAATCTCGGCAACTATGCTATTAATTTAAATTAAGAAAACAGTATTGGAAAGGACCTGAGAGGACGCTTCTTTTGAAAGAAAAAAAATTTAATTATTGTGATAAGTAGTTCATGAGATACAACCGGTCAAAGTTGACCTGTATTTGCGACGAAGTTATAAACAGTAGGAGGGTGATTTTCAAAGCATTGCCTTTTTACTTCGTTCCTCTTTCTATATTAAAATTTTGATATCGTCAAGAGACCCATAACATATATTAATGAAAACCATCGGTATTACAGTTGTATTGTTGCATTGTTACGCCTGCCTGTTTGTTTATTTTTAATTAAAGTATCAATAAGCTGGAGTAACCGTACAGGAACTATACAAAGAATTTATGGTAGAAAATTTGTTATTTAAATTTCTAAAAGTATTCATACATACGTTATATTGTCTACCTATCGATCTTATTTTTATATGAAATAAAAATAAAAAAAATGTGTATGAAATAATTGTCCGAATTTCGACATCTTCTTCTTAAGGTGCCTATCCGTTCCGGATGTTGGCGATCAGCATGGCTATCCTAACTTTGCTTACTGCTACTCTGAATAGTCCGGTTTTCGATGTATTAAACCACTTTCCCAGGTTTTGAAGCCAAGATATTCTTCTTCTCCCAGGTCCTCTCTTTCCAAATACCTTGCCTTGAAGAATGAGTTGCAACAAGCCATATCTCTGTTCATTCCTCATAACATGGCCAAGATATTCTAGTTTGCGCTTTTTGATTGTGTTAATAACCTCGCATTCCTTGCCTATTCTACGTAGAACCTCAACATTAGTCACACGATCCACCCACGAAATTCTCAAAATGCGCCTGTAACACCACATCTCGAATGCCTCGAGTTTTCTCAAAGAAGTCTCGGAAAGTGTCCAGGCCTCTACTCCGTATAATAACGTAGAAAATACATAGCATCTGATGATAGAGATTTTGGTAGCAAGAGGTAAATCGTGGCTTCTGAAAAGAGACTTCATCATTATGAACGCTGATCTCGCTTTTCCTATGCGTTGTTTTATTTCACTTGAGTGGTCCCACTGGCTGTTTATGTTGGTACCAAGGTATGTGTAGCTGTCGACCCTGTCAATTAGTTGTTGGTTAACCAAAAGCTGTGTATTTAATATTTCGCGCTTACTGACTACCATGTACTTTGTTTTTTTCGTATTGAGATCAAGTCCGTATTCTCTACTTATATCTGATATGCGCGACATTATTCTTTGCAAACCATCTAGACTGTCTGCAAAAACTACAGCGTCGTCGGCATATCTAATGTTGTTCAGTCGCACTCCATTGACTAATACGCCTTCCTGTAGTTCTCCCAGCGCTTGCTCGAAGATACATTCAGAGTATATATTAAACAGCACCGGTGACAGGATGCATCCTTGCCTCACTCCTCTATCTATGGAGACTGCCTCTGTCAACTGGTCATCCACTTTAATATTGGCAGTTTGGTTGTAATACAAATTATATATGATTCTCAAGTCTCTATCATCTACTCCCGCTTCTTTCAAGATATTTATGAGTTTATCATGTTTTACTCTATCAAACGCCTTTTTTTAGTCGACAAAACAAATATACACGTCACAGTCAACATCCTTGCATCTTTGTATAAGCACTTGGACAGCGAATATAGCCTCTCGGGTGCCTAAGGCATCGCGGAATCCAAACTGCGTACATGATACCTGTTCTTCGCATTTTTTATATATTCTGCCGTGTATCACTTTCAGAAACGTTTTGAGTAAGTGGCTAATTTCGACATATAAGATTTATTTGCAATATGTCGATTTTTTAGTTTCAAGTTGTTCAAAAACAATGTTAATTTTTTTTTCGAAGTGAAAATCGTTAGGTATGGAATTTTGGCGGATGTGACTTCATCCCCCTCCCCTACAAACCTGATGCTCAAATTGGTGTAACTTTTGACTGAACAATATTATATGGATTATAATATAAAACAATTTGATGTTGGAGGGAAAATTTTACTTTAGATGTCTGGGTTAGGCTTTCTTGGACCAATTGTATCATACTATTATAATATGATTATTAGAACTAGTTTAATTTTCGTAAAATATCAATTTATAATTCATTTAAATATTCAAACTGATATGAGGACAAAACTAAACAAATTATCGACAGGGTCAATATTTAATCATGATTTTGGTGCTCAATTTATTATACACATATATCACGATTAGCATGTCCCAATGGTATCATTATGTTAAATGCGATTAATTAAATAGACCAATTCCGCTTTGATGGCAAAATACATATGGATCAACACTCATATACACGGTTGTATTTAATACTCAAACAAGAGTTGAACATTCAGCGGACAAGCCGCTGATTGTTATATTCCATGTTGACATTTCGCGTGGGATATTAACGGTTACAAGCGTAAATATTATATATACCTATTAGACCTGGATCCCGCGTACCAAAAAAAATTATTAATGGCAAGCTGAAAGTTTGTTAATTGCTTAACGGTATCTAGTCGGACAAACTTTGATGTACGGGAACACTGGAACAGGGGAAGTTTTAACTGTGGATCAGGTTACAGCTTATGAACGTCAGGCTACCAAAACGTCCCATGTATTTTGTCGAACAGTACTTCGAATTTATTTGTTACCCTTTCATTATCTTCTCATGCAAACATCAGACTGCTATTTACCATTAACATAATTAGTCCAGAGAAATAAGATTTTTCTCGTGACACATCCCCCTCCAGGCCGAAACCAAATTTTTTTAGTAGTATGGACATCTATATTAATAACCTTTATGTTTCCTGCAGCCGATTTTGATGATTTACATAGTTATAAGCAAATGAAGATAAAAAAGAACGGTAAATTTGCGCTTTTTTTCGTCTATAACCAAAAAGTTAAGCATTTTAAAGAGAGAGAGTAAGAATCTCATAAATCGTCTAAAAAATTCCAATATGGCGTTCGCTGAATATGTCTATCCTTATTGGTTGCTTAGAAAATTGCAAAATAAATAATAAATTTATTACACGAATTGCTGAGACTTCTGGTGCTTAAATTATATTTTAAATTTCAAAGCAATTGGTTAAATAGTTTAAAAGTTATTTAATTTGTTTATCCCAAATTCATTTTTTTGCAACACTATAAGTCAGAAAATTATGAGGTTACAGTAAGAATTCTGACAATTTATGGAAAAAGAACGTTTATACTATTGACTTAATTAAAAAAAAAATTACAAAAAGTAATTTTAATCAGTGTAAAATTATTTTGCAAAAACACGTCGATTTTTTTCTTACTTATAAACAATTAGAATAACTTTTCAACCGTTACCCGTAGAAAAATTATTTTTTGATACTTGGAAAGAATGAATTTCTATACACATTCAGAAAGAAAAACAATTGTCCTAGGACAATTAGGGACGAAGTTAGCCCCCAATTTTTTAATTCACATGTTTTTGCAAAATAATTTTGCTGTATTTAGAAATATTTTTTGTCATTTTTTTTCCAAAGTATTAGTGTGACTTCATCATTTTCTGACTGATAGAGTTGCAAAAAAAATTAATTTGGGATAAACAAATTAAATACCTTTTAAATTATTTGACCAATTGCTTTGAAATTTAGGGTATAATTTAAGCACCAAACGTCTCAGAATTATACACCAAACCAAAAGTCTCTCTTATATAAGAGCGGTATAAAACGGGAGACTATTATTAAGTCTCAGAATTCCGTGTAATAAGAACGTTCTAAGTTAATTTTTACATAAGTTATAAATATTTACGCAAACGCAAAATTAATTATTTATTTTGCAATTTTCTAAACAACCAATAAGGATAGACATATTCAGCGTACGCCACATTGAAGTTTTTTACACGATTTATCAGTTTCTAACTCTCAAATTTGTTTAAAATACTCAACTTTTTGGTTACAGACGAAAAAAGCGAAAATTTACCGTTTTTTGATCTTCATTTGTTTATAACTATGTATATCATCAAAATCGGCTGCAGGAAACATACAGTCGGAAAAATGAAAGAATACCCATGAACGAACATATCTATAAAACACGCTGTATTTTCCTGTCACCGTGTCACAAAGAAAATTGCCCAGCGCAAGTACATGTAATAATAATTATTACATATACTTGCGCTGGCCAATTTTTTGTCTGACATGGTGACAGGAAAATACAGCGTGTTTTATATGTTCGTTTATGGGTATTCTTTCATTTTTCCGACTGTATAGGTTATTAATATAGATGTCCATACTACTCAAAAAATTTAGTTTCGGCCTGGAGGGGGTTGTGTCACCAACAGGATATTTTTTTTCTTATACAGGATATACATGTTCGACTTATTAATCAGTCGGACAATCATTTTTTCATAATATATATAAGATTGGATTTTTTTCAAAGCATAACCAATATGATTCTCGTCTAAAACAAAGTTTATTTAATTTTTACATAACTAATATTAACTAATGAAATACTAACCTAAAACAAGGAATCGACAATTAAATGTTCATGCTTTACATTTCTTATTATAAGAACTTGAATTGTCTTTTAAACTTTTAAAAATTAAATTATATTAAAGCAAATTCATTTATGATTGTTATGACAAATTGCCAATGTCAGTGTCACCACAAAGCTTACATCACCTCTCTTCGAAATGCAAATTTTCTTCGTAAAATTTAGCCGCTAAAATTAAAAGTCAGTGAGCATAGGAATAAGCTTTGTGACATGGTATAGTCCAATGGATCTTGTTCCACGACCGGTATTTATTTTAAAAACTGAATCCGATATTTTTTCTTCTATTTCAAAGGGAGCAATTCTAATTTCATCCATTTTCTTTTTATTTAATTTGTTTCCATAGTCAACAAATACCTTATCTCCTTTTTTAAAGTCATACTGTAACCTGTTCTTATTAAATAAAGATTTATTATATTCGTGCGATTTTATTGACCTTTGGAGTGCTATTTTTCTCTCTTCTTCCAAATTGTTGGTTAATACATGTTTTTCTTTTAGTTCATGGGGTAACAAGTCTGTAGACTCACCAGATAGCAAATACTTAGGAGAAAATCCTGTTACAGAATGGTTTGTTTCATTTTATCTATTTCTACACTCTTCTGCTACTTTTGACCAATTTGTTTTTCCTTTTGACTCATTGATTTTGCATCTTATTTTGTTGACAATCGCTGATTTAGCCTTTCATTTATACCGTTTGAAAACGGTGCGTCTACCGCTGTAAGTATTAATTAAATATTTCTGTTATTGAGGTAATTTTTGAATTCAATTGAATTAAATGCTGGATATTGATCTGTGAGCAAGATGTCTATTGTTTCTTGTTTAGGAATTTTTTCTAAAAGTTTAATGAAATCTCGAGCATATTGATTCTTGGAATATAGGGTATATGTATATCTAGTAAAGTGGTCAACTAGTAGATGTAAATATTGTTTTGTTGATCTTTGTCCTCCAAATCCTCCTATTATGTCCAGTGACATTATTTGAAAGGGTTTAGTAGCTGGGCCTACCTGCGACATAAGGCCACATTTTCTATTTAGTCTTGTTTTGTTTTTTATACATATCTCGCAGTTTTTGGATATATTTTTAATATTTTCTGATAGATTTGGTGCAGTATAAAAGGGTTTTATTTTAGATTCTGTTTGTATTATTCCAGTATGACAATAGTTTTCATGTATCTTTTTGATTATCGTTTTACTCTAATCTTCAGTTAGGACTACTTTTTTTCCTATTTTTTCCACTTTTTTTATAATAAATTCCATCTTCTAAAACCATGTTCTTTTCAAATTTTTTTTATTTGCAAATTTTGTGCTTGGTCATGTTTTATGTCATGAATATCAATAATATTTACTGTTCTTAAGTTGTCTTCATGATTTTCATCAACTTCCAACACCGGATTTCTGCTGAGACAATCCGCTTCTGTATTATTTTTTCCTGGAAAATATTTTATTTCACAATTATATTGTGACAGACAATGTAACATATCGCCTAATTCATCGTCAGGTCTGTTTCTTATATTTAACTTCTCTAAAGGTTTGTGATCTGTATAAACGGTAAAATAGTTTCCAATCAACCAATGTTGCCAAAACTTTATGCTCCCTTTTATGGCAAAACTTTCTAAAAATATCGCTTTTTTCTTTTTTTGCGATTCATTTATTTTTTTAGAAAAATACGCAACTGGTTTTTCTTCACCATTGTGTTGAATTTGTTTCAAAACTGCTCCTATTCCTATGGCACTGGCATCAGTATAAATAAATATTGGTGCTTGTGGATCATAAATGGCTAGTATGGGTTTGGAACATAGATAATCTTTAATTCTCCGTAATGCATGCTCACACTGTTCTGTCCAATTGAATGCCTGATCTTTTCTCAGCAATTTATATAAAGGGTCAAGAACTATCGAGACATTAGGAATGTATTTTCCATAAAGGTTAATTTTGCTCAAAAATTGTCGTATTTGTTTTCTATTTTGAGGAATAGGGAAATCTTTTATTGATTTTAAATTGTCTTTTAGAGGTGAGATCGTATTCTTCTGTAATATATGTCCTAAATATTTAACAGAATCACTTGCAAACTTACATTTTGTGATTTTTATCCTGAAACCTTCTTCTCGAATAGCCTCCAGCAATTGTTTTTAAGTGTGTGATATGTTCATCATATGTCTTAGAAAAGATCAGTATATCATCAATGAAATTTACTGCAAATCCTGTCAGGTTATTTTTTCTTATAATATTTCCCCAAATTCCGTTGAAATATGGCTGGAGATGTTTTAAGTCCGAATGGTAAACAGGTCCATTGTTAATGTCCTTCTTGCGTTACAAATCCAGTTTTGTGTCGGTCTGTAATTTTTAATGGAATAGCCCAAAAAGCTGAATTTATATCCAGAGTTGTAAAATAATTACAATTTATTGTTTTTGTTATTAAGTCTTCTATGAGCGGAAATCTTCTCTGAAGTCTATGCATAATCTACTTTTTTTCCTTCGTTCCTTTTAAAAGCTAAGGTAACAGGTGCCGCAAATGGACTGTAAGATTCCTCAATCAATTCATGTTTTAAAAGTTGTGAGATTTGATTTTCTATTTCTATCTTGTCTTGGACTGAACATCTATATGGTCTTTTATAGCAATATTTATCAACAACTTGCAAATCTATACAGGCTTCATATTTCTTCACTTGGCCAGTATCATATTTATTTTTAGCAAAAATTTCAGTGTAACTATATATAATGTGTTTATCTGATTTCTTTGATCAGTGTTTAAGTGTTCTGTATCTATATTAAATTTGTTGGTATCTATACCTTCATTAAAGTTCACTGCATATTCTTCTTCTATATTTATTTCCATATTTTCAGTTTGTTTATTTTCAAACATATTTTTACTACTTATTTAGAAATTATTTGTATTTTGTATTTGGATATTTAAATTCTCATCATGAGTCAACCCAAATTTTTGTATTGAATCTAATCCTAGTATTAGATCATACTCAAAGTTTTCATTTTCAAAGATAAATGCATTTATTTTCTTCTTTACATGTAATAACTCTGCATCCAGCATAATCAATCCTTTAGTTTTACCTCCTCCAATTATTGTTTTTATTGTGTCATAACAATAATTAGGTTTTATATTCTTATATTCGTCACCTGAACTAATTTTGAATTTATTAATGTTATTCGTGAACCAGGATCATACACCGCCTTGGCTTCTAGTTTATTTCCAGTGCTTAAGTTTTCCTTTTTGTCGTTTTTTCTTGGTAAACTTTCGAGTCCTCTTATGCAGTTAAATAAGTCGTCTGCATCTTTAAGACTTTCTCTATCTATTCTATCCGTTATGTAGTTTGGTAGACCAGTAGCAATCAAATAAATCAGGGTCGGTATATCTATTTATCTGTTTATTTCTAGTAACAGTCTCTCTTTTTTTAGAGCATATTCTAACATTGATCCTTGTATATACTTAAAATTCATAGCGTACCTTATTAGTGACCAGCCTTGATCAGCAAATATTTCACTTAAACTTTCTTTCCATACAGACCAATCAGAATCTATAGTATGTTTGATAATCATTGAAGTGTACCAGTCTACGTAAGTATCGTCTAATAGTAGTTTTAGAATTTCTATTTTTTGTATATCTTTATCTCTTTTTAAACGTGTACATTCACTTTCAAAATTTTGTAACCATTGTTTGACATTTGTCGTATTTCTTGAAAATACCTCTATTGAAAATTCTGCTGCTAATCTGATCTTATTTTCTGGATTTTTTGTCAATATGGGTTCTGTCGATAACAACTCATGACTTTCTTCTAACTTTTCAAGTAAAAACCCATCAAATTGTACATTGTCATTATCTAAATATGTTGACTTCATTTGCTTGGTTAATGTTATCCAAACTTGTCTCTTGTCGTGTCTTCTCTGCAAGGATTTTTTTATTTTGTCAAATATTTCATGCTTTAATATTTCTTTGTGTAAATGAACTGGTTGATACTCTAGAGGCACAATAAAAGTTTGGTTTTTTGTATCCGTAATGGAATTTATGGCATAAATATTTGTCTTGTTATCATCTGGTTTAGCTTTTACAATAAACTCAAATCGTAATTTCTCCATTATGTAATTAATTATTTATATGGGAAATAAGCCACAATTAAAATGAAAAAAATAATTTTATTAACGTTTCGACGCCCAAATCGGGTGCCGTTGTCAAAATACAAAATATTACTAAAATAAACAAAAGTGTTGTTGCTAAGCAAAAAAATTCTTCTAATAATTTATTTAATCTCACTCATTTATATTGGCAATTCAGACATATATTATACATTTTAAAGTAGAAGACTTTAAAATGATATTGCCAATATTTATGAGTTGCGTTCCTGGGACGACTTACTGAAAGATAGTTCATTCGATTACATGAAATTAACCCCAACTCAAGAATATCCGTCATAAAAAATTATAGCATGTGATATGTCTTTAAAAATTTTATGACGGATATTCTTGAGTTGGGGTTAATTTCATGTAATCGAATGAACTATCTTTCACATAAATATTGGCAATATCATTTTAAAGTCTTCTACTTTAAAATGTATAATATATGTCTGAATTGCCAATATAAATGAGTGAGATTAAATAAATTATTAGAAGAATTTTTTTGCTTAGCAACAACACTTTTGTTTATTTTAGTAATATTTTGTATTTTGACAACGGCACCCGATTTGGGCGTCGAAACGTTAATAAAATTATTTTTTTCATTTTAATTGTGGCTTATTTCCCATATAAATAATTAATCATAAAAATGCCACAAGGAAATAGCTTCAGAACAACTCCATTATGTAGGTATATAATTTTAATTTTTCCACATGTATACGAATTGTTGATTTATAAGATTGAATTTTTTTTAAAGCATAACACAATATGATTCTCGTCTAAAACAAAGTTCATTTAATTTTTACATAACTAATATTAACTAATGAAATACTAACCTAAAACAAAGAATCGACAATTAAATGTTCATGCTTTACATGTCTTATTTTAAGAACTTGAATTGTCTTTTAAACTTTTAAAAATTAAATTATACTAATATAATATACTAATATAAAGCAAATTCATTTATGATTGTAATGACAAATTGCCAATGTCAGTGTCACCACAAATCTTACATATATTATATAAAGTTTGCTATTGAAAAAATTTAAAATAACCTGCTAGTTTTTACAATCATAAACTTGTGATGACGACACGTTCCACAATTAAAAGCACGTTCCATAATTAAAACTTCCCCTGTTCCAGTGTTTCCATTCATTAAAGTTTGTCCGACTAGACACCGTTAAGCTATTAACAAATATTGCTATTATTAAACTTTTTTTGGTACGCGGGATCCATTCCTATATTATGTACGTTTCAATGTGAGCATGAATTTAAACGTAACTTCTTCAGTATGATAAATTTTCTGATATGATAAATCATCCCCTGATGTTCTACTTAACATGTAAAGCTTTTATTAAGGCACCATTTATATGTACAGGGTTTATACAGTAATAAGTGAACTAAAAACCGGCAAAATAACGCAAAACATGGAAAACATAATACGTTGTGAAATATAAAAAGAGATGAAGCTGGTCATCATCATCATACAGCCGTTCAATCCTAGTGGATTATGGCAATGCCGGGGCATATAGTAATCCTTTTCTCCAGGTGGATTATTCCTGTTTGGTTTATTTCTTATAGATATATATCAGCGTTGATTATGTATTTCCAATCTTTTCTGTTTCTGCATCTTGTCCTGCAGTCTTATATTTATTAATTTTATGTCTTCCTCTATCTGGTTCCACCATCTTATCCTGGGTCTTCCTCTCTTTCTTGGTCCCAGGGCTGTCCAGTTCGTGATTTTTTTATCATTTCTGTGGGTGCTCTTCTCATTATGTAGTCTGACCATTCTAGTCGTATATGTTACTATGTTCTCACCTCCTATATCTTGTTGAATTTATTTAGTGGTCTTCATTTTTGTTTCTCCGTCGCTTGTTCTTTTTGGTCTCAATATTGATCTTAATGTTTTTCTTTCTACTATTCTTAGATCTTTTCATGCATCTTTTTTGTCAGTATCGTAGTTTCCATTGCATACGTGATAATTAGTCTGATCAGTGTCTTATACATTCCGATTTTTGTTGCTTTATTATAAATTATTAAATGAAAATAAGATAGATAAATGCAGTTTTTGCTTTTATTTGATTCAGAGTTGGACCACCATTTTCATATAGCTATTTCAACATCTATGCATTCTCAGTGAAGCTATGCAGTCACAACTATTTGAGGGAAAACATCGCGATGCAATGTTTGCACCTTTTGAGACGCAAAACAGCGACATCTCTCGTAAAACGAGGAAGACGAAAAGCCCTAGATACAAAGTTTACTAGTTTTATACAATTAGAATAATTGAAATAAAAATCATAAACAATATTTTAAATCCAAGACTTTTCGTTAAGAAACTGCTTTCTCGCTGCATCCTGTACTCCGGCTTTTACAATATATAAGCAAAAGAGACGACAAATATAGAAGAAAGCAAATAAAGGACACTTTGGCCACGTATTTACCTTCTTTTCGTCTAGGAAAAGGACCGAAAGACAGTTTCAGGTACTCAAATCTGAGTAAAGATGAAAAAGATAAAGGCAGTTTTTGTTTTCATTTGATTCAGAGTTGGACCACCATCTCCATATAGCTATTTCAGCATCTATGCATCCTCAGTAAAGCTATGCAGTCACAACTCTGAAACAAATATCAACAATCCTACCTATTTAAGGGAAATTTTAAGACGTAAAACAGCGACATCTCTCGTAATACGAGGAAGACGAAAGGCCCTAGATACAAAGTTTACTAGTTTTATACAATTAGAATAATTGAAATAAAAAATATTTTAAATCCAAGACTTTTCGTTAAGAAACTGCTTTCTGGCTGCATCCTGTAACTCCGGCTTTTACAATATGTAAGCAGAAAAGACGACGAATATAGAAGAAAGCAAATAAAGGACACTTTGGCCACGTATTTACTTTCTTTTCGTCTAGGAAAAGGACCGAAAAACAGTTTCAGTTAAATGAAAATAGTTTCTGTCCTTGTGGGATCGGTACTCACCGTAGAGACCGCAGACGTTCGAATATAATTAGCGTCTCTTTGCAAAGACAATGACGTCGACTTTGCAAAGTAACAAGACACTTACTCAACACACACACACTACACATTACTCACTTGAGTTAGTGATAAGTTATAGTCTAAAAATCATTATGAAATTGACTGGCCAGTTGGTTGTGAAAACCAGTGCCAATAAAACACAAAACAAAAGCAGTGCCACAAACAAAACGGCCCTTCCCCTTTAGGGCCTGTTTTTCGTTTTCGTTCCCAAAACTCCCAAAAATTTCAAAAATTTAAGTCCGACCTTCACGTCTTCTTATAATACTGATCATTACCTTTCCAACGGATGTCTAATTTTGAAAATCGGTTAAACCATTCAAAAGTTACCGATCTCAGAAGTATTTTTTAATTTTTAATATTCAATTTTTATTTAAAAAGGGGAAAATGGTTGTGGATAAGTTATGTATGTGTGTGGAAAAGTTACACCGATCTGAATTTTTTTTCTGTGTTTCAAGAGGGTGTGAGGGCCGATTCAGAACTGGTGTAATTTTTTACTTCTGACTACCCGTAAGCCAGTTAGAGGGCTCGGGGAAATAAAAAATAGCATATCTTTGGGCGTATATTTCTTAGGTTCAAGGAGAGACAGGAAAACCGCAAATACACCAAATTAATAGGGTTGAATTAAGCTTTCAATGGTGCCTAAGCTGTCAAGCTGAGACATGTACACTGCTCACCATAGCCGAAAAACTGAAAAATTAAACTTTGATAATTTTGGTTTTTCGACAATTACTCAAAATTTAAAGCTACGAATTGCGCCAATAACTGAGCGTTTTTAGGAGGTCTCTAGTCGCGTCTAACGGTGTATACTTCATATCTAAGAAAATTCGAATTTTTAAGTTGTAGGCTTCATAATTATAATCAAATCTATTTCTTATGGGAAAAACGGTGTTTCAAGCTCAATAATTCGCATAATATGTTCAGTTATCACACTTGATCTTGGATGCATAAGATACTACTTATCAATACGTTTCAAACTCATATTTATTGATCAAAATCAGTTAAGCCATTCAGAAGTTATAGAGCTCCAAAGTATAATTAGTTCAGGAACTGAAACTTTTCACTTCGCAATTTTTACAGAATGGATCGATTTGCTTGAAAATTTAACAATAAGTAGTGGATAGTCCAAGAATCAAAATCTATATGATGCCAAAAGACGCTTTTACCATGGGGTGGTTGCCACCCCATCTCGGGGGTGGAAATTTTTTATTATATTTTGACCGCAAATGCTGGTAAAAACATTAATTGTAAGCAAAAAATGTTTTATACATTTTTTTGATAAAATTAAAGTGTTCGATTTATTGGTTATCGAAAGTGTTAGTTTTGTATCGAAAAAATCAATGTTATTAATCAGTTTTCTACTAATAACTCAAAAAGTTTTTGTTTTATCAAAACAAATTTACTTAACGAATATATACCTTTTAAAAGAGAAACAGTGTTTTTTTTAATTTTCTTTAAGACCAATAGTAATCGAACTGTGCTTTATTATATGTTAGCTTTTCTTCGTCAAATACTAAATATTATAGTTTCAAAGTCAAAAGACGGAAGAACTATGCATTTTTCGAGGATAACTTATAGAAACTAATTTTAAATATTCTATATGTAAAAAGATCTATCTTCAAAAATAAAAAATAAAGTCTCTAGCTTAAAAATTAAGTGACATAATGAAAAGAATGTCAGTCCCTATTTTTTCAGTCAAAAAGTTATCGGAAACAACCCCCTAATTACCACCCTAATTAAAATTAGTCATAGACCTTATTCCGTATTTTTTATTTATGTATTTTTAATAGATTACAGAAGTTTGACCGGCTTAAAATAATTAGTTTTTAAAAAACTGGAGTAAAAAGCGAATAACGAATTTTTGTTGTTTGGTAAAACATGCCCTTTTCTTTAGAATAGAAAGATTAGCATCAGAGATGCGAAAAAATGTTTAACTATGAAAATGTAGCGTGTTTAATTCTTAAGAACTTGGTTTACGAAAATTTTTTCTACGACAAAAATTAAGTGAGCTACAGATAATTAGAACTTGTAATAGCATGCAAAAACCACCTTTACCAACCCTTTCAAAGTCACCTCTTTTTGCGACTGAGGATTTTAAATGGATTTAATATTAACAGTCTTATAGATCTTATAAAAACTTACAAAAAATTTTTTAACAAACTTTTTAATATAAAAAATTAAAAAGTTAAAGTTAAAAAACCAATAAATTTTTTTGAAAAAAAAAATGGAAAAATCCAATTTTAAGCATAATAATGTAAGTTAGCGGTGTTTTTTTGTATGGTGTACGTTAAAAACGTATTACCAGAGAACGGCAGTTCTCGCCAGTGGCGCATAATATCCCTTCATGCGACACTATTTATAAAGCTTAACATGTATTCGATAAACATTGCATTCAACTTCATACATTTAATTTATAAATAACTTTGAAAAACTCCTGATACACACAATATTCCAGCTACAAAAGAGATGATATTAACATTACGTGGCGCGATAATGTATTTTCATTTTGATGGAAAATAAAATTCTAGTTTTATTTTAAAAGATTTTTCCATAATATTTGCTAAATTTGAAGTTAAACGCGCCACAAAAGAGCTTCAAATGCAAATGGCGTCAAAGTTATTCTTTTGTGGCGCGTTTTACTTCAAATTTAGAAAATATTATGGAAAAATCTTTTTAAATAAAGCTAGAATTTTATTTTTCATCAAAATTAAAATACATTATCGCGCCACGTAATATTCATATCAGCTCTTTTGTAGCTGTAGTCCAGAAAGCCACTGCGCATCCGCTAGGAAAAATATTCTAATTCGGATTTTTTGCACAATCTTACTCAAAAAGAACTCCTTTTAACAAATTTGCATGTTGCCAGGACCAAAAGGTGGTCAAAAATTTTTTGAAGGTTTTTTTTTGTTTTTTTCCTAACATTATTATTTTTACATGGAAAAAAGTTTTTTTAGGTTTTTTGGATCATTCCAAACAGAAAAGGTCTTTAGTGACTTTTCTCTAAAAATGATAGTTTTTGACATATAAGCGATTAAAAATTGAAAAATTGCGAAATCGGCCATTTTTAACCCTCAAAAACTATGTGAAAAACTGAAAATTTGAATGTTACCAAGGTAGGTAGATATTCTTTAGACATCGATTAATGAAATCCCGAAGAGTTTTTTGCAATAGAATATTCAAAACTCCTTTGTTTTTTAATTGCTAATCAAGCGTGCGCGACACTATTTTCCACCGACAGTATGGTGCAAATGAAAGGAATAAATTCGTTATTTCGTAAACTGGCGACTTTAAGGAAAAATCCCGAAGCAGGTCGATTTTTATTTTTAAGTTATAATATTGTGGCATATATGGTATACTAGTGACGTTATCCGTCTGGGCGTGATGACGTAATCGATGATTTTTTTTAATGAGAATAGGGGTCGTGTGGTAGCTCATTTGAAAGGTTCTTCAATTCTCTATTCAGTAATGTAAACATTTACATAATTATTTATACAGGGTGTCCTTCTACTTCTTTTTTTGTCAAATAATTTAATTTAATAAACATTTTTTGGACACCCTGTATAAATAATTATGTAAATGTTTTTATTACTGAATAGAGAATTGGAGAACCTTTCAAATGAACTAGCACATGACCCCTATTCTCATTTAAAAAAATCATCGATTATCATCACGTCCAGATGGATGACGTCACTAGTATACTATACATGCCACAATATCATAACTTAAAAATAAAAATCGACCTATTTCGGAATTTTTTCTTAAAGTCGCCGGTTTACGAAATAACGAATTTATTCGTGTCATTTGCACCATACTGTCGGTGGAAAATAGTGTCGCGCACACTTGATTAGCAATTAAAAAACAAAGGAGTTTTGAATATTGTATTGCAAAATACTCTTCGGGATTTCATCAATCGATGTTTAAAGAATATCTACTTACCTTGGCAACATTCAAATTTTCAGTTTTTCACATTCAGGATAAAAACAAAAAAAAAACGTTTAAAAAATTTTTGACCACCTTTTGGTCCTGGCAACATGAAAATTTGTTAAAAGGAGTCCTTTTTGAGTAAGATTGTGCAAAAAATCCGAATTAGAATATTTTTCCTAGCGGATGCGCAGTGGCTTTCTGGACTACTGGAATATTGTGTGCGCCACTCATATTTACGGCGTATAGCGGTTTTTTACTCTTGTAATATATAACGAGCATTTAATGATGGTCCTTATGAAGCGAGTATAAGGGATACGAAACGAGTTTCGTATAGAGTAGGAGCTTTTTAATGATAATTAAATGCAAGTTGTATGCACGATTTTTTCTATCATCATTCACAACAAAAAATATATTCAAATTTATTAATTTTGTAACGGAAACAAATTAAGTAGTTGGTCAATTTGACAATTTGTTAACATATTGAGAACTGTCAAAACGTATGTTTACTCGCCATTCGACACTGCGCGTGTGCCATCTTCATCGAGAATGCCATAACGCGATTTTATTGGTTAAAAATCTGTATCGCAATGAAAATCTGTATCATAATGAAGTTAATTATGATACAGGTAGTGAAATCATAATTGATGCCAATTGATGCCAAAATGAGAGAGCATAAGTTTAGATGGTTTGGTCATGTTCAACGTCGAGACGCTAATCACCCAATACGAAGAATTGCTTAAGTGCAGATTCCTGGAAGGAGTAGAACAGGAAGACCAAAGAAGACGTGGGGGGAGACGATTAGGCAGGACATGTTGGTAAATGGGATTACTATTGATATGACCCAAGATAGAATTGTATGGAGAAATGCAGTTAGGGAAGCCGACCCCGCATAGGGATAAGGCAAAGAGAATGATGATGACAAACAGTGAAAAACCTATTCTAAATTATAAAATATCTTGAATCTATCGAACAATATTCTCAAATTTAACTAAACGTCTATTATATCATAGCTACTATTACCCATATCACTTGGCAAAATTCGATAAGCTTGTCATACACCCTTTTCGTTTATGTTGCCCACACCGTATCCTCCTGTACATTCTTCTACTTATTCTTCCCCAACGTTTGCGTTAAAATCCTCATTATAATTGTAACATCCTGCGTTCTAATAGATTTCAAAATATTGTCTAGGTCCTAGGCCTTCGTAGAAAGTTTCAATATCTCTCTCTGGTTTGTCCGCAGTTGAAGCATATAGTCGTGTCGCCAGGGTGGGTACAACGGCATGCTTAATTTAGATGGACTTACCCAAGCTTGTTTTTGTATTTTGACCCGTAGAACACGAATTTTTTGGGTAACAGTTGATCCGGATGTCGATAAGATTGTTATAAACAAAGAACTTGAGGAATTACATAACAGCGATTTTTCGCAAAACAAAACCTGTATTTTTTGGGTGATTCTAAGCAAAAAATGTTCTAACAAGTTTTTTCGTAGGATGCATAGTTTTCAAGATAAACGCGGTTGAACTTTCAAAAAATCGAAAAATTGCAATTTTTGAACCCGAAGAGCTTTTGATTTAAAAATGAAATACCAATTCTGCTTACTGCATTGGAAAGTTCAAGTCAAATTGTATCGGTTTCAATTATTTGCATTGCTAAAAATTAATTTTTGTATTGTTAAACAAAGCTATAAACACGTAGTGTTTCCCGTGCCCAATGCATGCGTTTTAATGTACGTAATCTACGTAGAATTGTCTGTATGAGCGCCTGCTCGTTCTAATTTAAATGAGAAATGCATTGACTATTTCACTCATCTTAAAATTTTCACATAATCTGACCAATCACAAACCAAAGACAGCTTGTGTTATCGCGAAAACACCAACTGTCTTTCAATTCTGATTGGTCTATCAGCTTCGTGTTTTCAACGACGTAACCATGGATACCGATCGCAAAGCAAAGTATGACGTTTGCCAAAAAAAATATTGTAGCTGTATACGTCAAAAACAGTCGTTTCGGTGGTACTTCAAACGAAGTTATAAACCAAAACATTGAAGAAAATATACCGAGTAACGCAAGAAAATCTAAATCTTATATATGGAGACATAGGTCTGGATCCCGCGTATGAAAAAAAAGTTGATTAATAGCAAGCTGAAAATTTGTTAATAGCTTAAGGGTGTCTAGTCGGATAAACTTTGATATATGGGAACACTGGAACAGGGGAAGTTTTAATTGTGGAACAGGCTAAAAATTTGGAACGGTCACACCACGAAAACGGCACATTTATTTTGTCCGACAAAATAGACTTAAACTCTCCGAACACAGATTAAACTCTCATGCAAAAATTAGACTGCTATTTTTCACCTGTCATAATTCCTGTCATTTGACATATTCTACATGTTCCACTCATTAAAACGCCCATTTGGTGATAAATAGCAGTCTGATTTTTGCATGAGAGTTTAATCTCTGTTCAGAGAGTTTAAGTCTGTTCTGTCGGACAAAATAAATGTGCCGTTTTCGTAGTGTGACCGTTCCAAATTTTTAACCTGTTCCACAATTAAAACTGCCCCTGTTCCAGTGTTCCCATATATCAAAGTTTATCCCACTAGACACCCTTAAGCTATTAACAAATTTTCAGCTTGCTATTAATCAACTTTTTTTTCATACGCGGGATCCAGACCTAACAATTTATGATGTTCTGTGTGGATCGCAACTACAAATTAGATGCAGAAGATAACAACGAAAGACTAGCATTCATTCTAAAAGACTATCACTTTGTTCGTGAAATAGTCTAATAAAATACCACTCGTGATTTAATTTATCTTATAAGTCTGTCTTTTATTTCTAAACTCAACTGAGTTGCTTAAAGAAAACATCATTCAATCACTATGTGTTTATAGCTTTGTTTAGCAATAAAAAATTAATTTTTAGCAATGAAAATAATCAAAACCGATAGAATTTGGCTTGAAATTTCAAATGCGGTAAGCAGAATTGCTATTTTATTTTTTAATCAAAAGTTATTTGGGTTCAAAAATTGCAATTTTTCGATTTTTTTAAAGTTCAATCGCGTTTATGTCTAAAACTATGCATCCTACGAAAAATTTGTAAAAACATTTTTTGCTTAGAATGACCTAAAAAATACAAAAGAATGTTTTGTTTTGCGAAAAATAGTTGTTATGTGATTCCTCAAGTTCTTTGTTTATAACAATCTTATCGACATCCGGATCAACTGTTTGACTACGGGTCAAAATACATAAAAAAATTTTAGGTAAGTCCATCTGAATAAAGGAGGCCGTGGTACCCCCTGGCGACAGGGCTAATAACCTTGTACGATGTTAATTTTGGGTTTATTCTGGTTTAATTATATGAGGAAAATTCTCTTGGAGTATGGAATGAAATTTACTAAAGTTTCATCAATTTTTTTGTTTATTATTATCCTGACACCATATCTGTGTGAACCGTCTTAACTTACTGAATAGTAAATTGTTTTTGTGTTTATTTTCATCTTTTCTAAATAAGTCCATTTGACATCGCTGATACCTAAAACATCTATATTCAATATTTCCATATATTTGACGAAATTATGTAGCTATCCAGCTTGATATCCAGACTTTCCAAGTCTCTACTTTGCAAGGTTTTCGCATATTGATGACTGGGGAGGCTTTGCAGTCTTGTGATTTTCCTCCGCTATCGGATCTTGTTTTCCGAGTTTCATGATAATTGGGGTATTTGGTTATGTTTTTGTTAGTGATGATGATTAACTAGGGATACTCTAACAGTCTTTAATGCATTGGTTTCCCGTTGTCTTATGCATCTCCACGTCTTTGACCATTTCTAGTTCGTCCATTTCTAAGACAAGACGGGGCCCTTTCACTTCGGTAAGCAGTCCCGGATTAAGAATCTTGAGGACCCTAGGCAACACAAGCTATGAGGCCCCTTGAGAAGCCTTTCTCCGCTTCTAATAATTTTCATTTTTGAAAATTTCCTTTCGCCTGTTGCGAAATAACCCAAAATAAATATGAAGCAGGAATAAATTGTTTTCCCTGCAAGTATTGAAGTTGGGCTATAAAATATTTGAACTGCTCTAGTTCATCTTCAAGTTCAGATTCAATATCACCAGGAAAGTTTTTAAGTAGTTTTGAAGCACACTCCATTATTTGAGTACCACTCAGTTTTGGAAAAACACACAAAAGACCAAATACGAAGTTTACTGACCCGTACACTGTCAACCAAGGACTCAGCTCAGTAATTAGCTTATTATCAGATACATTTCAACATTTAACTTTTGTCCACCCTGTAGAGAGACTTCATTGGAATTATCATCATCAAAATATAGTTTTCTTGCTCGCTTTCATTTACTCGCGTCGAAATATTCAGAGTATTGTAGGCAGGCCTTTTGTTCTTAGTAAGCAAAATGATCTCTTTGGGATTTTAAGAACTCCAAAAGTGAATTTAGAAGCTTAACTGCAGTTTGAAGTTCAATATCTTCTCTCTGTAATGATTTACTGACAGCGTTGATGCGTTCGAAAATTGTTGCCGAAAACTCATTCATTATAAATGTTTCTCTTTTTGACATTTGTTTCAACAAACACTTATCCTCAAGAACTGTTTCAGCTTTCTAATTAGTCTCTTCAGTAAGAATATGAAGAGCAGATTTGAAAACGTTGTAACCTTTAGAAAAAAGCTCTTGTTGCATGTGCCCTTGCAGTCCATCTAGTGCTGCTTGTTCTTTTAAGGACTAGATCGTGGCCAATCGGATCGCTTAGCGGAATTTCATTTAAGCATTTGATCACTTCCCAACGGTGGGTAGATGCTGAAAAAAAGTTGTACACGGACTGAATAAACCCAAAATACGATATTGCTCCAACGCAACTTTCAACAGCACTTAAGCGCTGGTTTCCTCGAAAGCGGTGCCGACAACCTCCGATCGTAACACTGCGATGAATGACATCATAAAAAACTGTACCATGCAAAATAATAGCGTTGGTTTCCAAGGATGCGTTGGAAGCCACCGCTTTCTGATCTTGCACATTCCATTGCAACAGTGAAGAACCTTGAATTTTTCACCGTAATCTGACCTAATTCATCGCAGTGCTACGATCGCTGTTTGTCGGTGCCGCTTTCGACGAAACCCAGCCTTTACTCTAACTAAATTAAGCGAGTGTGCGGCACAAGGAATGTAAAGTTTGTTAAACTTAGATAAATGAGCACGGAGACTATTGTATTTGCCTGACATGTTTGCTGTATTGTCGTATGATTGTCCCCTCATGTCGTTTGCATCAATGCCAAAGTCGTCTAAAAAGGTTAAAACAGCAGAAGAAAGATTTTTTTCAGTGTGGCTACTTATGGGTATGAATGTAGGAAAATGCTTATACACTTTACTATCAGATGAACTAACATATCTTAATATAATTATCAACTGGTCAATATGAGACAAATCTGGTGTTTTCCCATTATTTCTGTTACTTCTTCACAGATCTTGGAAGATAAATAAGAAGGTTTTCCAGTACCCATATTGCCATACTTAGCTAAATGAGAGCTTAAAAAGGATCGTACTCTTGAAGTAGCTTTAAAATGCCTAAGCCATTCCCATTATTTTCTGAACCAAGGATCTCTGTATGATCTCTAAACACTGATCCGCGTGAAGATAGAAACTTAACCACAGACACTACTCTTGCGCATCACTATCCCTTACATCCCACTATTAAAGTTTCATGCATAACTACAAATCCGGATAAATTTAATTTCATTGAGGATTTTCTACTTGAACAACAAACTGCAATTTTTAATATCTTATATTACACCGTTAGATGCCTCACAAGAAACAGCAAATATAACAAAATAAAGAAATGTCTTTGCTCATAAAGCTTAGTAATATATTACCCGGAATATACGAAATGCTAATCAAAAGTCATCACTAGCATCAGCGGTATTAAACGACTACAAAAGCGTCTGTTTTCAACGATTTCGTTTGCATTCCGGGAAATACATCTACACTATAAAAAATTTATTGGCAAAAGGAGGGTGCTTCAAGCTCAAGTAGCTGTAGACCTGAAACAGCTATAAATAAATATTTATATTCAGTGGAGCAGTTTATTTGTGGACTTACTAAATAGGTCTGGATCCCGCGTATGAAAAAAAAATTGATTAATAGCAAGCTGAAAATTTGTTAATTGCTTAAGGGTGTCTAGTCAGATAAACTTTGATATATGGGAACAGTGGAACAAGGGCAGTTTTAATTGTGGAACAGGTTAAAAATTTGAAACGGTCACACCACGAAAACGGCACATTTATTTTGTCCGACAGAACAGACTTAAACTCTCCGAACAGAGATTAAACTCTCATGCAAAAATCAGACTGCTATTTATCACCTGTCATAATTCCTGTCATTTGACATATTCTACAGGTTTCACTCATTAAAACGCCCATTTGGTGAAAAATAGCAGTCTGATTTTTGCATGAGAGTTTAATCTCTGTTCGAAGAGTTTAAGTCTGTTCTGTCAGACAAAATACATGTGCCGTTTTCGTGGTCTGACCGTTCGAAATTTTTAACCTATTCCACAATTAAAACTTCCCCTGTTCCAGTGTTCCCATATATCAAAGTTTGTCCGGCTAGACACCCTTAAGCTATTAACAAATTTTCAGATTGCTATTAATCAACTTTTTTTTCATATGCGGGATCCAGACCTAAAACAGTATGCGGCAAAATAAACTGTACTGAAATGAATATTAAAATGTGATTATTTATACAGTGCTTTTCAGATAAAACTATCCACCATAAATATCTTTTGCACCAGTGATTTTTAGAAAAATCGCAAAACACGTCAAATGATATTTGAAGTGGAAGACATTATGCCAGATTTTTAAGCTTGCCATGAAAAACACCACTCACCCCGCGTTTTGAGCTGGCCAATTGGTTCAAACCAAGGTCATACATCTAAATAGACGCACACGCCCCGTATTATCCCACGTATTAACCCTTGATTTTTTTTAATTACTTCCTTTTTTTATTTTATCCTTCTATTCTCCTCTTTGTATTGATTTCAAAAATGTATAACACATGATGCTTAAAGTGATTAGTTTATAAGAAAAATAAATACAAAAGCAAGAAAATCGGATTGAAAAAAAATACTGTTTTTAATATTTTTATTACAAATATTTAGATTAAACATTTCAATTTTAACTATTTAGAATGGGAAATAAGCCACAATATTATTAAAAAATGATTTTTATTATTAACGTTTTATTATTATTCTAAATAGTTAAAATTGTAAAAATGCCACAAGAAAATAGCTTCAGAACAACATTAAACATTTCACTACCAAAATTTTTAACAATAATTATTCAGAATTATTGAAATTTTGAATAATTATTGTTAAAATTTTGAATAATTAATGTTAAATTTTTTGGTAGTGAAATGTTCATTCTAAATGATTGGAATAAAATTGTTAAAAAAATATTTTTTTTCAATCCAGTTTTGTTGCTTTGTATTTATTTTTCTCATAAACTAATCACTTTAAGCATCATGTGTTCTTCTTCTTTACGTGCCATCTCCGCGACGGAGGTTGGCAATCATCATAGCTATTCTGATCTTAGATGCTGCTGCTCTGAATAGTTCGGTTGATGTGCATCCGTACCATTCCCTCAAGTTACGCAACCATGAGATTCTTCTTCTTACTACACTTCTCCGCCCTGAATTTTCCCTTGTATAATTAATTGAAGTATATTGTATCTCTCATTACGCATAACGCCCTTGGTATTGCAGCTTTTGTGTATTAATGGTTTCAAATATTTCCATTGTTTTGTTGACTCTTCTCATGACTTCGTTGTTTGTTACATGCTTGGTCCATGATATCTTCAAGGTTCTTCTATACACCCGCAGTTTGAATGCTCCCAACTTTTTAATAGTCGACTCGTTAAGCGTACATGCTTCTATCCCGTAAATCAAAGTAGGGTTATATAACACCTTGCCAGCCTAACTCTTAAGTCTAATTTCAGTTCTCTTGCACAAAGTACCTCTCTCATTTTATTGAAGTTTATTCTTGCTTTCTTTATTCGAACTTTTATTTCTTTGGAGTAATCGTTTGAGTGATTAATTATTGTGCCAAGATAGTTGTAGTTGGCAACTTGTTCTAAAGTTTTACCTGTAATCGTCAGACTTTCATTATTATTTTGAGTTTTTGATATGCTCGTAAATTTAGTTTTCTTGATGTTTATTGAAAATTTATATTGTTCTCCATACTCAACTATATTGTTCATTAGCTTTTGGAGATCTTGGAGGTTGTCCGCTATTACGATATTATCGTCCGAGTATCTAATGTTGTTAATTGGCGTTCCATTTACCTTTATTCCTGCTGTTTCTCCCTCAAGAGCTCTTTTCATAATTTCTTCAGAGTATGCATTGAATAGTAGTGGTGACAATACACACCCCTGTCGCACTCCTCTTTTAATTTCGAACTCTTCTGACGTGTGTTAGTTAATGCGTATGTGTGCCTGTTGTTTATAATATAGATTTGTTATAATTAAAAGGTCATTGTAATGTAATTGTTTTGCTTTGATGACATCCATTAGCTCTTTGTGGTGGACTTTATCGAAAGCCTTGTTGTAATCTATGAAACAGACGTACATAGCCTGGTTCACATCCAAGCATCTCTGGATTAGTACGTTGAATGCAAAGAGAGCTTCACGGGTAGTTACGCCACTACGGAATCCAAATTGGGTTTCTTCAATATCCATATCAAGTGTTTGGTAAATGCGTTTATGGACGATCTTAAAAACATCTTAAGTATGTGAGACATCAGGCTTATGGTTCGGTGGTCGGTGCATTCTCTAGAATTTTTCTTTTTTGGGAGACAAATAAATGTTGTTAACTAAACTGCTCGTCAAAAGTTAGGGATATAGAAAATTCTGCTGATTTTCATAGTTGATTTTTTTGCGAACAGACGGATTCCGCTATTTTTTTTATTTTAGCCTTTTCTTTAGTATTTACACAGTTGTGAAAAGGTTTACTCAAACTTATTTTTTGTACTTATACCGGGTGGAAGAAAAAAATATGTTTTTCTTGTGTTAAGTTTGAGACACCCTGTAGGGAGAACGAGGTAAAAATATGAGTATACATCAGATTAATAGTGTAGTCTTATGTTTTGTAAACATGCTGTTGTTTGAATGTCCCTGATATCTTTAGAAACAAAAAAAATAGACGGTTTTGTAATTTAACATGTGTTTTAACCGAAACAAAAGTTTGAGACTCCTTTTAGGGAGAAAAAGGCACAAAGGTGAGTATACCCCGATATTATGTTGTAGTCTCATATTTTTTGAATATTTTATTCTTTTAATTTCTTTGATATCTTTAATAACAAAGAAACTAGACGGTATTATTCTTTAATATGTTTTTCTGTTTCACATGTGTGATGTGTCGCATGTCGTCAGTTAAAACACATATTAAAGAGTAATATCGTCTAGCTTCTTTGTTATTAAAGATATCAGAGAAATTAAAAAAATAAAATATTCACAAAATATGAGACTACAACAAAATATCGAGGTATACTCACCTTTGTGTCTTTTTCTCCCTACAAGGTGTCTCAAAGTTTTGTTTCAATTAAAACACATGTTAAATTACAAACCGTCTATTTTTTTTTATTTCTAAAGATATCAGGGACATTCAAAAAACAAACTGTTCACAAAACATAAGACTACAATACGATTTAGATATATACTCCCATTTGTACCTTGTCTTCCCTACAGAGCGTCTCAAACTTACCATAAGAAAAACATTTCTTTTCTTCCACCCGGTATAAGTACAAAAAAAAAGTTTAAGTAAACCTTTGCACAACTGTGTAAATACTAAAGAAAAATCTAAAATAATAAAAAAAAAATTAGCGGAATCCGTTAATCTGTTCACGAAAAAATCTACTATAAAAATTCAGCAGAATTTTCTATATCCCTAACTCTTGACGAGCAGTTTAGTTTTGATGGGATATAAGCCACAATTTTACTAAAAAATGATTTTATTAACGTTTCGACGTCCATATCGGATGGCGTTGTCAAAATACAAAAAATAGTAATGAATTAAACAAAAATATTGTTGCTTAGTAAAAAATCTTCTAATAATTTATTTAATCTGACTCATTTGTTGATAAAAATCACTGGCGAAGCGTCCATGTAACCATTGTTACCATTGGTAACAGTTAAAATTTGCAAATAAATATTTTATGACTACTATGAAATTCCATTTATATTTTTTAAAAATAGAAATATTTGTTAATAGTATCTACCTAATTCAGTAAAATAGCCAACTAGAAGCACGAAAATATCAGCGAGTTTATGTAAAATCGGTTGCACGTTATTATAGTACGCCCTTACCACAGTATATAGAGGTTCCCTCTTTATACTGTGCCCTTACTTACCGTGCGCCGCGCCGTTATGGTAGCTCCTAGCTTCTGAGCTACCTCAGATAATTAAGGGTTGGTTACCCCCTACCATAAAGGTTGATGAAATAACTCGTATCACCGTAGATGCATTTATTTCGTAAGTTAGAGTGCTAACGGTAAAGAGCTGGTGGTACGTTAGTTCTCAGTAGCTGTGATGTTTCCCCTTTGGGATCTCAAATATTAATGACTTGCTCTTCGCAATGGAATTAGAAAATAATAATTAGTCTTCTCCTGTTTATTGTTTTGGTATATAATGAAAGTAAGATTGTTTTGGTTAAAAGCGCTGAGTCGACTAGGTTATAAAAATAATGAATACTATTGTTATTTCAAACCGACCTTGGTCAAAACTAAACTGTTACACCGATATGTGCTAATGTAGGTGGATCGTATTTACTATCAACAAACGTAGTTGTTTTGCTAAAGACATTTTTAATTATTAAAAGGATTTGTTTTAATAAGAAGATTACTAAGAGATGCCGTGTATCCCAACACACCGTTATTTACCACTTCTCTGAGTGGCAACGATGGTAGGATCTTTGTATCGGTCAGAGGACTGGATCGTCTCTGAAAATTTTGCGGGCACGATGGCTCTTAAGCCGCTGTGGATTAGTATTCGTGTTACCAAATTTTAATTTGGTGACACGGCTAGGTAAGGGCCGGTAGGTACTTTATGTCCCGGTTAGCTAATCGGGACAGAAAATACCGACCGTAAGAATATCAGACTTAATAAATGCAATTTTAATTATTATTATAATTATATGTAATAATTATAATTCCATTTATGAAGTCTGTTATTCTTAGGGCCGGTATTTTCTCGATTAAACTCCGGTTAGTTAACCGTACCGGCCCTTTGGATTCGATTATTGCATAATATGCATTATTAATTATTAGTTTATAACTTGTAACTGAACGTGCTTAATATACAGATAACATATATATACCTTTTTATCCTATATAAATCATATTAATCGATTTTAATTACTTGTCGAAATATATTAATTAACAACAACATTATTATATGACATATAATAATATTTATTATACAGTACATTGTAGTGTATAATCAATAAAATAAAAATTATTTAATATTTTAGGCTAAAAATGACAAATGCATGTACTGATTAGTATACTAATTATACAATTTTGATTTTTTAATAAAGTATAAAGGTGATATAATACATATTTTACCTAAAAACAACAAATATGTTTTTAGTTTGTAGATACTTTATATGGTTTCTTAAATTTTTAATTTTTTAATTTTATTTCTGTATTTCATCTATTTTTATAATAGACCTGGATCGCGCGTACCAAAAAAAAGTTGATTAATAGCAAGCTGAAAATTCACGGTGTCTAGTCGGACAAACTTTGATGTATGGGAACACTGTATACATAAAAATATTTATTAAATACTTCTGGTTTTGGTAACACTTTAGAAAAAGTCACGCGTCGCCACTGATAAAAATAATAATTTATTTAATCATGGCATCCGATTTGAACGTCGAAACGTTAATAAAATCATTTTTTTTTAGTAAAATTGTGGCTTATTTCTCATCAAATCTAGTTATTTACACAAATGCCACAAGAGAATAGCTTCAGAACAACATTAAATAAATGTTGAGGTCAACCAAACATTGGGTATGTTACCCGACTGATAAATTTCATTAAAGCGCTTTAAGGGGACATCCATGTACTCGTTGTCAATACTTATTGTACTTATGTTTAATTTAAATGTGTTTAATTTAAACACATTTATTTTGTTTACCCACATCCGCCATATTGAATATTTTTTGACAGGTTTCATCTGCGCGAGCGCTAAACATTTTTGATGAATTCGCTCACATTTACATTTACTCCCAACCGCGCCTAAAGAAGCATAACTTCAAAAATTTCTTTTAGGCCACTTGTAATTTGTAGTAGTAAATTAAAATATTCCAAAATAAATAAAATAAACAAGCCAGGCGATTTGCGAGACTCTGTAAGATGCTTGAAAAATTATTTTGCAAGTGAATACAAAAAATATGGTTGCGGCAAGTTGCTATATTGACAAAATATTTTTTAATACCGGGTGTTCACTTATACTTTCCCCCATTTTAACTGCCTATAACTTCTAATCGACTCGATATAAATATGCGATTTTCGATGAAATGCTTTATTTTAGTAAAAGTTTTGTTTAAATGGATTGAATTTTTTTATATCGCTTTTAAATAAAATATGGCCGATTTTTGAAAAAAACGATGTTCACTTTTTTTATTTAAACACCCAGTATATTTTTGTAAGTTAAAAGAACGGTCATTTACCTATCCAGCGATATAATTTTTTTTAAATCGGTTGTCAAATGACTGAGCAATTAATTTTTAAAATGAGAGATGCAATGTGGAAATCAAATAATAGTGCAGCCGATATGTGAAACAATTGTGCATTTATTGATAGAAGTATATAATTTGGATCACATATACTGCACATATAAAGGTTCAAATTGACATATGAGGCCATCTCAGATTTTGCCTTTTACAAAAATGGCGGGGATTCAAACTGGCGACTATACATTGTGACTAATAGCACGATAACTTTTGAACGAGACTTCAGATTTCAACCAAATTTGGTGTGTAGGTTCTATTTTTGATGTTTAAGATCGAGGTTTTGAACCGGAAGAATCGGCTTACCAGAAGTTGTGTTTTTCCTGGTTTTTTGTAAAAATATTCTGGTTTTTTTCAATTCTTTCACCCTGTATGTATTAATTTTTCAAAAAGTTAATACCACCACTAAAAAGAGCTTAAAAATATTTTTTAGGAAATATTTTTAAGCTGATACCAAATTTGGTATCAACCAAATTTGGTTGATACCAAATTTGGTATATAGGTTTTTTTTATGTGTAAAATTTGGGTCTTGAACCGGAAGGATCGATTTACCAGAAGTTGTGTTTTTCCTGGTTTTTATGTAAAAATATTCTGGTTTTTTTCAATTATTTCACCCTGTATGTATTAACTTTTCAAATAGTTAATACGGCCATTAATAAGAGCGTAAAAATCTTTTTTAGGAAATATTTTTAACTTTTTATTTATGGTAATTACCATTTAATAAATGCAAAACATATCTTCACATGTACCTCTATGCGGCAGATTCGTGCAAATCTTATAGGAATTATTGTGCATTTAATGGTAGAAGCATATAATTTGGACCACATAAACTACACATATAAAGGTTCAAATTTATATACGAGGACATCTCAGTTTTTGTTCCTTTTACAAAAATGGCGGGCATTCAATATGGCGACTATACATATGTGACTAATAGCACGATAACTTTTGAACGAAACGTCAGATTTCAACCAAATTTGGTATATAGGTTCTCTTTTGGTGAATAATATCGAGATCTTGAACCGGAAGGATCGGTTTACCAGAATTTGTGTTTTTACTGTTTTTTATGTAATAATATGTTATTTCTTTTTCAATTCTTTCACCCTGTATATATAAATTTTTCAACAAGGTAATAACGCCATTGAAAAGAGCGAAAATATATTTTTTAGGAAATATTTTGAACTTTTCATTTGTGTTAATTACCATTTAATAAATGCATAACGTATGTTCACATGTACCTATGGGCGGCAAATTCATTTTGAATGCCCGCCATTTTTGTAAAAGACTAAATCTGAGATGGCCTCATATCTAAATTTGAATCTTTGTATGTGTAGTCTGTGTGGTCCAAATTATATGCCTCTACCATTAAATGCACAATAATTCTTATTATTATTGGCACGAATCTGCCGCACGTAGGTACTTACATGTGAAGATACGTTATGCATGTATTAAATAGTAATTAATATAACTACAGAGTTCAAAATATTTCCTAAAAAATATTTTTACTCTCTTTTCAACGGCGGTATCACCTTTTAAAAAAATTAATATATACAGGGTGAGAGAATTGAAAAAGACAACATATTTTTACATAAAAAAATACAGTAAGAACACAAATTCTGGTAAACCGATTCTTCCGGTTCAACACCTCGATATTATTCATCAAAAAAAGAACCTATATACCAAATTTGGTTAAAATCTGACTTTTCGTTCAAAAGTTATCGTGCTATTAGTCACATATGTATAGTCGCCATCTTGAATGCCCGCCATTTTTGTAAATGGAACAAAAACTGAGATGGCCTCGTATCTAAATTTGAACCTATATATGTGTAGTCTATGTGGTCCAAATTGTATGCTTCTACCATTAAATGCACAATAATTCTTATAATATTTGCACGAATCTACCGCATATAGGTACATGTGAAGATACGTTTTGCACTTAAGGCTGTTTTATCGGTGCACCAAAACCTAGGGACAGTGTTTTCTCTGTTATTTACCGACAGAATGTCTCGAAATTTGGACACGTTATTCGAAATTATGTTGCCTTTAAAATGATGGTTCTACTTTTTTTATTTTTTGAAAATTCTGTTGAAAAATTAGATTATAATGTTTAACGTTCTATTATAACCAAACTTTTTACTCCCATCACTTGAAAGAGTTTTTTTTTTCTGTAATCGTTGATTTTTTTTTTTCACCTTTCTGTGTCCAGTAATAATCGAGAAAAGCGTGTTCCAACTTTGAAAAAAATTTGCTAAAAATATTGAAATCTAATAATGAAACGTGTTACGCAGCATTGGCGCTTAGTTTCATCGTTATCGCCTTCGTGACGACAAATCCCATGAACGTACGGTCAGTCGGTCAGTTCGCTTGAATTAGAATCCATTTCCAGTTATTCATTCTTGTATTTTCTTCATCAACTTGCTTAGTGTTTACAGTTTACAGTATTCTTAGTTATTTTGAAAACATTAAACTTATTTAGTTTACGGGTATTTTTAAGTACTTAATATATTATTAGTTTAGTGGTATAAGTTACAAGTTCTTTAGTTTACGCGTATTTTTAAGTATTACATTAGTTTAGGAATATAAGTTGACAAGATAAGAAATGAGTCCCAGGGTGTTTTAAAATAAGACAGAAAATTATACTACTATCCACGATTTGTGTTTTATTCATCAATTGGATACTGTTCTTATGTAACTGCAACCTATAAATATATTAAAATAATATATATGTTACCGGCCAAACCCGATTTCAGGACAAACTAGTTTGGCCTAGGCCAAACTACTTTGTCCTAACCGCCTAGGATAAACTAGTATGACCTAGGTCAAACTAGTTTATCATATCACGCGTAGGCTAAACTAGTTTATCCTGATATAAATAAACACACTTCAGGCCAAACTAGTTTAGCCTAGGCCAAACTAGTTTATCCTGATATAAAGACGCACACTTCAGGCCAAACTAGTTTATCCTGATATAAAGACGCACTTCAGGATAAACTAGTTTATCCTGATATAATAAAGATTCACACTTCAGGATAAACTAGTACGGCCTTCTTCTTATTCTTCTTGTAGTGCCTATTATTAAAAGTTAGGAATTTGACCTAGGCTGTCTGTCTGTCGGTCTGTCCGACCGCGAACATAACTGCTCCGTCACTATACCAGGTAGAATGACAAATGAGGTGTCAAATGAAAGCTTATAATCCAAGGATGGTACTAAAAGTGACAAAATTGACCTAGGCTGTCTGTCTGTCGGTCCGTCCGTCCGCGAATATAACTGCTCTGTCACTATACCAGGTAGAATGAAAAATGAGGTGTCAAATAAAAGCTTATAATCCAAGAATGTTACTAAAGCCCAAACTAGTTTGGCCTGAAGTGAGCGTCTAGAACCGGAAGTCCTAGAACAAAGGACCCCGCAGAAACTTTATGGGAAATGGCTCTCTGTCAAATACTCTGAAACTTAGGATTGTGGTAGTTCTTGATGTGTAGAACAAAAGACTCCATGGACGCGTAGCTCCAAAAAATCATAGTTCTAAGATATAAGCCTCTGAAGATATAGGTATAGTGAGGACGTTTGAGTTGGAATAAATTAATTTTCTCGAGAATGGGCGACTCTGGAGATAAATTACGATTCAGGTCAATTTTTATTTTTAAATTATAATTTTTTGGCATATATATACCATACTAGTGACGTCATCCATCTGGGCGTGATGACGAAATCGATGATATTTTTAAATAGGAATAGGGGTCGTGTGATAGCTCATTTGAAAGGCTATTTAATTCTCTATTCACTAATATAAACATCAACATAATCATTTATACAGGGTGCCCAATTTTTTTTTAATTAAATTAATTGAGACAAAAAGAAGAATGTATATAATTTATTTAATTCGAAATACATTTTACTGCTGTCAGAAAACAGAAAAAAATGTTTATTTGATAAATAAATATTGTTTTTCGCTTAAATTCAATATTAAAGCTGCCACCCACCTACCTCTTAGCAGTTTGAACATTTAATTTAAGCGAAAGGCAATGTTTATTTTTCAAATTAACATTTTTTTCTGTTTTCTGACAGCAGTAAAATGTATTTCGAAATAAATAAATTATATACATTCTTCTTTTTGTCTCAATTAATTTAATTAAAAAATATATTTTGGCCACCCTGTATAAATAATTATGTTAATGTTTACATTAGTGAATAGAGAATTGAATTACCTTTCAAATGAGCTATCACACGACCCCTATTCCTTTTTAAAAAAAATCACCGATTGCGTCATCACGCCCAGATGGATGACGTCACTAGTATGATATATACGCCAAAAAATTATTATTTAAAAATAAAAATCGAGCTGATTCGTAATTTATCTCCAGAGTCTCCCATTCTCGAGAAATCTTAGCCTCGCTAAGATTTCTCACCTTTAATAACATCTTTGGATTATAAGCATTTATTTGACACCTCATTTTTCATTCTAACTGGTATAGTTACGGAGCAGTTATTTTCGCGGTCGGACGGACCGACGGACAGACAGCCTAGCTCAAATTTCTCACCTTTGGTACCATCCTTGGATTATAAGCTTTCATTTGACACCTTATTTGTCATTCCACCTAGTATATTGACGGAGCAGTTATATTCGCGGTCGGACGGACCGACGGACAGACAGCCTAGGTCAAATTTCTCACTTTTAGTACCATCCTTGGATTATAAAGGATGTAATTTGGGAATTCCCCGCATGTAAAATTCCTTGCATGTTCGTCAAATTACTTTCGACTCGGCTAAATTAGTGTAGGCTAGGCCGTACTAGGCGAAGGATTTCCTGGCTGAAAAATCTACGTACGTGGTTCAACACAACCACTACAAATCTTTTCAGAGCAGCAGTGTGAAAAGTGGAGCTTGCCATGATGGCCGCCAACATCCGAAACGGATAGGCACTACAAGAAGAAGAAGAAGAGGGCCGTACTAGTTTATCCTGAAGTGTGAATCTTTATTATATCAGGATAAACTAGTTTGACCTAGGCCAAACTATGTGACAAAATTTGATAATTCTTTTTAAAATATTACCTACGATAAAATCAATCTAAAAAGGTATTCCCGACAAAACTAATTTGAATGGAGAATTATGCATTTTGTTGTCATTAAAATACTTGTCGGCCGGCGCCACTGAGTAAAGATCGAATTGTCGGTCGCACTCCCTACTTCAAATCAATTTCAAGTAGGGAGTCACGTGTGTCTGACGTAAGCAGTCTACGAAAGTAAGTGATACGCCCACTTAACATTACAATGTGCTTCAACTGATAAAACAGCCTTAATAAATGGTAATTAACATAACCAGAAAGATAAAAATATTTCCTAAAAAAGATTTTTACGCTCTTATTAATGGCCTATTAACTATTTGAAAAGTTAATACATACAGGGTGAAATAATTGAAAAAAAAACAACATATTTTTACATAAAAACCAGGAAAAACACAACTTCTGGTAAACCGATCCTTCCGATTCAGGACCTCGATTTTACACATAAAAAAATAACCTATATACCAAATTTGGTTGAAATCTGAAGTCTCGTTCAAAAGTTATCGTGTTATTAGTCACATATGTATAGTCGCCATTTTGAATCCCCGTCATTTTTGTAAAAGGTAAAGTCTGAGATGGCCTCCTATCTAATTTTGAACCTTTATATGTGTAGTATATGTGGTCCAAATTATATGCTTCTATCATTAAATGCACAATTCTTATAATAAAAATTTTATTACTCATTTTAAAAATTAATTACTCAGTCATTTGACAACCGATTTTAAAAAACTTTATATCGCTGGATAGGTGAATGGCCGTTGTTTCAATTTACAAAAAAATATACTAGGTGTTTTATTAAAAAAAGTCAACAAAGTTTTTTTCAAAAATCCGCCATTTGTTTTTCGTAATTGAAGGCGATATAAAAAACTCTATCCATTCAGAAAAAACTTTTACTAAAATAAAATATTTCAGCGAAAACCGCCTAAAGCCGTTTAGAAGTTATAGGCAGTTAAAATGGGGGAAATATAAGTGGACACCGGGTATATAAAATAAATATTCTAAAAGAGATACAGTCGGAAAAATGAACGAATACCCACGAACGATCACATCAATCACATATTTTGTATTTGCTGTCTTTTTCTATAAATCACAAACGTTTATTATAGAAAAAGACAGCAAATACAAAATAAGTTATTGACGTGATCGTTCATGGGTATTCTTTCATTTTCCGACTGCAGCTCATTTTGATAACATTTTCCACCTGCCAGGTGATCAAAAAAAAATTACGCGTGTATTTGAATGGAAAGCTCTATAGGTAGTGCTGCAGTGTGAAAGAGCGTATATCGATAGCTGATTGCGTACTCGATAGCAGTGATTCCATTCGCCCGAGCAAAATCACGTGACATGACGATATCCATGCCCACGATACCCATGAAAGTAATATTAGTATTTTTTTAAATACATAGGGATCTCCACAAATGCTTATCAAGTTTTTAAAGTGTATCGTACAGTTGCCGATGATCTACGACGAGAATTATATGAATGTGACGTGACAGATTATAATAATCGCAACAGTTATAATTGATGTCGGTGCTCAGATAATGTACACAATGAGGTTGATTTATGGGAAATCCCTAAACTGGGAAGGGAATAGATAAATAGGGTTTGGGAGTAATAATTTTTGATTTCAACCAAATGTTCGATTGGATTCAAGATTGGGAATTAATTTACTCAAAACCGTATTAATAGCACTGGGTGTAAAGTAAACAGAACTAAATTGATATTGGGAACAACAAGAATTTGATGCATAATACTAATTGTCTACATAACTGAAGGGGTCACTGCAAAAAGTGGTTGTTATATTTTTATATTTCTGAGTTATAGCTACAATATAGCTGCAAGGGATAGAGAAAAATGGTCAAACGTGATCGCGAACATCAATTAGTGGATTACATAAGAAGAAGAAGAAGAAGAAGAAGAAGAAGAAGAAGAAAAAGAAGGAGAAGAAGAAGAAGAAGAAGAAGACGAAGAAGAAGAAGAAGAAGATGATGAAGAAGAAGAAGAAGAAGAAGAAGAAGAAGAAGAAGAGGAAGAAGAAGAAGAAGAAGAAGAAGAAGAAGAAGAAGAAGAAGAAGAAGAAGAAGAAGAAGAAGAAGAGTTATATCTAGGTGTTTGAAAGTTCAACACGTGTAATTTTTATTTTTTAAATAGAAAGTACACCTCTAAGGTATATGTTAAGAGTGTAAGCGCAAATATTTTACGGCTATCCCTACTTTTTCTTTCTTTACACTGTAAATTACGTCTAGTACAATTCTCACTGGTATAGAGATGTAAAAAAAAAGTGTGGCAAAAAGTGCATTCTTGACTATGAGCTCTGTGTTCAAGAGCCGTGACATCACTCTACAAACAAAGATAAGGCTCCTTAAATGTTACGTGTACTCAGTGCTTTTATACGGAGTAGAAACGTGGACCTTGAAGGCGGAAACTCTATCGAAACTTCAAGCTTTTGAGCTATGGCTGTACAGAAGGATCCTGAAAATACCATGGACAGACAAAGTCACCAATGAAGAAGTACTACGGAGGATGAACACAACCGAAGATTTAGTCAACATCGTGAAGGGCCGTAAGCTGCAGTACTTAGGGCATATAATGAGAAATCAAGGCAGATACCAGCTACTCCAGTGCATTTTACAAGGTAAAATTGAAGGAAAAAGGACCCCAGGACGAAGAAGAATATCCTGGCTTGCTAACCTGAGAGCATGGTATAGAAAGACCTCAACTCAACTATTCCGTATAGCAACTAACAAAGTCATCACAGCCAGAATGATCGCCAACGTTCGGAACGGACAAGCACCCTAAGAAGAAGATAGAGATGTAAACATTAGTTGACAATGACATTGTTATCATTAACATAGAGATGGCCATTTCGTTCAGTTTTTGAATGTGCTTGGATAACCGTTACTTGTATAATCGCTTAAATTATTAATTCGGTTAATTAATAGGTTTATTTTTTCACTAACCCTGTATTCAGTGATTATAATAATTTATATATTGTGCAATAAAAACTAATAATCTAGAAAAGAGGAAAAGTGATAAAGTGATTTTAATAATATATTATTACTATGGAACGCTTAGATAAATTTTGAACATCTAAAATACTTGGATCACAGAACATACCCTGGTATATTCTATACTTGGATCTTCCATAAGTAATAAACATTAAATATATTTTTATGAATTTCACGTCTTAGATCAATTATTTATGATACTATCAGTACTATTAATTTAATAAACAACACGAAATATTCCTAAAGCCGTTTCAAATATTCAATAGCCTTGTTGGTCACTGTCTTGCCACTACATTCTGTTGGATTGAGTGCGTTGTATGATAAAGATAGCAAATGTTCGATTTGGAAAATAGCAGCACGGACATGGTGTTAATTTTTTCGAATCCTAGAAAAACTAATAAAGGTTATTAAAAAATTTAAACGCAAAATGGAAGATTACATCTTTACAGAGGGCAGACAGTCCCTTAGAGTAAACAAAAAGTCTCTGTTGAATGAGATATTTGAAATTAAAAATCACACTCAATTTTCTCATGTCTATCGCCCCTGTAACTTATTAAAATAAACGTTATAGAAGTTTTCAGGAACTTTCTACCCTCGGTAGTGATGTAGTCTTTCGTTCTGCCTTCAAATTATTCAAAAATGCTTATTCGTTTTCTCAGGATTCAAAAAAAATTATTGTATTTAAAAAGCATTGGAACGAAATTTTACGCCTACGTTCTTAACAGATACCACATATTTAGAAATTTATGTATTTAGGGGAAAAAATTATTCTAAATATGATGACTACTTTTTGTGAAAAAAAAAAACACAGAATAAAAAAAGTGGAATTATATCAAAAATATTTTTCTAAAAATTTTATGTATCTATACATCAAAGAATCATATATTTATATCAGCATCACTTTCGATATCTTTCTCATTATTTCCATCCAGTGTCATGACGGCTAGCAGTCGTCATATTTTTGACATCAAAATTCAGTATTTTCTTCACAATCGCACTGACTAATAATATAATGAAACAAACTGGAACATGAAGTAAAAACCACTTCTATGTAAAAGGTATATTTACTAAAAATTTTTAGAATCACAATGGATTCAATAAAATGAGTTCATCAGAACGTTTTCAAACCTATCGGTCCATCATCAGTGAATTTGAATACTTGCAAAATAGCCCCAGAGCCAAACAATTGTTGTGATTATAAATAAATCTACATTATGTTAAAATAAATTTAAAATGGCTAAACGCCGATGTTCAGGGATTAAACCTCTGGGAACATGGTGAAACTCTACCCGACGACCCAATCAACCATCTTTACTTACCATCTTCAGAAGATGGTTGATTGGGTCCTCGGGTAGAGTTTCACCATGTTCCCAGAGGTTTAATCCCTGAACATCGGCGTTTAGCCATTTTAAATTTATTTTAACATAATGTAGATTTATTTATAATCACAACCATTGTTTGGTTCTGGGGCTATTTTGCAAGTATTCAAATTCACTGATGATGGACCGATAGGTTTGAAAACGTTCTGATGAACTCATTTTATTGAATCCATTGTGATTCTAAAAATTTTTAGTAAATATACCTTTTACATAGAAGTGGTTTTTACTTCATGTTCTAGTTTGTTTAACTATAAGGTATACAGCCAACCCAGGGAGCTACCCCTTTTTAGTTAATAATATAATGCTCATCTTGTGCGTTATAACTATCTGCTCTTTAAACACTTTAAAAAAGCTGTAATGAATTTTCTCCGAAAAGTTTCTCACTTGGTTGGTCAAGTTGGTTATTTCACGTTGTATTATTCGATTTGAAATTTTACGAATAAGAACCTACTTTTAATTAGCTGCGACTTTGCTTCTACTGGGTCTACACACATCATATTATACATCGTTTTTTTTTTCATTTTTTTTATAAGCTATATTTTTTCTAAGATTTTTTTTAGGCCAATCTCTAGGATTATTCTAGATTATGTTAAGTCATGTAAATTGAAACTTTAGATTAGATGTAGCTTTGCTACCTTTGCCTTATCTCCATGGTAACAATACCCCGTATCCCTACTTAGTCTGTGGTTAGTCACCCTGAACGACCCCTGGGTGCGAAAAGTTTTTTTCCCTTCCCTACCTTTGATTGTTCGATTGCATTCGTAATGGTCTTGAAATATAACTTATTGACGACCTGTACAATATCTATTTTCTATTACGTAAGTATCTATAGATTTTAACGTTTATTTAAAAACACTCTGTATTTTGCAGAATGGTAAAAAACAGTAAATTGTTATTCTGATTTAACAATGTTTACATTAATAATTTGACTTATATTTGACAGTTGACAGTTATAATGTACCTACTTGTTGGTTTTAGTTCTAATAAATTTTGTTGGTTAGTTACATAAATATATTAAGTAAAAATAAAACAATGACTTGTTATTTGAGATAGGTGGAAAAACCATATGTATAACATGGGAGTAAAGTGCCTTTTCCTTCCTTGAATGATTACTGCCCTCCGCTACGCGTCGGGCAGTAAACTTCATTCTCGGGAGGAAAAGTAGCACTTTCCTCCCTTGTTATACAAATAGCTATTTTTTTTTTGTTGAAAAATGAACATACTCATACGCAAACAATTCGAAAAGTATTGACTTATTGAAAAAACTCTATAGAATAAAAGTTAGAATTATCAGTCAAATTATCTAATTCCAGATTTATTCTGAACGTATGTTTTTTAAAGTAAAAGCCTTAAGAGCTGTAAAGTTGCGGTCGATTTCAACTGCAACATAACAGCTTTAAGCTGTCAGCACCGACTGCTTCAGGCTGTCTGTGTATGGCGGGTCCCAATTGCAACAAAATGTCACTAATTAGATCCATTCAAAACAAGAATCGTCTGCAGTCGAGAAGGGTATACGAAGAGAGAAAGCGGAGGCGACCGATTTAAGCGTGTGTGGTGTATGTGGTGGTATGTGGTGGATTTAAGTCCAAGCTGCCGACAGCTCCAATTCTCTCCATACACAAGGAGCTTGACGCAGTCGCTATCGACCGCTTGAAATGCAGTTTCTAAACAAAATTTGTATATTCGCCATACACGTAGCATTCGAGCCATTTAAAAACAAAAATGCAGTCGATGTGCGGTAGAGTTTTGGCTTGCTCTAGGCAGCTTGAAGCTGCCAAACCCATCATAAACAGACAGCTTGAAGCGGTTGCCTACGCTCTCTCTTTCTTCGTGTACCCCTCTCGACTTCAGATGGCACCTCATTCTTGTTTTGGTTTTTATAGATCGAGAAATTTTTATCGATCGGCTTTTAATTTGACGGTTTTTTGTGTAAAATAATTTTTTAGCGGCCGTCCCGAAACTAAAACTTTCGGTATGATTTATTAAATTGAAAGTACCATTTTACACAACTCGTAATGAAAGTAGCTACTTTCGGGACTAATTTTTTCATTTTCGGGATGCTTTTTTTTACTTTCGGGACGATTTTGGGTAATTAGGTAACGGCTTTGACAATAACATCAATTTTGTATTTTATTATAACAACGCTTGTCATTTAAGGGGATGGGTACGTATTTTCGGCTGCAATGCTATTCAAATGGGGATTCATTTCTTTCGAATCCTGAGAAAACAAATAAGTATTTTTGAAAATTTTAAACGCAGAATGAAAGATTACGTTTTTACTGAGGGCCGAAAGTTCCTAAGAACTTCTATAATGTTCATTTTAATAAGTTACAGGGGTGAAAAACTAAGAGAAAATGTAGTGTGATTTTTAATTTCAAATACCTCATTTAAAAGAAACTTTTTATTTATTCTAAACGACTTTCGGCCCTCGAAAATAATTTAGTCTTTCATTCTGCGTTTAAATTTTTTAAAAATATTTATTAGTTTTTTCAGGATTTGAAAAACATGGAAAAATACGTTTTGATATTTTCCAAATCGAACATTCGCAATCTTTGTCATACAACGCATCAAATAAAATATGATGACAAGACACGGACAGTTTTAAATATTTGACATGACATCGGGAATATTTTGAGTTGTTGATTAAATAAATTGATAGTGTATTTCAGTGGTTCCCAACGGGGGCGGTACCGCTCACCGGTGGGCGTTGAAGAGAGATAAGGGGGCTTTTTGGGTCCAAGGAAAATTTGGGGGGCGTTGGGGAACAGCTGCCGCCCCCCTAAGGTAACTCATTGCTTCTTTGCTTCTAACAACTTTGCTTTCCGCTTCTCACACAGAAATAGAGAAGGTGAATCCGAAAATATAAACGAAATGCACAAAATGCATTTTGGTTATACACCGTGCAATTTTTTATTTATCACTCAGTCCAACACTGCAACAATTTCGACGTTGCAGTCGAACGTTACAGTTTGGTTAGTATAATTCCACTTCCAGTAGAACCTTTCTGCTTTAAGTGAATTTTGGCTCCTCCTTCGCGCAGCGGCATGGTCAGGCATAACTTAATCATTCGAGATTGGTTCGCTAAAGCAGGGTGGTGAATTTTCTGTGTGTTATTTGCAGAAAGTTGCAGTGCATTTATTAGAAATATATTTTATTGTAATACATATTTGCCAAAAAGGTAAGTATCTACGTGGCATTTATATCACTTACTATAATTCTTTATTATTTTTCCCTATCGTAATTTACGGGGTATTTGTAAAAATGTAATAAATCTAAATTTGTTTCCTTATATGTGTAGTTATTGTAAAATATTCAAAAAGTACCAACTTGCACAAACTGGATTAAAGTAAAAAGTTAATTAGGACCTACCTACACTGAGAGAAGAATTGGGGAAAAAGTACAAAAAATCTTAATAAAATTTACTATTCTGAATAGTAATCTGATCATAGACTGCCAAAAATAAACTATTTACTGAATATAAAGTTATTTTTATAATATGTGTACAGTATGGTAATTTTCAATAAGTTGTTTTGTAATTTTTGCTCAAATTCTTCTCTCAGTGTATATTTATTTACTTGTGGCATGTTTTAAATTTCTCGACTACTTGCTTGGATATTCCGCCACTCTGAAATATTGATTTTGCTAACTAGAAAAATATTTAAAAGTTTATTATTTAAAATTATCAAAGCGGTGGCTACAGCATATTTATTTTTACAGATATACCTACAGTATGTCCGATCCAAAGAAAAAGTGCAGACAATACAATGTCGAATATTTGAAGTATGGTTTTATTCAGTCGCCTTCTAATAAGGCATTACCAATGTGTTTAATTTGCCAGAGAGTTTTCTCAAATGAAGCCATGAAACCTTCACGATTACAAGAACATTTGACCAAAATACATCCCGACAGAAAAGACAGAAATTTATCATATTTTGAAATGCTCAAAAAACAACATTTCAAACGTCCAACTTTAGCTAGTATCTTTTCAGCAGCATCAAAGCAAGACGATGATGGGCTACGTGATTCTTATAACATTTCCTTACTTATAGCTAAATCAGGAAAACCCCATACTATTGACGAAGAATTAATACTGCCAGCTGTAAGTGCGGACTGTACTGCACCAGCCGGCATCTGATATTATTAAAAAAATTCCATTAAGCAATAATACGGTACAGAGACGAATTGACGAAATGTCTGAGGATGTGGAGCGTTCTCTAACTGATTATTTAAAGACTACTGAGTTTTCTTTACAGCTTGATGAATCAACTCTGCCAAATTTTGAGTCTTTACTTCTTGCGTACGTTCGCTTCATAAAAAGTGAAAAAATCTGTCAAGAACTGTTATTTGTAAGAACACTGGAAACAGATACTAAAGGCAAATCGATATTTGATGTTCTGAAACACTATTTTACAGATAAAGGTATACCTCTGAAAAATGCCATAACTGTTGCTACAGATGGTGCTCCGGCAATGGTTAGACGACACCGCGGACTGATAGCATATTTGAAAAAAGCGGTACCAAATATATACTCGCCGTGCATTGTGTAATTCACAGACAGCATTTAGTTGCAAAAAATCTCAGTGATCGCCTTCATTGTTCACTAAAATATGTAATTACTGCAGTTAACAAGATCAGAAGCAGTGCTCTCAATGATAGATTGTTTAGAAAACTGTGATGAAAACGACGAGAATTTTAATCGTTTATTGTTGCACACAGAAGTTCAATGGCTTTCGAAGGGTACCTGTCTAAAAAGATTTTATGATCTCTTTGACTCAGTTTTAGAGTTTTTTGAAAGCAAAGATAAAAGGGGGTAGAAGGGGCTCCTTAGCTGTGGTGAAAGCAACCTCTCTAAGAGAAGGAACTCTGAAATCAAACCCTGGTCCTCCAAGGTGGGGGTTAAGGCATCGGGCTAACTCCTCGGTACTTGTAAAAAAAAAATGACTGAAGTGGGGTAGAGAGGACTCCTTAGCTGTGGAGAAAGCAACCGCTCTAAGAGAAGGAACTCTGAAATCAAACCCTGGTCCTCCAAGTTGGGGGTTAAGGCATCGGGCTAACTCCTCGATACTTGTAAAAACAAGCAAATGTTAAACGACCCAATAATCAGACTCGGATGAATGGACGGATCACTCGGCAACGAAAAAAGCGACGAAAAAGGACTATGAATTTTGGAACGTGGAACGTTCAAAGCCTCTCAAATAAAATGGATGAAGTTATATTAGAGCTAAAATACATGAAAATGGACATCGCAGTGGTGACAGAAACTAAGAGGAAAGGCCAAGGATCACAGAAATTGGGCTACTATGATCATTTTTATAGTGGAGTTCCAAAACACATAAGAGCTCAACAAGGAATATCGATCTTCATACGCAGAACATTAAGAAAGCACATAACATCGTGGGAAGGAATAAATGAAAGAATGATAAAGGTCAACATGAACATATATGGCTATAGAATAACTATTTTGGGAGTATATGGTGTAAACGAGGACGCACTGGTAGCTAACAAAGATGAGTTCTATGAACAGCTCAACGATGAAATCGTCAAAATAGGAAATGCCAGAGAAATTATATTATTAGGAGACCTAAATGGCAGAACAGGCAATAAAAAACAGGATGACGTAGTAGGCAGATATGGCGAGGAAGTACTCAACAATAATGGAACAAGAATAATTAACATCTGTAAACAGAACAATTTAAGAATTATGAACGGCTTCTTCCAGCATAGATGCATTCATAAATATACTCGGACCCAACCTACTATGAACCAGAAAAGTATAATTGATTACCTTTTGATAAAACAACGGAGTCGAATGAAAATTAACGATGTAAGGGTTTATAGAGGAGCAACATGCGGCAGTGACCATCATCTTCTAAAAGCGGAAGTACTGTTCCCCGGAATGAAATCTCAAAAAAATCTAAATCCACGAGAACAAGGAGGAAACAAATTGGCACCAAAAAAGAAATACAACCTAGAAGGCTTACAACAAACAAGCATAAGAACGTTATACGAAAAGCGACTGGACGAGAAACTGAAAGGACAATATACATTTATAAATACGGAACATCTTCATACACATATAACACAATGTATACACGAAGCTGCATATGAGGCATTGGGGGAGTACAAAGACAACATAAGAAATAAACCATACTGGTGGGACTTAGAAATAGCCACCGAAATAGACGATAAGAGAGAAAAATACCGGAAATATATGAGTACACAGAAAGATTCCGATAAGGTTTTATACAAAGAAGCACAAGCAAGAGTGCGGAAAAAAATCACACAGAAGAAAAACGAAACGTGGACAAACAAATGCAATCAACTTAACGCCTATATAGGGGGGACAAGAAACACAGAGAGCTGGAAATTCCTTAAAACGTTGAGAACAGATACCAAAAGGGATATAATAACACCGATTACTCTGGAAAAGTGGGATGGCTATTTCAAGCAGTTACTAGTAGAAAATAGAGAAGATTTTATTAAAAACGAAGATCACGAAAGTTTCAATGTAATTGTCAGTGGCTCACCGATTCGGTTAAGACTGGAAGAAGTACGAAATGCATGCAAATCCCTAAAAAATAGAAAAGCGTCAGGGCCTGGCGACATAGCACCAGAACTGCTCAAATACGGTAGCAACACCCTGTATGAATACCTAAGAGATCTATTTAATAGATGTATGAATGGCGAAGTCATACCAAAAGAATGGCAATTGTCTGTAATTTCTACAATACACAAGAAAGGCAGTAAAAATATATGCGATAATTACCGGGGAATATCTGTCACAAGCACCATCAGCAGAGTTTACGGAAAAATTATCAAAAATAAAATAGAAGAAGAATACAAGGACTTAGAGGCCGAAGAGCAAGCCGGTTTCCGCGCTGGCAGATCCACCACTGACCACCTATATTGTGTAACACAGTTAATAGACAAACAAATAGCCTACAATCAAGAACTGCATTTAGTGTACATAGACTTAAAAAAAGCATACGATACTGTACCACAAAGTAAACTTTGGGAAGCCCTCGAAAAAACTAACATCAGTCTGAACCTCATTAAAGCTGTAAAAAATCTGTACCAACATAATATAGCAAAAGTTAAGCTAGGCAAGGAAATCTCGTCAGGATTTGAAGTGAATAAGGGTCTTAAACAGGGCTGCTGTCTATCGCCGACACTATTTAAAATATATTTAGAGCAAGTTTTGAAATCCTGGAAAAGAAAATGTAAGAATATGGGTATACCGCTAAATGATGATAACATGCTATACACTCTATGTTTTGCGGATGATCAGATTCTTATGGCCCAGGATTATCACGATATTGAATATATGACCCGAAAAATCATAGAAGAGTACCGGAACTGGGGTTTAGAAGTGAATACCAAGAAAACGGAATATATGTGCGTTGGAGGTATACAGCAGGATCTAGCGTTGGAAAATGAAATAACTATTAATCACTGTCAGGAATATAAATACTTGGGTCTTACAATTACACAAGATGGAACGTTGGACAAGAATATCCAAGAAAGGTGCACACAAGGAAGGAAAGCTATCGCATTATTGAACAAAATCCTATGGGACCAAAGTATCTCCAAAGAAAATAAACGTAACATCTATAACAGCATTGTTAAGAGCATTATAACATACAGCAGCGAAGTTTGGCCACTTAAAGAAAAATCCGAAAATATGCTCAGAACAACTGAAATGGACTTCTGGAGAAGATCTGCTGGTATATCAAGAATACAAAAAATCAGAAATACAAGAATATTGGAGATAATGGATGTAAAGCATACAATAATGGACGATATAAAAACAAAGCAACTAAGATGGTTTGGCCACGTACAACGTATGGAAGAAGACAGATTACCCAAGCAAGTGCTACGATGGGCACCAAAAGGACGGCGGAAGAGAGGAAGACCTAGGAAAAGCTGGATAGAAGGAATCCATAGGGAAATCGGAGAAAGAGGCTTGAACGAAGACATGTGCTACGATCGAGAGCAATGGCGATTGGGAATCGGAAGACGTCGTAGAACGTTATGAACCGATTATATATATATATATATATATATATGAAAGCAAAGATGATTCTTTGAGAGACAATTTATTAAAATTGAAGAGCGATATTGCTTATTTAACTGATTTATACGATAAATTTAATGAAACAAACCTACAGCTACAAGGTGATAATTTGAATTTGATCAAAGCAAAAGGAACTATTTCCTCGTTCGGGTCAAAACTTAATTTGTATAGGCAAAATTTGGGTCGGAGACAATTTCATCAGTTTCAAAATCTTTCCTCTGTGGAGACAAATGATGAAGATATTCTGGTATATTGCCAGCACTTGGAAGCACTTCAAGAAGATTTTAGGAATAGATTTCAGGATATCCTTGGTCTGATTATTCCAGATTGGGTGCTAGAACCGTTCTCAAGTTTAGAAACAGCAGAATTATCACTACAGGAGGAATTGATAGAATTGTCAACAAATGAAGAGTTAAAAGTGAAATTTAAAAATGGATATCAAGAATTTTGGCTGCAATGTCAAATTTCAGTATTATATCCAGCTTTATGGGCTGCATCAAAGAAGTTTTTCATTGCCTTTCCTTCATCGTATTTAGCCGAAAGGGGATTTAGCATAGTCAGCAATTTATTAACAAAGAAGAGAAATAGACTGTCCATAGTGGAGCGCGGTGATTTAAGATTGTTGATGACAAGTATGGAACCAAATATTGACAGACTACTAGAGATGGGAAAAACCTACCGGTTTAAACCTAAAACCGGTTTTTTTACTTCGCAATAACCGGTTTTACCGGTTATTTTTTTGTCCCGGTTATAACCGGTTTTTTTCTTTTTAAAGTAAAAACCGGTTATTAGGTTTTTACGGTGATTAGGATTCGGTTAGGTATTATTTCGGATCCCAATCATAATTATTATTTTCAAGTAATTATTCCAAACGAAACCATAATTCAAATTTTATTTTATTTTATAAAATACAGAAGCAAACTGAAAGTGCAATCTCACATCAGCCAGAAACAATTATTAAGTTTTATTATAATATTTCCTTGAAAAGGTATTTGTAATCATAATATTTACATAAGAAGTGATCTGGTTGAATTAGACGCAAACATCATATATTGTTTACACTTAACTCTTGACATTGAAAGTGGGTAAGTAAATGACTTTTTCTGATTACCAAAAATAATGATCTGACTATGAATATCGAATTACTGATTACGAATACGAATCTCCAAGAATTTCGCTAGGTTTTCAAAACGATACACTCATACAGGAAGTATTAAATGAGTAAAAATGTACCTATTCTACAAATACAAACGTCTTAAGAGTAATGCATGTTCTTTCGATAGTACTAATTTTGATCATATTGATATCGAGTCGAATGGAGTATCGCAAACTAAAGTGTATTGTAAATGTAACTTTGTAACCTATTGGATTAAAAAAACCGAAAACCGGTTTTTCCAAAAACCGGTTTTTTTTGGCCGGTTATAACCGCCAGGTTAAACCGTAAGCAAAAAAAAAACCGGTATAACCGAAAACCGGTGTTTTGTCAAAAACCGCCATCCCTACAGACTACTATCATTACATCCAGCTCAGCCTTCTCATTAAAAATGTTATATTATTATTCTATTGTTTTTTATGACATGTATTTAAGTTAAAGTTTGATCAATACATGAATACTGTATTTTTGAATAAAACATTTTTTTTTAATTTGTTGTTGCTTGGATTAGTTAAGGGGCCGTCGAATCATATTTAAGGTAGCCTTTGACCCAAAAAAGGTAAAACAATTGTGAATGAAAGTGCGTTACTAATTTTAAGAATGGAAGAGTTTTTTAAGGGGAGCGTTAAGTATTTTGTTTTTGGAAAAATGGGTGGTAGGCCGAAAAAGGTTGGGAACCACTGGTGTATTTGATAAATAATGGATTTAAGACGTGAACTTAATAAAAAGTTATTTGTTGTTTACTATTTGTCGAAGATCCAAGCAGAGAATATATCAGGATATATTCTGTGAGTCAAGTATTTTGTTGTTAAAGATGTTCAACATTGTAAGCGTTCCATAGTAACAATATGTTATTAAAAAATCACTTTAACACTTTTCCTCTTTTCTCGATTGAGTATTAGTTTTTGTTGTACATATAAATTATTACAATCACTGAATACATAGTTAGTGAAAAAATTATCACATTTATTAACTGAATTAATAATTTGCAATTATACAAATAACAGTTATCCAAGAACATTTAAAATCCATCTCTTTAAAGTTAATGATGACATTGTCAAGTAGAATGACATTCTGGTAATGTTTACATATCCATACCAGTGTAAATTTTACTACACGTAATTTGCCGTGTAAAGACAGAAAAAGTAGGGATGACCGTAAAATATTTGCGAATTATGTACCGATGGTCTTAAGATTCGTGTGTGTTTTCGCAAATTAATATCTCAAAAAATAGTAAAAGTACCTACTGACACGTCTAACACTAATTTCAATACTGCCACTTCTGTAAATATTCCTAACAATATCAATGTAAATAATTGTTAGATATAACTGTGTTATAATACAAATATTCATAAGCAAATTTTTCTAATGTTGAATTCACGAGAGTAACTTTAAAGTGTTTAATAAAAGTTCATAAGTAAAGTGTATCCATATATTCTTTTTAACATACAAAACGGCTGCAGAAAAAATATTGTACGTAACACGATCCAAAAGTGAATTTACGAGACTCGCAGGATTTCAGGACTCGCCTACGGCTCGCCCTGGAAACTTCCTACTCGTCTCGTAAAATATCACTTTCGGAACTTGTTACGTAAATTACTATTAAAACATCTAGTTCAGTGATTCTCATCCTTTGTGAGTGATGTACCACAAAATACTTTTTATTAATTTTTTGGTACCACTTAACTGAAATATCTATCTAACTAGGTAATCTAATAAACTATAATAGTGCTGATTTTGGCCAAGTTTTTGCATTTTACGTACCACCGCAAATAATAATATGTACTACCAGTGGTACATGTACCACAGATTGAGAACCGATGATCTAGTTGTATCAAAAATTTAGTTTACTGAGTGAACATTTTTATAACCACTTCATTACGCTTTTGTCCCCTACTATGTTCTGATCTCTTTCATCTAAAATTGACTTAATTTCGGAGTAAACTACTTTAATATCCATTGTCCCTTTGATACAGATAATTGTTTGAAATATCAGTGAATACGTTTTGTCAATAGCAGAGTAATAAATACTCGATCGTATTGTAGCGTGAATATCCAAAGGCATAAAGTTTACCGTTGCATAAATTCCGTCAACTGATACCTAACAAACACAATTCAGTATTTGTAATACCTTGGGAATATCATGCAGTGTTCCGGATCTTTAGGATTTGTTGTTTACATAAAAGCGATAAAGGGATCTGCACATGAATCTTTAATTAGAGTCTTACATCAAATCAGTACAAAAGCCCTTCAAATGCCACATTATATATACAACATATTTAGGTCGGTAGGATTTGTAGGTATTATTATCTTTAAAGTATCGGAACCAAAATTAAGATCAAGATCTTTCAAGCATACGACAACCACTGGATTCTAAATTTAATTTAATTAGATTTATTTAAAAAATGTATACTCACACAAAATACATCAAGAGATCACAATAATAAAACTTCACAAATATGTTTTTATCAAACATATGCAGTATGCAGTGAACAAATAAGCATCTAGGCCAAGGAGCAAAACTTGAACTTGTAACTCTATAACACGTGCTGTAAAGCCTGCGAAATTCCAATATCATGGAGACGATCCAAAGTAATAGAATTGTTAAAACCAAGAAAGGACCCAGAAAATCCCAGCAGCCACAGACCCATTTCACTGTTGTGTCACTTGTTCAAACTTTACGAAAAACTCATCTTCGCCAGAATAGAAAAAAATGTCGACAGGCACCTTATCCCACAACAAGGAGGATTCGAAAGAGGACTTCGAAGAAAAAATAACAGAGGCTGGGTTCGTAGAGATGATACAGCGCGGCTCCACAAATTTTACGACGCTCTTAATGACTACCATTTAGGTAAGGTCGTATATTCCTTACTGCAAAACACACTGACAACCTCGCCATATATACTCAGGAAATTTTAAGAGGTGGATGAGAAACTCGAAATTGCCTTAAAAGAATGACGATGTACTTCCACATGAACATTCTACATGAACTACATTCAATAAGATTATGTGTTTAAAGTAAATTATCTTATTGAATCGCAAATAACTTAAAAACTACTTACTTTATCGCATTGAGACAACGGATGATCTTTACGTAAAAAGTAACGAAGAATCAAAAAATATGCTGAAATAATTATTACGACAGTGGCGTAGATTGTAAGGGGGAAAAGGGGGCGAAAAGGAAGTATATATCCCTACAGCACGCCTTTGGTAACAGCAGAAAACTATCTTTTAAGACTAGTTAAAGTACCCTAGCATGTGTAAACTGTGTGTCAAATTTGAACAAAAAATATTAAAAGGTGATTTCACCATGTGCTAAAATCATTTTAGAACATTTTTGTAATAAAATACTCTGTATCTCGGTAAGGAGGAATATTTTATTTAGGTGTTTTGAGTTAAATCTTCGTATTTTGTGCTAAGGTTTCTCCAATTACGATATGGACAATTGTTAATGAAACAGCCTGTATATACGAATCAGCGACATGGACACTGTCGAAAAGCGATAAGAACCTATTAGGTACGTTCGAACGAAAAATTCATAGACATATACAGAGTTGGGATAAAGTATGGAACCAAGCAAATATCTTTGAAACGAAAAGAACAATATTTATGAAATTTTGCATGCAAGTACAGTGACGCAAAATGCATCTGATTATATATTTTTTGTTACTACTCCACTTCTAGTTTCACCGGAAATACCCCTTAACTTATTTACTTTAAATGGGACACCCTGTATATTTTTGCAGATTTTAAAAGAACTTGTTGTTTTTAATTCATACATACCAAGTTTGGAAGAAGAAACTAATAAAACAAGATATAAATCTCTTTACAGTTAAAAAATAGGTTAATTTATTTATGTTAGACCCATGATATTAAAGACAAAAAAAATAATTTAAATGTTAAAAATGTTTGCTGTTCACCTCCTGACAACGTGCAAGCCTATAAATAAATTTGTGAGTCAATTTTTGCACGATTTCTCCACGTATTAGTTCACATTCATCAATTATTCTTTGTCTCAAATCCTGCAAGCATGTTAGTCGCCTAACGTAAACACGTGATTGTAGATAACCGCAAAGAAAAAAAATCTAACGGGTTGAGGTCCGGAGAACGAGCGGGCGACTCTATGAATCATCTACGTCCAATCCATCGGTTTGGAAAATTCACTTCCAAAAAATTAAAATTCATCATAATCGATTAATTATCATTAATATTTCAATACGATCTTTTTCACTTAAATGACCCATTTTTAATACAACTTATTTCTGTCAATTACTTCAGTAACAGTTTTACCTACTATACTAAATTCAAATAAGTCATGCAGTGCATGTGAAGAACAATTTTAGTCTACAGTATAGATTATAAGATGGTACTCGTTTATTTCCTACTGCATTGTATTAATACAAAAAATTATCTACTGACACTTTTTAACAAATTTTTTCTACCAAATTTGGTATGTATGAATTAAAAATAACAAGTTCTTTTAAAATCCGCAAAAATATACAGGGTGTCTCATTTAAATTAAATAAGTTAGGGGTATTTCCGTTGAAACCGGAAGTGGAGTAGTAACAAAAAATATGGCAACAGATGCCTTTTGCGTCACTGTACTTGCATGCAAAGTTTCATAAATATTGTTCTTTTTGTTTCAAAGATATTTGCTTGGTTCCATACTTCGTCCGAAAATGCTTCCCAAGGAAGCTAGAGCTCTTTAAAGATGGCGTATTCTAATTAGTTTTTTTTTAAATAGCTCCAGAACACTTCTATTTAGAAAAACGAAAACTGGTACACCTATTTACCTTCCAGAGATAAATCGATTCCATCATTTGTCAATTTTTAGTACCGGTCTAGGCGTCCGTTTAGGGTAGGGAAATGGATATTTTATCGCACAACTTTTCTGTGTTTAACTTTTAAGCATTTTTTATACTGGATTATTAAACTATGGGGTATTCTTGTACTAAAAGGTACTCTTTCTTTAAGTCGATAGGATCCGCCGTGTTCTAGAAAAATCGATTTGAAAAATTTTTCGGTTTTTGAATTTGAAAAAAAAATAAAAAAAAAAGCTATTTAGAAAAACGAAAGCTGGTACGTTTATTTCTCTTCCAGATATGAATATTTTATCAATTGTGAGTTTATAGTATCGGTCATAGGCATCCGTTTTGGGTAGATCAACGAAATCTCATAACTTGCTTAACTTTTAAGCATTTTTGACAGTAGAGTATCAAATTATGAGGTATTCTAGTACTAAAAGTTACTCTTGCTTTAAGTTGGTAAATACACCGTTTTTTTTATTTTTTTCAAATTTTTCTTAAATTCAAAATACGAAAAATTTTGAAATTGATTTTTCTAGAAAACGGTGCTTCCTACCGACTTAAAGCAAGAGTACCGTTTAGTACCTACGAGAATATCTCACAATTTAATAATATAGTGTAAAAACGCTTAAAAATTAAAGACAAAAAAGTTATGCGATAAAATAACCGTTGCCCTACCCAAAACCGACTCCTATGACCGGTACTAGAGATTCGCAATTGATGGAATCGATTTATCTCTGGAAGATAAAAAAGGAAGACCAGTTTTTGTCTATCGAAATAGAAGCATTCTGGAGATAAAAAAAGTCTAATTACAAGTCGCCATCTTTAAAGAGCTCTAGCTCCCTTAGGAAACATTTTTGGAATATGTGAATTGTGTTAAATTGTATTAAAATTATCTTAGGGATCTTAAAATTATATACAGGGTGTTCCATTTAAAAAAAACATAAGTTTATTTCATTCTGTCAATACGGGTAGCCCTGTATATTAGAAAATATTTTTAAATTATGATCCTCTCTTTGCCCCACGTTATACCTAAATAACTTTTTTTCGTATCTCTTACGACAAACGAGTAATTGGACTTTGTCACACTAATGCCCTACCCTGTATACGAAATAACTATAAAACCATCCTGCCTCTTTGTAAATAGACTTATATTAAGATTCTTGAAACATATGCAAAATGGCATGACTCAGAACATCGTGGAATTTTTCACGAATTTTCTTACAAATCTAGGACTCCTGCCGTCTTACAAGAACCGTTTAACCTTCCTGCCAAGTACCGAAAAAGTATTGATTGCATTTGGGTATTATAACTTTTTAAAGGCATTACTCAGAAAATCACGGAATCAGGGTAAAAATTTTGCCTATAATTTTCCAAGGGACAAGTATACTTAAAAGTAGGAGACGTCATGCCAACATTTTTTTTTATCATTTTGAAATAAATATGTTTAATTTATGTAGTTGGCAGGACCCAGAACATCATGAAAATTTCATTATTTTCCTTACATGTTTGTATACATATATATTCCGTTAGCCCGTTTACAACCCTCCTGCCCAAAAAACTTTCTTCATAAAATCCGTAGTATTCTGTCATTCTACGGATATGGCAGGACTCAGAAATTCATCGCAAAACCCTATTTTTAGTTTTTGGGAAAATCTAATTTTTACAGGAAAATGTCACAGGAAATTTGTGGATATTTCCACAAATTGTAAGTACCTCGTCTACCCTTCCACTATTGCAATAGGCAGGACTTAGAAAATCGTGGCTGAACTTATGTAAAATATCTCCCGGTCTACTAATATTTAAGATCTATTCTGACTTCAGAAGCTAATGAACAGAATCAACGAGTACAGTCAACAGTACGAACTAAACATTAATACCCAAAAAACCAAACAAATGATTATCAGCAAGGAGAATAAACGGGGCTCATATATACAGTAATGGAACGCAGATAGGGCGCGTGAAACAGTATTGCTACCTCATCATCATCACGTAGCGCTATAACCCTGGGTGAGTCCTGGATGACTGTACAACTTTCTTCCAATTTGTTTGGTCTTCCATCAACCTAAGGTCAAATGGAATGTTCATTTTCCGGAGATCTACTTGGATGTTATCTCTCCTTCTCATGTCCTATCCTGTCTCTTTGTGTCGTTCTATTTATACCTGTGAACTATTATAAATTAGCAGCGTACAGGAAATAAAGTGCCGCATAGGAAAGGCAAGAACGGTTTTTAACAAAATGAGCGCCATCTTCAAAAGCCACATCATATCCGTAGATACAAAAATGAGACATTTGAGATGTCGACACCCCCATCGAACAAGGTTGTAACTCAAGTTAGATATTTTTTCAGATGTTAACACAGGCGAATTCAGCAAAAAATTACGCACACGTCAATATAAATTATGTAGTTTAATACTCAATAGTTTGGCTAATACTCCATTGAAAAAAGTTGTATTTTAACTTACGTGGGCCATTTTAGTGTGAAAAAGGCAGTAACACTAGATACTCCCTATGTTAAATATGGTAAGACCCCATTTTAACAGTCCCCGTTTCAGCGGTTCTCGATTCCACCGACCCTTTTCAGCAGTCCCCGGTTCAGCGGTACCCATTTCAGCAGTCCCCGTTTCGGCGGTTCTCGATTCCACCGACCCGTTTCAGCGGCGTTTGGTTCTGCAGCATGCCGTTTGAGAGGCATCGTTCAGGAAAATGAGTAAAAACAGGACCCTCTTGGGGACAGTAGTTTTAACAATAAAAAATGAACATATAATGCATTTTTTCATCAGCTTTTCATTGAGCCTACATACAAGCACGGAACATAAAAAATATCTAAGTTATTCTAATTGTTTATAAGCTAAAAAGTCAGGTCTTTTTCAAACAGTTTTTTTAATAACAATTTCAATAAAATGTTAAAAAAATTTTAATACGTCTTAAAATTAAAGTCTCAAATAATCGACTGCGATCTGCTAAATATCTCACAGAGTCACTGTAGGGCAAGAACAGTTGTATAAACAATTGCTCTCTGGGATAAACAAATTGAATAACTTATAAACTATTTGGTCGATCTGGTTGAAATTTAGCACACTTAAATAACTCATTAATTGACATAATTTAAAGTCATTAAATTTTACGTCATTGTGCAAAAAATAAAGTTATTAATATTTATAATTTACTGCAAAAATGAGGGTTTTTTGCAATTATCTCGGTCAATTGTTTATATATTACAATATGCTTACCACCAAATTAAAGAACTTTTTAAGATCTACATTTATTTGAAAATTTTTCTCTAAAATGTACAAGAAACGTTTTATAGTCAAAAAACTGCTTTTTTCATTATTTGCAATTGTTTAAAAAAAAAAAGCAAAAACAGCTGTACGTCTTCACGGAATTATCATCAGTTATCCCTCATCTAACGTTTAAAACTTTGAAAACCCTGTCTTAATACGTCTTAAAATTAAAGTCTCAAATAATCGACTGCGATCTGCTAAATATCTCACAGAGTCACTGTAGGGCAAGAACAGTTGTATAAACAATTGCTCTCTGGGATAAACAAATTGAATAACTTATAAACAATTTGGTCGATCTGGTTGAAATTTAGCACACTTAAATAACTCATTAATTGACATAATTTAAAGTCATTAAATTTTACGTCATTGTGCAAAAAATAAAGTTATTAATATTTATAATTTACTGCAAAAATGAGGGTTTTTTGCAATTATCTCGGTCAATTGTTTATATATTACAATATGCTTACCACCAAATTAAAGAACTTTTTAAGATCTACATTTATTTGAAACATTTTTCTCTAAAATGTACAAGAAACGTTTTATAGTCAAAAAACTGCTTTTTTCATTATTTGCAATTGTTTAAAAAAAAAAAGCAAAAACAGCTGTACGTCTTCACGGAATTATCATCAGTTATCCCTCATCTAACGTTTAAAACTTTGAAAACCCTGTCTTAATACGTCTTAAAATTAAAGTCTCAAATAATCGACTGCGATCTGCTAAATATCTCACAGAGTCACTGTAGGGCAAGAACAGTTGTATAAACAATTGCTCTCTGGGATAAATAAATTGAATAACTTATAAACTATTTGGTCGATCTGGTTGAAATTTAGCACACTTAAATAACTCATTAATTGACATAATTTAAAGTCATTAAATTTTACGTCATTGTGCAAAAAATAAAGTTATTAATATTTATAATTTACTGCAAAGATGAGGGTTTTTTGCAATTATCTCGGTCAATTGTTTATATATTACAATACAATAAGATCTACATTTATTTGAAACATTTTTCTCTAAAATGTACAAGAAACGTTTTATAGTCAAAAAACTGCTTTTTTCATTATTTGCAATTGTTTAAAAAAAAAGCAAAAACAGCTGTACGTCTTCACGGAATTATCATCAGTTATCCCTCATCTAACGTTTAAAACTTTGAAAACCCTGTAGAACATTTTTACCTGAAATCGATGATTTTTTTCCCTATTAACTGGGGTATATACCAGATACTTAGATATTACCTGTATATTTTCAAACAAGAATAGGTTAAAATAATATCCTACAATAAAACTAATTACTTATCATTGTCATATTATTATTTTCTTATTGAGACCGCTCTATTGGGGACCGCGTTTATGGGGACCGCTGAATCGGGCACCGCTGAATGGGGTACCGCTGAAACGGGGACCCGCTGAAACGGGGACCGCTGTATTGAGACCGCTCAATCAAGGACCGCGATTATGGGGACCGCTGAATAGGGGTGAAACCGTTAAATATTTACTTTCTTTACACTTGACGATTAACAAGGTTTTTAAATGAGTTACAACTTTGTTGCACGTATGTTTAACTTATAAAGAATTCAAACATATGGTGCATCTCATAAGTCAATTTATCGGAATAAAAGTGAAAAAGGATTTACGGACTTTTTTTCCTTTATGATAGTTGAGGTGGACAAAATAAATATAGAATGGTTTTTGCACGTACTTCTATGTAGTGAAAAAGTTTAATATTAACATTACACATGTAGTTTTTGAAATAGGACATTCACAAAACGAGTGTGATTCAATGCATGCCCTTATAGAAAAATGGAAAAAACATTAAGTCATATATGCTCCACACCAATGGATAACCATAATACGATATGCCAAAGCATCAGGCAAGCCTAAATCCGTAACTGAAATAAATCAGAAGCAAATTCTAAATTGTAATCTATTTAAGGACATACATGTTAATTTTGAAGTAGATATTAATAATAAAAGAGTAAAGTAATAAACTAAAATGGTTTAAAATTAAATATTTACAGATACGCAAAAACTTGAGATATTTTATGCCATATTTTTTTCATAGTGATGGAATATTGTTATTGTAAAATTTATATTTTCCAATTAAAATTGGGTAAAATATGAGTTGATATTTTGTTTAAATATACCATAAAAATTAATTTTTTCCTAGCTATATTGCAAATAACTCAAAACCTACAACCTTGTAATAGTTAAACGGGAAAAATAATTAACACAGAGAATGTAAAAAGGTTACAATGCGAGTTACAACCTTTTTCTACGAATACTTAAGTTGAATCTCAAGGTTGTATCTCAATCAAACTCAAGATTTTCAATAGTTAATAAAATTACAAAACATACATCTCACAGTAATCCCTTATTATATTATAAATATCATATCACATTAGTGTAAAAGAGTCTAATCATTTCGATACAAATTTTTAAAAATTCATGTTTTCGTTTTATGCCTCTCCTGTAAAATCGATTAAAATGAGTTACAACCTTGTTCGATGGGGTGTCGATGTTATGTTTTCTCTATATTATTGTACGGAGCGGAGGCATGGAAGCTTACTGAGGCCACTATTAAAAAACTTAAAGCGGTTGAGATGTGGCTCTATAGAAGAATGCTGAGAATATCCTGGACAGCAAGGATCATGAACAAGGAAGTTCTGGAAAGAATGAAGAAGGAATCGGAGATTGTGTTTACCATCAAACGCATAAAACTGCAGTATCTGGGACACGTTATGAGAAATCAGCACCGTTACTTCCCGCTGCAGTCCATATTGCAAGGTAAAGTCAAAGGTAAGCGAGGACTCGGTAGAAGTAGAATACCATGGCTGCGGAATTTGAGAACATGGTTTAAGAAAATTTCAACGGAACTGTTTCGAGCCGCAGCGAGCAAGGTTATGATGGCCAATATGATTTCCAACATTCGAAACGGAAAGAAACCAGAAGAAGAAGAAGAAAGTATAATTTTTACATATTTGCAACTCATCAAGTATTCTCGGTATACAGGGTGTTTCATTAATAATTGTCTATATAGTAACTGGAGAAACCTTTACACAAAATACGAAGATTTAACCTAAAACACTTAAATAAAATGTGGTTCCTTACTGAGTTACAGGGTATTTTATCTAAAAATTTAAAAATTATTTTTGCTCAGCATTTTAAAACTATTTAGCGTATCATTTTCATACTTGGCAGGAAGTATAGGTACTGTACAAACTACTAAATTATGTTAACAAACGTTTCTGTCTATTACTTGAGGCGTACGACGGGGGAAAGTGAATGGTTGACCCTTTCCAAATTCTACGCCACTGGCGGAATTGCTATTTTAGTTCCATTTTTGGATTCTCCAATACTTTCTATGAAAATAATATACTCTTTATTCGTAACGATAAAGTCATTAGTTTTCGAGATCTTTGAAGTTAAAAATGAAACGACACGGTTATTTTAATCAGTGTATTGTGTCGCTTCATTTTTAATTTCAAATATCTCGAAAACTAATAATTTCATCGTTACGAATCAAGAGTATATTATCTACATAAAAATTATTGCAAAATAAAAAAATTACACTAAAATAGAAATTTTGCCAGTGACGTAGAATTTGGGAAGAGTCAACCAGCCACGATCCCCTGTCGTACGCCTCTGGTAGTAGCTAGAAACGTTTACTTATCTTAATTTAGTAGGGTGTACAGTACCTACACTTTCTGCCAAGTATGTAAGGATACGCCAAATAGTTTTAAAGTACTGGGTACAAATAATTTTTAAATTTTAATCATATTAATCATTCCATAAATTAATCAAAATAACTGTGCCGTTTCATATTTAACTTCGAATATCTCGAAATCTTATGACTTTATCGATACCAAAGAAGAGTATATTATTTACGTACAAAGTATTGGGGAATCTAAAAATAGCACTAACATAGTAATTCTTCCAGTGGCGTAGAATTTGAGAAGGGTCAACCATCCACCATCCCCTGTCGTACGCCTCTGGTAGTAGCTAGAAACGTTTGTTTATCATAATTTAGTAGGGTGTCTAGGAGTCGCACTTTCTGTTAAGTATGAAAAGGAGACGTCGAATAGTTTTATAATGCTGAGCAAAAATAGTTTTTAAATTTTTAGATAAAACACCCTGTAACTCAGTAAGGAACCACATTTTATTTAAGTGTTTTAGGTTAAATCTTCGTATTTTGTGCTAAGGTTTCTCCAGTTACTATATGGACAATTATTAGTGAAACAGCCTGTATAGTTGATTTCTGTGTGTGATGTTTACTCGTATAGAAAAGATGTCGTATTCGATAAGAAACGAAGTCTTCTCTTTGCCCTTATACACGACGAAAGTATTACTTTCCCTCTGGCTATGGCAATGTTACCAGCTACAAAGAAGTATTACCTTTTGTAATATTTGGCAATATTCCGATATATGCTACTCGAATAAAATATGATGTGTCACTCGCACATTTTCAGTTTTATATTTTATTTGTTTTATTGGAAAATCCCTTTTTTTGTCTAACATTTCTGTAAATAAAACCTGCTAGTCGTAACGTCAGATACACACAACCAAACGTACATGGAATCATCTGATATTTCTAATTATTTCGAGCGAATTTAAAAAAAACGAACCCAATTTATATAAACGGACTTAATTTATTTACAAGCAATTTACTAACATTAAACGTAAAAATTAAATAAAATTGCCCTCTCTGTGGCTCAGTGGTAAGAGCGCCTACCTTTGGATCGAAAGATCGGAATGGTCGTGAGTTCGAATCTCACCAGGGTCAGGAATTTTTTGTTTATTATAAATTAATAAATGAAAATAGTTTCTTAGTCTGGGCTGATTATCGGAGAATAGGCCATTTTTGGGAAAAGTTATTTACCAGCAATTTTATTGCTGAAATCGAATTATAAGATCCTATATATTAATAATATAGGCATTCAAAGTCCTCAGATAGTGTGCTACTTTTTTTATAAACAAAATGGCGCCTGAAAATCGTGTTTTTTTCAATTATTGCTCTATAACTCCAAAGATTTTAACTTTACCACAAAAACACTCAAATAAAAATTCACCGTGATTAAATTGTGCATAGAGATGTGTTTTTTCCACATCTGCTTCGACGAAAATTTTCCTCGGAAAATGCGGGTTTTTCCAACAAAATCTTTTATTTTCAAATAAAGTTTTAGATAAGTAATTATCTACCAATAATTAAATAATTTGGTGAGTTAAAACCCTTCTTGGTTTAGATTATAGTTCCAGAAGCTGGTGAAAATTAAACGAATATTTTAGCAACAATTCAATTGTTAATTAATAATTTACGGTCGCAATAATAACCAAAATAATTATGATACACTGATCAAACTTTGAAATCTTATAAAGATGAGATGCCTATTTAACATTTTGTCGACAAAATATAAATTTTTATTTTTTTGCATAATCTTTAAATGTTAAAAAAAAAGTTATAAACAAATTAACGTTCCTCAGAAAGTTTTTATTATAGTATAATTTGCGCTAAAATTCGCTAAAATGCGCATTTCAAATATCTTGAAAATGAATGCTTTAAAACTTTTTTGCAACCATTTGCAAAAAAGTTATGAAACAGCAAAATAAACATACGATTACTACGGTGTTTATAATTTTTTTTAATTCTTTCAAAGCGTAGAAGTGAGTTTACAGTACAAGCTAATTATTTACAAAAAAATATCGATTATCAGTTTAATGGTTATATTTTAATTAAAGATTATAAATATATTTTTTTGTAATTTACACGCGCGAAAGTAGACTAATACAGTACTGTAGCTAAAATTTTCACTCGGAGCGACGATCGGCCGCGCGACGTACACTTTTAATAAATAATGTATGCTGCGTGTCAGTCGCTTCGAGTGAACATTTTAGCTCCGACTCTGTATCAGGCCTACGTTTGCACTAAAAATTACAAAAAAAAAGTATTTTTAATCTTTGATTAAAATATAACCATTGCACTAATTTTTGACATTCTTTGTGAGTAATTAGATTGTACCATAGACTCACTTTTAAGCTTTGAAACAATTAAAACAAATTATAAACAACGGAGAAATCGTATATTTAATTTGCTGTTTCATAACTTTTTCGCAAATGGTTGGAAATTTTTTTTAAATCATTCATTTTCAAGACCTATAAAATACGCATTTTAAGTATTTTTTAAAATTAGAATATAATAAACAATTTCTGAGAAATGTTAATTTGTTTATAACAATATTTTTAAACATTTAAAGATTATGCAAAAAAATGAAAAAATTATATTTTGTCGACAAAATATTAAATAGGCATCACACCTTTATAATCTTTCTAAGTCTCATGATTATTTTGGTTGTTATTGCGACTGTAAATTGTTAATTAACAATTGAATTGTTGCTAAAATATTCGTTTCATTTTCACTGGCTTCTGAATTTATAATCTATACCAAGAAAGCTTTTATTTCACCAAGCTATATAATTATTGATAAATAATTACTGGCCCAAAAAATTTATTTGAAAATTCTAGATTTTGTTGGGAAAACCCACATTTTCCGAGGAAAATTTTCGTCGGAGCAAATCGTAAAAAACATGCCTCTATTTAGAATTAAATTGGGGTGAATTTTTATTTGAGTGTTTTTGGTGTAAAGTTAAAATCTTCGGAGTTATAGAGCAATAATTGAAAAAATACGATTTGTCGGAGCCATTTTGTTTATAAAAAAAGTAGCACACTATCTGCGGACTTTGAATACCTATATTAATAATATATAGGATCTTATAATTCGATTCCAGCAATAAAATTGCTGGTAAATAACCTTAGTTTGTACTTTACTAATTAGACCAGCGTATTATAACTATTTTTTTTTTCAAAATTTAAAGATTATGCAAAAAAAGAAAAATTTATATTTTGTCGATAAAATATTAAATAATCATCTCATCTTTATAATCTTTATAAGTTTGATCAATGTATCATGATTATTTTGGTTATTATCGCGATCGTAAATTGTTAATTAACAATTGAATTGTTGCTAAAATATTCGTTTAATTTTCACGGGCTTCTGTAATTACAATCTATACCAAGAAAGCTTTAATGTCACTAAGTTATTTAATTATTGATTAATAATTACTTACCTAAAACTTTATTTGAAAATTAGAGGTTTTGTTAGGAAAACCCGCATTTTCCGAGGAAAATTTTCGTCGGAGCAAATCGTGAAAAACATATCTCTATGCAGAATTTAATTGCGGTGAATTTTTATTTGGGTGTTTTTGTTGTAAAGTTAAAATCTTCGGAGTTATAGAGCAATAATTGAAAAAAATACGATTTGTCGGCGCCATTTTGTTTATAAAAAAAGTAGCACACTATCTGCGGACTCTGCATACCTATATTATTAATATATATATATAGGATCTTATAATTCGATTCCAACAATAAAATTGCTGGTAAATGACTTTTAAATGAATTTTTCTAATTAGCCCAGAATATCTGTCCTTGTGGGATCGATACTCACCGGAGGGACCGCAGACGTTCGGACACAATTAGCGTCTCTTTGCAAAGACAATAACGTCGACTTTGCAAAGTAACAAGACACTTACTCAACACACTACACATTACACTAGGTACCTAATTGGAAAAATCCATACAGTACCATCACCATGCCAGTAGTAGCCATTAGCTGTCGAGTCAGTAGCTAAATAAAAAAATTTAATAAAACAATAAAGTATTTAGCAAACAAATTGAAACTAGTTGTCAATAGAATAAAAAATTTAAATGTTAAACTAATAATGTTTACATTTTTTTTATTTATTTCTTTTTAATTTTTTTTTTTTTTTAGATCACCTCTAGTTCTATGTCTCTAGTTCTCCTAATCAAATTTCAACATTTTGTTGTGGTAGGTTGCTCCATTATTCAAGAGCAGCTTATACTAGTCGTGCGGTGTTTTGTGGATTATCCCAGGAAGCTCTAATTTTTCTTTTAAGCATATCCCACAAATACTCTATAGGGTAAAGCTCGGGTGAGCAACCAGTCCACTCCAAACAGTGGATACCTTCTGCTTCAAAGATGTCTCTAGTCACTCTAATGGTATGTGGAGGTCTATTATTATGCATGAAAATTACATTTTCTCCTGTTGCATCTCTCCAGAGTCTAACTACAGGTTATTAACATACCTGTGAGCAGTTAAAGGTGATTGGAAGAAAATGAAAGGAGTTTTTTTAAGGATCACAATTCCTCTCCAGAACATTATACTTCCCCTTGTATATTTGTGAACAGATCTGACAGTTTTCGTTCTTGCTTGTCTTCTTCGACCTCTAAGTACACGATTTCGGGGGTAATCTGATTTTACATGAATCCTGACTTTTTCTGAAAATAGCACATTTTGTCAATTCCCAATGTTCCAGTTTTGGTGGTGAAGACACCAATTTAGACGATCAATCTTGTGCTGCCTGGATAACTCGGGAACTCATAACTGCCTCCTGCTGTATACTTCTTGTCACGAACTCTTCTTCTTATCGTTTCAACTGAAAAATTACACCTGTAGCTTCCAAAAGCTGCCTTGGAAGCTGCAGGTGAGAAATGGTTGGGTGTTTTCCAGCTGATTGGACAATTAAACGATCGTAGCGAGCCGTTATTACTTTTTGGCGACTTTTCCTTGCTTTATTTTTAAGCTTTCCTAGTTCCTGTTACCTAGCATAGGTTTTGCACAGAACTCCCTGTGTTACGCATAGCTCTACAGCTATGTCCCTCTGAAAACATTACTTTCTCCACAAGACCAATATCTTTCCCCGTTGTAAGTTCTATAACCCCACACGAGGCATATGTGTTTTCGTTTTTGGACGCAAATTTAGTTTATTTATTTTCGTTCAATTTGAAACTCATGCAAATAACCTATACCGTACCGTGCTGTACTATCTGATTGTCTTATCGATTTGTTTATTGTCAATAAAAACCATTATTCTTCGCAACAATAACAAGTTTTTTCAAAAGAAATAAATATTGCATTGAAATACATGGTGATTCCATATAAGTTTGATTGTGTTCATATTCGAACGTTGCAGAGTGAGGCCTCCTATTCACATTTAAAAAAATCATCGATTACATCATCACGCCCGGAGGGATAACTTTGTTGGTATAATATTTATGACAAAAAATCATATTTTAAAAATAAAAAATCAACCTGTCTCGGGATTTTTCTCCAAAGTCGCCTGTTCTCGCCTGATGATTACGTCATCACGATCAGAGGGATGACAAAAAACCATATTTTAAAATTAGAAAAACAACCTGTCTCGGAATTTTTCTCCAAAGTCGCCTGTTCTCGAAAAAATTAACTAGCAATTCACAAATGGAGAAGAGACATATTGTACCGTCCGCGAAGTAATCAAAAATTTCGACAAAAGTCAACCATCCTATCGGTGTGATCCAACAATTACACAGGCCTGCAAAAAATATTTTTTTAAAGTTGTTTGAAATTTGATAACTGACGACTCTGATGTACTTTTCAGCGCTGATTTCAAAAATGTAAACCATTTTTGTCTATCACGTCAGGTTTTCTCACAAATTAGGGGGTATATTTGGATATAATAACAAAATGTAAGCAATTTCTCACCTCTTTCCAACGTTATAAAATTTATTTTATTTATTAGTCATGTTCTAATCTACATTGCCGGTACACTTACATTTATTTTTTAAGCTCAAAAGTCCTTATAATAACGCTAACGCTTTCTGTCGAAGCTTCTTTTACTGCTTTTCCGGCTGTGGACTCGTTGAGGATCATCTCTTTTCATCACCCAGCAGTAGTCTGCTATCATGCTGAAGTTTCATCTTCCTTGGTATCTTCTTTCCATTTCTTTGATGTCTCGGTGAAATCTTTCGCCCTGCTTTTCACTGACATCACCAATGTTTGCCGGGAAGTACTCAAGATGTAATTGGAGAAAGTAAAGCTTATAATGCTCATGTGTACAGCCAAACTTCTTAAAGTTGTCGATCATGTCTGCGACGATTGTCTTGTAGTTTGGATCTCTTTTGTTACCGAGGAAATCGGTAACACCTAATTTAAAAGTTGTCCAAGTCGCCTTTTCATTTTGTTCACAAAGTTGGGATCTCTCAATAGTTTTCTAATGTTCAGTCCGACAAAGATTTCTTCCTTTAGTTTTGCCGTGGATGAACCAGGATACTGTCCACAAAGATATCTGAAACACTCCCCTTGTTTATTCAGTGCCTTGAAAAATTGTTTAATCAGCCCTAACTTAATGTGAAGTGGTGGAAATATGACCTTTTTGGGATCCACAAAGCTTTTCCTCTCAACATTTTTAACTCCTACTTGTAGCTTTCTCTCAGGGCCCAATATTTTTTATGTAGTGTTGCTTTCTGTCTCTACTGTCCCATTCATAGAGAAATCAAGGGAACTTTGTATAGCCACTTTGTTGACCAAGCAGCATTGAAATAACTTTTAAATCACCACATAGTGTACATTTGTGGTCTGAGTAGCAGAGTTTGCTTAACACCAGGTCATCTTCTTGGGAGAAAAAAGATACAAATTCCCTTTCCGTACATCGATACCAAGAGAAAGATGTATCCGGAACCAGCATATGTTTATTTTTTATTCTAGATCCTAAAATTTCTGCCAATTCCTTGGAAAGGCCTAGATCTCTTACTAAATCCTTCAGCTCAAATTGTAAGAATGGAATGGGGATCGGTTGTGCCAGGATCGTAGTATTGTACAAAATACTGCTGCTTTCTCATAATTACTCTTTATTTTTGTGAAATAACTGTATTTGATAGAATGTTTTCACTATTTTTCCCGAAATCAGCGTTGAAAACAGTATGAAAATCACTTTCTCCGAATAACTCTTTATTATCATTTTGTGAAATAACTGTACGTGATGGAATTTTTTCACTATTTTTCCCGGCATCAGTGTTGAAAACATAATGAAAATCACTTATTAAATTTTAAACAATTTTTTGGTCGCAGACCTGTGTTATCGAAAGTTGCTATTTTGGTGTACATGGAAGAAAGCAGAAGTGACTGGGGTTCCAGATTAGGAAACGACAACAGCAAATGGTGAGTACCCTGTTATTATCAGTTGTGTGTTCACCGGATCATAATATCTTACTTATCTTATCAATTTATGTTAGTTCACGATAATAAAATTTACCAGACCTAGATAATACAGTTCGCGAAGGAAGCAATTACAAACCAAAGGTCGTACGCTAAAGATGTACTTTGGTACCTACCATAAATAACAGAAAAACTAAATCTTATAGTTCAAACTAATTTTAAATTATATGTATAAAAAGATACATATAACAGAATAAAAACAGTAATTTTAGGTATCTACGCTTAAAAAAAGAAGCCTGTCACTTTGGCAGGTTTGACGATGGTTCTCGTTGTTCAAAATAGTCTAGTATAATATTGGCAGCTTCCTCTTCCTCCTGATTAGTTACTCTTTTGATCGATACCGTCGATACCTATCACTTTCTTCGTCTTGTTCCTCATTTTCAGATTGTCAAGTGTTCGTGAAAATTCGCCTGCTTGGAAACATTGGCCCAGAGACTGTTACGCTCTCCGATCTTTTTAACGATTACTGAGAAGACATGTTTTTAAAACAGTCAGTCATACTGAGATGAAAAACTTTGTAGATTCACCTTGCATTTATTGATATTATGCCGTATTGTTTGCTTGCCGACTGCAAAGATTTGTGATAATGATGTGACACGTTTACCCTTTTCACTTGTATTTAAAATCCCTAGCTTTTGTTCAGACGCTAAATATTTCTTTGCGTTTTACATTGCTATTTTGGAAACACTTGTTAAGAATACAGGCGGGTTGACATTACTAGTGAATAACGAACGTGGCTCACGCTTACGTATAACAATAGCACGGGCAAAATACGTAAGCGTGAGCCACGTTCGTTGTTCACTAGTAATGTCAACACGCCTTAGTCGGCGAACACAGTGGAGGCGGTTTCCGCTTAGTCGGCGCACACAGTGGAGGCGGTTTCCGCTAGCGGGCAACGCTCGCGGGACCCGCTTTTAAACGTTTTCAAAAAGAATGCACGTCTTTAAATGTACACGAACATAGTCAAAGCAGGTCCGCGCGGGCCAACCGCCTCAACCCGCCTGACCGCTTTTGCTAGAATGAGAATTTAGTTTTTTCCGCGCGGTTTTAATGTTTACTGCAATGATAATTTAGTTTATTCGCTCTTTTATAATAAGAATTAATAGTTCTCCATGGATTAATTTTATAAATAATTGTACATTATAATAAACAAAAGTAATAAAGTCAATCTTATTGAAACCGTAATTTTGTGTGACTTAGGTATTTCTAAAACCATTCCAGTATTAACTATTAACTAAATCAGTACTTGAAAAATAAATTTACAACAAAACTACTTACCTCAATGTTATAACAAGCCTTTCTTCCGGAAGGATAGCCTGCTTATGTAAATTACACCAGTTTTTAATTAAACGATACTCCTTCTTCTTCTTAAAGTGCCTATCCGTTCCGGATGTTGGCGATCATCATGGCTATCTTGACTTTGTCTACCGCAGCGCGGAACAGTTCAGTGGTAGTGGTATTATACCACTTTTGTAAATTTTGAAGCCAGGAAATGCGTCTTCTTCCCGGTCCTCTTTTACCATTTACATACCTTCCCTTGGAGAATCAGTTGGAGAAGGCCGTAACGTTCTTGATTTCTCATTACGTGTCCTAGATATTCTAATTTTTTTGTTTTGATGGTTATGAGAAATTCACATTCTTTCCCCATTCTGCGCAGGAATTCCACGTTAGTAATTCGGTCAACGCAGGATATACGTAAGATGCTCCTATAACACCACATTTCGAAAGCTTCGAGCCGATTCATAGATGTAACAGTTAGTGTCCAAGCTTCCATTCCGTAGAGCAGAACTGTGAATATATAGCATTTCAACAGACGGTATTTTGTTTTTAATGATATGTCTCGACTGTTGAAAATGGGTCTCATTCTAAAGTATGCTGCTTTCGCTTTTATTATTCGCTGTTTAATTTCTGAGTAATCCCATTCGCTATTTAAATTCGTACCCAGATATGTATATTCTCAACTCTTTCGATATTCTGTTGGTTGACTGTAAGTTGAGCGGTTTATATTGTTTTTAACGATACTCCACTTTCTCCAAAATATATTTAAAAGTCTCTTGAGTCATTCTCATATACTGGAAGAATCGTTCATTATCTTTTAATTTTTGAAATAGATGATGATATTCTCCATAAATTAATCTTTCTCGATTAATAGGATGTACATCAACTCTCTTTCTTTTCAGTTTAGTCAAAACAGAATCTAAAGCAATTATATCATCATCGGAAGACGACATTTTGCTACAAGTAGTAGACGCAACTGCCAGATTTGAACGATCTCTCTCGCTTTTACCCGTCTTCACTGTGTTACCATACCCGCGCGCGAGAACCGCGCGGTTTGTCCGCTAGCGGAAACCGCTTTCACTATGTGTGCCGCCTTAGTCGGCGCACACAGTGGAGGCGGTTTCCGCTAGCGGGCAACGCTAGCGGGACCCGCTTTTAAACGTTTTCAAAAGGAATGCACGTCTTTAAATGTACACGAACATAGTCAAAGCAGGTCCGCGCGGTCCAACCGCCTCAACCCGCCTGACCGCTTTTGCTAGAATGAGAATTTAGTTTTTTCCGCGCGGTTTTAATGTTTACTGCAATGATAATTTAGTTTATTCGCTCTTTTATAATAACAATTAATAGTTCTCCATGGATTAATTTTATAAATAATTGTACATTATAATAAACAAAAGCAATAAAGTCAATCTTATTGAAACCGTAATTTTGTGTGACTTAGGTATTTCTAAAACCATTCCAGTATTAACTATTAACTAAATCAGTAATTGAAAAATAAATTTACAACAAAACTACTTACCTCAATGTTATAACAAGCCTTTCTTCCGGAAGGATAGCCTGCTTATGTAAATTACACCAGTTTTTAATTAAAAGATACTCCTTCTTCTTCTTAAAGTGCCTATCCGTTCCGGATGTTGGCGATCATCATGGCTATCTTGACTTTGTTTACAGCAGCGCCGAACAGTTCAGTGGTAGTGGTATTATACCACTTTTGTAAATTTTGAAGCCAGGAAATGCGTCTTCTTCCCAGGGGCGTCATTTGATAGGTTCAGGGGGGGCATTTGCCCCCCCCCCCCGACCCTGAAAATGACTCAAATTTGCAAAAAATAGATTAATTTTGTATTATGTTTGCATATATAATGTATTGTATATATAATGTTTGCCCCCCCCCCCCTAACAAAATTTCAAATGACGCTCCTGCTTCTTCCCGGTCCTCTTTTACCATTTACATATCTTCCCTTGGAGAATCAGTTGGAGAAGGCCGTAACGTTCTTGATTTCTCATTACATGTCCTAGATATTCTAATTTTTTTGTTTTGATGGTTATGAGAAATTCACACTCTTTCCCCATTCTACGCAGGAATTCCACGTTAGTAATTCGGTCAACGCAGGATATACGTAAGATGCTCCTATAACACCACATTTCGAAAGCTTCGAGCCGATTCATAGATGTAACAGTTAGTGTCCAAGCTTCCATTCCGTAGAGCAGAACTGTGAATATATAGCATTTCAACAGACGGTATTTTGTTTTTAATGATATGTCTCGACTGTTGAAAATGGGTCTCATTCTAAAGTATGCTGCTTTCGCTTTTATTATTCGCTGTTTAATTTCTGAGTAGTCCCATTCGCTATTTAAATTCGTACCCAAATATGTATATTCTCAACTCTTTCGATATTCTGTTGGTTGACTGTAAGTTGAGCGTTTAATATTGTTTTTAACGATACTCCACTTTCTCCAAAATATATTTAAAAGTCTCTTGAGTAATTCTCATATACTGGAAGAATCGTTCATTATCTTTTAATTTTTGAAATAGATGATGATATTCTCCATAAATTAATCTTTCTCGATTAATAGGATGTACATCAACTCTCTTTCTTTTCAGTTTAGTCAAAACAGAATCTAAAGCAATTATATCATCATCGGAAGACGACATTTTGCTACAAGTAGTAGACGCAACTGCCAGATTTGAACGATCTCTCTCGCTTTTACCCGTCTTCACTGTGTTACCATACACGCGCGCGAAAACCGCGCGGTTTGACCGTAAGCGGAAACCGCTTCTACTATGTGTGCCGCCTTACAGTAAAGTAACATCTTGTTTGAGCGTCAGCGGCAGACAGATAACAAGCGAATGATTTCTTTGCGCATTATCGCTATCGATATTGCATTATATTGGGACCGTGTAAGTTCGCAAGAGCGACACCTGGTTTCATAGCTCGGCAACATTTATAGCACTTTCAATTATATTGACCAAATATATTAGTCCTGGTTATTGGATAATTCGACGCTGCCAAGCCAAAACGGCATAAACGCCAAAATGACCACTTTTTAGTTATCTGCACCAAAAAATAGGATTTTAATTTCCGCACCAGACAGTCAACGCGGCATAACCCCAGACAAAGTGAAATAGGGGTAATATTGGTTTAAAATTTTCATAAACGCCAGTCTAGTCACGCACGTGAACATCGACGTGAACACCGATTGACATAATCGCCAGTGCCCGTAAGATTATCATTGTGTACAGTTCGGTCCAGTAATAATAGTAAAGGTATGTATTTTTACAATTTTTATGGATAAGTAACATGATATTACTTACCTCTGCAATATTTTCAATTTGTATTGATTTTTGAAGCGTAAATACACTGAAATTCTCTAAAAACTATGAGGCGTTTATGCCAAAACCAAATATTTACATCGTGGTTGACACAAGCGCCATTCCTCAATGGTATTCTTATGGAGGTTTCTTATTTAAAAATTGCGCAAATAAAAAGTTTATTTCAAAATTTTTCCATTTCAGAATGCCAACATTTCAGAAGCTTTTAGCAATGACATTATCATCTTTGAGGAACCACCAGACGTTGCAGTAGAAGACGAATTATTTAGTCACGATCTCACATCATGTTTCAACTTAGCAGCAGATAATGGTTTGGGTGCCGGTATAAGTAGTGATCAAAATAAGGAAAATACAAGCAATCAAATCAATAATGACATTGAACCAAATATTGACAGTGATTATGAATTAGAATCCGCTGTTATTAGATATCCGCTCCTATTTGCGAATTATTTACTTTTAAGTATTTCATCCTAGCATCAAAAACTTGTTTAAAGAATTTAGGGTATTGTTTTTAACTTAGAATGTATTTTTGGTTTAAAAAAATAAAGCCTATCAAAAATCTTCGTAATTTCATAATTTTTCTTGTTGGCATAAACGACAATTTTTAATTTTCGTTTTTTTTTTTTCATTAATGGCATATATCCCTTTTAAGCGCCATATTGGCTAACCTCACAACTATGCGATCGACACAAACGCCAGAGGTAAGTTTGGCATATTCACCAATGTTATATCTTGATTGGACATAAGCGCCATTTTCTAGTTTTTAATTTATTTCAGACAGTATTTTCAGCTACATTCATGTTCGCAAAATATTAAAATTTGAAAAAAAAATCATCAATTTTTTGAGTCACTATGCAAATAAGCAGAATTGGTAAAAATAAAAATAATCAGTTTTTTGTGTTTCCTGAAAAATCAAGTTAATGTCGTTTATGCCGTTTTGGCTTGACAGCGTCGAATTGTCAAGGCCATAGCTCAAAAAAGAATACGAAGAAAAAGTGAGATTGAAGTTATGCTATTAAAAGGTAAACGTTGTACATACTACATACTACAAGCAAAAAACACACACAAAACTTATAGCACATCATTTATTTGCGAAATCTCATTTTCTTCAATGACATTAGGTATGAAGTTTAGGTAAATATATTAAGAAAGTTGCACGATTTCCACGTTCCAGGTATTTAAATTTGCTAACTCTTTCAATCGACTTGGTATTAAGTGTTATGGTGGAGTTTTCAAGTGCATCCAAGTTTCTGGATATGACCAAGAATTTGGTTTTTTTGGTATTAATCTCTAATCCCATTCGCTTACTGTATTCTCCGATTATAGTGTGTAGTCATCATCAGCATATCGTATGTTGTTGATCACTCCATTCACTTTGATTCCCGACTCTGCATCTTCCAAGGACTCTTGAAATATGGCTTCCGAATAAATCTTAAATAAAAGAGGGGAAAGTACACTTCCTTGTCGAACACCCCTTCTATGGGTTCGGATATATAATTGTCTATTTTTAATCGTGCCGTTTGATATATCAGTACATGTGTTCAATGCATCTCATGTCTTTTTGTTCTACTCGTATATCAAATCAAGTTTCTTCAGGATCTGCATTAACTTGTGGTTGTGGTGTTCGACACCACAGACCTGTCCGTCAACGTGTTAATGTGTGGTTGTGTGTTTTTCGGTTATAGCGGTTTTTGACTTACGGTTTAACCTGCCGGTTATAACCGGTCAAAAAAACCAGTTGTTCCAAAAACAGGTGTTCATTTTTTTTTAATCAATAGCCAATACCCAATAGGTTAAAATGTTACATTTATATTGCACTTTAGTTTGCGATACTCTATTCGTATCGATATCAATATGATCGATAATGGTATTATCGAAAGAATATATCAATATGTACTAAGACAATAATCAATGGATATAATAATCAGCAATTTTTGTTCCGTCTCCCAATTTTTCGGTAGATCTACCGAATTTAATACCTACCTATACAGTGCTAATCAAAAGTCCGTACCTCACCTAGTATCTTTTGAACAGTTATACCTAGTGTGACCAACTAGCCCGAAAAATCCGGGACATGGCCCGAATTACGAAGTCGTGTCCCGACGTCCCGGGTAAGGCTTCCGGGCCATCCGAATTTTCAACGTTTTGGTAAAATTTCTTTTGAAATTTTGAATGCATTATTCTTCTAAGGATTCACATGAAATTGAATTGGTTGGACGAAAAAATGTCGACAATTTCTAGAGTGTAATACTAATACCACATTCAAAACGCATGCATTTTATATCGTGGTGCTATAGTTCTACGAAAACTCAAACTCTAGACTTTTTCCCGTTTCTGTATTTTAATTATCGTCTTCTGAAAAGAAGATTCAAAAACATGAATATCAAATAATGATAATTATATTTTTATATTAACCTAAAGTTCTATTTACATGAAAATTCAACATCAGTTGATTTTCTAATTTGTTCTTTTTGAGAACAATTTCCGTGTTGGAGTCGAAACGTCAAAAATTAACAAAAATATCATTATCATTACAACCCATCCTCTCATCCTGTTAAAAAATTTTTAATGTTGTTTAAAAATAATAATTATAAAAATGTTAAATAATCAATAAAATGATGATATCAATAAGTACTATACTTATGTAAAACAAATGGCCCGATTTTCAATGAAAAGTCCCGGATTTTAGGTACTTTTTTCAGCATTGTCCCGAATTCGACTGAATTAGAGTTGGTCACACTAGTATACCTATAATAGTGAAATTTTGAGGAAATAAACGGACGTAAGCTTCTTAACTAGTCATGACAGGTGACGTAATAGTGACAGATGACGTTACAGAGCCGCTGTGACCGATAATTTTAAATGGGACCTTATGGCAAGTGATACCTTGTTTGAAAGGTATTGAAAATACCTATCAATTAAATTCCCCATCTCACGAAATGTATTAAATCTTACTTAATACAACGTGACGGCTTTGATGAGCATGATGATAAATATTGTTTAGAATTTACGTTTCATTAATAAAGAATAGTAATTTTCGAGCAAAGCTTGTCCCTTCAGACACAGACATATTTCGCTTTTAACCATTTTTTGTTCGCTGTCTACGAATATACCGCAAAACTTTTCGAATCATTTATCAAACTCCTACAATTAAACTAATTAGTCATGGCGTTCTTTAATTTGTGAAATATTAAATGAAATATTGTATTTTAGCAGTGGGCAACTACGGCTATTTAGTTTGTATCTGATTGAGAATTATTTAATTAAAACAAGAATACTTTATAAATCGAAAATACACTCACCGGCAAAAAATTCCGCCACTAAAATTTTTGGATTAATATCATAAGCGCAAATATTTCGTGGCTATTCCTACTTTTTTTTTGTCTTCTTCTTCTTCTTCGCGCGACTAGGATTACTCCTGTTTGTCTACCTCTTATTCTGTATTAGTTGTTGTTGACTGTACATTGTTTTTCCACCTCTTCGGCGGCCTTCCAACGGGTCTTCTGCTATATGGCTTGTTGCTTTTACAGATGTTCGCTAATCTATCTGGTTCCATTCGGTTTACATCTTCGTTCCAGTTTTTCTTTCTTGTTTTTATCCACCTGTTAATATTTTGAATTTTGCATCGTTCTCGTATACTTCTGTTGCTTTGTCTGTCTCTTAATGATATGCCCGCTATTGATCTTAATACTTTCATTTCGATATTGTTGATTTGTTGTTTCGTCTTTCTTGTATCGGTCCTTGTCTCCGCTGCATATGTTAGGATAGGTCTTACTGTTGTCTTGTATACTTTTATTTTGCTTTCCGTGGTCAGATATTTGTTTCTCCATATGGTTTCTCGGAGGCAACCACTTACTCTTGCCGCTTTTGTTGCTTGTGTTGTGGTCTCTGTTCTTATCGTGGTCGGCAAAGTGCGGCTCTGGACCATACAGGAAAGGAAATATCCAAGGAAAGCACAATAATATTTTTATTAACAAAAACTTGGTAGGAAAAAATTACATCTTATTTTGACAAATTAGCATTTGCAATCTTTAGCATTTGTAAAAAATCCTCTTGATACTAAGATAACCGAGATGAAATTTTCTTCTTTTGAAATTGACACTGGTAGCTTTGAAATACAATAATAATTGCTGGATTTAAAAAACAAGAAAATAGTACATGTGGCGCTCTAAATTCGAACATATTTTTTGTGTTGAATTGGAAATATTTGGAAATATTTCACATAACAATGTTGTAGGAAATAAAAACCCTGCAAAATGAAAGAAAATAGAAGTTTCTATGGAGATTCGAAACAAAAATATTGCCAAAAAAACGAAAAAACACGTTTTAATTTTTTGGGGGGTTAAAATAGGGCTAGGGGTCTAAAAATTGAATACTTTTTAATGTAAAACAACATTGTGTTTTCATTTTCGGAATATCGCTGGGGCAATTTTTCACTAACCGGCTAAACCCTATAGATTTATTTACTGTACTACTTACTTAGTGTAACAAAAGTTCACTAAACAAGCAGATTTGGCTCCTAATTTTTTTTCAATTGTTATAATGTTCATATTTGGCTCTTTGGCTAATAAGTTTGCCGACCACTGTCCTAGATAATTGAATTTCATTACTTGCTCTACAATTTTGCCGTCTATTTCTAACTTGCATCTACGGGGCTCTTTACTTATCACTATACATTTAGTTTTTTCTACTGATATTCTCATATTAAGTTTATTTGCTGTGCTATTGAAAGTGTTGGGCTGCCTTTGTAGGTCATCCTCGTTATCAGTAATTAGTACTGCATCATCGGCATATCATAGTATCGTGATTTTATGCGCTCCCATGTGGTATCCATGTCGTTTTCTTACTTCGTGAATTATTTGATTCATCACCATATTTAATAACAATGGACTGAGTGAGTCTCCTTGGCGGATTCCTCCTTTCAGTTCTATGCGTTCTGTTTCTCCTGTTGACATTATAACTCTGGTCTTGTTGTTCTTGTTAATTTCATTAATTAACCTTATTATCTGGTGGTCTATTTGTTCAGCGGCAAATAAGGTGTAGTAAAATTCTCACTGGTATGGAGATAAACATTACTTGGCAATGTCATTGTCATCATTAAATTAGGGATGACTTTTGAATGTTCTTGGATAACTCTTACTTGTATAATCGCTTAAATGATTAATTCAGTTAATTAATATAATTATTTTTCACTAACTACAGTCGGAAAAATGAAAGAATACCCATGAACGAACATATAAAACACGCTGTATTTTCCTGTCACCGTGTCACAAAGAAAATTGCCCAATGCAAGGATATGTAACAATAATTATTACATGTACTTGCGCTGGCCAATTTTTTGTGTGACACGGTGACAGGAAAATACAGCGTGTTTTATATGTTCGTTCATGGGTATTCTTTCATTTTTCCTACTGTATGTATTCAGTGATTACAATAATTTATATACGATACAATAAAAACTATTATCTAATCCAGAAAAGGGAAAATTGATAAAGTGATTTTTAATATTAGCTATATATTGTTACTAATGGAACGCTTAGATAAATTTTGAACATCTTCAATAACAAAATACTTGGATCACAGAATGGTCTATTCCTGTTATATTATCTGCCTGGATCTTCGATAAATAATAAACAATAAATAACTTTTTATTAATTCCACGTCATAAGTCAATTATTTATAAATACGCTGTTAATATTATTTAATTAATAACTCAAAATATTCCTGAAGCCGTGTCAAATATTTAGTAGCCTTGTTTGTCATTGTCTTGTCAGCACATTCTGTTCGACTAAGTGCGTTGTATGACAAAGATAGCGAATGTTCGATTTGAAAAATTTAAACGCAGAATGAATTATTACCTATGGCCGAAAGTCCCCTAGAATAAATAAAAAGTTTCTTTTGAATGAGATATTTGAAATTAAAAATTATACTAAATTTTCTCTCTGTTTTCTTCACCCCTGTAACTTATTAAAATAATCATTATAAAGGTTTTCATGGACTTTTGGTCCTCGGTAATAACGTAATCTTTCGTTCTGCGTTTAAATTTTTTGAAAATACTAATTAATTTTCTCAGGATTCGAAAAAAATAAATGCATTTAAATAGCATTGGAGCCGAAAGTTTGCGCCCATCACCTTAAGTTTGACAATTATAACTTTATTATTTGTACTCCGATTTTCAAGATTCTTGCATCAGTTTGAAGTACATGTATTGATATCGTTTGTTATTATTCCGATAACATCAAGTACAGCCCTTCTATTGTTCTACAGAATTTTTTAAAGTTAGGAAAAAATACAACGCCTCCATTCACACCCGTATAATGCCATCTTACCTAATTTTTTTTGCTAACGGAATACTAACAAACGATATAAATAGTCGGACGGCTATACAAAGATAACAAATCTATAAAAACTATAAGAGGAATTAGACAGGGAGACATGTTATCTCCCTGACTCTTTACGGCGGTACTTCAACATGCTTTCAAACAACTGGAGTGGGACGCCAAAGGAATAAATGTCGACGGTGAAAGGCTCTCCCACCTACGATTCGACGCCATACATGACAAACCTGGCACAAAGCGAAAATCCAAAAATCGACTATAACAAAATAGCATTGGTCCATAAATATAAATACTTAGAGCATGAAATCCAAATTGCCAGCGATAATCAAACTAGCGAACTACACAGAAGAATCACCTTAGCATGGACCGCATATCGAGCTCTATCAGACATCTTCAAAAGCAACATGCTAAATTATCTGAAAAAGAAGACGGTCGACCAATGTCTGCTTCCAGTCATGACTTACGGCGCTGAAACACTATCGTTAACTCAGGCCACATCAACCAGAGAACTTATAGTGGCCCAAAGAAGAATGGAACGGTCACTACTTGGACTGACTCTCAGTGACACAGTGTGTCAGTAGTACATCTGGTGGCAGAGCTATAGCGCCCTTATTCCGGGATTCATTGGACGTATAATAAACTATCTTCATTGTTCACTATAATTATATTTGAACTTCACAGTGTTCATTTAACCATAACAACAGTATATATGTAAATAATAACAATGTCACGTTTAGTGTATTATTGCTTCATGAATGGATAGAATAACTAACAATGGATATCAATGAATCGTCCCGTCTTCTCGTCGCTTTTTATATAGAATACTAAATCACAACATGCATGGTTTACTAGCGGTCAATGCCGATCATATGCACCCTAATGTAAACTATATTATATTTTGTTTCGTAGAAGCTCTGTTCAATGCTAAGGGTTAACGTACCATGTTACATCATCCCTTTTTATGTAAGAGGGCTTATATCGTCAGATATAAGTCCTCAACTATATTATCACCCAAACTTAACAGAAATCCTATTTTTATCAAAAATATAGCAATAAAATATTTATATTATTCCTTATTCTAATAAATTGGTACCTATTTTATAAGCAGATTAAATCTTATTTACAAATTAAATATATTTTAGTCCTTTTTCCACACTAATTCACTTCTTGTATGAATATAACCTATTTTTATGAACTTCCTTTACTTTCCCGGTTTTAACTCAATTTTGCAATTTACTTTACCTATCTCTGATAACCTATATGGACAGTTGTACAATGAATCGAATTTGGTGTTCTCTTCGTTTTTAATTAAGACTAAGTCACCTACTTTGAATTTCTGAGGTGATGCTACGATTTGGCTCTGCCCCTGCCTGTTTATTTTTTGTTGTATCAAAATTTTGCGGGCTCTGGTATGCGCAAACTCAAGTTTATACTTAAGCTCATTATAATATGCGTCTATATTGTAGCATGGTTGGATGTTAGAGGTGAGGTTCTCAGGTATATTTGCTGGCCGCCCATATACTAATTCAAAAGGTGTGTACCCATGGGATGAATTGGGGGTGGTGTTGTAGCAGTATGTGAACAGTCTACACCACTCATCCCAGTCATCCTTACCTTCGTTGATGAAACACCTGACGTACTCGTTAAGTGTGCGATGTAATTTTTCGCAGCTTCCTATCAATTGAGGGTGGTAAGCTACCAAGAAGTTATGTTGGATGTTGAGAATTTTCGTCAAACTCGCCATTATTTCGTTTTTGTATTCCGTCCCTTGATCCGTCCTTATTTGTTTCATTAACCCGTAAGTGGGTATGAAGTTTTCGAATATACCCCTAGCTATTGTATGCGCCTCCTTGTCCTGCACCGGGATACTTACTGCGTATTTTGTCAGTTCGCAGAGCATTGTTATGCAGTACCGATTTCCTTCTCTGCACCGTGGGAATGGCCCTACCGTGTAAATATACACTATATCCCATGGTTTCTCGGAAGTGTCCGTTACTACGAATTCCTCTGTATGGCCTTTCTTTGGTTTGTTTACTTGGCATTTGTGGCAATTCTTGACACACAGTCTTACTTCGTTTTCCATATTTTTCCATTTAAAATTTGCTTTTAGTTTCTTTATTAGCCTATTATTCCCTACATGGCCTCCAAACATTGGGTGGTTATAATAGGTCTCTATTAATTGCTGCTTTTCTTTTTTCTCCGTTATTGTTCTAGGTACTTTGCAAATGTATATTTCTATATTTTTTAATACTTTATTTCCTTTCTCTATAAATTCTGTGATTGTACACTTTTTGAAAATAATGTCATTCGTATATATTTTTATTCTTTTAGTTCCTCTAGCCTCCGCAAGCTGATTAAGCTTTCCCAACGTTTGACCTAAATCAAAGTTGGTAAAATTGGTAGGCAGTATTGGACAAACCCGTATCCTGTTTCTGATCTGTATGTTCAGGATTGGTAGCTTGTGTGCTTCCAAGTTATTTAGTACCTTCCTTACAGCTTTTCTCTGACTGTGAGTGTCAGTCTTTGTTTAATTGGGGAGGGGCTTTCCCCCGTCTTCCTTAGTCCTTGTATTTTTGTTTGCTTGTGCCCTTGTTATTGCCAAGATATGAGTATTATCAATGTATAAGTCTTTCAGCTGATCCACGGATATTCTTGAAATACTTTCCGCGTAGTTATTATTGCCTGTGACGTAGTGTATGTCAAAGTTGTATTCCTCCAAATCTAGCCCTTCTTGTGAGTTTAGATGTAGGTTCTGTCATGAAGAACAGATAAGTCAATGGTTTGTGATCTGTTTTAATAATAAATTTCGGTGCCCCATATAGATAGCATTTAAAACGACTTATGCCCCAATGTATAGCTAGCAGTTCTTTCATAATTATAGGCTTATTGATTTCACTTTTCTTGAAGGCACGTGATGCGTATGCTATGGGTAGATCTATACCATCATAGTTTTGACTCAGAATTTCTGAACATGCTGTATTAGATGCATCCGTTGTCAAAATAAATTGTTTGTTGAAGTCCGGATATTGAAGTATAGGAGGGTTTGTTAATGCCGTTTTTAGCTTCTGAAAAGAATTTTCGCACTCTGTCGACCATTCAAATTTCACTTTTTTCTTTGCCAATCTATTTAGCGGTATACAAATTTCCGCAAATTTCATAATAAATCGTCTGTAATAATTACAAAAAGCCACAAATCTTTTTGCTTCATCAGCGTTTGTAGGGGTAGAATAATTCTCAATTACCGAATATTTTGCTTTATCTGGTCGTATGCCGTCTTGAGGTAAATCATGCCCTATGTAAGTAACCTCTTTTCGGAAGAATTGGCATTTTTCTGGATTTAGCTTTAGGTTGAACTTCCGGCATGTTTCGAATGTCTTTCTTAAGTTTGTTAAGTGATGATTTTCTGATACGCCTATTAAAACTATATCGTCCATATATAGGAATGCTTTTTCGGGTGTCAATCCTGAGAATGCTATCGACATCATTCTTGAATAGCTATTTGGGCTTATGTTTAACCCAAACGGTAATCTTGTGTACTGAAATGATCCTTTCTCTGTACTGAAGGAGGTGTATTTTCTTGAGGCTTTTTCTACTGGGATTTGGAAGAAACCCGACATTAGGCCTAGGACTGAAAACCACCTAGATCTTCCCAATTGATCTAGAATTGCATCTATGCGCGGTAAGGGGAATTTATCTGTGACTAACTTCTTATTAAGTTGTCTAAAATCGATGCACAATCTCCAAGCCTTGCTTCCGTCTATTGATTTTTTAGGTACTAAAACTACTGGACTGTTGTATTCCGACGTTGAAGGTTCTACGATACCTTAGCATTTTTTTACCTGCGCGTTGACTTCCGATGTTTGAGAATGTGGGGTACGATAATTTTTTATTGTATACTGGGGTAGTATCCTTCACTCGTAGCTTCTGTTCGTAAAAATTATTATGTGTTAATATATCTTCTTTTAACGCAAATATGTCTGCAAAATCTTCACACAAGGCTACTAGTTTCTCTTTCGGATACTCAGGAACTTCTAGATTAAGTGATTGCTGCAATATTTTCTTCCTGTTTTCCATAACATTCTCTAACTTGTATATGTTGAATAGGTTCAGCTCCAATGTTTTGATGTTATTTGTATTGATAATCGCACTCTCATAGTTTGTATTCAAAAATTTTGATACATGGGTTTCCCCTTGAAATGATCGATCTCGCTATGAAAACTCCTTGTATAATTTTCTGTTGTTCTACGACTATATTCTCATTTATACCTTTAAATCCATTGATTAATCTATAAACTTCGCATCTCGGTGGAATTGCTATGTTGTTCTGATTTGTGTTATCAAGAATATTAAGACTAATGTAATAATCATCGTCAGTTTTTACGTGTAGTTTCAGGTTAGAATAATCTAACATACATTGATATTTGGTTATGAAGTCTCTCCCGATTATTCCATCTGTGGGTATCGGAAAGTCTTTCCTAACTACCGGAAAGCTATGAAGAAAAGTGTTTCCATTTATGTTTAGTAAAGTATCTACTCTTCCTCACGTTTGCAATTCTCCTTGCGTAACTCCCTTTATTTTGACTATTGAGTTTGTCTGTATTGCTTGGCGTGGGAAATCATCCTCAGTTTTTAATAAGGAAATATCTGATCCTGGATCCAGTATGTGTATTTTATTCGATATTTTTGTGAAGATTTCTATGAAGTTATAGAGTGTTAAGTCAAAGTTGTAAATATAATAGCTACTTTCTTTGGTGAGACGCTTGGGATTGACCCTAACCCTATTTCCATTCAAAAGCCCAACTACGTTTCCTCAGGCGAATTTTCGCTTGTACTCTCGCTTTCGCAAGTTCTAATATTGGCATTATTTGCTCTGTTAAAATTTGATCTACTGTTTCCCCTATTATAATATTCCTGATTTCTCCTATGTCTTGGGTCTCCTCTATATCTAGTACCGCTGTTATTTCGCCATTCTCCTTGCAGTCTCTCATAATTGTTTCTATTCCAATTTCTGTCCTGACCTCTACTACTGTTTCCTCTAAAATTGGTCTTATAGTTCAGCACTCTATTCTGCGGCTCATCGGACGTGTCTATTGACAAAAATTTTGTCAACGCCTCCTGTGGTGTGTCAAACTTCCCTGCTTCCATTATTATCCTTACCTTTTCCGAGCTTGCATTTCGCGTCAATGTATTGACTGTTGCTTCTGCCGCGTATTTCCTAACCAGTTCTCCGGGAATTCCTTCGGCTCTATACGCTGTTTTCAGTTGTTCTACCAAATCCTCTATTTCTGTAGCGTATGTTGTCGCGTCCCTATGGCCTTGTTTTTTTCTATTCAGCTTGGCTAATACTAATTTAGGGCTATCTCCTTTTATCTCTTTCTTTAATGTTTCTATAATTTTCTCGATGGAATCCTCTGTCGTTATTAGACTTCTTGCTTTTCGAATTAGCCTTGATTTTACCAGTGTTATTGCTGTATTTTCATGCCCTTCTTGTATCGATTTTACAAATTCTAATGCATCCACGAATGCTTGCAGCTTCCCGATTTCTCCATCGAATTCTCTGGGCAACACCCTACACGCTGTAGTTAAAAAGTCATTCATATTTAAGGACATGTTTTCCTCAGTTTCGCTGTCGCACTGTGCTTCTACTATATCTTCTTTTATACGTTGTGTAATAGTCTCGGGAACTATTATCCTTGAGTCTTGAGCGTCGTTAAGGATTCTTTCGTTCTTACTTACCAGTGCAATAAACGCGTTATATGTAGTGATTAGGTTACTGATTATGTCCAGTCGTACTTCTGTATTTTTGGGTATTGCTTTTTTCAATGCTCTTTTACTCTGTTTATCACTTTCTTTTAACAGGCTATCTAGTTTATCTTGAAAGGTTTCCCAATTGGCCGACATTTAAATTGAATCTAATCATTGCTCATTATTTAAAAAAAATTATATTATATTTAGTTATATCATTAGTAAAATGTCATGTTAATGAATATTAAAGAATATTATTATTGAATAATGTTATATTTTAGATTCCCTATATAATAATGTTAATATCTTATACGCGGGTCCATTACGATAAATAAAAATTTGAAAATAATTATAAAAATTCGGTAAAGGAAGTATAAAAATAGGATAAATTCTTACTTTGTCTCTTTACACCTGCACCGCTTCTTTGGATTGTCCTCCTAAAGTTTCTCCTCTGCGTAGACTTTGATTCAGTTCTCTATTGGACGTTTTTGCTTCCCATTTATACCAACTATTTTCTGCATGTTTTTCCTTCGGGTCCAAAAGGCTAGAGCTTAGCATGCTTTTCCAATTAGGCAGATCGCTATGTGTCAGTAGTACATCTGGTGGCAGAGCTATAGCTATAGCGGTAATATAATAACTATTACAAAAATAAGTGTACAGCTTTGAAATTTTTGTCAAATGAGGGATCTTTGGTGCTTTATACGTGAGAAAAATTTCAAAGCGATTCATTTAATTGTTTAAATTTTATTCAAATTGTTTATCCCAGAGAGCTTTTTGCAATAACATAAGTCAGAAAAAAATAAAGTTAGAACCATTCTACAGGTATCAAATAAAAGAGCATGAGCCATATTTTCAAATGGGTTTAAATAAAAGAGAATAAAAAATGCATTTATTAGTAATAATTATTTATTACGCCGCCAAAGTAGATATGGTCAATTTTTCCTTATGAACTTTTTATTATTTTATATCACAAATTATACATGTTTTATATATTTATTACAATTTTTCATCAATTATCATATACATAACGTTACTTGGTAGTTGTCCACCTAAAACACGGTAAAAAATAGATTTTTTTGAAAAACGTTATTCAAAAAGTTAATAAGTAACAATTGACGATACTTTTGTATAGTTATTTATTACTAATAAATGCATTTTTATTTTCTTTTTTAAACCAATTTGAAAGTATAGCTCATGCTCTTTCATTTGACACCAGTAGAATGGATCTAAAATCATTTTTTTCTGACTTATGTTATTGCAAAAAAGCTCTCTGGGATAAACAATTTGAATAAATCAAAAATGAATAACAATTTTCAATTTCGTTGCAACACGAAACTACAGCCGCATCATTATTCCAGTTCAATCAGAGAGTGCAGCAAGCACCTCTACCGGTTTCGAAATTTATTAGTCTCTCATCAGGAGGACATATGCTGCTCTCTCTGGCAAAACTAGGACAAACCCCGACATGCAGTCACGGGTTGCAACGAACGAAAACGGCAGGGATGCCCTAGCGGCAACTGTTAGCAAAAGACTAAGTTTTCAATCTAATAGCACATAAAACAACACCAAAAAATGTTACTCTACATCCTACCAGATTGAAAACAATGGGAACCTTCTCTGGTAACACCTCCGAGGCTTCTACAATTTGCAAGCCATAACGGATGCTGAGACTAAGGAAGATGAGGGAATTTAACAATTTATAATTTACGTCACATCTGCTCAGCGCGGTAAAGTTCCAACGAGAACTCCCTTAGTACTCCAATCAGAGTAAACATGTCAATCAAAAATGAATAACCATTTTCAATTTCGTTGCAACACGAAACTACAGCCGCACCATTATTCCAGTTCAATCAGAGAGTGCAGCAAGCACCTCTACCGGTTTCTAAACTATTAGTCTCTCATCAGGAGGCACATATGCTGCTCTCTCTGACAAAACTAGGACAAACCCCGACATGCAGTTACGGATTGCAACGAACGAAATGGCAGGGATTCCCTAGCGGCAACTGTTAGCAAAAGACTAAGTCTTCAATCTAATAGCACATAAATCAACATAAGTCAGAAAAAAATTTCAAAGCTGTACACTTATTTTTATAATACACTAAGCATCAAAATTACCGCACTACCTTAAAAATGGGACATTTTTGATGTCTAAATAGTATTTCCTAAACCTATTGTCCGATTTTAGTGGTTTTTTAATATGTTATAGCTTTATTCTTCAAGAATATCAATGTTATAATATTGTTAGTCCATGTGGTGAGACCGCTCCCGTCAAAAACATTTCTAATTCGGTTTCCCTGCGGATTCATATTAAAAAAATGTCCCCTTTAAACAAATCTGAAGGGTGCCGGACGGAATTTTTGGGAAGAAATTGTTTAAACAATTTTTTTAAACAAATACATAAGATCGCCATTTATTGCTCCAAAGAATATATTTTTAGGTTTTCTGGGTCATTCTAAACAAGAAAGGTATCTTGTTATTTTTCTGAAAAATTGACAGTTTTCGAGTTATAGGCGATTTAAAATCTAAAAAATGCGAAAATACGCATTTTCGAGGCTTAAAAACTCATATTTAAATTAGTATTTTTAAGGGTATGAATAACTTGGAATAAAGTTTAAGCATTCTTTTTCAAGATTCCGAAGAGTGATCGAGTCTAACTTCAATTTAGACCCTAGTTTTTTAATTGTTATTTATGCATGTCCTTCCGATTTTTTGGCCGGTGCGGCGCGCTCTATTTAAAAAATCTCCTATTTTCCTCCGAAAAATATTGTTTCTAGATTTTTTGGGACATTCTAAATAAAATAAGTTTCTTGACATTTTTCTCAAAAGTTACTAGGTTTAAAGTTATAAGCGATTTAAAATGCGAAAATGTGTTTTTTGTCATTTTTCAGATTTTAAATCGCTTATAACTTTAAAACTACTAACTTTTAAGAAAAATGTCTTCTTCTTCTTCTTCTTTCTCATAATCCTTAGTGCCCTTCAGGGCGTCGGATTAAGAAAAATGTCAAGAAACTTATTTTATTTAGAACGTCCCAAAGAATCTAGAAAAAAATACATTTTGGAGGAAAATGGGAGATTTTTGAAAATAGTGCTCGCTGCACCGGCAAAACAACCGGATGGACACGCATAATAATTAACAATTAAAAAACTACGGTCTAAATTAAAGCTAGACCCGATCACTCTTCGGAATCTTGAAAAGTAATGTTTAAACTTTAATCCAAGATATTGGCACCCTTAAAAATACTAATTTAAATATGAGTTTTTAAGCCTCAAAAATGCGTATTTTCGCATTTTTTAGATTTTATATCGCCTATAACTCGAAAACTGTCAATTTTTCAGAAAAATAACAAGATACCTTTCTTGTTTAGAATGACCCAGCAAACCTAAAAATATATTTTTTTGGGCAATGAAAGGTGAACAATTTCTGCCCAAAAATTCCGTCCGGCACCCTTCAGATTTGTTTAAAGGGGACATTTTTGAATACGAATGCAAAGAGAAACCGAATTAGAAATTTTTTTCAGACGGGAGCGGTCTCAATACTATTGCTAAACAGATAAGTGTCATTGTATACCGGGTGTAACAATGATAGTGTGTTTTTTCCTCAAAGTTTGGAACAACCTGTGAAATATTCTAGCTTATATAAAATATTAAAATTAAAACTCAACTATAGCCTTAGGCTTTCTTAATATTCTGCTTTTTGATTCATTTGCTTATGTTGGATAATAAAAAAGTTAGGTACTTTAACAACAAGCCATGTTATTCATCAATACAGGGTGTTCCTAAATAAGTGCGACAAACTTCAGTGGGTAATTCTACAGGAAAAAATAATAGTCGTTTGCTTTATAAACATATGTCCGCAAATGCTTCGTTTCCGAGATACGGGATGTTGAATTTTTTCTTACAAGCTGACGATTTATTTATTGCTCTAAGACCGGTTGAGATATGCAAATAGAATTTCGTAGTTTTTAAGAGGTAGTTATTGCGCATTTTATATTCACCAATTTTATATTCATCATTGGCGTGTATACGGGTAATATGACTGGGTAATAATTTCTCCAGGCTGAAAATATTGATTTTTGCAATAATTTGATTAAAAAAAATTGTTAAAAAAAATTGGACCACTTTTCGGGTGGGTGACTTCTTGAACCTTATTCTGGGGTGCCTCACGAATGTGATTATGCAAAAAAATCTCATGGGAATATTTTTTCCAACGAACCCGCCGTTTTCGCCTTGTCTATTAAACTTAAGATTAGTTTTACGTTTAAATAAATAATACAAAATATAAATAATTTAAACCTTAAATTTAATTTTCGTTGTATTATACTTCTTAAAATTAACTTCTTTCTACGTGATTAAGGGATTAGGCGCAAAATTTCGGCTCCAATGCTATTTAACTGCATTCATTTTTTTCGAATCCTGAGAAAACTAATAAGTATTTTTCAAAGGTTAAAACGCTGAATGAAAAATTACGTTATTACCGAGGGTAGAAAGTTCCTGAAAACTTCTATAATATTTTTTTATGGATGCTATACAATGTGCCACTTCTCTCACTACTTACGTAGGTACATTTAAAACGAATCATTTCTCACGCAGTGAGCAAAGTCGGCCATTGCAGTGAGAAATATTTTTTCTCACGGGTTCTCCGCCTTTTCCATACATATGATAGCCGTTTCCATGGTAAGATGCACAATACAAACACAATTAATGTTGTCACACAAAATGTGTTGAAGTAACAATTCCCAGGAATTACCTTTCAAAACTGTTCAAAAATAGCTGTTAATTAGAATTTTAAATAAATAAGGTAGGTAGGTATATAAATTGTAAGAATATTAAATACCTACATTTATATGTATTTTATTTCAATTTATGCATACAATATACCTAAAAGCACCTAAATTATTGAATTTTGAAGTTTGAACTCTTAAAAAAACCGCATCCATAGAAAAAGTACGGCGTAAAACACAAGAGAAAATGACACATTTCTCCCTCGCTTGATTTGCGGCACTCGCCTCGTGCCTCGGCTGGTGCCAACAAACTTCTGCGCTCGTGAGTAATGTGTCTTTTTTCTCACTTGTTGTACAATATACTATTATTTTAATAAGTTCCCGTGGTGAAAAAGAAGGGAAAATTTAGTGTGATTTTTAACTTTAAATATATCATTCAAAAGAGACATTTTGTTTATTCTAAAGGACTTCCTACCCTCGCTAATATGTAGTCTTTAATTCTGCTTTTAAATTTTTCAAAAATATTTATTAGTTTTTCCAGGATTCGAAAAAAATGAACACTATATCGGTGGTGATATTTTCCAAATCGAACATTCGCTATCTTTGTCATACAATGCACTCAGTCGAACAGAATAAGACAAGACAGTGACAAACAAGCCTACTAAATATTTGACAGGGTTCAGGAATATTTCGAGTTGTTTATTAAATAATATTGATAGTGTATATGATAAATAAATAATTGATTTAAGACATGAAATTAATAAAAAGGTAGTTATTGTTTATTTTTTACACAGCAAATTACGTGCAGTAAAATTATCACTGGTATGGAAACTACAGATATAAATATTAGTAGTTGACAATGACATTGTCATTATCATTATAGAAATTTTCGTTCAGTTATTGAATTTTAACTATTTAGAATGGGAAATAAGCCACAATATTATTAAAAAATGATTTTTATTAACGTTTCGACGCCCAAATCGGGTGCCGTTGTCAAAATACAAAATACTATTAATACAAACAAAAATGTTGTTGCTTAGTAAAAAAAAAAAATTCTTCTAATAATTTATTTAATTTGACTCATTTATATTGGCAATTCAGATACATATGATACATTTTAAAGTAGAAGACTTTAAAATGATATTGCCAATATTTATGAGTTGCGTTCCTGGGACGACTTTACTGAAAGATAGTTCATTCGATTACATGAAATCAACCCCAACTCAAGAATATCCGTCACAAAAAAAAATCATAGCATGTGATCTGTCTTTAAAAAGACAACCACATGCAACGGTGACATTAAAATTCTCGCGTTAGAGATATTAGGATATTCTTGAGTTGGGGTTGATTTCATGTAATCGAATGAACTATCTTTCAGTAAAGTCGTCCCAGGAACGCAACTCATAAATATTGGCAATATCATTTTAAAGTCTTCTACTTTAAAATGTATCATATGTATCTGAATTGCCAATATAAATGAGTCAAATTAAATAAATTATTAGAAGAATTTTTTTTACTAAGCAACAACATTTTTGTTTGTATTAATAGTATTTTGTATTTTGACAACGGCACCCGATTTGGGCGTCGAAACGTTAATAAAAATCATTTTTTAATAATATTGTGGCTTATTTCCCATTCTAAATAGTTAAAATTGTAAAAATGCCACAAGAAAATAGCTTCAGAACAACAGTTATTGAATGTTCTTGGATAACCGTTACTTATGGAACCGCTTAAATTATATAATTATTTTTTCACTATGTATTCAGTAATTGCAGTAAGTTATATACTATACAATAAAAACTAATACTTAATCAAGAAAACAGGAAAAGTGATAAAGTGATTTTTTTAATAATATATTGTTACTATGGAACGCTTATATAAATTTTAAACATCATTAATAATAAAATACAATAAAACCTCGATAGAACACACCTCTATTTAACAGACTTCGGATATAACGGAAAAAAATCTGATTAAACGTAAACAGATTTTGAATGCAAAAAATATGAAAAATCGAATTCTGGAAGAAAAATCAGCAAGGACAGGATCTCAGCACAGCTTTGTACTAACGCCGATGAATCGCATATCTTTGCCAACAATTATTAGAGGAGTAAACCTAGAGTTGTCAAAGATATAATGCATCATCTGCTCTTTTCATATTATAGCTCTAATAAGGCATGATTCACCACAGATATTTTCAGAAATTGGTTTTTTTTAAGAATTTGAACCTGCTGTTAGAAAATTTCAAGAGAAGAAACTGGAAATACAGCCGACAGATGTAACACCAGCATCGCGAATGAAAGCCATTTTTGTATAGCAGCGCCAGCGTGGATAACAAAGGCAAAAAAATAATATTATGTAACTCCACAAATTAAACAAACAAAAATATACTGGGCGCTACGTAACCTTACGGAGTACCTCGGTAGCTCTAAGTTTTCAGAGATGCAGGGGTGTGGATTCTTAATAGGTTTTAAATATAAAAGAAACTCAATTGCTCGGGGGGCGCCATCGGATAAAAAGAAAATGAAGGACGAAGCTTACATAAAGCTTCAAAAAAATACCTAAAATAAAAAGTTAAAAAATATATATAGTATTATAAGATACAAACACATTTACATAAATATAAATATATCATGACCTACCTTAGTGTTGCCATGTTGATTTCTTACCTTATATGAACAACAGAAAGGGATCAGATAATAATATTATCAATCAAAAAACATTTTTGCAAAATGAAATAAATTATATTAAAATTTAAAAATAAAAAAAATGAAATGATGGATCTCTCGTAGACAATCTACGAGATTCTGTTTACAAAAACAATAAAAAGGTTCTAACAATAAAACACTGAAAACGTTTGTTTTCTATACTTCAACAAAATTTATTATAACTAAGTGACTACAGCTGTTTCGGCAGAGTGCCTTTCTCAAGTGATATAGTTTACAATGTGTTTGCCTTTTTAAGTCTTCAACTGAAGAGGTTGAGGAGTGGGGAGCTATTGGTCTCGAGTTGGTCATTCAGAATTATATCTGTATTTTTCAGTTTATTAATTTCCATAGATTCTAAAAAAGATAGCTTAAGGCCTTTATTTTGAATATGCAGAATTTGAAACTATTCATTGAAAGAATGATTATGATCTAAAAGGTGAAGTGCGTATGTAGAAGTGTCTGTTTTTCTGTTGTTGAATGCCCTTTTGTGTTCTGCTATCCGTTTGTCAAAAGTTCTGCCAGTTTGACCGATGTACGTTTTCGGACAGTCACCACAAGTTAGTTTGTACACACCACTCTGTAGTTGCTTTCTCTATCGGCTTTTATTGTTCTTAATATATTTGCTTAAGTTGTTGTCAGTTCTGAAAGCTGGTGTTATTCCTTTCTTTTTTATGTATCTGGCTATTTTTGTTGTTATCTTGCCAGTATATGTGAGAGAGCAGAAGGTAGTGGGTTCTTTCTGTGGCGGTGGATACACTAATTTCAGGGCTTTCTTATGGAGTTTTTGGTTTAAAATTTTGTTAACTGTTTGTTCGTTATAACCGTTGTTTACTGCTATTTGTTTAATGATGTTTAGTTCTATCTCGAAGTTATTTTTTGTCATGGGAATTTCTGTCAGTCTATGTATCATGCTATGGTAGGCTGCTAATTTGTGTTGTGTAGGACGGGATAATGAATTGTGTATAGCTGTGTCAATATGGGTAGGTTTATGATATACGGAGAACTCATGTTTGTTGTGTAGTCTGGAAATCGTTAAATCTAGAAAGTTTAGGGAGTTATTCTGTTCTGTTTCTATTGTAAACTCAATATTATTATGAAGTGAATTAATATATGATAGAAATTGGTCAAGTTGTCTGTTAGTTCCTGTAAAGCATACTAGTATATCATCCACGTATCTCCACCAATATAAGAACTGTTTAAATACGGGATGTTTAGAAATTGTTGTTTCAAGTTGGTTCATAAATATATCTGATAGCAATGGGCTAGAGGATTACCCATAATAAGTCCTGCACTGTTGTTTGTGTACATTTGATTATTGAATTCAAAATAGTCTTGATTTATGCAAATTTCAAGAAGGTGTAAAATTTCAGATGCAATGATCGGATTTGTACTATTATGATCTAAAAGATTCTTAACTAAAACAAAAGTTTCTGTAGGAGGAACACTAGGAAAAAGATTTTTGACGTCAATTTTACACCTTCTTGAAATTTGCATAAATCAAGACTATTTTCAATTCAATAATCAAATATACACAAACAACAGTGCAGGACTTATTATGGGTAATCCTCTAAGCCCATTGCTATCAGATATATTTATGAACCAACTTGAAACAACAATTTCTAAACATCCCGTATTTAAACAGTTCTTATATTGGTGGAGATACGTGGATGATATACTAGTATGCTTTACAGGAACTAACAGACAACTTGACCAATTTCTATCATATACTAATTCACTTCATAATAATATTGAGTTTACAATAGAAACAGAACAGAATAACTCCATAAACTTTCTAGATGTAACGATTTCCAGACTACACAACAAACATGAGTTCCCCTTATATCATAAACCTACCCATACTGACACAACTATACACAATTCATCATCCCATCCTACACAACACAAATTAGCAGCCTACCATAGCATGATACATAGACTGACAGAAATTCCCATGACAAAAAATAACTTCGAGATAGAACTAAACATCATTAAACAAATAGCAGTAAAGAACGGCTATAACAAACAAACAGTTAACAAAATTTTAAACCAAAAACTCCATAAGAAAGCCTATAGAAAAGCCGTAAGAAAGGCTATAACGAACAAACAGTTAACAAAATTTTAAACCAAAAACTCCATAAGAAACCCTGAAATTAGTGTATCCACCGCCACAGAAAGAACCCACTACCTTCTGCTCTCTCACATATACTGGCAAGATAACAACAAAAATAGCCAGATACATAAAAAAGAAAGTAATAACACCAGCTTTCAGAACTAACAACAACTTAAGCAAATATATTAAGAACAATAAAAGCCGAAAGAGAAAGCAACTACAGAGTGGTGTGTACAAACTAACTTGTGGTGACTGTCCGAAAACGTACATCGGTTAAACTGGCAGAACTTTTGCCAAACGGATAGCAGAACACAGAAGGGCATTCAACAATAGAAAAACAGACACTTCTACGTACGCACTTCACCTTCTAGATCATAATCATTCTTTCAATGAAGAGTTTCAAATTCTGCATATTCAAAATAAAGGCCTTAAGCTATCTTTTTTAGAATCTATGGAAATTAATAAACTGAAAAGTACATATATAATTCTGAATGACCAACTCGAGACCAATAGCTCCCCACTCCTCAACCTCTTCAGTTGAAGACTTAAAAAGGCAAACACATAGTAAACTATATCACTTGAGAAAGGCACTCTGCCGAAACAGCTGTAGTCACTTAGTTATAATAAATTTTGTGAAAGTATAGAAAACAAACGTTTTCAGTGTTTTATTTTTAGATAAAATGAACTTCCATCAAGAAACGGTCGAATCCATCAATTAATAAAAAGGTTTACAAGCAATACCTTGTCATATAGTCGTGTCCTTATTCTTCACGTTGTGAATGTCCAAAGCACGCTCTTTTCACTGAATTTAGATAAAGAGTAAAAAAATGTTTATTTTTATGAAAAGTTTTAGCAAAAAAAAATAAATAAACTTCCAAATCTGCTCATATTGACCTTTTAAAATATTTAAATATGTAACTTCGAATTAACTTCTTGAAGTATTTATTATTAATATTGACACCTAACGCATGACTTTATCCATGACTGCTTTCAAAAAGAAACTTAGGTAGTGTAGTATACACTAAAATAAACTGGCTCTTTGCCTAACAGCGGCATTTGGCTTGTGACTAGGAAGTCACGAAAGGAGAACATCTTCTCACACTACATTTTCAGGAACTTAAAAAACTTGATTAAGAACTCTGTCGGAACTTAATCTTCGAACTTAACTTTCTCAGAAAACCGCCAAGCGGCTTCTGCCGAGGTTTCAACTAACCTCTCTCTTTGAAAGCCCTAACTTAAATTGCTAATCTCATAACTTGAATTTTTCTCCCTAAACCAAAACGCTTCCTTCCAAAAACCCACTCAATTTCTCATTCTACCCTACTCATCCAACCAACCAATAAGAAAAAAGTTTAATCCTTCCCTCTTTCATCATTAACTAATAAAAAAAAATAAGCTTCCTACACTTTTTATCGACCAATAAAAAAACACGTTTTAAGCCCAACCTACATAGTACCATCCAAAATTAGTTTGCAAAGTCAGCAAAACTCACGTCGTTCTACAGTTCTAAGTAAAGATATTGCTGAGTGCACACTCCTACACCTGCGCTTTCTGATAATGATATGAGCACGTATGTGTATCTAACTACCAGGATTATTGGAGCCAAAACGATCATTACCTAAAATGTAACTCTTTTTTACATCACAAACTGACTGTTTTAAGTTCAATTTTTGAGCGATAATATAAACACTGAAAACCGAATGTAGATATGTCTAAAAAATAATATAACGTCTTTCTTTAACAAGACGGATAAACTTAAAATTCTCACGTATTTTTTTGGAACAGACATAAATTCAACGAATTTACTTAGCATATGAAGCGATATTCTTATGTCTACAGGGTGAGACAAAAATATGTAACAATGACATTTACGATTTTTGGTTTCTGGATGAGGCAAATTGATTGAGTTCTTTTGAACCGTTTCAAAGAGGTGGTGAAATGTTTATTGAATTTAGACAACGCTCCTGCTAATCCCCCTGAAACTATTCGACAGTCAGCAGACGGCAACTTTAATAATTGTATGTTTTTGACAAAAAATATATCGCTTTTTCAACCCGTGGGTCAGTGAATAATTTTGGCAGCCAAACGAGTGTATTTCAGAAAGTTCTTAGATGAAGTAAAAAAGTAAAAAATATTAAACAAAACTTGATAGTCCTGTCGCCAAGGGGGGTACAACGGCCTCCTGTATTCATATGGACTTACCCAAGTTTTTTTTATGTATTTTGACCCGTAGAACACGAATTTTTTGGGTAACAGTTGATCCGGATGTCGATAAGATTGTTATAAACAAAGAAGTTGAGGAATTACATAACAGAGATTTCTCGCAAAACAAAACATTTTTTTGTATTTTTTGGGCCATTCTAACCAAAGAATGTTCCTACAAATTTTTTCGTAGGATGCATAGTTTTCGTGATAAATGCGGTTGAACTTTTAAAAAATCGAAAAATTGCAATTTTTGAACCCGAATAACTTTTGATTAAAAAAGAAAATAGCAATTCAGCTTACCGCATTTGAAAGTTTAAGTCAAATTTTATCGGTTTTGAATATTTGCATTGCTAAAAATTTATTTTTTTATTGTTAAAAAAAGCTATAAACACATAGTGTTTCCCGTGCCTATTACATGCGTTTTAATGCATGCTACGTAGAAATAGCCTAGCTTGCACTTGTTACTACTCTACCTACTCGTTCGATTTTAAATGAGAAATCATTGAAAACATCACCCAAGCGCTAGGTGTTTATAGCTTTTTTTTAACAATAACATAATACATTTTAAGCAATGCAAATAATTAAAACCGATATAATTTGACTTAAACTTTCAAATGCGGTAAGCAGAATTGGTATTTTCTTTTTTAATCAAAAGATATTCGGATTCAAAAATTGCAATTTTTCGGTTTTTTTAAAGTTCAACCGCATTTATCTCGAAAACTATGCATCCTACGAAAAAATTTGTAGGAATATTTTTTGGTTAGAATGGCCCAAAAAATATAAAAAAATGTTTTGTTTTGCGAGAAATCGTTGTTATGTAATTCCTCAACTTCTTTGTTTATAACAATCTTATCGACATTCGGATCAACTGTTACCCAAAATAAGGGAAAATGAAAATGTAGTATGTCAAAGTGTGTAAATAATTTATTTCCTTAGCTGAGCGCTTTCGACATAAACGTCATCATCGGAGCTAATGGTCAAATACTAAAAAAGTACCGCTACATAGAGGTGTAAACAAGTGCATCTTAGGAATGTAAATTTGATTTTTAAATTGTGAATGCTAACTTAGTCCTCCGTACAACAGCAAACAGCAAAAAAACAGAAAGAAACGGCCACATACACGTTGCACAAAAACATATAAACTTTTTTCATGGTACGGGTGTCGATATCACCCGTCCATCCTTGGCCTAGTAACAACAGCTGACTAATTACTAGGCCAAGGATGGACGGGTGATGTCGACACCCGTACCATGAAAAAAGTTTATATGTTTTTGTGCAACGTGTATGTGGCCGTTTCTTTCTGTTTTTTTGCTGTTTGCTGTTGTACGGAGGACTAAGTTAGCATTCACAATTTAAAAATCAAATTTACATTCCTAAGATGCACTTGTTTACACCTCTATGTAGCGGTACTTTTTTAGTATTTGACCATTAGCTCCGATGATGACGTTTATGTCGAAAGCTCTCAGCTAAGGAAATAAATTATTTACACACTTTGACATACTACATTTTCATTTTCCCTTATTCATTCAAGTGTGTACAAACTTATCAGTCTTTCAACTATTGTTACCCAAAAAATTCGTGTTCTACGGGTCAAAATACATAAAAAAACTTGGGTAAGTCCATCTGAATACAGGAGGCCGTTGTACCCCCCCTGGCGTCAGGACTATGATTCCTTTTTTAACTTACAGATTTTTACACTGTGTCTAAATGCAGTACATGTTTTCAAAAATAAATTTTTGATTGATTTTAAACCTATTTTTATGTAAAGGACTTTCGGCTTTGACGGACATCCCGTCCCCGTAATTATTCCGTTATATAGAGGTTTTACTATACTTAGATCACAGAATATATCCTGGTGTATTCTCTGCTTGGATCTTCCATAAAAATAATAAACAATAAATAACTTCTTATTAATTTCACGTCTTAAATCAATTATTTATCAAATTCACTGTCAATATTATTTATTAAACAACTAAAAAATATTCCTGAAGCTGTGTCAAATATTTAAAATTGTCACTGTCTTGTCAGCACATTATGTTCGACTGAGTGCGTTGTACGACAAAGATAGAGAATGTTCGATTTGGAAAATATCACCACGGACATGGTATTCATTTTTTTCGAATCCTGGAAAAACTAATAAGTATTTTTGAAAAATCTAAACTAAGAATGAAAAACTACATCATTACCGCGGGCTGTAATTGCCTTAAAATAAACGAAAAGTTTCTTTTAAATGAGATATTTGAAATTAAAAATCACACTATTTTATTCTTTTTTGTCACCCTGTAACTTATTAAAATAAAAATTATAGAAGTTCTCAGGGACTTTCGGCCATCGGTAATAATGCAATGTTTCATTCTCCGTTTAAATTTTTCAAAAATACTTATTAGTTTTCTCAGGAATCTAAAAAAATAATGCATATAAATAGCATAGGTGCCTAAAGTTTGCACCCATCCCTTTAAAGATGTTCTCAAAATTTATCTAAGCATTCCACAGTATCTAAAAATAAAAATATGTATTTTTAAAAAAATAACTTTTTCTCTTTCCTCGTGTATTAGTTTTTATTGTATAGTATAAAAATTTATGTAATCACTGAATACATAATTAGTGAAAAAATAATCATAGTAATTAAATGAAATATTAATCTAAGCGATTAAACAAGTAACGGTTACCCGAAAACATTCAAAAGCCATAAGTTAATGATGATGTCAACTAATCTCTATACTAGTGAGAATCTTACTACACGTAATTTGTCGTGTAAAGCAAGAAAAAGAATGTGTGTACTTTGTACGCACGTAAGAAGTTATACTTCTATTATTAAACTAATTATTAAACTAATTTTAATACTTACTACTTTCCAAAAATTTTTATTAAAACAATACGAAAAATTAAAAAAATAAAAGAATAAAACACACGCAAACACTGCAACACCTGCAAAACCAAAGAAATTATTTCTGAACAATTGTTGAGAAAATTTTAACTAAATACGTATTTTCTGAAAAAAAAAATATAATAAATATACCTACAACCATAAAATGTATAAAAAAATAAGAAAAAATTAAATAAAATAACAATTTCCATTGGGAATTGAACCTGCGTCTATCACGTTTAGATTATTTTGAACTCACCGCACGCAGAATTTAACTACCGAGACACTGTGAATGACGTGGGAAGATATATCTAGCAACTAAACGTTTTGCAGCTAAATTTTTTTGACAGTTTGTTGCTTACTCTGTTAGTTTAATCAAATAAGTTTGATTCTTGTTTTCTTGATTACAATACTGAAACATTTAAAATAAGGTACGTACCTGTTGCTTTTAAAAACTATTTAAAAAGTCACTTACAATAATTATAAACTTGCTTTTTGTCTCTGTCCTCACAACAATAAAAACTAATACAGTCGGAAAAATGAAAGAATAGGGCTTTTCATTCACAGTCATTTGTTTCGAGCTTCTGTCATGTGTCACATAATATTAATATATCTACGTCATACGTTATTGATATATACCAATGATACAAACCAAAGACGTATGGCGTAGATATATTAATATTATGTGACACATGACAGAAGCTCGAAACAAATGACAGTCGATGAAAAGCCCTATACCCATGAACGATCACATCAATCACATATTTTGTATTTGTTGTTTTCTTTCCATAAATGTCAAACGAGAGAGATAGGTTATAAATCTGTGCTCTGTGCGTAGAGTGAGTTAAGTCCAAAAATGGTCGAAATGAGGTAATGCACTATCTGTATGTTAGGATTTGATATCTACATGGTGTATAATTTGTAAAGTCCAATTCCATTCCTAAACTGAGATATGCATTTTACACAAATGAAAAACAGTCAATACTAACTGTGTAATGCGTGTTAAGTCCTGAACTTGGACATATCACACTTTACACTAAACATTATTTAAGAAATAGGAAGACTCAGTGTGTTAAGTCCCACAATTTTGAGACTTAACATACTGTACACTAATAAGTTATTGCGTTGACTCTTTGTACGCTGCGCGCCGTTAAAGCTGATTTGGCTATTTTACTAATCAGTGGCATATTGATTAGGTCCTTTCAAACGAGCTTGTATTTTAATGAACAACATAACGATTTAAAGATTTTAGTTGGAGTTTTCTTCTGTGATTATTTTGTTGGTTTAGTTGAAGGAATTTAGTTAAAAGTTTAACCTTCTGTGATTATTTGTTGGTTATTTCAAGGAATTTAGTTAAAAGTTTAACCATGTCATCCAGAGCACAACACATATTGGACATGTTAAAAAACGATGAACTTGAGTCTGAAGAAAGTCTAGGTAAGTTTTATTTAATTTTTAATAGTGCTGTAGATTTTGGGCCGTGCTACCAATGATCTATTAAACTTTTAATTCCAAAAACATGTATTACATACTTTCGATTGTAAGAATGAGCCGTTTCACTTTTAGACAAAGAAATATAAAGCTCCCTTTGTTATTTTTTTGATAGATCGTTCATAATACGGTTGTTTTTCTTAACACTAACATACTGTAGTGAGCTATAGTTAATAGTTATTCATCATCATTCTCTTTTCCTTATCCCTATGCAGGGTGGGCTTCCCTAATTGCATTTCTCCACACAATTCTATCTTGGGTCATATCAATGTTAATACCCTTTACCAACATATCCTGCCTTATCGTCTCCCACCCAAGTCTTCTTTGGTCTTCCTCTCCTACTCTTTTCAAGAATCCCAAGAATCTGCACTTCAGCTATTCTTTGTATTGGGTGATTAACGTCTCGACATTGAACATGACCAATCCATCTTAAACTCTGCTCTTTCATTTTGGCATCAATTGGTGCCACACCTAGACTTCCCCTAATATACTCATTTCTAATTTTGTCCTTTTTTGTCACACCTCTCATCCATCTAAGAATTCTCATTTCCGCCACATGAATTCGTTGTTCCTTTTTCTTTTTCACTGCCAACATTCAATTCTGTACCTACATCATAGCCGGTCTTATGACTGTTTTACAGAATTTTCCCTTCAGCTTCTTTGGAACTTTCTGTCACACAACACACCACTTGCTTTCTTCCACTTCATCCATCCAGCCCTAATTCTACTGCATGCATCTTCATATATCTCTCTCAAATACTCCAAATACTCTGTCTTTGCCCTACTAAATTTTAAACCTTTTCCTCCAGAGCTTGTCTCCACTGTTCCAGTTTTTGTTCTAAGTCTCTTTTCACTATTTCTTATTAACACTACGTCATCAGCATTGACACTACAACACTGCATCATACGTAATAGTTATTGCTTAACAATAATTTTTTTCTGCTTGAAATAGTACAGAGGGGGAAATGTAACTTTCTTCCTGAGTAAAACATGATTTTTTGTCGGGTAAAGTTCGAAAAATTGTATATTGTACAGTGGCTGAAGTTTGTCAAAAACTAGCCTGTAATAATTTACTATAAGAATTCCTTAGACCGTAATCAACCATTTCAATGCATTAGTTTCAAAATAAGAGGGAAAGAAAACATTAGCAAAATGGACCCTAGTTTACGTTACCCAGGAAAAAATCCTATACCTAAGAAGAAAAAAAATGACCTCCTCGACCTGCTTCCATACATTTCACCAGTATATCACCAATTCTATAAAGACTTAATTACCTCAAATGAAGCAGAGGATACCTACCCTGATGACATTCCTTATGAAGAAAATGAAGAGATAGTACAACCAGTCGACAAAAAAATGAAGGTAAATGTGAAACCCACGAAAAAAATGACAGTTTCCCAAGAAAATAAACCAACCAAGCAAACTGGCAGGAAGAAGAGAAAAAATGTAAATACTAAATAATAAAAAAAATATTATTTTTTTTCCTTTATATTAGTTTTTCTTTATTTTTGGTATTATTTTACTTACTTAGTATTATTATTTACTCGGTTTATGATGAATAAACAGAAGTTTTTATCTTGCGTTTTTGCATTTTTCTATTTTTATTAAAACCTGTTACTTTGGTCTTAAGAATCCCCATTATTATTATTAAATAAATATTATTTTTTATGCTTCTCGTAATAGTTTGTGTTTTGCGTTAAGCGTGTTAAGTTCATGATATTTGTGCAAATTGTGTTAAGTCCATGTAAGAAAAAGTTTAATATTTTTTTTATAATACCTATATGGTTTATTTATATTATTTATTGACTATTCTATTGAGAGAAATAAATATTTAATTGATCAAAATTATTAAGAAAACTTTTTAGGGATACGTTATTGTAATAACTCCAAAAGTATAACTCGAACAGACGATTGCAAACTTTAAACGCGTTTATCTCAAAACAGTGTTTTAGGACTTAACTCTCTTTACGCACAGAGCACAGAAATAATCTGAATAATATGTGATTGATGTGATCATTCATGGGTATAGGGCTTTTCATCGATTGTCATTTGTTTCGAGCTTCTGTCATGTGTCATATAATATTAATATATCAAAGTCATACGTCTTTGGTTTGTATCAGTATCAGTAGTCGTCCAAACTTGATCGAGGACGGTTGTAGATAAAACAATTACTGTTATCAATTTACCATTTAAAGCTAATTATACCTTAATGGACTTGAAATATTAAAAATAAATCAGGTGTAGTGATACAAAACAGATTTTATATATTTAAATCAACCAAATTAATTATTTCAAAACAAATTAAATAATAAAAATAAAGTATATTAATATTAGTGCTGGCGATTGTGAGAAAAATGTGTTGTGAATTTTATTTTTGGAATCCACCAATCAAGGTAACACCTTATACTAATATTACTAATATTACTTATACTAATATAGCTAAAACAGAATTTACCTACAAATTACTATATACTCTTAAAGTCATATATCACCAACAGAAACTTCCAGGTAAAGTATGAGAATGAATACACAAACATACAACAAATTCTCGCTGGGGTGCCCCAAGGAAGTGTACTAGGACCTATATTATACCTTATATTCACTGCTGACTTACCGACAGTTACACATATCACTACAGCCACATTTGCGGATGATACGGCAATACTATCATCGAACAAAAATCCCAAAATAGCCTCAGAAATCTTACAAAATAATCTAAATAAAATTCAACAATGGATGACAAAATGGAGAGTCAAAATTAATGAAAACAAATCGCTACACCTAACATTTACCACGCGTAGAGAAACATGTCCGGCTGTATACTTAAACGGTAAAGGAATCCCACAAGGGGATGAAGTCAAATATCTAGGTATGTACTTGGTCAGAAGATTAAACTGGAGGAAGCCATATATTTACTAAGCGAAAACAACTGGGTCATAAGTTAAGAACCATATATTGGCTGTTGGGCAAAAAATCAAAACTATCAACTGAAAATAAAATATTAATCTACAAATCCATCCTAAAACCAGTGTGGACTTATGGGATAGAATTATGGGGAACCGCTGCACATTCCAACATTGAAATCATACAAAGATTTCAGTCCAAAATATTGAGGTTAATACTAGGAGTTCCATGGTTCATAACCAATGAAGCCATCCATCGGGACGCCGGACTACCATACGTCAAAGATGACATCAAAAAGTACGCGAAAAAACATACAGAGAAACTTAAAGTGCATCCAAACGTGTTAGCAAAAAATTTAGTGAATAAACCGCGTACTGTTCGTAGGTTAAAACGAAAAGTTCCGTTAGAGTTAAGTGAACAATAGGTACTAAATTAATGTGTATAAGTTTATGTCAGAAATAGTCAGTGTTGTAGGCTAAGTTTTAAAAAAGGGGTGGATCACTGGATGCCTCCCTACATGTCATTCCTATTTATTGTCAGTCCTATTACTTATTGTCTGTTATCTACCTAAACATTTAGGTTTAGATTGTATAGATAGATTGTAATAAATGTGGGGTTAATAAAAAAAAATTGGGAATTGAACCTGCGTCTATCACGTTTAGATTATTTTGAACTCCCCCACGCAGAATTTAACTACCGAGACACTGTAAATGACGTGGGAAGATATATCTAGCAACTAAACGTTTTGCAACTAAATTTTTTTGGCAGTTTGTTGCTTACTCTGTTAGTTTAATCAAATAAGTTTGATTCTTGTGGAATTAAAATACGACAAAATATAGACTAAAAAGGCAATATATTAGATGGAGATTTTTGTTGGTAATCAAATTATGTAAATCAAAGCATTACCTACTAGCTAGGTACTAGGTACATTTTCCAAATAGGTATTTACCAAATTTGTAATTTTTTATTACAATACTGAAACATTTAAAATAAGGTACGTACCTGTTGCTTTTAAAAACTATTTAAAAAGTCACTTACAATAATTATAAACTTGCTTTTTGTCTCTGTCCTCACAACAATAAAAACTAATACAGTCGGAAAAATGAAAGAATACCCATGAACGATCACATCAATCACATATTTTGTATTTGATGTTTTCTTTCCATAAATGTCAAACGAGAGAGATAGGTTATAAATAATCTGAATAATATGTGATTGATGTGATCATTCATGGGTATTATTCCATTTTTCCGACTCTAAAGGTACACAACATTTTGTTTACCCAAAATCTCCGTATTGAACAATTATTGACGGATGATTTTAACACCCAATCAGATCCCGTATAACGTTTCATACCATACTGTCAGTGTGCGCATGCGCCCAGTAAAAATAAAAATTTACCCTCGTGACTAAAGAAGTATAACTTCAAAAAAATAGGGATATGTTTAAAATATTTTATGCCTACGCTCTTAACAAAGTCTTCTCAATAGGTAAATTCGACGTCAAACTCTGCAGGACGTTGTTATTAAGTGAGATAAAAAGAACCATCTCCGTTCGTAGTAAAAATAAGGAAAGGAATCTGTAGGTATATAGTGAAATATTTACTTATTGACAACAAGAGTTTTAAAAACATGTCTCTTCCGTTCTTCCTTGTAAACAAAAAATTATCCTTTTATAACTCGAGGCATGAATAGAAAGCAATGCTGTGAAGTTACGGGTATATTTACAATTTATTTTTGTTGCTCTTTCTGTTTAATCCGGTGCAAATTTAATCAGGAATAATTGGTGCAAACTCGTATTGTAAATATTTTTAAATCGGCTGTTATTTGTAAAAAAATATTTTAAAAAACAACTGTTTTGTGCTAATTAAGTACAATTAATTAAACCTTTAGTTCAAGAAATGAAGCTTAAAATAGGACAAAACCTCGTAATTTTTACAGATTAGACCAATTTGCATAAAAATTTGAGACTACCCTCTACTTAAAAATCTATATTGTGCCGACGGGCGCTTTTCATTTTTTACGTTCGAAAACTACCTCATATTGCCAAAATCTATAAAAGAGCTTATGGACGAGCGGCACACCCCAAAAAAAAGCTTATTTCTCGAGATACAGACCACTGAGGGGTGAGTGGGCAATTTTAGTCATACTGTATGTTTTTGATGTTGATGAAAACGAAAATGAGGTTTATTTTAAATTTTATGCGGGGGAAAATTGTCAAAATCGCAATTTTACCGTAAAAATAATAAAAAAATTAAATCACGTTTTTTGCGTTTACCTCGCTACAACTTTGTTCCATTTTAATATTTTTTTTCTGAAATTTTCACAGTATTTAGTTCTAACATTTCTGAAGACAACGGTATCTGTTTCAAGCTCTCACTCTTATTCTAATAGAGGTTATAAATTTTTTAAAGTAAAAGGTGAAGATTTGTGCATTTCAAAGTTTAATCGCAAAAGTTGAGTGACTAAATTTGAAATTTAGCGTTTTAATCAAGTTTATGTTAAAATATAGAGTACAAATAAGTTTTCTGGAAAGCTTTAGATCAAAAAGTTATATAAAAAAAATAGTGCAACTTTTAATATCGCCATAAGCAATCCCCAAAATAACGCTTATTTTTCGAGATACTAACCATGGATGGTAAATTGTTAATTTTGGTCTTACATTATGTTTTTGACGGTGTTGAAAACGAAAATGAAATTTATTTTAAATTTTATGTGGCGGAATATTGTCAAAGTCGCAATTTTACGCTAAAAATAAAAAAAAAAATGAAATGTAACATGTACAGAAAAATGAAAATGTACAGTAGATGTTGCTCACCTTTCTAAAGACAATGGTTCCTGTTTGATGCTTTTATTCTTATTACAATAGAAGTTATGAACTTTGTAAAGTAAAAGGTGCAGATTCGTGAATTGCAAAGTTTAATCGCAAAAGTTGATTGACAAAATTTGAAATTTAAATTTTTAATTACATTCTTGTTAAAATATAGAGTACAAAGAAGTTTTCTGGAAAGGTTTAGATCAAAATATTTTATAGAAAACAAATGACGCAACTTTTAACATCGTCGTTATAAAATCCCAAAATAACGCCAATTTTTCAAGATACTGATCATAAGTGGTGAATGGCTAATTTTGGTCTTACTTTATGTTTTTGATGGTGCTGAAAACGAAAATGAAGTTTAGTTTGAATATTAGGTGCGGGAACATTGTCAAAATCGCAATTTTACCATAAAAATAAAAAAAAATAAATCACTTTTTTCTTAAGATTAAAAGTTGCACCATTTTTTTCTATAACACATCTAGATCTAAAACAACCCATAAAACTTCTTTGGAGTCCATAGTTTAACATAAACGCGATCAAATAGATAAATTTTAAATTTTGTCACTTAATTTTCCAAATTAGTTAAAAATTTCCAGAAAACTTCTTTGTACTCTAAATTTTAGCATAAATGTGATTAACAAGCTAAATTTCAAATTTCGTCACTCAACTTTTGCGATTAACTTTGCAATGCACAAATCTGCACCTTTTACGTTAAAAAATTCATAACCTTTTTCAGAATAAGACTGACAGCTTGAAAGAAATACCGTTGTCTTCATAAATGTTAGAAATATATACTGTAAAAATTTCAGAAAAAAATATTAAAATGGAACAAAGTTGTAGCGAGGTAAACTCAAAAAAACGTTATTAATTTTTTTTTATTTTTAAGGTCAAATTGCGATTTTAACAGTTTTCTCCACATAAAATTAAAAATAAAAATTATTTTGAAGTTTGTTCAGATAAATTAAATAATGATTGTATGATACTCTATAATTATTGACTATTTCAACCCTTCAAAATTTCATTTGTAAGGGTAAAACTAACCCTAATTGCTCAAATATATAAAAAAAACGTACTTGCTTCGTCCTAAGCGTTTCTACCTTTAGGTGTAGACTGCAAAATAAATTACGGAGGATAAAATTTGGATCGGACGATTTAGGTAATAATGGTTTGATATTCTTAATATAATTTCTGAGTATTGCAACCCTTAAAAATTTATTTAAAGAGTGAAAATTACCCTGCATTCTTAACTCTAAAAAAGATGAATTTAATAATAATTTTTTGGTACGCTAAGTAGGTATAATTTTTAAATATGTCAACCCTTTGAAAATTCATTCTTAAGAGTTAGAAGTAGCCCCTCATTGCCAAAATGTATAAAAAATCTTAAGGTAACAAAATTTGGAGTGAGTTACGTAATGATAATCGAAACACAAAATTAATAAAACGCTCTACAGTGATGAGCGCGCTAATAACTGGCAAAATAACGCAAAAGAAAGAAAACACATTAAGTTGTGAGATAACAAGAAATAAACTAGTGAAGGTGGGAGATTTAGCGATAAAACCTATAAATTTACATTCTACTTATTGTTTCCCACCGTAGCAAGTTCTGTAAAAAAGTATTTTGTAGGTTTTACAAGAGCTACAAAGCTATTAATGATAAATCCTTTTAAAACCCTCAGTTTCAAAAAGGGGTGACTTTGAAAGGGTTGGTAAAGGTAGTTTTTGCACATTAGTACAAATTTTAATAGTCAATTAGTCCAGTCGGGTAAGACGAATAACAGGCCTAACCTTGCATTAGGAGCTGCCCCAAATTTTATTCTTCTAATCTTTAGGGAGGGTCAATATTAGTACAAATTTAAAATCTGGACTGAATTCCACCGTTGCGTTAGCCGCCATCTTGATTTTAAACGAGAACCGTTTTTGCTCAATATCTCCGCCATTTTCAATTTTTTGACAAAAAGTGTACAAATTGAAATTGTTTAAAATACGATTTTCTATAATTTCATTTATTATAATTTTTTCGTGCGGTCGATATTTTCCGAGTTATGAGGGGGAAATAGTGACAGTTGGAGCATAATTATTGAATTATTGAATTATCTCGTTTATTATTAGTTTTACAACAAATATGTACCTGTACAAAAATGAAGAGAATTAAATTCTACACAATTTTGATCTCTTTCATTTTTTTGCTAAAATTAATATTTAAGGCAGTACGTATGAGGTAATGGCGCGAGCGTAAGACCGGATTGATTTTATAGCAATTGTTTTTTTGTTCAATATCTACGCCATTTTCAACTAAAATTGTTCAAAATATAATTTCCTACAATTTCTTTTAAAAAAGCCGTTGATATTTTCCGAGTTACATGGGAAAATAGTAAAAAGTGGTGGGGGAGCATAATTATTGAATTGAATTTTGTATCCGAGCTGCCCCAAATTTTATAACTATATCCTTTAGGAGAGATCAATAGTAGTGTAAATTTAAAATCTCGACTGAATTCCGCGGTTGCATTAGCCGCCATATTGATTTTAAATGAGAACTGTTGTTGCTTAATATCTCCGCCATTTTCAACTTTTCGACATAAATGGTAGAAAAGAAAATTGTTGGAAATGCAATTTCCTACAATTTCTTTGGCACAAATTTTTTATACGATCAATATTCTCCGAGTTAAGGGGGAAAATAATGGAAGCGGAGGGGAAGCATAATTATTGAATTGTCTCATTTATTATTAACTTTACGGCATAATTGTACATAAACAAAAATAAAGAGAATTATATTTTATAAAATTTTTGAAACTTCCAATGAAACATCAATCAAAATAAGTATATAAAAGGCATAACAAACATTATATACATTAAGTACACTTAATTTTATTAACTAGCGGGTTTTATTGGTTGAATTTGTCTGTCGATATTTTAAGTTTTATGTCAGCTAATGTATCGTGATGTTCCAACAATTTTTTTTTTAATTTTGGATCCTGTTGGGGGAATTTTCCCATTTCCCCCCCTTGTAGACCCGCCACTGGTTCTCTCGAAAAATTGTAGTAAATCGTAATTGCAACAATTTCAGTTCTTACACTTTTTGTCGAAAAGTTGAAAATGGCGGAGATATTGAACAAAATCAATTGCTACAAAATCAATCAGGTCTTACGCTCGCACCTTTACCACATACGTACTACCTTAAATATTGATTTAATCAAAAAAATTAACGGCATCAAAATTGTACAAAATTTAATTCTCTTCATTTTTGTATACGTAAATATTTGTTTTAAATATTTGTAATAATAAACGAGATAATTCAATAATTAAATAATTATGCTACTACTGTCACTATTTTACCCTCATAACTCGGAAAATATCGACCGCACGAAAAAAATTGTAATAAATGAAATTATAGAAAATCGCATTTTCAACAATTTTAGTTTCTACACTTTTTGTCAAAAAATTGAAAATGGTGGAGATATTGAGCAAAAACGGTTCTCGTTTAAAATCAAGATGGCGGCTAACGCAACGGTGGAATTCAGTCGAGATTTTAAATTTATACTAATATTGACCCTCCCTAAAGATTAGTAAAATAAAATTTGGGGCAGCTCCTAATGCAAGGTCAAATGCTATCCCGACTGGGCTAAATATCTCACTCAATTTTTGACATAAAAAAATTTTTGCAAACAATATTCTTGAGAATTAGAATGTTACAATTTTATTTATAAACATTTTTTTTTCGTATCTCTGATGCTAAGCTTTTTCTTTTGAAGAAAAAAGCATTTTCTACCAAACTACAAAAATTCGTTATTCGCTTTTAACACCATTTTTTTTCTAAACTAATAATTCTAAGCCGTTCAAACTTCTACAATCTATTAATAATATGTAAATAAAAAATACTGAATAAGGCCAATGACTAACTTAAATTAGAGGGGTAATTAGGAGGTTGTTCCGCTCATTTTCTCGCTGAAAAAAATAGGGACTGACTTTCTTTTCATCATAAAGTCACTCAATTTTTGAGTTAGAGAATTTTTTAATTTGAAAGATAGATCTGTACTTTAAATAGATCAGTGGTTCTCGGAAAATGCATAGTTTTCTCGTCTGTTTGCTTTGAAACTCCAACACTTAACATTTGATGAAGAAGAGCTAAACTATACTAAAGTATAGGTCTTAAAGAAAATTTGAACAAACTATTTGGTTTATTTTTCCAAAAGGTACATTTTTGTTAAGTAAAGTTGTTTTGATAAAACGAATTATTTTGAAGTTATGTGCAGAAACCTGATTTAAACCATTGATTTTTTCGATATAAAACTAACACTTTCGATAGCGAATAAATCGAAAACTGTTATTTTATCAAAAAATGTATAGAATATATTTTGCTTAGAATTAATTATTTTACCAATTTTTTCGTTCCAAATATAATAAAAAAATTACACCCCCGAAATGGGGTTGCAACTACCCCCATAGCTAAAACGTCTTTCGGCATCATATATATTTTGATCCATGGACTATCCACTATTTATTCTCAAATTTTCAAGCAAATCCATTAATTCTGTAAAAATTGAGAGGTGAAAACCTATGATTCCTGGACTGCTTAACTTATTTACACACATGTCCAAAAGTTTGGAATACGTACAAATAATATATTTACGCCTAAGGTGGTTTCAAAACTGTTATTGATATTCATTTTAGAGCTTTTTTACATGAAAATGATAAAAACTTTGAATGGTTTTTGTATAACTTTGCCCATTTGGTGACATTCAACTGATTAGCGTATTTAAACAGTATTTCAGTCTGTGTTTAAATTTGAATTGAGCCGTTTAAAAATGCCTAGAAACGTGATATCTCACTTTGACAGATCTAGGGTAATTGCTTTGTTACAACAGGGCTTTAGTCAAAGTGATATCGCGAATATTGTTGATTTTACTCAGAGTGCTGTATCTAAAATTAAAAAAATTCTAAGAGACAAATGACGTCAAGGATCATCCCAGAAGTGGTAGAAGTCGATGTACAACAGCAGCACAAGGTCGGCAGATAACATTGATAGCTCTAATAAATCGTCTGGAATCCACAAGTGGTATATCCAGAGAAATTTGTAGGCTGCAAGGACTGAATATTTCACGGCAAACAATAACACGACTAAATGCGGTAAATTTGTATCGTAGAAGACCCTTACATGTTCCTAAACTAACCTGCCAATACAAAATAGTAAGGTTGCAATGGGCTGGAGAAATGGTGCAACATGGTCCTAACTGGAATAACGTGATGTTCTCTGATGAGTCAAAAATTAGCTTGGTATCTGATTCGCGAAGAACACTGGTTTGGAGGGCCCCAGGACCACAAGCCCGACTAGAAACAGCCCAACCGCATGTCCTGTTTGAAGGTGGCAGTATTATGGTTTGGGGTGGTATTATGAGTGGTACACGGACGCCACTGCTGGTTCTAGAGAGACGTGTCACTGGTGCTGTGTACATCGAGGAAGTTTTAAATACTCTTGTACGTCTATTCCGAGGGGCAGTAGGTGATGAATTTGTGTTTATGCATGACAACGCACCTCCTCATCGAAGAGCAGCAGTATAAAATTTTCTGGAAGAAGAAGGAATATCTACATTACAGTGGCCCTCGAATTCCCCCGATATGAACGTTATTGATCATGCTTGGGACATTCTCAAAGCACGCATCAAAAAGCGAAACAATCCCCCTATTACACTTCGCGAACTAAAAGATGCTGCTCGTGAAGAATGGGAGAGAATTCCGCAAGCCCAGCTCGACCAGTTAATCGGCAGCATGCTAAATCGCCTACAGGCATGCATACAGGCCAATGGAGGAAATACTAATTATTAGTTTTATTGAAAATAATTTTTTTCTTTACTAATTTATTTTTAAATGTAAGTTGTATTTTTTAAGTTTTTCACTCCAAGAGGTTAAATAATTTTTTTTTGCATATCGTTTATCTGGTTTTGAGATTTATTTATAGTCCATGTGGTGAGACCTTCCGAACGAAAGCAGATAGAGGGTCGCTTCCGGCGGCCTATATTATTGCTAATTTATTACGCAAATTAAAAATTTATTGCTTATGTAGGGAGTGATGATAACGGTAGGGGTTGGAGGGGATGAGTTTGTAAATTCTTGTATACTCCATATTTCAGCAATTAATTACCAATAAAACATACCTCCAGAAGCGACCCTTTATCTATTTTGCTTCCTGAAATATAAGACTTGGGTATTGTAGCCTAAGCATTAAAACGTAGTAGCCATTGTTGCTCGTTAGGGGATGAAGCAAAAAATTCATTTTTGGCGTAGACCTGCAGTAATTAATTAGCAAACAATACTCACGTGGTATTAGGTCTTTAAACTGGTTATTTTCACTTTTTGTGAAAAGCAGAGGACGAAAATAACGGTAGAGGTTGAAGGGGGTGAGTTTGTAAATTCTAGTATACTCCATCTTTCAGCAATTAATAAAAAATAAAATATGCCGCCGGAAGCGACCCTGTTTTCCTGAAATAGGAGTGTTGGGTATTGTAACTTAAGTATTAAACCGCAGTAGCCATTGTTACTCGTTAGGGAATGAAGCAAAACATTCATTTTTGGCTTAGACCTGTAGTAATTAATAAGCAAAAAATGCCCACTTGGTTTAGGTCTTTAAACTGGTTATTTTCACTTTTTGTTGATTCCGGTGAATGATGATAACGGTAGGGGTTGAAGGAGGTGAGTTACCCAATCCTTCAGCAATTAATTAGCAATAAAATATGCCGCCGGAACCTACCCTCTATCTATTTTTGTTCCGGAAATATGAATGTTGGCTATTCTAGCTTAATATTAAGCTGGAATAGCCACCTGTTTCTCTGAAGGGGATGAAGCAATAAATTTTTAATTTGCGTAATAAATTAGCAATAAAATAGCAAAAAAATATGGGGTAAGTCTCATGACTCCCTTATGAAATGGCTATTCTAGCTTAACAGACATATCTGGAGATGGTGGTCCAACTCTGAATCAAATAAAAACATAAACTGTCTTTTCGCCTTTTTCATCTTTACTCAGATTTTGAGTACTCAAAACTGTCTTCCTGTCCCTTTCCTAGATGAAAAAAAAGTAGACACGTGACTGTGTCCTTTCTGCTTTCTTCTATATTCGTCGTCTCTGTGCTTATAAAAGCAGGAGATTTAGGATGCAGCCAGAAAGCAGTTTCTTTTAACGAAAAGTCTTAAGGCGCGTATCCACTGAAAAGTTGGCAACTTTTGTGTTTGCAACTCTTCCGAAGTCACCAACTTTTGTTTTTTATCGTTGTCCACATCTAAACATAAAGTTGTCAACAATAATTTAGGAAACATGTTAGTTGGCAACTGGCAGTCTCCATCAAGACTATTGTGTTGACAAAATGGGGTCGATTGATGACGATATTATCTTAGCAGCTGCATCATTTATTATTTTGGGTAAAAAAAAGAAACGAAAACATAAATATTGGGTACGACCAAGCCTCATAGGAAGAAACACACATGGAGGAATTGAGTTAATAAATGCTTTGAGAAAAGATGATTTGTTAGCAGGACGTATTGAAGACGGACAAATAAGAAACTTTCTCCGTATGACTGATTCCGATTTTGAGTGGTTGCTCAATCTTGTTGGACCAAAAATTACAAAAAATGACACTAATTTTAGAAAAGCCATCACACCTACCGAACGCCTACTAATTACTTTAAGATTTTTGGCTACCGGAGATTCCTACACTTCATTAATGCATTTATTTAGGATTTCAAAGCAAGCGATTTCAAAAATTGTACCAGAAGTATCTATAGCAATATGTGAAGTTCTTGGCGATCAAATACGAGTAAGTGTATTCTATTATTATAAATATTTTTGACGGTTTCTTTAGCAGAGCAAGTTTGGTAAAATATTCAATTTTTGTTCCCTGGGGTCAGGTTCGATTCGTTTCCAAAAATAACTGAAAACGCATTTAGAAAGTTTTTATTTAAGAAACTATTTTAATGCAAATCATATGAAACATCATGGGGTACACATTATTAGTCTAATATATTAGCAGTATTTATAGCTTCCAGCAGAATACTAGATGCAGCCAAACTTGTTTCCTGTTCTGTTTGTGAATCTGTGAGTGGTATATCCTGTGTTTGTTGTGGGATGTATTGTGATGAAGATGGTAATGCATATTGTGGCGAGCGTAGTTCAGGTACTGTTTGAGATTCTGTCACTAAGTGGTATGTATTGTGGTGAAGGGGATGATACATATTGTGGTGATAGTAGTTGATTGTAGTGTGATGTGAGTGATGATGTGTCATCTGGTGATGAAAGAGGTGGATGTATGGGAAAACTGGAACTTGATGAATGTGTTGAAATTGGAGTCATTTGTCCAGAATGTCCAGTAGCAGGATAGTCATATTTTCCGATACTTGCTTGAAACAAAATATTTGATATTTCATGCTCCACCACATTTTGAGCATAACTTGATTTTAAAGCTTCCATTTTCATTGCAACATGCTCCCCAAAGGCACTGTATTTATGGCGATTTTTCTTAGCTTGAAGTTCTTTCAATACGTTGTAAGCTTCCTCTTGCCTTTGGTCACCAGTTGAAACCTTCCTTTTTGAACATTAGTTTTTTTCCCAATACAAGGCGCTGTCGACGGACCTGGTTGTGAATTCGGTGGTTCTGAATCCGATGATGGTGGGACTATTGTATTACTTGTATTTCCCTCATTTGGTAACAGATTTTGATTTTGGGAGATTTCTGCCTCAACTTCTTCCGACCCAGAATCCTAAAAATATATTTTTTTATAGATGCCTGGAACTGCTGAAGAGTGGAAAGTAGTGGCAACACAGTTTAATAATCTATGGAATTTTCCACAATGTACAGGAGTTATGGACGGAAAACATATTATGATTCAATCACCAGAACACAGTGGAAGCGATTACTTTAATTACAAATCGTTTTTTAGCATTATGCTTTTTATTGTTGCTAATGCAAATTACGAAGTGTTGTATATGAATTTTGGCTGCCAGGGACGCATATCGGATGGTGGTGTTTACGAAAATACCCAGTTCAAAAGAATGTTGTCCGAATGTAAATTTAATCTACCTAATAATGAAAAGCTTCCTGGTAGAGCCATGGCTGTTCCTTATGTTTTTCTGGGTGACGATGCTTTTCCATTGTCACCAAATTTGATGAAACCTTATCCAGGTACCCAAGAAAAAGGATCACAGGGAAGAATATTTAATTATAGACTATCAAGAGCGCGAATGGTATCAGAGAATGTGTTCGGAATATTATCTGCACGATTTCGAGTTTTCAGAAAAATAATGTTACTTGAACCAACGAAAGCGGAGACAATTGTGACTGCTTGTATTTGTTTACATAATTATTTAGGAAAAAAAAATCAAGGACCACCTACACTCCACCTGGAACTTTCGATTCTGAAGACAAAGACAGTGGTAATATTATTTCTGGAGCTTGGAGGAACGAGATGCAAAACAATATGCCATTCCATAGTTTCGATAAGAGAGCTCGGAAATCAAGTAGTGCTGCGAAAGATGTGAGACAAGAATTTGCAGAGTTTTTTATGACCGAACAAGGGAACATTCCTTGGCAAAATGACTATTAACAAATTATATAAAGTAACGAAACAAACAGTAACGAAACAAATACTAATTTTATGAAGTTATTTTATTTTTTTTTAAGTTAGAAGTTAACTAACTTTCTACTAACTGCTAAATTACTAGAATATGATACGTTATGATCCTCTTTCAATCGTAGTTATTCATAGCTTATAAATCGTAAAATAAATACAATATTGTTGCATACTTACATGTTTTTCATTTAATCCTTTTCAAGGCATAACTTAGGTTCATTTTTGTCTGATAAAAATAGAAGTCGTTGGTACGCAAACCACTTTGTGGTATCAGAAGTAGCTGAACCCGATTTATTTTCTTCTTTTAATTTCTTCTTCTCTCTGAAAAACTGTGCCGTCAAATTTTTTATTTTCCTTTGTATTTCAAGTTCGTGTAGCCCCATCACATCACTGATGGTTTTCCAGGCATCCTTTTTCTTATTTTTATTTTTATAATTTACGTCTTTTGGATTCCATAGTACACTTTGGGTGTGATATAAATCAATTAAGGTATCAATAAGTTCATTTGTCCACGTTATTACTACAGACATGTTTCTGTTTACAACTTATGTTTCCAACTGAGCGACCGTCCCCACAAAGCCGTTAAAATGTCGACATCACGCGCATTCCTTTGATGTTACCGCCAAAAAGAGAAACAAGGTTCTCAACATTTGTTTGCAATTTTTGTTGGCAACATGAACATATTTCGGAAACTTTTGTCACCAACGCATGTTGACAACACGAAAGTTGCCAATTTTCCTTTGGTGGAGACCCGTCTTTAGATTTAAAATTATGTTTATTATTTTTATTTCAGCTATTTTAATTGTCTAATTATAGTAAACTTTGTATCTGGGGCTTTTCGTCTTCCTCGTTTTACTTTAGGTTTGTTTATTAAACTAAGCAGAAAATGTGGATTTATTGATGAAAAACATGGCTAGTTGTTAATGCACCTAATTTTTTGTTCGTCCAACATAAGCGAATGAATCAAAACACAGGATGTTAAAAAAGTCTAACGCTACGATTAAGTTATAATTTCAATATTTTATACAAGCTAGAATATTTCACAGGGTTTTCCGCACTTTAAGGAAAAACACAGTATAATTGTTACACCCGGTATACAATGAAATTTATCTGTCCAGCAACAATATTAATGCATCGATATTCTTAAAGAATAAGGCTACAAGAATAAGAAACCGCTAAACGCCGTAAAAATGAGTGGCGCATACAATATTCCAACTACAAAAGATCTGATATGAATATTACGTGGCGCGAAAATGTATTTTCATTTTGATGCAAAACAAAATTCTAGTTTTATTTTAAAAGATATTTCCATAACGTTTGCTAAATTTGAAGTAAACGCGCCACAAAAAAGTTTCAAAATTCAAACTGTATTAAAGTTACTCTTTTGTGGCTCCTTTTACTTCAAATTTAGCAAATATTATGGAAAAATCTTTTAAAATAAAACTAGAATTTTGTTTTGCATCAAAATGAAAATACATTTTCGCGCCACGTAATATTCATATCAGATCTTTTGTAGCTGGAATATTGTATGCGCCACTCATTTTTACGGCGTTTAGAGGTTTTTTATTCTTGTATCAGGAGTTTTTCAAAGTTATTTATAAATGTAATATGAAGTTAAATGCAATGTTTCTCGATTACACGTTAAGCTTTATAAATAGTCACCTTTGTCGCATTATCTCCCAAATGATCTAGTGTCCATCGAATGTACACTAGATTTTTTTTCTATTCGAAATAGATTGAAAAAAAATATTGGGATGGCCGGTAAATGAACTCAAATTGCCCGTTGCCAGATCAAATTTAGCGTCGTAACCACTACAACTACATAAACCATTTAGGGAATAATCGTTAATTGGATTATACTTTTGTAGCTTAATAACTTCTAAACGGCTTAACCGATTTTGATCACTAAACATGAGTTTGAAACGTATTGACAAGTAGTATCTGATGAATCAAGTATGATAACTGAAGCTATTACAGGAATTATTGAGCTTAAAAAACCGTTTTTCCCATAAGAAATAGATTTGATCATATTTATGAAGCCTATAACTTAAAAATTCGAATTTTCCCGGATATGAGGTATACACCGTTAGATTCGCCTAGAGTCCTACAAACGCTCGGTTATTGGCGCAATTCGTAGGTTAAAATTTTGAGTAATTGTCGAAAAACCAAAATTTTCAAAGTTTAGTTTTTCAGTTTTTTGGCTATACTGAGCCGTGCGTATGTCTGATCCTGGCGGCTTAGACACCATTTGAAAGCTTAACTCAATACTATTGATGTATTTGCGGTTCTCCTGTATCTTCTTGAACCGAAGATATATACCCCCAAACAATATGCCGTTTGTACCTACCAAGTCCTATATCTGGCTTATGGGTAGTCAAAAGTCACAAACTACATCGGTTCTGAATCGGCCCTGACCGCCTCTTCAAACGCAGAAAAAAAAATTCAGATCGGTTTAACTTTTCCACATATATACATACATATCGACAAACATTTTCCCTTTTTTAAATAAAGTCTTATTTCATAAAGACATATAAATTGAGTCTGATTTCTGAGCTCGGTAACTGTTGAAAGGTATAACTGATTTTCAAAATTAGACATGCATTAGAAAGGTAATGATCAGTACTATCAGAAGCCGCAAAGATCGGAGTTAAATTTTCGAAGTTTTTGGAAGTTTTGGGGACGAGAACGAAAAACAGACCCTAAATTTGAAGGGCCGTAAAATCCACACCCGTGAACCAAAATGGATAGTTGATATATGAATGGATGAGTCTTTTCGTGAACATTAAGATGGGAGTTGGCCCAATTTTCAATTCAGTCAAATTTAGAAAATCGAAAATTTCGTGTATATATAGTGTCGTGTGTAGGGGAGTGTGGATGTGCGCCACTGGCGAGAACTACCATTCACTGGTAATAATATGCTACAAAAATCACTCAAATCGGACGTCAGGTTTAGGAAATTAGAAACATCAAAAATCTTCCATTTTTAAGGTGGTGCGTTAATTTTGCTGCTCAGTGTATTTTGTTTTTACCTAAAGATTATTTCAAAATTTATTTCACCTAAAATTTATTTTAACCTGTACGGAATTACATTTTGATTTATATATATTGCAATTTTATTTGATTGGGCGAAATGAACTAGACTTCCCTGGAATAGAACTTTGGCGATACAACTCTGTGTTATACATAAATATTTTATATAGCTACTCCAATGTGAGCCACTATGACCGTTCGATTAATCTCCAATATTCTTTTACTTGGACACGTCTATCTATTACATTTTTTTCTAGTGCTCTGTCAGCAGAATTGTGGGTCACGGATTTCTAGAAGGGTTATAATCTACCCAGTGAACCCTGTTTCCTTTTTTAATGTAAATCCACGGAGGCTGAAACATATTTTCTCATTCATGGTAACAGAAGGGTAGGTATATAAAGTAGAAGTATGAGAAAATTTATAAAAGCACGAGCCTAGAAAATTACGGTTGTACACAGCAAATAAGGTCTTCCCTTATTAAAATTATGTTAATTTTACGAATACATGTTTGTTATTTTATGTGTGCGATAAGTTTAAATACACACAACCAAACTTATATGGAATCATCTGATATTTCTTATTATTTAATTTAATAACAAATACATAACAATTAAATAAAACCATAAAGTATTTAAAAAACAAATTGAAACTACTAGGCTATTGATTATGTACTATAGAAAGGAACTACAACGTTAACGGGGTTTTATTACTTCATATGGTCAATGAATCTCTATTCATGAAAAAACAGCGGAGTGCTACCATTTAAAGGGGTGCGTTTTTGAGAAATGGGTGAATTAGTCCCTGGGCACAGGTTACATTAGGGTGAGTTCTATGCACTTTTGGTACAAACACGTCTACATAAAAATTGTACCTGGTTAAATTTCCTATCTAAATATAACTTTTTAAAGTCAAAGATACTTTTTTTTACAAAAATATATTCAAAAGAAAAAGCCCAAAGAAACCCAAAAGAAAGAAATTTTGTTTTTTGTCCCATAACTTTTGTCCACGGGGATATAGGTATAGACATTGCTTCACAGAAAAAAAACTTACATATTTTCTCTTTAAAATGATGCTTAGTAGAGGTCGTTAGGATTTACAGTTTTCGCAATATGATTTTTCAAAGTTCGCCACTCACAGCAATTTTGGGCAATTTTCCTTGTTATTTCGCAAATATTTTTCTGTAACTTTTTTCTACGTAACTTTAGGCATATGCAATGGTACATGTAAGAGGAATAGAAATCAATTACCTTTAAAATGTTCTACGGTATAATGTTGTGCGACTTCTTTTAAAGAGGTTATCTTTTTCAAGATTTTATACTTTTAACAAGTTTTTATATTTTTTACGATTATTTTTTAAATTTCCCATTATAACTTTTTTTCTTCTACATTTAGGTATATATTATATAATAAAAAAGAAAGTTCATTCTGTTTACTTTAAAATGGTGTATTATAAAAAATAATAGGATTATTTTTGAATAAGATATGCTTTTTCAAAATGTAATAAGTACTTGCAACGATTTTTGATTTTAGGATTATTTTTTAAATTTCTCCTTATAACTTTTTTATGTGATTGTGTGTTATGATTGAATCTTATTTTTTATAGGTAATACTTTGGATCCACTTGACTCGGCCGGGCAAACTTCAAAATATGGATTAATTCCAATATTTACTGTCAAAGCTCCTGCACCACAAGCTTTGCTTGAAAAAATAGCATGTAAATGTACCAAAGGATGTACAAAAAACTGCGGTTGTAGGAAGATAGGAATTAGTTTTTCAATATTCTGCAAAGGGTGCATGTGCATGGGTACTACTTGTGGGACTCTAAGATAACTGAGGTGTCAGAGGAAGATATTGAAGCTAATGCTAACGAAGAGATGGACTTTGATTTTGAAATTTTTTTAATGTCAACGTTTAAATAATTTTAACTAAAGTGATGTTTTCTAAGACTAATGTTTATGTAATTTTTGTAAAAGAAATAATTTTAAATAATACAGGTAAAAAAATATCAAAGAATCACTCGGTTTCCATTATTTAAATATAGATGATACACCATTTTAAAGAACAGAAAGTAAGCCCTCTTTATTCAGCAATATATAGTATATTCATGTACAAGAAAAAAAAAGTTATAATGAGAAATTTAAAAAATAATCCTAAAATCAAAAATCGTTGCAAGTACTTATTACATTTTGAAAAATAATATCTTATTCAAAAATAATCCTCGAATTTTTTGTAATACAAAATTTTAAAGTAAACAAAATAAGCTTTTTTTATTATATAATATAATATATACCTAAATGTAGAAGAAAAAAAGTTATAATGAGAAATTTCAAAAATAATCGTAAAAAATGTAAAAAATAATATTTTTTTTATATTAGGTATTATATATTATATAATATAATATTAAATTATATATACTATATACAATATAATATTATATAATATACAATATATCATATAATAATATAATTTTATTTTTATATTATATTATAAAAAATCGATAAAAGTATAAAACTTTGAAAAACCATAATCTTTTTACAAAAAAAGTCGTACAACGTTAGACAGTAGACCATTTTAAAGCTAATTGATTTCTATTTCTATTACGTGTACCATTTCATATATGGGCCATTCCACGAACATACGCCTGTTTTAGATTACTTCGACAACGAATATTTTACTGTGCAACATAAGAAGTAAAAAAATAAATGGCTCTAATAATTATTCCAATAAACAACAATGTAATTTGCAATTTACTTTCGTTCTTCTTATTTTGCACAGTAAAATATTCGTTGTCGAAGTAATCCAAAACAGGCGTATGTTCGTGGAATAGGGTATACCTAAAGTTACGTGGAAAAAAGTTACAGAACAATATTTGCGAAATTACAAGGAAAATTGCCCAAAATTTCTGTGAGTGCCGAACTTTGAAAAATCATATTTCGAAAACTATAAACCCTAATTATCTCTACTACACAACATTTTAAAGAAGAAATATGTAGATTTTTTTTCTGTAAAGCAATGTCTATACCTATATCCTCGTGGACAAAAGTTATGGGACAAAAAACAAAATTTCTTTCTTTTGGGTTTCTTTGTGCTTTTTCTTTTGAATATATTTTTGTAAAAAAAAGTATCATTGACTTTAAAAAGCGATATTTAGATAGGAAATATAACCAGGAACAATTTTTATGTAGGTATGTTTATACCAAAAGTGCATAGAACTCACCCTAATGTAACCTGTGCCCAGGGACTAATTCACCCATTTCTCAAAAACGCACCGCTTTAAATGGTAGCACTCCGCGGTTTTTTCATATATAGATGTCCATTGACCATATGAAATAATAAAACCCCGTTAACGTTGTAGTTCCTTTTAGCTATCTTATTTTGAATATAATCAATAGCCTATACATAGTTGTTTTAAAGTCAAGAGCATACAAAATTTCAATGTAAAAGGAATACAGCACTGGCGAAGTGTCCATGTAACCACTGTTACCATTGGTAACAGTTAAAAATCTTGCAAATAAATATTTTATGACGATGAATAATTCTATTTACCAGTATTTTTACCAACAGAAATATATTATTATATTATGTGGTAATAGTACCTAACTCAGTAAATAACTCACTAAATAGCCAACTACTCGTAGACACGAAAATATTGGCGAGTTTATGTGACTCCGTTGCACTTTATTATAATACTCCGTTACCAGATTCATTTCTGGTGACAATGGTTATATACGCACGCTGGCGCTCGGGACCGGCTAGTGACTGAAAATTTTGAAGAAGCGACGGCATAAGCGCGCTGTGTATCAGTAGGGCTGTTACCAAATTTAAAATTGGTGACAGTACCTATAAAAAGTGTGCGTGCAGTTAACCATAGATGAGTGTCGCTTCTTAATCGATCAACTACTTGAAAAGTAATTCCTCTTGTATAATTTTGAAGAAAAAAATGAGATTATTAAAAATGAAAGACCTATTTTAAACAATTTAAAAAAGGAATCAGCAAAAGTAGTTCGATATTTTAAATTTAGTTGGTACAGTGAAAATCCTTGGTTATATTATCGTTGCAAGAAAAATATACTGTATTGTTGGCCATGTCTTCTGGTTTCTACAGAAAAATGGGTGGACCAGGTTCACGATTTAAATGGTGTTAGATTTTTAAAAAGGAGACTTACATGTAAGATGTATACCCAATTTGATTCAGTTTGGCAAAACAAAAATCAAAAGTTCTCTTAACCAAGCTTTTAAAGCAAATATTGCTACACATAATGAGTTTGTTCAAACATAGATAGGTATATGGTATATCCTTAGCACAGTTATAAGAGATACTGTATGTTTTTGGGCCAAACAAGAACTAGCGTTTCGTGATCATTTTGAGTGCGACGACTCTGACAATCCAGGCAATTACGGGGAATTGTTAACATTAATTGCCAAAAAAGATCAAAAATTTTGTCAACATCTAGAAACATTTGTTTTTTCGAGAGTTTCAAGTCATATACAAAATGATATTATTGAAGCTACACTCACCGGCACAAAATTCCGCACCCAAAATTTTTGATTAAGTTTGATAATTTATAACTTTATTATTTTTGTGCTCCGATTTTTAAGATTCTTGCACCAATTTGTAGGTACATGTATTCATATTGTTTGGTATTATTCCGGTAACAAAAATTTTTGTTTGCATGTCATTGTACAGGGGTGAAACGAAGCGTTGTATTTTCTTCTAATTTTAAAAAATTCTGTGGAAAAATGGAATAGCTGATTTTGTTTCATAGTCCTGTCATATTTTCCCGGAGGCATCACCAACATTTTGTTTTTTGAATTATCCGAATATCTTTTTTCTTGTAAGAGCTGTACCATTTATTGTAAATAAAAACACTGATTGACTCATAAAATTGAGGTTGGATTGATAAGATTAGAATGGCCCGCATGCAGCCCAGATCTCAATCATATTGAGCATTTATGGGATGAATAAAAAAAGCTATTTGCCGTCATCCTAGGCCTCCAGAAAAGTTGGTACATTTATGGCCCTAGTAGAGGAATATCGGGCTATTCCCCAGGCAAGGAAAACACATTTTTATTAGATGCTAAACAGATTGCGAGCAGTCGTTGCTGCAAGAGGTGGACATAACCGCTATTGAATTGTTTTGTTTTCTTATTAAATTTGTTTTGTTTTGTTAATTTTAGTGCGTTTGATATTTTTAATTAAATAAACCTTCAAAGCAGTGTTTTTAATTACAGCTCTTACAAGACAAGAGATATTCAGATAATTCAAAAAACAAGACCTTCGTGATACCTCCAGGATAATACAAAAAGGGCATGAAACAAAATCAGCCCTCCAATTTTTCCACAGAATTTTTTAAAGTTAGGAGAAAAAACAGCGCTTACATTCACTCCCGTATAATGCCATCTAAGCAAAAAATTTTTGTTGCCAGAATAATAGCAATTGACATCAATACATTTACCTACAAACTCGTGTAAGAATCTTGAAAATCGAAGTACATATACATTTAGCCATATCTTCATTTTTTTAAATAAGATTTTTTGCATCTGGTTTCGGTAACACTTCAGAAAAAGTCACGCGTCGCCACTGGAATACAGTTTCAATTGTTCTTGTTCTTATTTATTTCTTTGTTTTTGTTTTGCTAGTCAGTGTTATCACCTCTAGTCCTTATAGTCCAGCGTAATAAGGTTTTTTCCATGACACTTGAACAGCCAGGGTGCTGAAGCGTTTTTTCGACAGGTAATACCTATAAGAGCAAATTGTAACTATTTCCTGCTATTTCCTGCGTAGGATCTGGCGGCCATTTTTATTTATAAACAATTAAATGTCAAAAAACGGCATTTTTGATTTTTTTTCAAATCAATGAAAAACAAGGAAACTTATGGTTTTTGTAATACAAATATCTTCGAGATTATGGAAAAATCTTTAAAATGACGTATTACAAAGTTTTATATACTCATTTATTGTTAATATAATTGCGTAAAAAGGTCGGAATTGCAAAAAAAAATTATTTTCGCAATAACTGTTGTAAAAATCAGTGTACAGCTTTGAAATTTTTGTCAAATAAGGGTTCTTTGGTGCTTAATATGTGATAAAAATTTAGAAGCGATTCATTCAATTGTTGAAATTTTATTCAAATTGTTTATCCCAGAGAGCATTTTTTTCTGCTATAACATAAGTCAGAAGAAAATGACGTTAGAACCATTCCACAGGTGTCAAATAAAAGAGCATGAGCCATATTTTCAACTTGGTTTAAAAAAAGTGAATAAAAAAATGCATTTATTAGTAATAAATAATTATGCAAAAGTATCGTAAATCTTTACTTATAAACTTTTTATTTTGTTATATAAGAAATTATACATATTTATTACAATTTTTATCAATTATGATATAGATAACATCACTTGGTAGTTGTGCACTTAACACAGGGTAAAAAAGTTAATTTTTTTGGAAAAAGCTATTCAAAAAGTTTATAAAGAAAAATTGACGATACTTTTGCATATTTATTTATTACTAATAAATGCATTTTTATTCACTTTTTTAAACCATGTTGAAAATGTAGCTCATGCTCTTTCATTTGACACCTGTGGAATGGTTCTAACGTCATTTTTTTCTGACATGTTATTGCAAAAAAAATGCTCTCTGGGATAAATTTGAATAAAATTTAAACAATTGAATGAATCGCTTTGAAATTTTTATCACATATTAAGCACCAAAGAACCCTCATTTGACAAAAATTTCATAGCTTTACACTAATTTTTACAACAGTTATTGAGAGAATATTTTTTTTTTTTGCAATTCCGACTTTTTTCGCAATTATATTAACAATAAATGAGTATATCAAACTTTGTAATACGTCATTTTAAAGCTTCTTCCATAATCTCGAGGATATTTGTACTAAAAAAATCATAAGTTTCACTGTTTTCCGTTGATTTGAAAAAAAAAGTGGAAAATGCCATTTTTTGACAGTTAATTGTTTATAAATAAAAATGGCCGTCAGATCCTAAGCAGGAAATAGTTACAATTTGTTCCTGTAGGTATTACCTGTCGAAAAAACGCTTCAATACCCTGGTTGTTAAAGTGTCACGAACAGGGTATATTTTTGTCTTATTACCCTGGCCTATTATGGCTTCAGTTTGCGTGGGCACGCTCCTAATCAAATTATCTACATTTTGTTGTGCTGGATGGCTCCATTTCTCAAGAGCAGCTTGTACTAGCCGTGCGGATTTTCGTGGATTATCCTGGCGAGCTCTAATTTTTCTTTTAAGCTAATCCCACAAATACTCTATGGGGTTAAGCTCGGGTGAGCAAGCAGGCCACTTCAAACAAGGGATACTTTCTGCTTCAATGATGTCTCTAGTCACTCCAATGGTATGTGGAGGACCATTATCATGCACGAAAATAAAATTTTCTCCTGTTGCACCTCTTCAAAATCTAACTACAGGTTATCAACATACCTGTCAGCAGTTACAGTTGATTGAATGAAAATTAAAGGATTTTAAACGGATCTAATCACTTCCTCTTTTATATTTGTAAACAGATCTGACAGTTTTCGTTCTTGCTTGTCTTCCTTAACCTCTAAGTACACGATTTTGTGGGTCATCTGATCTTACACAAATCGTGACTTTTGCTGAAAATAGCACATTTTGTCAATTTCCAATGTTCCGGTTTTGGTGGTGAACACACCAACTTAGGCGATCAATCTTGTGCTGACTGGATAACTCGGGAACCCATAACTGTCTCCTCCTGTATACTTCTTGGCACGAACTCTTCTTATCGTTTCAACTGAAACAGTTACACCTGTAGCTTCCAAGAACTGCCTTTGGAGCTGCAGGTGAGAAATGGTTGGGTGTCTTTCAGCTGACTGGACAATTAAACGATCGTCGCGAGCCGTTATTACTTTTTGGCGACTTTCCCTTTCTTTATTTTTGAGTATTCCTCTTTCTAGGTCCTGTTACCTAGCATAGGTTTTGGACAGAATGCCCTGTGTTACGACTAGCTCGACAGCTATGTCCCTCTGAGAACATTTTTTGCTCCACAAGACCAATAATCTTTTCCCGTTGTAAGTTCTATAACCCCACATGAGGCACATTTTCAGTTTTGGACGCAAAAGTTAGTTTATTTATTTTTATTCAATTTGAAACTCAAGCAAATAACCTATACCGTATCGAGCTGTACCATTTCTTTTAATTGTCTCATCGATTTGTTTATTTTCAATAAAAACCTTTATTCTTCGCAACAATAACAAGTTTTTTTAAAATAAATAAATATTACTTTGAAATACATGGTGATTCCAGATAAGTTTGGTTTTGTGTATTTTATGTATGCGTTAAGTTTAAATTGCTATTGGTAATTAAAACTATATAAATGTCAAAATCTCTTAAAATAAAATACGATATGGACGACAATTTAACTTTACTTAATTTAAAATTAAATTGATATTAAAAAAAATGTGTGTGTACTTTGTACGCACGTAAGAAGTTATACTTCTATTATATGACTATATGATTATAAACGAAATTAATATACTTTTTATTTATATTTTATTTAAATATTAAACTAATTTATACTTACTACTTCTCAAACATTTTTATTAAAACAGTGCCAAAAATTAAAATAATAAAAGAATAAAACACACACAAACACATTAAAAATGCCACAAATGATTTCTGAACATTAATTGTCGGAAAATGTTTTAACTAAATACGTATTTTCTGAAAATAAAATTATATAATAAATATACTTACAATCATAAAATGTATAAAAAAAATAAAAAAATAAAAGTTTCTATTGGGATTCGAACCAACTTACCAGCGCGGCTGGTATTGGCGTTGTATTGGGGTTTACTCGCATTAAGCGCTTCGCCACGGAGACAGTGTGTCATTATGTGCGAAGATCGACTAACTAAACGGATTAAACTTTTGACATTTTTGAATTATGTAAATCAAATTATTTTGATTTTGAATTGAAATGATTTAGAATTGAAAAAATACAACAAAACATAGAGTAAGAAAACAATATATTAGGTGAATATTGATAGAAATTTTGATGGTAATCAAATTATGTAAATAAAAGTATTACATACTATGTAGTTTGGTAGGTTCAAATAGGTAGATACCTATGATACATTTACAATTATTACGTACCTGTTGCTTTAAAAACTATTTAAAAATCACTACAATTATAAACTTTTTTGTTTCTGTCCTCACAACAATAAAACTAATATATTATACATTTGTTTACCTTCATATTGAACAATTATTTATTATTGACAGATCATTTCAACACCCAATCAGAGCCCGTATAACGACTAATAAATTTCGCAATCACTTGCATCGTGCAAAGTGGCTATGTTCAAATATCATAACAAAATTTGATCAACTATTTTTAAAACACTTACCAGTGTAAGATTCTTTAGCGTTGAATAAGCGAGATCGTAGATCGTCCCGGTTGATTGTTGTTATCCACAGTTCTCTACGACTCCGAGCTAATAGGTTTTTTATCAGTAATTTTGCGGCACTCATACTAGTCACAGTTTGATGGGCTTTCACATTGGCATGCAACAATCATCCCTTCTATGTTAATAAGTCCAAAAATATAATATGAAAACTATTTAAAAAGGCAGTATAACCATTAACTAACTTTTTGTTTGTTGTTTCTCTTCCTACAAATTTTAAAACGCAACAACTATACATAACCAAACCACAGACCCACAGCTGTGCCACAGCTGCCATATTTGATAATTTTTGTCATGTCATTTGAACATCCAATCAGAACAAAGTTGTAATCTGTTGCGACTGCGCCGGGATCAAAGGTTTTAATCCTATTAAAATGCTCCCTCATATCGCGCGTAAGGAAGTATAACTTCATTAAAACTTTATTGGAACCAAGTTTTCTGGTAACACCTTCGTGTTTTCTAAAATTTTCAAACCAACGAATGCTGGAACATAGAAGGCTGAGGGAGATCTAAAAGTTGCATCTCACTTCTCGTCTATCCAGCGCCGTAAAATTCCAATGAAAAATGGTCCCGCATACTCAGATATGAGTAGAACTAATAAAAACAAATGTAAAACGGAACCAGAGCCGTCTTATCTTTCAGTTCGTTCTCTGAATAAATTGGGCTGCTATATCTGAACCAACTGAAACAAATCGAGCTGCTAGTATCGATTCATAACGTAATTACGGATGCCGTACCGACATCGACTTAAAACAAACAAAAGTTTAAAATAGTATTAAAAATAAAACTTTATTAAGACGTAGATTTCTGGTAACACTTTCGTGGTTTCTAAAATTTGCAAACCAACGAATGCTGGAGCAAAGAAGGCTGGGGGGATCTAAAAGTTTCATCTCACTTCTCGCCTGCCCAGCGCGGTAAAATTCCAACGAAAAATGGTCCCGCATACTCACGATATTACTAAAATTAATATAAATAAATAATTATTTATTTATCACGTATTTCCAACTCACTAGTTATTATTAGTACGGTACAGCCAAGTTAGAAAAAGGAGCAGTTCAACCTGGGAAAGGTTCACTAGAAGAGCAATGTTACCATTTCTGATAACAATGTCAGAAGACCCTGCCTTTCAGGGCGACTGATACCTACTCACGAGAAGGATGTAGGCGACAATGATACACTTATAAAAAAAAAAATACCACAAAATATAGCTAAAGTTAAGCATTAAACTGTGTACATACTTTCTAAGCGAGTCGTCATATTCGCCTGGAGATTGGGGATTGAACTTGTGCAATAACATCGGTTTCCCCCCGTTGTTTGTTGTTTTTTCCTAAAAATATATTGGTGCTTTAGCTGGCCGAGCAAAAAGTTGCAAAAGCTGCATGCGGCCCACGGGCTGCATAGCCGTAAAAAAGAGCATTTTTCCAAAATTGTTTAAAAATTTTTTTTACTGTAAAACCAAATTTTTTCAAAAATAGGCACTTTGAACTGGCCAAACTTACCGTTGGTATAAACAATACACATACATATAAAGTAAATAGTACAGTGCCGGCAAAAAAAATCTTTACATTGCCAAATAAATTACCATAAATTTGAAGACAATTTGCATGCGTTCTGTCTGCGCTTGGAGGGGAGGGTAGGGGAGGGGGATAGCGTACTTGCGACGGCAATTACCTGTAGTTTACGGATCGCTTGGCTTATTTAGGGTATTCTGCGCGTTTGCACTGTAAACAGTTGGCTTTGTGCGGGTAGTCAGTGTTAAACTTCTCATTTACCGCGTAAAGTTTGAGATCGTCAAAACAAATATGGGTCGGTTGAACTTTTTGCGCACTTACGCGATATATAGCACTCGTTCCGCTCGTGCTCTAACCCTCGTTTGGTGCGCAAAAAGCATACCTACTTCACGAACTGTTTCATAAATATTATACTGTTATATGAAATATCCAGTTTTCATATTTATTTAACAAAAGGTCAAGACAATAGATATAGTCTGTTCGCTAAACTCAGACACAACTGACTAGTGATTTTAGTAAAAAATTTTGCCAATTTTGGAAAAATTAGCAAGAAATAATTACTAAATAGTTAATAATTACTAAATAATTAGTAATATTGACAATTTTTGCAAAATTGTCAAAAACCGACTAAAATATTTAGCCAGTTGTGTCTGAGTTCCGAACCGACTTTTAGCGAACCGAAACGAAATATTGAAAATATGTATTAGGGGAGTTAAGATTCAAGATAGAACGAAAACATGCATTTTTTCGGAATAATGCAAACAAGCTTTTAATATTTTTCTAAAAATTTTTTTGACAGTTTATATACATGCTAAAGTAAAAAGTTCTACTCAAAGATTTTGCCGCTAATTGTTTAGTAATTGTTTAAACAATAACAATAAATTGTTTTGTATAAATAATTTTAAAAATATCGTTGAATTCATCATTTTACTTTGATAAAATATGTTTCTATTTTGTTTTTGATTATGCTGAATCCGAATATGGCATTACAATTTGAAAAATCTTATACAGAAGCTCGTATACAGTATCTATGTCTACGTAGCTAGGAACCATATGCGCAACTTTTTTATTATCAATTTTACGAAAAAAAGATATTCTTCGTAAAATGCTCTGCATAGTCTAAAATCTAAAACTCAACCATCAAATATCAAATTTTATCAATCTTATACGAGGTATGTCAAAATATGAATTTCAGAGTAAAGTACCTTTATATTCCAGAATATTTAAAATTGTTATTATGCAAAGTTATTTGGAATTATAAACTATGTTTTATATACAATTATATCCTTCTAATTGAAACTTTGTTTTTAATTTTTTTTTTCAAATTGCGCGATTTTATTACAATTATGATGATAACTATTTATTATCAATTTTACGAAAAAAGTTATTCTTTATAAAATGCTCTACCTGGTCTAAAATCTAAGATACAACTATCAGATATCAAACATTTTCAATGTTATACGAGGTAAGTAAAAAAATATGAATTTCGCTTGTGCCCTTATAGTGCACAATATTTAAATTATAAGGGTGTAATTGAACATTGAAACTTAGTTTTTAATTACAAACAACTTATCTTAATAACAATTTTCGATTTTCAATATTGTGAAATTTAAAGGTACTCTACTCTTGAGTGAAATTCATATTTCTTGACATACCTAGTGTAAAATTAATCAAATTTGACATCTCATGATTGCATATTAGATGCTATATAATGCAGAGTATTTTATTAAGAATAACTGTTTTTCGTAAAACTGATAATAAAAAAGTTATCAATAGGTTCCAATTTACGCTGACATACTGTATAAGAACACAAAAAATTTTTTTGTTGAAAATAAATTATTGTTGAAGCTTATTATTACATGTACGTATTTTAGGTAAGTTTTACATAGAAAAGTTTTGATCACTTTGTATGAAGAGTTTTTTAACAGGTAATTTTCGGTTTTTGAATTATAGTCCGTTCTTTAACGGTAAAATATTGCAAAACCTCTAAATTTTAAATAACCGCTTGGATTGACATAAAATTTGGCATACACATAGCTAACAAGTCAAACAAAAAAAGTGATATGGTGCCGATATGTGCTTTTGCCCCGGGGGTGGTTTTCACCCCCTCTTGGAGGTGAAAAAATATTCGTCCAAAGTAAGTCAGGAAATGGATAAACTGGCTAATTTTAAGTAACTTTTGTTCTATAGAGTTTTTTCACTAAGTCAATACTTTTCGAGTTTTTGGCAGTGAATATATTCATTTTTTGAACAAAATAACCACGCTTTTAGACGGTTTTTCGCAAATAACTCAAATAGTAAGTATTTTGTCGAAAAAACATTATTAGCAAAAATATAGCCTGTAAAAAACTAAAAAAAAAATGGTGTATATATCACGTCTCTATACCTAGTAGAAGCAGAGTTATAGCTAATGAAAAATAGGTTCATATTCGTCAAATTCCAAATGGAATATTTTAACGTGAAATAACCAAAAATGAAGCACATTTCGGGGAAAACTCATTACAACTTATTTAAAGTGTTTAAAAAAAGCTTCATTTTTGTTTTATAAAAAAAATTTCTAGCATGAGAAGTTGCGCTCAAAATAAAGTTAGTCCCTTTTTGTTTTAGTAAAAAAATCGAGAAAATCATCCCCTAATTAGTATCTTAAATGAACTTAATCGTTACGACTTCACAAGTTTCTTGACTCGTGTATTTGTTGTTTAATGATCTGTAAGTTTTATCGGTTCAAAGTCCTTATTATTGAAAGGGTTGTAGTTAAAAGGGGTTGAACGAGTCACTGATCATGAATGTATGCAAATTTAGAAACACCAAATCTTAATCAATTTTTGTCTAACAGAAAAACAAAAAAATACATGATATTCAGAAAAGCAATGCCGACTTTTTTGTTTTTCGAGATTTTTGGTATCTTAAAAATTTTTAAGTTATTTTGAAAAAAAGCATATTTTTCAAAATTAAAATTTTTAAACCAAATTTTTTCAAAAATAAGCACTTTGAATCGATGAAACTTACAGATCATATAAACACAACATAAGTAAAATAATTTGTGGAGCGGTAACGATTAATTTCATTTTAATTTGTTAATTAGGGGGTGGTCTTCCCGATTTTTTTTGCCAAAACAAAAGGGACCAACTTTATTTTGAGCGTAACTTGCTTAAATTTATTGCTAGAAACTTTTTGTAAAAATAGAAATAAATCTTTTTTTAAACACTTTAAAAAAGTTTTAATCGGTTTTCCCCAAAAAGTGCTTAATTTTTTGGATATTTCACGTCGAAATATTATATTTGAAATTTGGTGAATATGAATCTATTTTTCATTGGCTATAACTCTGGTTCTACGAGATCCAGAGACCCAACGCGTACACCATTTCTTTACCTTTTTATAGGCTATAATTTTGCTAAGAACGTTTCTTTCGACAAAATACTTACTTTTTGAGTTATTTGCGAAAAACCGTCTAAAAATATGGTTATTTTGTTGAAAAATGAACATATTCACTCGCAAATAACTCGAAAAGTGTTGACTTGGCGAAAAAGCTATATAGAACAAAAGTTACTTAAAATTAGTCAGTTTTCCCATTTCCGAACTTATTTTGGACGTACATTTTTTCACCTCCAAGAGGGGGTGAAAGTCACCCCAGGGCAAAAGCACACATCAGCACAATATCACTTTTTTTCTTTGACATGTAAGCTATATGTACGCCAAATTTCATGTCAATCCAAGCGGTTCTTTAAAATTTAGAGCAAAAACCGTGAAAGAATGTACTATTACATTTTTATATTTTTCTAAATTTTCTCAAAAAGAAATTGTTTATTTCATTTCTAAAGTAAAATAATTTAATGCATTTTAAAGATTATATTCTAAGCTTTGAAAATACACCTATAAATTTGTAATAAATCTGTTCAAACTTGAGTAATATCGTCTTAAAGTGGTGTAATTCTGTAAAACTACGTAGTTTTCAAACATTACATTTTTTGAGACGCTGCGCCGCGTCGTATCGTTTGAATTAAATTTTTGAGATTTTTTTGAATGAAACCCCGTTTATAGACGAAACAACGAACCACTAAAAAGCCCAAAACATAGGAATTTTGTACAGTAAGATGAATCGTCATAGAACTTTTTGCATTCAATTCGAGAGAGTGTGAGGCAATTTTGTGAACTAAATTGATCTCCGGCAAAAAATTTTCTGCATGAGAAAATGCATTTTCAAAGTGCCTCTCGAAGAGATGGAAAATGAAAAATTTAGAACTCAGAAAATATTGAGGGAAATGAGTTCAATTTTTATATCTGGGGTTTTGGAGGTCAGTGAACACAAATTTAATGACGGCGATTGTCTCCGAGGTACCTGGTGCCCAGGGTGGAGCTCGTCCTGGGGACGATCTAATAATTCGCGGGACGATCGAATAATTCGCGAAATGAAGATTGGATCGAAAAACTGAAAAATACGCGTTTAATATTTTTCAAAAATCTATCGAATGACACTAAAGGCGACCCCTCACTAAATCCCCTGGAGGTGGCGTGGGGGTAACTTTAAAATCTTAAACGGAAACGCCCCTTTAGTATTACAGATTTGGATTGCTTACGTAAAAATAAGCAACTTTTACTCTAGAATGTTTTTCGAATTGTGGATAGATGGCGCTATAATCGGAAAACCCCATTTATCGTGATACCATAGGTAAATTATAAAAACGGTCTAATATCTCGAGAAATACACTTCCAAATAAAAGACCAGAAAATACGTATTTAATATTTTTCAAGAACCTATCGAATAATATCAAACACGACTTTCCACTCCACTCCCTGGAGGTGGGGTGGGGGTTAACTTTAAAATCTTAAATGGAAATTCCCATGTTTTATTCTAGATTTGGATTCCTCATGAAAAAATAAGTAATATTTATTCGAAACATTTTTTAGGATTGTTAATAGATGGCGCTAATAAATAGTGTTTTTCCGATTATAGCGCCATCTATCCATAATTCTAAAAAATGTCTAGAATAAAAGTTACTTATTTTTACATAAGGAATCCAAATCTGCAATAAAAAATGGGGCCCCTATTTAAGATTTTAAAGTTACGCCCCACCCACCTCCATGTAGTGGAGTGGAAGGTCGTGTTTTATGTTATTCGATAGGTTCTTAAAAAATATAAAAGCCGTAATATTTGGTTTTTTATTTGGAAGTGTATTTCTCGAGATATTAGACCCTTTCTATAATTTACCTGTGGTATTACGATAAATCGTTTTTTCCGATTATAGCGCCATCTATCCACAATTCTAAAAAATGTCTCGAATAAGAGTTGCTTACTTTTACGTAAGCAATCCAAATCTGCAATAACAAATGGGGTTTCTGTTTAAGATTTTAAAGTTACCCCCACCCCACCTCCAGGGGGTGGAGTGAGGTGGTCGTGTTTAGTGTCATTCGATAGATTTTTTAAAAATATTGAAAACGTATTTTTATTTTTCAATTTTTTGATCCAATCTTCATTTCGCGAATTATTCGATAGTCCCGCGAATTATTCGGTGGTCGCAGGCGATGAGTTCCACCCTGGGCACTAGGTACCTCGGAGACCATCCTCGTCATGAAATTCGTGTTCAGTGACCTCCAAAACCCCCAAGTATAAAAATTGAACTTATTTCCGTCAATATTTCCTGAGTCCTAAATTTTTTATTTTCCATCTCTTCGAGATGCACTTTAAAGATGCTTTTTCTCATGCACAGAAATTTTTGCCGGAGATCAATTTAGTTCACAAAATTGCCTGAGACTCTCACGAATCGAATGCAAAAAGTTGCATGACGATTCATCTTACTGCACAAAATTCCTAGGTTTAATGCTTAGTCGCCTCGTCTATTAGCAAGATATTTGAAATAGACCTGGATCCGGCGTACCAAAAAAAAGTTGATTAATAACAAGCTGAAAATTTGTTAATAGCTTAACGGTGTCTAGTCGCACAAACTTTGATGTATGGGAACACTGAAACAGGGGAAGTTTTAATTGTGGAACAGGTTAAAAATTTAGAACGTCAGACTGCGAAAACGTTCCCTATATTTTGTCGGACAGAACTTCCAAGTGATTTGTTAGCCTTTCATTAAACTCTCATGCAAAAATCAGACTAGTGTTTATCACCAACTGGGCATTTTAGTGAGTGGAACACGAAGAACATGTCAAATGACAGGAATCATGTTGGTTAGTAATAGCAGTCTGATTTTTGCACGGGAGTTTAATGAAAGGGTAGCAAATCAATTGGATGTTCTGTCCGACAAAATACATGGGACGTTTTCGTAATCTGACGTTCCAAATTTTTAAACTGTTCCACAATTAAAACTTCCCTTGTTTCAGTGTTCCCATACATCAAAGTTTGTCCGACTAGACACCGTTAAGCTATTAACAAATTTTTAGCGTGCTATTAATCATAGGCGTAACCAGGGGTGGTTTTGGGGGTTATAACCCCCCCTTTGAATGTACTTTGAGCTCTATACGCTTAACACCATTATTATTCCATACCCCCCAGAGACCTTCAAGTAGATGTACCCCCCCCTTAGGATCATCCTGGTTACACCTTTGCTATTAATTAATTTTTTTTTGGTACGCGGGATCCAGGCCTAAAAGGTAAGTTGTGAAATCTGAGAGATTTATAAGTAAAATTGTATTAGCTACACATTTTTAAATCATTTTTTTTATTTTAAATTTTTTTTTTATTTTATATTTTATTTTACATTTTAAGTCATACATTTTATTTATTTATGAATGGAACAACCACATAACCATGGATGGGGGAGACACGTGTGGTCAAAATAGCACGAGGTAAATCACCAATCGGTAGAAGAAGTATCGGCCGACCGCGCAAAAGATGGACTGACAATCTTCCATAGAGGTATCAATCCGCCAATGAACAAGCAGAATTGCTTATAAAGAGGAAGAAGAAGAAGACATTTTATTTATTTTTATTATCACCATAAGATAGCTTAATTCTTCTTCTTTCATGTCCAATTTGTAAAATTTTATACGATCCATTAGTTAAAGAATTATATTAAAATAACTCAACCGTGCACTTCGCCGAACGCTAGTTTACAGTGCGCCAATGTTTGTGAAAAGGGTGACTTTAGCGTTATAAATAAAAAATTTTAGATGCTATAGATTTAATTGGGATAATAGATTTAATTAAAATTGGGACCATTCTATAGAAATCAAATGTAGAATAGAGAAAGCAAGATCTGCATTTCAAAAAATGGCAAAGTTGTTCAAATGTCATGATTTGTCGATACCCATAAAAGTCAGATTACTACGATGTTATATCTTTCCTATACTATTGTACGGAGTTGAGTCGTGGACTCTCACAGACGCCACCTGCAAGAAAATTGAGGCTTTTGAGATGTGGCTTTTTCGTCGAATCCTGAAGATATCTTATACCGACCACATTACTAATGAGGGTGTTTTGCTGAGAATGCAAAAAGAGAAAGAGCTGTTAATCAAAATAAAAACAGCCAAAATCGAATACCTCGGTCACATCATGAGGAACAGTGAAAGATATGGACTACTGCAACTGGTCCTACAGGGAAAAGTAGAGGGAAAGCGCGGACCAGGAAGGCGAAGGATTTCGTGGCTGAAAAATCAACGTACGTGGTTCAACACAACCACTACAAATCTTTTCAGAGCAGCAGTGTGCAAAGTACAGATTGCCATGATGGTCGTCAACATCCGAAACGGATAGGCACTACAAGAAGAAGAATAGATTTAATCCTAGAAACATCTTTATATCAGGTTTTTTTTTGTAGAATTTCCTGAATTTTTAAATGGATAAGTCAGTTTTTTTCTCAAATTTATATTTTCGGAATTATTAAAAAACATATAATTTCGCAGTTTATTTGTTTAAATTAAGCACACACTTCTCGAGTAGAACTTTTTGATATGTTGTTTATTAAACATTTCTTAATGAAATTACAAAAAGTTCTATCTTGTGAAAATCTATATGCACTCCCCTATACAGGGTGATTGATTAGTGGGGTAAAGCTCAATAGATCCACTATAGTAATAGATAGCAATAAAAGTTAATAACAAACATTTTAGCCACCTTTGAGCCATTACAAAATTAGTTAGAATGTTACAGGGTGTTCGATCACACAGTGGCAGACCAAACTTATGTTTTTTTAAATGGAACACCCTATATTTTATTTTAAATTCGAAATCTTGTTAACTTCTCCATCACAAAAATATAAAGGTTTGTTATGTTATACAGGATATTTACAAAGTTATAACCAATTTTATATGAAAATCGTAACAAGTTTAACTCCCTGTATAAATAAAAATAAGCAAAACAGCAATGGTTTATTAATGCCATATTTTTTTAACGTGTTGTCAAAATTTTTAAGAATTATTGATATTGCTAATTTTCTTTATATCAAATACAGGGTGAGTCAAAACGCAAGTACATTATTTTCTCAGTAATTTTAAATGGAACACCCTGTATTTTATATCACTATTGAAAAGTGCCATTACAGTACTTTAATTTTTAGATAACATTCCTTATGTCTAAATTTATTAGTTTTCGAGATATTTTCATTTTTCAATGGAACAGTAGCGTGGCCACCCAAATCATCAGAATTTAATAAACTGGACTGATTTTTTTGGGGTTACGTTAATAATGAAGTTTATAAAATACCTCCAACAACAAAGAATGAGATGAAAAATAGAATACAAAGTGTATTTCGATGTGTTAATTTACAAAAAATGTTTCGTAGAGTAAGTAGCTCATTCAATGATCGTTTTTAGGCGTGCATAAATGTGTTAGAAGGTAATTTTGAACACCTTATGTAATTAAATATTAAAAATATTCTATTAAAAGTAGCTTCTAATTTTTTCAAACATGTTTTTTTTTTCAAAATGTATTACTGATAAATTATTTGTCGTTCTTTATTTGTCACATTGTTAAATTTACATACAAAAGTAGTGTTTAATTGTCTTCACAAAATTTTGTATTTTGTGTTTGTGTGTTTTTTTGTAAAATCTATTACTAATTTTCTTCCTTTATTTGTTCCATCTACATAAAAAAGTAGTTTTTAATTGTTTCAAAAATGTTGAATGTTGTGGTTGTGTTTTTTTTTGTAAAATGTATTACTAATAAATTATTTTTATTTCTTTATTTGCTACATTGTTACATTGATTACCGGATTGATAATCAGTAATCGTCAATTGTCAATTCAGTCATGGCTTACTTAAAATTTAGATAAAGTTAGACACCTAAAATAATTTGCTCTGAAAAATGAAAATATCTCGAAAACTAATAAATTTGGACATAGGGAATGTTATATAAAAATTAAACTACGGTAATGTTACTTTTCAATAATGATATAAAATATAGGGTGTTCCATTTAACATCACTGAGAAAATAATGTAATTGCGTTTTGATTCACCCTGTATTTGATATAAAGAAAATATAAAGCAATGTCAATAATTTTTGAATATTTTTACAATAACTAAAAAATATGGCATGAACAAACCACTGCTATTGTGCTTATTTTTATTTATACAGGGAGTTGAACTTGTTACGATTTTCATACAAAATTGGTTATAACTTTGTAAATACCCTGAATAACGTACCAAATCTTTATATTTTTGTAATGGAGAAGGTAAGAGCATTTCGAATATAAAATAAAATATAGGGTGTTCCATTTAAAAAAACTTAAGTTTGGTCTTCCACTGTGTTATCGAACACCCTGTGATATTCTAACTAACTTTGTAATGTTAAGCTCAAAGGTGGCTAAAATTTTTGGTATAACTTTTATTGCTATCTATTACTATAGCGGATCTATTGAGCTTCACCCCACTAATCAATCACCCTGTATTAGCTACAATAAAATTGCACACAGCCCACTTACCAAAGTATCCTATTATTTGAGATATTTCATCTTTTGTTAAAAATTACATGCATAAAAATCTGATAACTTCAAAGCAAAAGTAAATTACGAAACTTTTTAATTATAAAAAACGAAGCGGTAAATCCCGAAGCGAGTGAAAGAAAATTTGTAAATTATTCTTTTGTCGATCCTCACTGACCTGTCCATACCTTCGTCTGCCTTGTGTTCTAATTTGTTTTCCAATTTGTTTATTGTCAACATCAAAAGAAAGTAAATTAAAAAAGAATCTACTATCTGGTCTGATTCACTTGATTACAGCCCATCTGTATATATTCCAATTTGTGGTTTTGAGTTAGATTGAACGGCTTTAAGTTATATTCAGTTTAATGAAAAAGAAATTGAATTTAATGATTTGAAGAAAATTGTAAAATATGTACCTGCTGATTCTATACAGAGATGTAACAGATCGGGAAAAAACGGGAAAAGTTTGGAAAAAACAGGTTTTTTCCGTTTTTTTTTCAGACTACTGAAAAAATTGGAAAAGATTGGGAAAATTTAAATATTTTTAAACGAAACGTTAAAATTCCAATTATAAAATCGTTTATATATGTTACAGTTCAAGTTGATTCTCAGTTAGAGTTGACTATTCCTAGTTGGAGTCGACTCGAAGTAAAACGAGCAGTAAAAGTTGATTTGAAAAATTTAATTCAACTTTTACTAGTGAAACACGACAAAATAGATAAACATAATGATATACATAGATTTGACAAAATTCGTGCTACATAATTTTTTAGTACCTCGGAAGCTCTAGTCTCAGAGAATTTAGGGAGTGGATTCTTTAATAGTTGTTCATAGTATACTCTTATTAGCTTAGAAATATTAAAAAGATAGAAAAATCGAAATAAGGATCTAAAATAAAAATAAGAAAAAAATAAAATCTTGGGCGCCATTGGTTACCTAAGGGAAACCAAACTTTATACAAAAAAAATAAAAATAAAGCAAAGGAAGATAAATCAAAATAAAACAGAAAACATAGTCAAATAAAATGATATACATAATATACAAAATATTATAATGTAACTTACCTTATTTACTTTATACTCAAAATTCTATACTCAGTAAATTCTGTAATGTTCTTACGATTCAAGAGAGAAGGAAAGAAATAATAAATTTATATTTTGTAAATCAAACATTATTTATTAAAGAGCAAAAAAAATGAATCTCTCGGTGTTACAAATAGAGACCAGATTACCAAAAATAAAAAAAATTAAACGAAAAGTTCTACACAACATAAAAATGATACCTTTACAATGAATGTCCTGTTTTCTTCTGGCTGCCGGTTGGTCCGCAAGTGCAAAACGCTATTTTACTACGCGAAAAACACTTCACATTGTTAATAGCCACAGCAACAGTACATATGGTTATCCACAGTTCATTACAAACAAGTTAGTATAGAAAAATTCAGCTTTGAATGCATTCTGCATTCTCAAAAAAACTATTTCGTTCAACTCGAACAAAATTATTAAAAGTTCATTAAACTGGATCAAAATTTACTTTTACTCGAACAAAATTATTAAAAGTTCATTAAACTGGATCAAAAGTTACTATTGCTCGAACAAAATTATTAAAAGTTCATTAAACTGGATCAAATTTACTTTTACTCGAACAAAATTATTAAAAGCTCATTAAACTGGATCAAAATTTACTATTACTCGAACAAAATTATTAAAAGTTCATTAAACTGGATCAAAATTTACTAGCCAGCTTAGTATTCAACTAGGGGGTTGAAACTAGTAACAAAAAATAGAAAACTTATACGACATCATTCCTGGTTCTGACTGCACAAAAAAACAAAATACCAAAAATGGTATCTACAAATTAACGACAATTCGCTTGACCACAACGAAAATTGCCGGAGTCCCACTTATCCATCACACTGCATCGCCGCGCTGTTGTTCTCAATCGGCCGAAGACTTGGTAATTACATTTTACCGTCACTTTTAACTTAACCCTTCAGGTACCGCTGCAAGCAACGGACCCTTCCAGGCTAACTCAACTTGAACTCTCCTGGAACTCAAAACTAAACTTCACCTGATGGCGGCTCTAATGGAACTGCTTAACAGAACCGAACATGATGATGGCCCTAATGGAACTTATTCTTTCTACCTTCTCAAACTTGGTCCCCACTTTCAGAAAAAAGAAAGTTACTTCCCAATTTAACTGTCATAACCTACTTTGACCAATAAGGATCATACCAAACATTTCCCTACCAATCGGACTGCTAGAAAATTATACTCAAGACCTCCCACTTAAAGCCAGGATTTTTTCTTCAACCAATTACAATCGCTGTCCTTTTTGTAATCATCCAAGGGTTTCCACGAATTCTACTGCGTCGCATTTCTGTTGGGTTCCTAGAATTCTATAACTGAGCACTTAGCAAATATCTCTCCCAGTATTTATGAGACATTTCCTGTTACTAAATAAACAGATCTTCAGAACTCTAACTGAAAATGCAATAAAAATTCCTTATCTTACAGCTTACAACAACGGCATGTGGCTTGTTCTAGGTATTTGACTATCGACGACAAGGATTAATGTCTTCACTTAGCGTGAGATAATATAAACAAAATGCGGACCAAACGTCGATAAAAACATTTCACTGAGAGATTAATATCTTTAACTTCTTTGGCGGTGAGCTTCCAGGCAAGCACCACTTGGACACTAAAAACAACTACGTCACATTTCAAAGAACGGACAGACAAATAAAATTCGTAACATTGTGGGAACGCAGAAATGACAAAACTCACTTCATGCGAAATATCCTTTAGGAACTGCGATTCTTCGATTCAATATACAGGGCGTAGCGAAAGTGTTACAAATGTAAACTAGATCGAAACTTCAAATAACTTTGGTATTCAGGATAGAGCAAAAAATAATACTAGGGGCGTACTTAGTTATATCTAGACGGTGATTTCGAGACTGTTTCACTAGTTTGAGTTGACTATTCCTGTATCGATTCAGTAAATGTTGATTATACAAGTATAATCTCTCTTTGTTTTGACCGTTTCAACTACTTTTCATGATTTGAACATATAGGCCAGAAAATGAAGTTGAAAAAATGGCAAAACCTCGCAATTTTTTCGTCCAGCATCGAATTATACAAAAAATTTGGAATTAGGTTCATTTTACCCTCTAGTTCATTTTCTATATTGGGCCGTTGTACGCTTTTGGTTTTTTAAGGGTGATAACTACCCCTAATTGTAAAAATATTATAAAATAGCATTTTAAACTTTAATATGGTCAACATTTGGTTTTTACTAGTTAAATAATGATTGTTTCATGCTTTAGGACATAATATCATAATATTTCAACTCTTAAATCCACCCTTGTTGGAGCTATATATAAAAAATGTAATTATCCTAAAAGAATGATTCCGGCTTGCATAGATTTGCATAAAAATGTGTGATTAGGATCATCTCACCCTGTACTTCATATTCTATATCATGCTCAAGGGCGTTGATTATTTTTAGGGGTGTAAACTACCCGTTATTGTCAAAAATTATATAAAAACATTGTAAACATTAATATGGATAAAATTTGGTTTTGATTGGTTAAATAATGATTGTTTTATACTGTAGGATATAATATCATAACATTTCAACCCTTAAAAATCATCCTTAATAACATTGCAATCTGTATAAGTAAGTCAAACTTCTTGGGTGTATTGATAATAATAATAGTCTCCCGTTTTATACCGTACGCGGCTTTGGGAGTATAGCAGGGTAGTCTGCTATATCTAGGGCCTACGGTATACAAGGAAGGTAACAGGGCCAGTGCTACGCTTCAACCGCCTATTATTACCCCTGGTTTTACCCAAGGTACTCATTTTATTCAGGCTGAGTCGACCTGGGGCCTATAGACATTAAAAATGTCTAGTTGTTCTTGCCGGCGGCGGTAGGATTTGAACTCCGAACCACCGGTATGCGAGGCAAGCACACTACCACCTGCGCTACGCCGGCCTCCATAATACATGTAAAAAGAATTACAGAAGGCCGAAAATCAATTTTAATTAGGGGGGTAATATTTTTTCGTACAAAAAAGTAGGTACCGACCTTATTTTGATCGTAAGTCGCTCAATTTTTATGCTAGAAACTTTTTTTTAAAGGTCTAATTGTATACTTGAAAAAATATTCTGTAAGTTTTCCTCGAAAAATGCAAAATGTTTCCGTTATTTGGCTTTAAATATTTCAAATTATGCATTTGACCAAAAATCTAACCTTTAACATGCCGTATCTCAGTTTGTATTGGTTGTAGAAAAATTATAAAAAAGGATTTTGTTTGTGTTTCTAAAAAATACAATTTTTAAAGCTACAGTTAGGTCCATCCTGGATTACGGATGTACGTTGTATGGATCAGCCAGTCCTTACACTCTAAAACGATTGGAAATAATTCAAAATACTTCCCTAAGACTCTGTTTGGGTGCAATGTGTTCAACGCCTGTGGAACCACTTCGGATTGAAGCACTAGAGCCACCATTATTTTTGCGGAGGGAATGGTTGTCAGAAAAATTTATTATTAAGTCTTCTTTTAAAAATCCTACTCTGTTACATAAAATAGCTTTATTAAATAACCACGATTTAACAAACAAATATTGGTCAAAAAAACCTTCTCCTCCATTATGTATGGCTTTTAGAAATACCAGTCCTCATAATAGTGCTTTAAAAAGACCTATTTCGGTCGATAAATCTGAATTTTTTGATATGTTGGAACCACTAGAAATTAATATTCCCGTATACCATGAAAATTTGTTGATAAGTAAAAATACTTTAAGCGCTTGCATAGCAAATCTGCCAGATTTTCTGGAAATATATACCGACGCATCAAAACAAAATGACGGTACGGGGTGTGCATTCTATATACCATCAGCAAACGTTCAAGAAAAATTCAAACTAAATAACAGTACTTCCATTTTTTCTGCAGAAGCTATTGGTATTATTAAAGCCTGTGAGTATATCGAAAAAAGCAAGTTAAAAAAAATACATCTTTTGAGTGACTCCTTATCGGTCCTTAAATGCATCGCTAACCCAATTAATGTGGTGGCTACTGATATAAATACTTTTATTAAAGAACTAAAATTAAAAATTCATAAATTAAGAAAAAGTCACTACGAATTAAAATTCACTTGGGTAAAAGCTCATATAGGACTTCGTGGAAATGAAGTAGTAGATTCCTTAGCCAAAGAAAGCGTCACAACTGGACAGTATATGGAGAACAATTTAGGAGCTCAAGAATATTTAACGATATCTAAACGTAATTTTAAGGAAAAATGGGAATTACACTGGAAAAAATATTGCGGTAATTGCCCCACACGATACACACTGTTACATTCAAGTATTCCGACAGTGTTGTGGCACCAAGAGTATGATTTTACAAGGAATGATATTGTGACCATTTCGCACGCTTATTCCAATACTGTCACTAAACAAAATTTTCGAATTTTGGATTTTACCGCCATTTAGTAGCAAATTGCGCGCTCTACTGTCTAGTAAAATTCGGTAAAGTAATTTACTAACGTGACTCGAGAGATGACATCAATGTCGTTATGACCTTTATAGCAAGTTGCAAGAGGCGTCAGTACTAAACTGTCTTTAAAACGATAGGTACACTTTAGCTGTGGATAACAGTTCGAACGTTAAGTGGAACAACGTCACCATTTGTTTAAGTGCAGTTTTACGTTAAAAGTGCAGGTAAGTTAGTAGTGAATAATTGAATACAATAACGACACTTTAGATTTAATGTCAGTTTTCCATACACTCTTTTGTTTAAGGTCATTATAGCCTAAAATAATTACATACAAATGTTTAATTAACTTGTTACAGACCGATCTTTTTCGTTTAATGCCACTTTTCCATTGTTATTATATTGAAAATTAATAAAAATCTTAATAAGACAAGGTATTTTTGGTATAAAGTCGTTGTACTAATAATTTTTCCAACTAAAGTTATTGAATTAAAAAAATATTGTGCTACTATAGTATGCGGTTTACCGTCGCGTGTTCACTATAGCTTGCGGTCTGCCTAGTAGGAGCGGTGTATATAGTAGGAAAAATGAAAGAATATTTTCCTGTCACCGTGTCACACAAAAAATTGGCCAGCGCAAGTACAGCCGGTTCCTAAAAAAACTGATACGACTCTTAGTAAGATTTGATCATGTTGAGCAGTGTATTTGATTGATCTGACATTATATTGATTATGACAGACAAATAATAAAATAAACAAACAACAAACAACTGATTCATGAAAAAACTAATAAGTATTTTAGAAAAATTTAAACGCAGGATGAAAGATTACATTATTACCGAGGGCGGAAAGCCCCTTAGAATAAACAAGCAGTTTCTATTGAATGAAATATTTGAAATTAAATATCACACTTTTTTTTTATTTTCAGCCCTGTAACTTATTAAAATAAATATTATAGAAGTTTTCAGGGACTTTCAGCCCTCGGTAATAATGTAGTCTTTCATTCTGAGTTTAAATTTTTCAAAAATATTTATTAGTTTTCTCAGGATTCGAAAAAAAATGAATACAATTAAAATACATTGAGAATTTTGACATGCGTCACAATTTTGCATTAACTCAATGTAAAATTTTAAACTGTTGAATTCCAGCTTCCCTAATTATTTGACATCAAAAGACATTAGAAACTATTTGTAGATGATTGAAATCTGTATTGAAAACAACTGTTAAAATTGTTCTACGTAATTAAACATATTCCAAAATTTTGTAAAAATGTAATACATTTCAGTTTTCAGCCCAAACTTAGGCCACACACAATGCGATAATGTTCACATTTTTGAACTGTCAATATTTTTATTTTATCATGTATTGTTTAAAAACAATACAGTTGATAAGATACCCTCAGTTGCGGAGAAAGTATTAATAATAAAGATTAATAATAAAGTCTAATAACCGTGGAACAGAATAAGCTATCTCACAAATTTTAAGATTTGGCAGTGACATTGACAGTATGTAAATATTAAGTATTTATCCTTCAAAATACACTGCTCAATTTTCTACAAAATACGCGTCAAGAGTCGTATCAGTTTTTTTTGGAACCAGGTGTACATCTAATAATTATTATTACATGTACTTGCGCTGGGCAATTTTCTTTGTGACACGGTGACAGGAAAATACAGCGTGTTTTATATGTTCGTTCATGGGTATTCTTTCATTTTTCCGACTGTAAGCTGTATTATATTACAATGCCGACAAGAGTCTTTACAAAGTGAATAAAACGCGTAAAGTAAAAGAATAATTATTTTAATTTTACGAACTAATAGGCACTTTTTTTATTTATTTAAATTTATATGTCTCGGCTGCAATGACTATTGACACAAACAATACGGGAAATGCAATAATTAATTAAATGGATAACTAATTATTATTACAGTTAATTCCTAATCCTTAAAAATACTACATAGATAAAAGAGACTTTCTACTATTATAATTAATGACAGTTTTAAATAACAGGTAGAGATTAAAAAGACAAAAGATCATAATAATCTGTTTGTTTATTTATGCCTTTCAAGAAACTAATAGGTATTACCTACTTATAATAATGGTAATTTAATATTTCGAAGTAACATAACAATAACTGAACTATAGGAAGAGACACTACTGAATGTTTTGATTGGAGTGAAGTTGAGGGATTACGTGGATCCAATGAAATTGGCTCTTGTGTGTTGACGTATATAAAGGATAAAGCTTTGACAGTCGATGATGAAAACTTGGAAATAATATTTTATTCCGATAACTGCTGTGGACAACAGAAAAACCAATTTATGTTTTCCATGTATCTCTATGCTCTTACAAATTATAAAATTAAGAGCATAATTCATAAGTTTCTTGTTGTCGGTCACACCCAAAATGAAAATGATTCAGTTCATGCTCGAATCGAAAAAGAGGTGAAAAAGTTTTTACGATCCGGGCCGATGTATGTGCCGGAACAATACATAACTTTAGTCAGAAATGCAAAGAAGAATGGAAACCCTTATAAAGTAACGAGAATGTGTTACCCACATTTCTATGACCTAAAAAATCTTGCGGATATGTGTGGTAGTCAATTTGACCAAAATATGACAGGCGACACAGTCTACATTAGCAAGATCAGAGTAATAAGATATGAAAAAGGTAAAGATGGACAGCTGATGGTATTATACAAAACCTCGTTTCAACAGACGGAGTTTATGGAGATTAATATTAATCGTCCCTTGCCTAGACCAAGACGAAATAGGCCACAAAAAACTAACAGCAACCGACATAACTTTGTTCTAAAGCCGCTTTATAGTTCCAGACTAAATTTGAGTGAAAGAAAGAAGAAAGACTTGAAGTCACTCGTCGATGCCTATCTAATTTCACCCTACTACGCTGATTCATTTTATAATACCATTTTGTAATTTTACTTATAGTTTCCATTTTTTTTAATTTAATTTAATAAAAATTTACATTTATAGTTCTACATTTTATTTTTTTGAGTTTGTGTGGAGAATTTAGCTGTATTTACTACAAAAGTTTGCTACCCCTTTTTTAACAAATAACGAGTTAAACAAAAATCTCTATAATACTTAATAGGAAAAACGACACTATAGTACTAAAACCAAAAATTACATAATATGAATGCACCTAAATATTTTTTTGTACATAGCATAAAGTCAATATTTCTTATATTAATTAATATCTGTAAAAACAACAACAATGCTTTAGTTATTTTTACAAAGCGTGCGATTTGTAGGTTTAAATTCGGACATGCAAGCTTTCCTCAACATTTATATAGAATCGGTGTAGTCAATACCGAACTTTGTGAAACCTGCAATGTGGTGAGCGACTTGGATCACATTTTTTATGCTTGTAGTAAATTTGAAATACAAAGACAGGAATTTATTAATAGTTTATTATTGCAAAACTTATACCCCCCTTTCAATCTACTTCATTTACTATCATTAAATATGTATCAGGTATACAAAATTATTCTTAAGTTTATTAAGATGTGTAACTTAAAACTTTAGGAGTGTAGGTATTAAGCTCGTTACCTCTGTTATATAGCCAAATATTTTACCTATTTACCTATATTTTCCGAGGTCTACCCTTTCTGTCTGTGAGTCACCTTGAATGACCCCTAGGTGCGAAAAGTAATCCTAGTTCCTCTCCCCATCGTAGTTCTTCATTTAAATTTCCAGAATAATAGTGTAGTTAGTTTAGTTAGTTAGAATAGGTTACACATTTGTTACTGGCTGAATGGGCACTTAGCCCAAAGGCAAAAAAAAAAGCTACAGTTTTTTGATTAAATGTATATTTTTTGAGTTATTCTCAAACCCAAACCCTCAAAAGTTATTCTCAGTAAACCCTCTAAAAAAGTCGATTTTTTCGTCGAAAAACTGATACTTTCAACCGCGAATAACTCAAACGAAGAAAACATTTTTTTCTTAGAATTACATTTTCCATCGATTTCCATGGTTAAAATGTAATGAAAAATTCCCGCCCCCGAGATGGGGTGACAACCACCCCTAAGGTTTTAGCGTACAGCGGCATTATATAGAAAATAATCCTTGGGCTGTTCCCTACCTTCTGTGAAAATTTTAAGTAAATCCACGATGGACAAAAAAATTGCGAGCAAAAATGCTTCATTTCCTGGCCTGATATCCAGTAACATCTAGAATCGGTTGTTTGTGTGAATCAACTCTTACCTACTAAATGGCATTGGGAAGAGTATACTTTAACAGGTTGGAGTCTACTTTTACTAGTAAATGTTGAATAAAAATCTTCATTTTATATTTATAATCAACTTTTACTGAAACCAGCCGTTTGAGTTGACTCGAACTAGGAATAGTCAACTCCAACTGGATAATCAACTTGAACTGTAACATATATATTTTGTAAAAATAAATACCTACAGGAACATACTTTAATAATATCTATTAATATCAATATCTAACATATAAGTGCACATGTTTGCATATATAAGTGCACATATCAGTGGCGTGCTGGCCATATAAATAAATCGGTGCAATCACCGAGAGGCCGCGGCCTCTTGAGGCCGGTAAATAGGTTTTCACAAAAATTCTTAGATGTAACAAAAAATATTTTTTTAATTTCTAATCGGATGTTAATTTTGCTATTAATATAATAAAACATTAAAAAAATATATTTTTTTTTAATTGTGAAATACAATTTAAGTAAATGAGTAAGACTCTATAGTCTATATAATATATGTACATAAATAGATTGCTACAGATAATATTATTTATTTTCATACATACAAGTATATTTATGATTTTCCAATTTCCTTTAAACATGTATGTACTCTTAGACAAGGCGGAAACGGCGGGTTCGTTGGGAAAATATTCCCATGAGATATTTTTGCATAATCACATTCGTGAGATATCCCAGAATAAGGTTCAAGGAGTCGCCCACGTGAAAAGTGGGCCAATTTTTTTTAACAATTTTTTTTATTAAAATTTCAAAAATCAATATTTTTTGCCCGGATTTATTTTTTTAGATTTTTTGGACCATTCTCGACAAAAAAGGTATCTTATAATTTTTCTCTAAAGTTGATTTTTTTCGAGTTATAAGCAATTTAAAATTTGAAAAACGCGAAAATGGCCATTTTTAAGACTTAGTAACTCAAGACTAAATCAAATTTTGAAGTCTCCGCTACATGATCCTGAACAAATCTGTGTCATTAATTTACTACTAAGCTGTTATTTTTAATTAATAACAATGAGCGGTTATATCGTATTGGCGCGATTATAAATGTGAGTGCGAGTAAGATGCACAATTGGACTGCTGGAATGGCTTCTCTCTCGCACTCAGCAGTTACAGACGCCGCACACGTGCATGGCGCTTATTATTATTACTTAAAATAACAGCTTAGTAATAAAATAATGACAAAAATTTCTTCAGGATCTTGTAGGGGGGCTTTAAACTTTGATTTAGACATACAGTAGAACCTCGATTATCCGTCAGGGCACCGGACCAAGGGTATGACGGATAATCGAAAAGACGGTTAACAGAACATTAAAAAAATTAAAAATTCATAGTACAACTCTCAAATTTCATTTGTATGGTTTGTTTGACAATATAAGAGGGATTTATGTTCGTACAATCGAATCAATTTAAAATATTCTCAAATCTTTGTTTGTTTTACTGTTGCTTTACATTTTGCGACGGCTGAATTTCTTAATCGGCATAAGATCATACAATCTACTTTATTGGCTTCTTTTTGTTGAGAATACCACTCGATGAATTATTGCATATGCGATGCAGCTTCTCTAGAATATTTACGCAGATCTTTGACAGTTACAATAGGTTCATCAACATAGCTACAGTCAAATTCCAAGTCTGTGTCAGCTTCTGAATCTGTTTGGTCCGCCTTTGTTGCCATTTCAACGATTTCTTTATCTGTCAGTAATGAATAGCCGTTTGTGTCCTCATCACAAATCAAATTAACTTTTTTTTTATTCTTTTACATTAAAATTTTTGCTTATGTAGTCAATACAACTTCTGTATGTACCCTGACGGTTAACAGAGGTGACGGTTAATGGAGAGACGGATAATCGAGGTTCCACTGTATATTGACTTTCATAATAATAACTTTTAACCGAGTTATTAAGCCTTGAAAGTCGCCATTTTTCGTTTTTTTCAATTTTAAATTGCTTATAAGTCGAAAACGATCAACTTTAGAGAAAAATTATAAGAGATAATTTTTGTCCAGAATGGTCCAAAAAATTAAAGAAAAAATTGTTCGGCCCAAAAATATTGATTCTTGCAATTTGATTAAAAAAAAATTGTTAAAAAAAAATTGGCCCACTTTTCACGTGGGCGACTTCTTGAACCTTATTCTGGGATGTCTCACGAATGTGATTATGCAAAAAAATCTCATGGGAATATTTTTCCCTTCGAACCCGCCGTTTTCGCCTTGTCTATCTGCAGAATTAAAAAATGGGAAAACGTCTTGCTCATTTTTGACCGAATTATTGAAAGTATCTAAAAACGATTTGATCAAGACAAATCAAATCGTTTTATGATGATATAAGCACAGGGGCGTCATTTGGGCGTCCAGGGGGGGGCATTTGCCCCCCCCCTGGCCCTAAAAAATGACTGAAATTTACAAAAAATACATCAATATTCATCATAACATCATATATAATGTATTGTATATATAGTGCTTGCCCCCCCCAAACAAAATTTCAAATGACGCTCCTGTATAAGCACTCTACATCCTAGAAATTTTGATACAATACAAAATGGTATACCTTTGATGGCATTTAAATCATTTACTGAAAAATTAAGAAAGTTTTATCCTACCATATCTGCGACTGCAATTAGAGAAGAACTCATGGATTTTGCTGATTAATGGATTGTATTAAAAATAGGATTTTGCAAAATTATACAAGATGGAGTTAATGATAAATATGTTCAGCCTACAGAAAATATGAAGGATGATATTATTAATCTAAAGTGATAATGAACACGAAATAACAAATGACAATGTTGATATCGTGAAAACCTCACCTCCGTGTAGTACTAAAAAGTGTAAAGATTGTTGTTACGCTGTTTTGCATAAATACAACTTATATCAGTGTGCTTATCCAAATTTAAATAGTATAGTATAAAGCATTTATTAACTCTTTTAGTGACACAAGTATTTTGCGAAAAAAGCTTTTCAACATTGAAATACATAAAAAATCGGTTAAATAGTACTTTACTTTAACACAAGATCACTTTTATGCTAATGGCTATAGAAAAAGAAGCTTTGTATAAGCTTAAAAATGATGAAATAATCGACGAATTTGTTCAAAAATCTATTTTAATGCGGAAATTATTGATCGAGAGTTAATTAATTATTTTATAAAATAATTGCAAAAGAATATTTAGATTATTGCGTTATATTAACATTTTAAATATTGTTAAATTAAGGAATTTGCACTGTACTTGTATTTGTACTCTATTGTATAATTGATTTACTAAAATGCAACTTAATACATAATTGAAAAATTCTCAATGTTATTTTACTTGTACCTTAATTACATCAAATTCATATTATATTTATATAGGAAATTATGGTTTTTGCCTTACTGCATACAATATTGTCATGCATGTCAATTATTATTTGTAAGATTTATTTTTCTTAAATGAAAAAATATAGCAAATTAAGAAAAAAATCATTGAATTCAAAGTTTTATGTTTGATTCAACAATAATTTATATCTTTGTTTTTTTTTTGTTTTTTTAAATGCCGAATAAAACATCCTGATAATAGAAGGTAAAATGAGGATGGGAGGCCGCTTTCTATAAAATCACCGGGCCGCTTGAAAAGTTCCAGCACGCCACTGGCACATATAGGGTCAAAAATTATAATTATTATCTAATAATTGAAATTATCAAAACCGAAACTTCAAAGGTAAAAGCACATTATTTAACCAAAGCGCTCAGTGGTATATTTTTATCTAAGCCTGAATCTGAATCTTCAGACCAAGCATCTGATTCAAATTCGATCTCCTCTTCATCATCCTGGACGGATAAAACAACATGATTTTTATCAGTCTCTTCTAAAAGTGGAACTGGTCTAGCATCGTAAATAAATCAATATAATGTGTTTTTCATTTATAACCAAATTTAAATGAATAACAACAACTTCTGAATATTATCATGTGATAGTATATTTCCACGTTAAGCGATATGAATGGTCGCATTTCTAGCATTATCTCTCAAATGATCCATGATACCCATCGAATATACACTAGATTTTTTTTCTATTCGAAATATGTAGATTGAAAAAAAATGGAATGGCCGGTAAATGAACTCGGATTTTCCTATCAAATTTAGCGTCGTAACCACTTCTTCTTTATGTGCCGTCTTCTACCGAAGGTTGGCGACCATCAAACGATAGGTTTCTATGTTTTGTGCCGCATGTATTATGTTCGCAGCCTCTGGTATTTGAAACCATTCTCTCAAGTTTCTCAGCCAGGATTTCTTCTCTCTGCCCAAACCTCTTCTACCTTCAGTCTTGCCTTCCACGATAAGCTGTAGCAGACTGTACTTATCATTACGGAACACATGGCCCAGGTATGACGCTTTCCTCCTTTTAACAGTTGTTAACAATTCCACCTCTTTACCCATTCGTCTCAATACCTCTGTGTTGGTCACTCTGTCTGTCCAAGGTATTCTCAGTATGCGTCGATACAGCCACATTTCTAGAGCCGCTAACTTCTTTATAGTTGCTGCTGTTAACGTCCACCCTTCTACTCCGTAAAGTAGCGTAGAGAGTACGTAGCATTTCGTGGCGCGCCATCGGAGGTTAACGCTTAGATTGCGGTTGCTTAAGAGCTTTCTCATTTTTATAAATTTGGATCTTGCTATTTCAATTCGGATCCTAATCTCTACGTCTGGGCCCCACTTATCATTTACTGTATATCCCAGATATTTAAATCGGTGTACTCTTTCAATACGTTCGGCTTCAATATTCAGGTCGATATGTTGAATGTTCTTTTTACTGATCACCATAAATTTAGTTTTCTTTCTATTGATCTTCAGTCCAAATCGGTTGCCAGTTGTATTTACTCTATTTAGCATCATCTGTAAATCTTCGATGTTATCGGCCAGTATAACAGTATCATCTGCATATCGAAAATTACTTATTGGTACGCCATTATTCTCGATGCCCTCATTGTACTCTTCCAGTGCCTCTAGAAATATTTGTTCCGTGTACAGGTTGAAAAGCAGTGGCGAAAGAATACAGCCCTGCCTAACCCCTCTAGAAATGGTTATGTTTTCACTCACCATATGTCCATTCTTTATGTGGGCTGTTTGATTCCAATATAGATTTTTTATAATCTGGATGTCCTTAGTGTCAAGTCCTGAAAGATGTAATAGTTCTGAGTTTGTCATGTTTGATAGTATCGAATGCTTTCTCATAGTCGATAAAACAGGCGTAAACATCTTTCTGTTAATCCAGGCATTTTTGAATCAAGACTTGTATTGCAAACAGAGTTTCACCATGTTCCCGGGGTTATATCTTTTAACATCGGCGTTAAGCCTGTTCAATATCACTACAACATAATGTAGATTGAATTTTAATTTCAACCATTGTTTGGTTCTGGGGCTATTTAGCAAGTATTCGAGTAAGTAATCATAACCACATTTTTTAACTTTTAAACTTTCAACCATCTTTCAATTTTATTAGTGGGATTACTTCTTCCAGAGATTAATCGATTCCATTCGTTGCAAATTTGTAGTACCGATCATAGGCGTCCGTTTTTGGTAGGGTAACGGTTATTTTATCAGATAACTGTTTTTGTCTTTCACTTTTAAGCATTTTTGACACTGTATTATTAAATTGGGAGGTATTCTAGTACTGAAAGGTACTCTTGCTTTAAGTCGGTAGGGCACGCGATTTTTTAGAAATATCGATTTGAAAATTTTTCGTTTTTTGAATTTGAACAAAAATTGAAGACAATTTAAAAAGACGGTGTATTTTACAAACTTAAAACAAGAGTAACTTTTAGTGCTAGAATACCTCATAACTTAATAGAGTCAAAAATTCTTAAAAAGTAAAAAATGCTTAGAAAATGTTATGCGGTAAAATAACCGTTGACCTACCCAATACGGACGCATATGACCCGTACTAGAAATTCGCAATTAATGAAATCGATTCATCTCTGAAATATAAATAAACGTACCAGTTTTCGGATTTCTAAATAGTTTTTTTTTTATTTTTTTGGAAATTCAAAAAAAGGAAAATTTTCAAATCGATTTTTCTAGAAACCGGTGTCTCCTATCGACTTGAAACAAGAGATTCTTTTAGTTGTAGAATACCTCACAATTTAATAATCCAGAGTAAAAAAAATGCTTAAAAATTAAAGATAAAAAAATTACGGGATGAAATAACCGTTGCCCTAACCAAAACGGACGCCTATGACCGGTACTAGAAATTCGCAATGCATTTAGTCGATTTATCTCCGGAAGATAAATATGTGTACCAATTTTCGTTTTTCTTAATAGAATCGTTCTGGAGTTATTTAAGAAAAACTAATTAGAAGACGCCATCTTCAAAGAGCTCTAGCTCCCTTAGGAAGCATTTTCGGACTAGGTGAATTGGGTTAAAATATTTTAAACTTATCTGAGGAATCGACCTGTCTTCGTTTGTTGGTAGAGTTTCTAGACACCCTGTATACTGGACAAACATAAAGCAAAAATATTAAAATGTACCAGAGTTGTAGCGAGTTAACCGCAAAAAAACGTGATTTTATTTTTTTTTTTATTTTTAGGGTAAAATTGCGATTTTGACAATATTCCCCCACCTAAAATTTAAAATACATTTTATTTTCGTTTTCGACACCGTCAAAAACATAATGTAAGGCCAAAATTAGCCATTCAGCACCCATCGCTAGTATCTAGAAAAACAAGCGTTATTTTGGAGATTTCTAATGCCGATATTAAAAGTTACACTATTTTTTTTTTTTTCTACAAAACATTTTGGTATAAAACTTTCTAGAAAACTGCTTTTTCTCCATTTTCAAAGAGCTCTAGCTCCCTTAGAAAGCATTTTTGGACTAGGTGAATTGAGCTTAATTGTCTTAAAATTATCTGAACAATCCCCTGTCTTCGTTTGTCAGTGTAGAGGTTCTGGACACCCTGTATATTGCTCACTTTTCTGAACACAATGGTATCTGTTTCAAGCTCTTATTCTTATTCAAATAAAAGTTATGAAAAAACTCAAACATGAAGTAAAAACCACTTCTATGTAATTGGTATATTTATTAAAAATTTTAAAAATCCCAATGGATTGAAAAAATGTGTCCAATTGAGAACGTTTTCGGACCTATCGGTCCATAATCAGTGAATCTAATATATAATAAGTAATCCCACTAATAAAATTGAAAGATGGTTGAAATTTTAAAAGTGAAAAAATGTGGTTATGATTACTTACTCGAATACTTGCTAAATAGCCCCAGAACCAAACAATGGTTGAAATTAAAATTCAATCTACATTATATTGTAGTGATATTGAACAGGCTAAACGCCGATGTTAAAAGATATAACCTCCGGGAGTTTCACCATGTTCTATGGTGGACCAAGGATATCTATGGGTATTTCACTTAAAATTCTTTGTTTATCATTTGGCAGCCACGGGATATGAGTACGCTTATATGCCTTGGCCTCCAAACAAGTGTTAGTTTGGCCACCAACTACTTGTTAGTAATTGTCTACTACTAATTCTAAACTAAATATATTGTCTAAACTTGTCTAATAATTTTAGTATAGTATTGTAACGTTACAAACGTCACATCTTGGTTATTTTATTTTTAAATAATTATTTTATTCTATTTTCTTTGATATTTCAGTAATAATTCTCTTCTATTCATTTTAACTTGCTTTTTCGTTAAAAACTTGTTTGGCGCCCTCTTTAATTATTCTCTTTTATTATCTTCTATTTACTATATCTCTTTTCATCTAAAATCTAAATCGTCATACTGAACGCACCCCGTATATTCTTACTCTGTAAGTATCTGTCTCAATACGGAACATGCCTGCCAACTCCTATGTCCCACTATCATGACCGTGACACTTCATCGCTCGCTGACACTAAGTGGAAAGGGAAGAATTATTTCTTAAAAAGGCATGTAATGTGAAAAATAAATAATTTTTATTCCAAATCAAATCTTCTCTTGCTGTGAGTTTTTTTATTCTTATCATATTAATTACAATCATTATATTCCATGCATACCTAGTTTCTTATAGCAGCTTTTTCTAATTTTTTTTATATCTAAACTAACCTCCAATGTCAGAACATGTGTTCTGATATTTTAGTTTTAAACATATCTTTTTAATTTACATATATGCACGTTTAGTAATCAAGTTTTAACTATGTAGTAATATTCAATCTTAATTTCATTTAATTTATTCTTGTCACCTGCTACTCTTTCTGACGATTATTTCATAAAAGAATGGCAGACTGACACAATTTGGTTTTCTTCTTGATGTTTGATATGTGTTTTTATCTTATAGTTTTTGGAAATAAACCACTTTCCTCCCTCTGCGAGCTTCAGAAAAGCCTATCGCCGGCGATGACACTAAGGCTGACAACAATGGGACCATGAAATCTAGGCTGCAACGACTACCACCTTCAGCTGCAAGTGCCTAGAGCCGAACATATGCCCAGGTCTACAAGAAGTCAACAGCAGTACCATTCAACATCAAGAAGTTACCATCAGATACCAAAAGCCATAAGTATAATCCGGAATTGTTAGTTTTTGGCAAGAATTTGAATATATTTGTTAATGCATCTACTAATAGTCCAAGTAATGGAGCTTGAAATAGGACAAAACCTCGAATTTTTTCAGAATGGATCTATTTGCTTGAAAATTTGAGAATAAGTAGTGGATAGTCCAAGGATCAAAATCTATATGATGCCGAAAGGCGCTTTTACCATGGGGGTGGTTGCCACCCCCTTTTGGGGGTGGAAATTTTTTATTATATTTTGACCACAAAAGTTGGTAAAAACGTTCATTCTAAGCAAAAAATGTTTTATACATTTTTTTTATAAAATTAATAGTTTTCGATTTATTCGCTATCGAAAGTGTTAGTATTATATCGAAAAATCAATGTTTTTAATCAGTTTTCTGCTAATAACTCCATAAGTTTTCGTTTTATCAAAACAACCTTATTAAACAAAAATGTACTATTTGAAAAAATAAATAAAACCGTGTTTTTAATTTTCTTTAAGACCAACATTAATCAAGATATACTTTATTATATGTTAGCTCTCCTTTGTCAAATGCTAAATATTGTAGTTTCAAAGTCAAAAGAAGGGAAAAATATGCATTTTTCGAGAATAACTTGTTAAAACTAATTTAAAGAATTTAAAAATATCTATCTCTAGAAATAAAAAAGAAGTCTCTAGCTCAAAAATTAAGTGACTTATAATGGAAAGAATGTCAGTCCCTATTTTTTTTCAGCGCAAAAGTGGTCGGAAGCAACCCCGTAATCACCACCCTAATTAAAACTAGGCATTGACCTTATTTGATCTTATTTATTTATGTATTATTAATACGTTCGAGAAGTTTGACCGACTTAGAATGATTCGTTTTTAAAAATATGAAGTTAACAGCGATTAACGAATTTTTGTAGTTTGGAAAAAATGGCCTTTTCTTCTGAATAAAAAGATTAGCATCAGAGATGTTAAAAAATGTTTTAATATTAAATTGTAGCTAATTTAATTCCCAAGAATTTGGTATAAAAAAAAGTTTTCTGTGATAAAAATTAAGTGAGCTATTGACAATTAAAACTTGTAATAGCATGCAAAAACCACCTTTACCAACCCTTTCAAAGTCACCTCTTTTTGTGACTAAGGATTTTAATAAAATTTAATATTAATAGGTTTGTAGATCTTGTAACAACCTACAAAATTCTTTTATACCAAACTTTCTAGGATACACAATAAAAAAGTTACGGTTAAAAATCAATATATTTTTTTGAGAAAAAAAGGAGAAATCCAATTGTAAGCATAATAATGTAAGTTAGCGGTGTTTTTAGTCATTGGCCTTATTCATTCTTCTTTATTTGAATATTATTAATAGATTCTAGAAGTTTGACTGGCTTAGAATGATTAGTTTTTAAAAAACTGAATTTAAAAGCGAAAGAATTTTTGTAGTTTTGTAAAAAATGCCATTTTCTTCAGAATAGAAAGATTAGCATCAAAGATAAGAAAAACTGTTTAAATATGAAATTGTAGGTTATTTAATTCTTAAGAACTTGGTGTGAAAAATTTTTTTCTACGACAAAAATTGAGTGAATAGTAAATGAGTATACTATAGAAGAACATTGATTTTTTCCATATAAAACTAACACTTTCGATAATGAATAAATCTAAAACAATTAGTTTTATCAAAAAAAGTATACAACATTTTTTGCTTAAAATGAATGTTTTTATCAACTTTTGCTGTCAAAATATAATAAAAAATATCCACCCCCGAGATGGGGTGGCAACCACCCCCATAATAAAAGCGCCTTTCGGCATCATATAGATTTTGATCCTTGGACCATCCACTACTTATTCTCAAATTTTCAAGTAAATCGATCCATTCTGTAAAAATTGCGGGGTGAAAAGCTTTGGTTCCTGGACTATAAGCCATATTTTTATTCTATTTTTATGAACAATAAACATGATTAGTTAAAAATATTGTTTTGTTTGCTACCATTCTAAATTTTCATAGTTCATTTCTAAGATTAGGACAAGACGAACACACACCTGAGAGACTGAGCTAAACTAAGGGGGAAGCGATGGCTATCTTGGATGATTGAGGTAATATTTTCGAATATTGTTTCAATTAGCTTGGGTAGTCCATCGCTTTGTAACGGTCACGTTACAAAATTAGCTCTTTAATTATTATTATAATTATTTTCCCTCGGTCTCCATTTAAATTCTCTAATTTCTCGTATAGGACTACTGGGGTGACGTCATACCTCGGTGATGGAACGTACTCCACCTATCGAGAATGATTTCGTTTTCTGAGAGAATTTGACGTTCACCTTGGCGGAGAAACGTCTCTCGTTCGTCACTTGGTTTGTGGCTGCTAATTAAGTGGGTTGGTTTGGTACTTGGTACTGGTACCATGAAATGGCGAATGAGTTCCATACACCTTATTTTATAACATCAATCCAGTTTTTTTAAGTAAAAAGTTACCAGCAAGGGTTGTCTGGAGTTAGGGAGACATGTGTGTGACAACTCCTGTTGGAGCCTAATAGGAATCATTTAGTTAGTTTTATTTATTTTGTTCGTTTTTAGTCATTAGTCATCATTACTATCTATATAGAGCTACTGTTCTTCGACAGGCATGCAAACGAGCCGTATCCATCCTTGAGTGTCAAGTGGTTTTCTTGCATCTCTTGCTAGCCAACTCTATTCAGTTTGCCTCTGTCTTTTCCCCACATTCTCTTCTTTTCAGCCACAACTATTTAGTTACCTAGTCCTTTTCATTTCTTTTTTCTTACTTCTGTTGGAGTATATCTTTTTACTTTCACTCCAACAGAAGTCTTCTTATTTTTGTTACAGCTTACTTGTTTCAGTATTTAGTATATTTAGTATTTAGTATATTTTTGCGAAGTTAGTTATATTTTAGACGTGGTTGGAAACTACTGTACAACCAATTACACGTATTCATAGCCAATATTAAGAGTAAACAAACATAAATAACAAAAATCTTACATATATATAATACATAAAGATCATCCTAATACATTGATTTTCAAGAACAGTGTATGAACTGAATCTCTTTTCGAAAATTTGAGCATGAAACCGAGTCGTAGGGGAAAACTTCAAATATTACAAAATAATCTAACATGTGAAACCAGAAAGCCATTATCACAACAGGTAACATATGCTAATCTTATGGAATTAATGCAATTTTGTCTCCCATCCATCACATTTTCTACAGAAATTTGCCCTACCAACAACGGGAAAGATAACAAATCCCAGATCAAGGTACTCAAAATAATATTCTATAGATTCAAGATAATATTCAGGAAGAACCCTACGAACCAGATAACTGCTTTGAAAGCGATGATGACTAGTTAAGTTTATTTCTAATGTGCTTTCTACTTTTTACATTTTATATACCAATTGTTTACTTTTTTTTACGAAAATTCGGTGTTTTGTTAATTAAATTGTATTTAAAAAAATAAAGACACAATTAACTAGTTTTGATGGAAAATAAGCCACAATTTTACTAAAAAAAATAATTTTATTAACGTTTCGACGCCCAAATCGGGTGTCCTTGTCAAAATACAAAAAATATTAAAAATATTAAGATTAATATTTTTTGTATTTCGACAACGACACCCGATTTGGGCGTCGAAACGTTAATAAAATCATTTTTTTGTGGCTTAAAATTGTGGCTTATTCCCATCAAAACTAGTTAATTGCAAAAATTCTACAAGAAAATAGCTTCAGAACAACATAAAGATACAAGTACAGTCCAAGTATGTAATTGGAAGACAATGGGTCTAAGTGCTGTTTCTTATTCTAAAATATCTTATAAAATACTAAGTGTTTTTCAATCTGATATAAATATACTATTACATAAAAGTTTTTTCTACAACCGTGTTAAAAATGCAATTTTTAGCACTTCATACGAGCGTTAAAAATGCTACTTTAAGGCACCAGTGCTTTATAGTATATTAAGTATGGAGAACGGTAAGGGTTTTATACCGATCGAAGACAATTGTTTGGAGGAGGAGCGGAGCGACGACTCCAATTATTGTCTGAGATCGGTTACCCTTAACGTTTGACATGCTTATAACGTTTTTTGCACGATTGATACCATTATAAATTATAAAATTAAACATTTTCGTCATATTGACTAGTTTCATTCATTTTATCAAGATACATACTTTGGTTGTTAGGTAGTAACTAGGGTGCATAACAACAATGGAGAATTGAGTTTTTATTTAGTTGTCAATAATTTTAAGTAAAATGTTGATTATTATAAATTAAAATATGAGCGAAAGTGAATTTGAAGAAATTGAACGGGCTTGGGAAGAAGGGTGTTCCGCAATTACTCCCGAAAAATCCAAAGTCCGTTATCAAAATACCTACCAAAGTTTTAAAAAATGGTGCGAAGGCAAGAATTTAAGAATCGAAGAAAAGACTCTATTGGCATATTTCGTTCAAAGACATAATATGCAGTTGAAAGCTCCTGGAAACCTCTGGGCAGAATATTCAATGATTAAATCCACCGTTTTTCTTTATGATGGCATTGATATTTCCAAGTTTTCAACTTTGATCGCGTATTTGAAGAGAAAAAATGTTGGCTATAGGCCTAAGAAAGCGAGCATTTTTACACGGGAGCAATTTGAAAAATTTCTGATGGAAGCACCGGATGAAGAATGTCTAGTTCACAAGGTAATATAAGCTAGTTTAGGTAAAAGAAATACTCTAATGAAGATTTTTTCATAATTTGTAGGTCGCAATGATATTGGGAATATCTGGTGCCTGTAGAAGAGAAGAATTATATAATATTACTATGAATGACATCCAACAAACCGATGGTTTAATGATTGTAAAAGTACCCAATACAAAAACGAACATCCAGCCTACTTTTACAGTCGTTAATAAACCAGACGCTAAAATTCCATATTTAGAAATTCTGCAAAAATAAATTAAAATTAAGAGATTTTTTAACTCGACGGTAAGTGAATTACTTACCGTCGAGTTGGAGTACTTACCGTCGAGTTGGATTACTTACCGTCGAGTTGCTAGTAAATGTCACCTACTGACGTAAAATCTGTCACGGTAAACAGTCAAAAATGATCAATCGTGCAAAAAAATATTTTTAATGGTGATACAGTAGCGATCAACAGGTAGCAAAAACGCGTTCCAAGATTGCGGCTGTAATTTTGAATATTTTTTCGAGATATTTGGCACACGTATTCGTAATATAATAAAGAATGGCGGTACAGAGCCTAATTTGAAAAATATACTAATATGTGGAAATTACTCTCTAATTAAATACAATATTGAAAAAAGAGCCTGTATCGCCATTAAGAAGAACAAAAAAATACACTTTCTTTATATAAACTTTTTTATCCGATGCCTAGATTTTGTCTCATTTTGGAACTACTAAAATTGTTTATTTCATTAGTAGTTCCAAAATGACACAAAATCTAGGCATCGGATAAAAAAGTTTATTTGAAGAAAGTGTATTTTTTTGTTCTTCTTAATGGCGGTACAGGCTCGTTTTTTTAATATTGTATTTAATTACAGAGTAATTTCCACATATTAATATATTTTTCAAATTGGGCTCTGTACCGCCATTCTTTATTATATTACGAATACGTGTGCCAAATATCTCGAAAAAATATTCAAAATTACAGCCGCAATCTGGGAACGCGTTTTCGCTACCTGTTGATCGCTACTGTTTCCTCTTAAGGCACTGCAGTTCGTATTTACCGTATAGGCAATTCTGATGTAATGTCAAAAAAATATAAAAATGGAATGTCAGTCAATTTCAGGTAAAAGTTTTTGTAGATATTGTCCTGTAATTTCGTTTGTAGAAAAAATATTGTATGATATGCGTGTTAAAAAGTACATTTTTAATGTGAATTGCAGAACTCGCTATCGCTCATTCTGCAAGTTTTCACATGCGTGCCTTAAACGTGTACTTTTAACACTTATATCATAAATAACTATTAAAGTTAGAAAGAACAGCCAATCACTAACTATTTTGAAAAACAAGCGGTAGAATTTAGGAAAGGTGTTAAACTTCAGACTTGATTTTCTCAAAAGTACGAAAACTGCACTTGTATCCCTTGGCTTCTACACGCCTTAATTAATGTTAACACCAACTAAACTATAACGAAAAAGTGAAGAAAAACCATTAAAATTGATATTTTCTTCAGAGAACTTTCAAATGTCCGTTTTTGAAGATATTCTTCTTTAGCGACGAATCGATTGAGGGTAAAATTGTACATCAACCACGCGCCTGCGCACACTGACAGTATGTAGTTCTGACAGTACTATGTAGTTCATTGCTAATCTTTCAATATAGGTATGTATGACAATGTATGTATCTGTAACCGTGCAAATAAGTCATTAAAAGAATATATTAGTGGTTTTAGGAAATGTATTATTTATTATAATTCTTGTGTTTTTGGATTTGTGTTTCCCTGTAGTAAAATAATAAAATATGTAGGCATAACATTTTTACAGTTTGTCGCCGTGTTGTGTAATTATATCCGAAACTTACGTGTCAATTCAAGTGGCTCGATGGCGTAGTTGGCAGAGCGGTGGGACAGAGAACGGAAGCACACGGAAGGTCGCGGGTTCTAATCCTTGGACGATTCATACTTTTTTTTTTTCGTTATTTTAATAAAAAAAATTTGAAAGTGGTAGATAAGAAAGTTAGTTTAATCTTTAAATAAAATACAAATAACCTGTTAAGTATATTTACTTCGTTTAAATTACCTATATAATAGAAGAATATCTTCTTACGTGCGTACAAAGTACACACACATTCTTTTTTTAATTTGACGTTTATTTGACACTTTAAGTAACCTATTGTTTGTATAATAAATTTTATCAAAAATGGTAAATACGTAAAAACATTACATTACCGTCAAATATGTCATACGTGTATCATATGTTTAACGCCAAATTGTGTTCGCCAAAAATTTCAGGCGACTACGCTAGGTGTCGCGTCAGTCATGCACTGAGCCAATAGCAAGGATTGATAGTTACCGGTGATTTTTAAATCACAGTGATTCAGTTTACTAAAATATGTATTGTCTTTACTATGGCTGTATAATATGTATAATTAAAACTCAAATTAAAATTTAAAAAAATTATTATGAAAAAAACTAGAGCCAGAACAATGAGTGATAGATCCCCACACAGTGAAAATGACCAAAGAGAAAAAATGATGAAAGTAATCCATCCAGCAAAAAACTAAGACTAAAACCAGAACAACATACGGAGACAGGAACGGACAGGAAGGACATGGAACAACCAGTAGTATAAAAGAGCAAACAACGAGGATAACTAATAACAAGGAAGAAAAGAAAAATGAAAACAAATGTCAAATGAGATTAGATACATGGAATATAACCTCGATAACAGGAAATGAAAGTAAATTAACAGAGGAAATGAAAAGATTTGAGCTGCAGTTGATAGAAATAAGCGAGACGAAAAAAGTAGGAACTGGAATTGTCGATATCGGAGGGCAGCACATACTACACTATTCCGGATCCCAGATAGGACAAAGGGCAAAAGAAGGCGTGGAAATAGTTGTAACGAAAGAAATGAATAGAAGAATAACCAAATTCAAACCAGTATCATCAAGAACCATATACATAAAAATAGAGTTAAAGAAGAAGAAGAATGTCACATAATACAGGTATATGCACCAGTAGAAAGAACAGAGCATGAAAAAACAGAACTATTCTATGATGAGATACAGAAACTTATTGATGAGATACAAGAGGAAAGCAAAAACATCATTTTACTAGGAGACTGGAATGCAAGAATAGTAAATGATGAAAATATGGCGTTAGGCTGCTTGGGAAGATATGGAGAAGAGACGATAAATAGTAATGGTAGGAGAATGATAAGTTTCTGTCAAATAAATGACTTGTTAATAGGTAATTCTTTCTGGTGTCAACCGAGAAACGAAAAATATACATACGTAACAGAAGAAATAAATGCGAGAAGCTTAATTGACTACATAGTATATCGTCGAGACGCAGACCTAACGATACAAAATATAAAAACAGAGAACGAAGCCGAACTCAGTACCCAACACAGACTAGTGACAGCAGAGATAAACACGAAACTAATGGAAATAATAGAGAGTCCTCAATATACAAGAATAGCAATACATAAGATGAAAAATATGGAAGTGAGGAAGTTATACCAAAAAGAGATAGATAAAATACTGGAACAGCCTGAAAACAATGAGGAAATATGGAATATGGAAGAGAGATGGAAAAAATTGAGAGACACGTTATGGAACACTGCAAAACAATTATGTGGAATAAGAAAGAATGGGAAGAGTAATAAAAGAACTGGATGGTGGAATAAGGAAATAAAGCAAGAAGTAAAAAAGAAGAAAGAAATGTGGAGGCGATACATAAACACAAATGAAGAGCAAGACAGAGACGAATACAGAAGACAGAGAAATATAGTGAAAGAACTAGTAAAAGATGCGAAGAAGAAGAGCTGGAAGGAATTCGGTGAAGAATTGAACGAAGGTTTTGGGAATAATAATAAACAGTTTTGGAATAAAATAAGAAGCATGAAAGGAACAAAAAGGAAACAAATAAGAGGAATTAGAAATGAGCGAAATGAATTGAAAACAAACATACAAGACATACTAACCATATGGAATAAGCACTATAAAGAAAAATTCGAGGCAAGTAACCAACAAAATGAGGAGAGAGGACAGCAGGCAAGAGAAGTGGATAGAGACAATCGAGTAGACGAAATTCATATCAAAGATATTGAAGAAGGATTGGCAAAAATAAAGATTGAGAAAGCGGGAGGTGCCGATGACGTAGATCCGGAGATGATGAAGTACGTGGGAGAACGAGGCAAGCTTTGGCTACTGGAAATAATGAGGGAAGCATGGAGAACAGAAAAGATACCGGAAGACTGGAAAGAAAATTTATTGATACCAATACACAAGAAAGGAGATGAAGCGGAATGTGATAACTATAGGGATATATGCCTATCATCAGTGGCATATAAAGTCTACACCGCGATAATAGAAAGGAAGTTCAGGAAAGAACTGGAAGAAAAACTAGAAGAAGAACAAGCGGCTTTTAGGAAGGAAAGAGGAACAACAGATAATATATACATACTGAGAAATATAATTGAAAGGAAAAACGAAATAGAAGAACACTTATATATTACGTTTATAGATATTAAAGCTGCTTTTGATTCTATAAATAGAGAAGTAATATGGTCAGTAATGGAAGACCTGCAAATCCCGCAAAAGATAGTAAGCGTGGTAAAAAGTACATATAGAAACGTACTTGCTGAAGTACAAATAAACGGAAGCAGATCGCCAATAATAAACCTAAGGAGAGAAATAAAACAAGGGGACAGTCTCAGCCTAGTTTTGTTTATATTTGTAATAGAGAGGGTAATGAAGAGCGCTAAGAGAAAATCAAGGCAATTACAGTCAACAATAGGGTACAAGAATTTAGTACCAGTGAGAATGGAGGGATTACTATATGCTGATGACCTAGTAATAATAGCAGACAATAAAGAGAAAATGCAAAAATTAATCGATATCTGGGTGGAAGAAATAGAAAATTTTAAAATGGAGGTAAATGTAAAGAAAACGAAGACCATGATAGTAGCCCAAAAGAAAAGGGAAAAAATAAACCAAACAATATTTAGGTGCAAAAACGAAATAATAGAAACAGTCTCGACGTTTGAATACGTGGGAGTAATAATATCGGAGGATGGAAAGCTAGATCAAGAAATCTCATACAGGGCGAAAAAAGCAAATAAGATCTACTATGCACTAAATAAAACAATATTTGGAAAGGAAGAAATAGATAAATAAATAAAACTGAAGGTATACACTGCAATATCTGTACCAACTTTAATATATGCAAGTGAGACATGGGTAAACAATGCAAAAATAAACAGTACAGTAAACGCAGCGGAGATGAAGCAGCTGAGAAAAATAGCAGGGAAAACGAAATTGGAAAGAATAAGAAATGAAGATATTAGACAAAGACTGAAACAGGAATCGATAATAACCAAGATCCAAAAAAGAAATTTAAAATGGTATGGACACATTAACAGAATGGACCAAGGAAGACTACCAAAGCAGGTGATGGAATCAAAAATATATGGTAAAAGAAGGAAAGGGAGGCCAAGGAAGAGATGGATTGATCAGATTATATAAATTGGACAGGAAAAAGGAAAAACACTTCAACAAATGAAAGAGTTAGCAAAGGACCGCAAGAAATGGAAGATATGGATAGAGGATGAATAAAACCTCCGACGCCCCTAAGGGGCATAAGGAGTTTCGAGAAAGAAGAAGAAGATTATTTATTTTTATATTTTCAGACTGACTTTCTTTCCTTCTCCGATCTGGTGGTATATTCCTATCGTCATCTATTTCCATTTTGTGTTAAGACACACACCACGAAAGTAATAGTTCAATAGTTCCAGCTAATGTTAAAATCTGGTAATAATAATTGACACTGCCTAATTGCTTTCGATGTATACTTAATTAATGTTAACACCAACAACTAAACTATAACGAAATAGTGAAGGAAAACCCTTAAAATTGATATTTTCTTCAGAGAATTTTCAAATATCCGTTTTTTAATTTGACGTTTATTTGACACTTTAACCTATTGTTTGTATAATAAATTTGATCAAAAATGGTAAATATGTAAAAACATTACATTACCGTCAAATATGTCATACGTGTATCATATGTTTAACGTCAAATTGTGTTCGCCAAAAATATCAGGCCACTACGCTAGGTGTCGCGTCAGTCATGCACGGAGCCAATAGCAAGGATTGATAGTTACCGGTGATTTTTAAATCACAGTCAGAGCCGGATTTAAGCCTGTGGGGGCCCCTGGGCAGAATTGGTGTGGGGGCCCTACCTCCTACCATTAAAAAAATATTGATCTACTTTTATAAATATAATTTTAAATAATAAAAACTACAAGAGCTGTAACTTGTTACAGTAAAATACTAAAAATAATAGTAAGATGTATGGTTAAAGTCCGGGAACTTTTCGAGATATTTTAATTAAAAATTTCTTGATTATGTGGGACATAAGTTGCATTTAGACATCGTGGCCAATGCTCATTGTAGAGAGATGAGTCTAACGCTCTTGGCCCATCATAAACCGAAGTCGATTTTTAATTAACTTAAATTTTAAGAATGATCTCTAACCACTGCAGTTAGTTAGCATCAGACCTAAATATTAACAAAGTGTCACCTCAACATTTGGAAAAGCATCATTAAAATTCTTTTTTTTTAGCAGTTGGTACATTTGAAATTCTTTGCTTATATTTGATGAGCTGATTTCCTCTTTAAATGAATTAAAGAATCTTACAAACTGTACCAGATGGACACATAAGTTTTCATCTAAATCATTGCTATAAATGTTGGTAAGCTTTAGTGAGTGAGCTTCAATTTTATTCAGAGTTAAATTTTCCAATTTTCCAAAATGATGTAAAAATCCAAAATTGGAATGGATGGAATCCTATGCAGAAAGCCTCTGACTTAGACGTAATCTATAATACCGATAAAATTTTGAGTTCTAAACTTCCCCGATGTTCTCATATCTTTCGAAATTGTCACGTCTTGACTGTAAAATTTGTATAAGTGATCTAAGTGCTGCCACTCCTGAATTAAGGTCAATATTTGGATCTTGAAGAATACGACTTGTGCTGTTTGTCCTCCCTGATATCCTCTCTGTTTCCAGTGAACACATTCGATTATAGGTACAACAAACCATTTGCAATGAGTTTTAGATTGTTGCTCATAGTCTTCCGAAATTTTGGATATTGCTCCTTTAATCTGAATATAACCTTTAACTAGTTCTTTTGCGGCATTACCTCGATGACCATCTATATAGTAGTATTTGCTCTTTTAGGAACAATAATATTTTTGGCACGGTTTGTATTGCTGTCGCTTAAGACGCAGCTTTAAAACATTCTGTTATTTTATCTATATGTAGAGGAAGTGAAAAATATATATAAGCTAGTTCTTCTAAGAAATTAAAGAACGCGGTGCTATGCTAATGCATGATAACACTCAGTTGCAGCTTTTGAAACTAAATTTAGAGAGTGGCCGACACAAGGAATCCACAACTCCAAGATGTTAAGGTATCCATACGTGGGTGCTCCGTGCTCGGTGTAGCAGCTCCACATAGTAGATACGTTGGTGATCGCCAACCAGTGATTTAACCGGTTGGCTGTTTATATGTAGGGGAGCGCATGCCGTATCCATTTAAGCAGCTACACCGAGCACGGAGCACCCACGTATGGATATGTACCTTTTTGTTCTATAATTTCAGCCTGAACACCATTGTATTTTCCATTGATATCTGACGCATTAACGTACTAGAACGGTCTCCTGCAGATTTTCAGATCGATATCATGTTCTTGCAAAAATGTCATTAGATAATTAAATATATATTCTGCTTTATGACGGCGATTTGGCAAAAATATGGTAAACCTTTCAACAGGAGTGAAACCTTCTATGTAACGAAATGTCACAGTTAATTGATTTGTATGAACTGAATAATATTTTGACTTCTTAATCCTTGAAATTACTTCATTTAATATGTTTTGACCCATCAGATGTACAATTTCCTCACATATGGTTGATGAAAGATAGTTGACATGTCCGCTTCCACGATTTGAATACTTATTAAAATATGGTGCTTCAAAAATTTATCATATTCAGCTAATAACTGGAGTATTATCAAATAATTTTCATTTTGTGATGAACTCGACAACTCCTTTTCGCTGCGAAATGATAAATCTCGTTCACAAATAAACTTTATATTTCTAAAATTAGTCTTTGAGTTAACATTTTCCAATAATTCTTTATTTCTTCGGTCTGTTTTGCTACTTCAGTATCAATACGCCCAATTCTTTCGTGTGCTTTAGACATTTTGTGATCCATAAGCCTACTATCTGCATCTACATGTTTCCTATCACAAAATTCTCTTCTCATCACTTCATAAGAATTTACAAACGAAGCAATACACCCACCCGGTGGAAGGTCAAAAACATAACCATGATCAATGCAATATTATCACTCCTTCGGTCCTTCATTTTATACTTGTCATACATTGTTCCTGTATCTCCTGCCAATATCTGTTTAAATGAATCTCTTAGGTTTGGGACTTTGTGGGGGCCCCCGAAATGTGGGGGCCCCGGGCAACTGCCCAGCCTGCCCTCCCTTAAATCCGGCCCTGATCACAGTGATTCAGTTTACTAAAAATATTGTCTTTACTATGGCTGTATAATATGTATAATTAAAATTCAAATTAAAATTTTATCCTAAAGAACGATTTAATTATTTAAGTCCGTAAAAATACGGATTATGGCCATTAAATGTTATTTTGTTTTAAGCCATTTTGAATGTAGCTTTTCCCTTTTTTAAATACTTGTTTTTATATGTAAAGACATCTTTAATTGGATTGAGCTTTTCAACGTTTTTACTGATTAAATTGAAAAATCAATTCACTCTTAATTAAAAAAAATATTCTGCTTAATTGGTTCCAAATTTATATTACGAACATGATTTTGAAAGGGTTTGTTTTTAAGAAAACGAACCCTTTAACTCTATTTTTTAAGATTAATTCCATTTAATTGGTACATGAGAGGAATCAGATTGAACAGTACATTATGTTTCTGAAGACCATAATGTTTCAGAAGTATATAAATAATTTGTTTGTTTTCTTCTAAAAAAAACAAAACATTTGATGTAGTAATTTTACTGGCTGAGAATAAGGCAGTAAATACGTAGTCTATCGCAGCAATATTAATATTAATTGTAAAAATAGTTCTCAATAACTACCTAACCCTATAGAATATTGGGTAGGTACAATCATTGGCCACATAGGTAATTTCACTAATGAATTTCAACAAAAATTCTGCATAAAAAATAATGAGAGTTTGTTATATAAATTTATGTCCGCAAGCGCTTCGTTTTCAAGATACAGGGTGTTGAAATCTTTTTTACAAACTGACAATTTATTTGTTGCTTGGAAACCGGTTGAGATATGCAAACAAAAATTGGCTAGACCTCGGTCAATTAAAAATTTCATATTCATCATTGATGTGCACACGGGTAATGATCTGAATTTTAACATTTTCAAGTCCGCCGACACGACTCCCGTGTTCACACTGTTATCAAACAGGAGCCACCGACACGGCTACCGTGTCCACATTTCAACAATTTTCCAATGAATTAGCACTCTGGATGAAATAATTCGTGACTGGTTTAAAATTTACGTTGTAGATTTATTGTTTAAATGATCTGTAAGTGTGACCCCCTTCGAATTACTTTTGAAAGTAAATGCATTTTTCAAGAGTGATAAAATGTAGGTTTCGCTTTTTAAAATATTTTGGATATTTTGTTTTTTACAATGCATTGATATATGTACATAATGTGCATAAATCCTACTTTTCATTAGTACATGTCTGCTTCTATTGGGTCTACAGACTTCATAAATACATTTTTTTAGTTTTTTGTAAGCTACATTTTTTATAAGAATTTTTTTGATAAAATATCTACTTACTTTTTGAGGCACTTACTGTTTGAAAACGTGGTTTTTTGTTGAAAACTGAACATTTTCACTCGCAAATAACTCAAAAAGTATCAACTTAGTGAAAAAACTCTATAGAATGAAAGTTCCTTAGAATTAGTTGATTTATCCATTTCCGGGATTATCTTTCTTCTTCTTCTTTTTCTTCTTTTTATATAGACATGACTATCTGTTTTTTCAATGTGCCTCCAGTAAGTTATCGTTTTCGTGGTCTTCCCATTTCGTCTTTGTTTTTATATTGGGAAACCGCCTCTCGCCGTCCTTACTATTCTATTTCTTGTCATTCGGCTTATGTGGTTAGTCCATTCTACTCTTCTATTTATTTCCCAGTTATTAGTGTTCTCCACTTTGCATCCCCGTCGTATATCTGTATTTGTAGCTCTGTCCCATCGATTTTTCGAAGGGTTTTCATCTCCGCTCTGTTTCGAGCAATATTTTTTCTTCTCCGTGTCAGGCCGTGTTTCTGCTGCGTATGTCATTATTGGTGTGATGACTGTTTTGAAAAGTCTGCCTTTAATTTTTTTCCGATATTTTTCTTTCTCCATATTGCGTCATTCGGGCAACCTGCGGCTCTGTTTGCTCTATTCACTTGATCTTCCACTTCTGTTTCTAGTATGATACCTAAATATATATTTAAACTCCACGACCTGCTCTATTATTTGGCCCTTTAACTCTAATTTACATCTTATTGGATTTGATGTTATAACCATGCTTTTTGCCTTTTTTGGGGAAATTAAAATGTTAAATTTTCTGGCGGTTGTATTAGATTGGTGCAGCATACGTTGTAAATCATCTTCAATTTGAGAGATTAGTCTGCATAGTAGATTATTTTAAGTTGTTTTTCTCCCATTTAGTATCCATTTTTAGTTCTCACTTTTTTTATTATTTCATCAATGATCAGGTTAAACAATAAAGGACTCAGGGAATCCCCCTGTCTTATCCCATTGCCAGCTTGACAAAAGATGCAGATGACAAAAGTAAAAACAACCCGGGCTCAAGTCCAATAATGAAGTAGAAGATGATGTTGATCAGGGCCGTCTTAAGCATACACGGCGCCGGGGTGCAAGACTCATCTTTGCGCCCCCTTTTGTCAGAAGATTATACAGGGTAGCGAAAGAGTATAGAGACACGGTAATTTCTCGGAAACCGCTAAAACGATTTTTATAGCTTTTTGTGAGCCAGGGTCTTCTAATGCGGCCGATATTATAGTGGTAATTACATTGTTGTCAAATCTTCCGTTTCTCTGGTAATCTAATGAACTTTCTTATTTTAAATAGAACACTCTATATATTTTTGCGTTTTTAAGTAGGTATCTAAGAAATTTTCATGTTATGTTTTCTATACCTAAATGCCACAATTTCGGAATTATTATGACATTTATTAAAAACAATTTTAAAGGAAATTTAAAAATCAATTTTTTCGGCCCGGTTAGCCATTTTTTAGGTTTTTTGGATCATTGGGAATAAAAAAAGGTCTTTTATAATTTTTCTCTAAACAATTTAAAACTGAAAAAAAAATCGAAAATAGCTGATTTTCTAGGTTCAAAAACTTAAGTAAAAAATATTATTTTTGAAACTACAAAGTGCCTAAATTCAAACTCAAACTTTATTGTATCAGCTACCGATAAGTGATTTGGTCTTATTTCATTCTAAAATATTGTTTTTTAGTTGTTAATGCAGCCCGATCGCCCGTCCTCTCTTATGAGTTTCATTAACAATAAAAAACAATGTTTTATAATAAAACGTGCCAACAATTCTTATAGGGAGCTGATAGAAGAAGGTTTGAGCTTGAATTTTGATACTTCGTAATTTTAAAAATTATTCTTTTTACTTGTGTTTTTGAACCTTTAAAATCGTCATTTTTCAATTTTTTTCAGTTTTAAATTGTTTATAACTCGGAAACGATTAACTTTAGAGAAAAATTACAAAAAACCTTTTTTTATTCCCAATGATCCAAAGAACCTAGAAAATGTCTAACCGGGCCGAAAAAATTGATGTCTATAATTTCTTTAAATTTTTTTTTAATAAATGTCGCAATAACTCCGAAATTATGGCATTGAGGTATAAGGAATATAACATAAAAAATCATCAGTATTTCTTAACGACTTCAAAACGCAAAAAATATACAGGTTGTTCCATTTAAAATAAGAAAGTTCATTAGATTTCCAGAAAAAAGGGAGATTGGACAACAATTCGTGTAATGTGTTCTGATAGCGTATTATCAAATACATTCTATTAATTTTAAAAAGTTATCCTATTCATGGAACCTTTGACTGGTTCCTCTTAATGGTAAATTTTGTCGTGCTAAAAATGTTATTATTTCGATAATTCTTTCTAAAACCGCCGTCCACCTTTTTCTTTCGCGTTCAACTGCTGCTGAATAGACAGAGTCTACTGTATGACTTTCTACCAAGGCTTTTTTTAGATCTAGGTACATATTTTTTTTTCAGAAATTAAGTGGCTACCCTTCTCTCACGTCTTTCTAAAAACGTAAAATAAACGTCTTTCTTGTCGCAAACGTAATAAAGAAAATTAGGTTTTAGAAGATCAGCATTTATATTTTACTATTATAAAAGACGTCGCTAAAAGTGGGATACATACATAGCTCCCCAACGGCAATTATACTTTTATCAGCAGAATCGGATACACTGATAATTTTTACAAGATGGTGATTCATTGTTACTCGACATTCAATATTGGTCAAAATAGTGTACCTACGCGTCACCTTTTTGAAATTATTGTCGGAATAAACTAAATGGGTTTCGTATTACATTTGCGTATTGTAGGTGTAGTAAGATTAATAGCCTTTGTAAAAAATACCGAAAGCGCACTTGTATGTTTTTGTTATTTTTAGGTTTTTTAAGGACAAAAAGCGCAATTTTGAGCTTAGCAAATGTTCGGCTTGCACCCCTTGGACTTGGCGCCCGGGTGCCTCGCACCCCTTGCACCCCCGGGTTAAGACGGCCCTGATGTTGATAATGAAGTTTAGAGAGCTTTGAGATGTGGGTATTTCGTCGTATGCTGAAAATTCCATGGACCGACCGCGTTAGAAATGAAGAAGTTTTAAGGCGTATGAATAGAGAACGTCAACTCACAGAAATTGTCAAGAAACGTAAAACATCTTATCTTGGACACATATTTAGACACGACAGGTATAACTTCCTTCAACTTATTAAGGAAGGAAAAATAGAATGAAGACGCGGCCGGGGTAGACGACAAATGACCTGGCTGAGTAACATCAAAGAATGGACAGGATTATACGTTTAAAGTCTAATAAGTAAAGTCCGGATTATAAGCATTTTGCTTTTTTTTGCTTTTTTTTGCTTGTTATTAAGATTTTCAGTAAAAATGCTTATTTTAAAGATACATATGTTGCTTATCTTTGTTTATTTTGCTTCTTATGATAAACTATAGTTAAATTTTATGTATTACTTCCTGTCTTAAGCAAAATTTTATAAGTATATAGAGCTATAAAACCCTAATGATTCAATAAACCATAAAAGTTTTAATCCCTTAGGCTTAGGAGACAAACAGGATACCCATCGTTATACCTTTCATGTAATAAACTAATATTTGTCTGCAGAAAGCCCAAATTTATTATATTGTAAAATAGTTTTCGGTAGTAATCGGTACATTTGTCTAAATTTAAATACCTACGCACCAATCACATCTGCAGATGTTGAAAGAACTTTTTCTACCTATAAATAATATGTCTACAGATAGAAGACAGCTTTTTACAAGAAAATCTTGAAAAACATTTGGTTAATTGTTTTTATGCTAATGGCCATGAATAAAAAATATATTAATATGTTAATCATTTTTCGATTTTTTTATTATATTATAGTTTAATATTTTGTAATTTTTTATTTATTGTTAATAATACGATAATTAAAAATAAATGTAATTTAATGTTAATGTCCTTTATTCATATTTATATCATATCCATGTTTACTTACAGGTCTGTTTTTCTTGAACCTTGCTTATTTCATAAAAACTTTGCCTGTTTTTGCGTCATTTTTTGCGTATATAAGTGCTAATTTTAACCTTCCTGTCATGCTTATAATCCGGGCTTTACTAATAAGAAAGGCCCAAAATAGAGAAGACTTTGCAGAAGTCATCGCCAACCTTCGCTAGAAGACGCCACAAAAAGAAGAAAAATGAAGTAGAGGGTAAGGGAAAACTAAATCCAAATGTTCATGCAATTCGGTGGTGGCACGGAAAATTACAAGGTATCGCCGTATTTCCCGTTCATTTACTGGCATGTTAATACCTAGACTTTATTTGTTTGTCGAGTGTTTTGTAAGCTTAGAATATAAAATAAACCAGGAAGGAGTACAATGCGAAATGACTTCGGGTCAGGAAGGAGGTTGCAAATGGCGATCAGCTGTCAGATTTGCTTTCTATCTCCAGTGACGTACCTTTGAAAGAGGGAAGAAAAGAAATTCTTAACGAGTTTATTACATCTTTGATGTTAAGCAAACAGCTATAGATCAAGTGAAAATACGTATTAATATAATATTTTGTTGAAAAGTCAGTTAAATAACATTTTATTATATTAATTAAGGCGTACCAAATGGTACGCCTATGCACACAGCTGATCCAATGCATAAATATCTTCTACCTCGTTGACAAAAACTTATGAGTCATCCACAGACGTTCAAGATGGCCAATTCCGCTAGAAATTTAAGGTGTTGTTGATATATGACAGACTCCTTTCTGGTTGTAAGTTGGGATACTTTAAGCGCTGCGACTATTTTCCATTATAACTAGAATTTCATCTGTCATCCATTTGTTTTTTAATCGTAAGGCACGTATCTATTACCCTTGTGCTAAGCATTCCCTGCAACTGCTCCACTTCAATGGATCCTACATCGTAAAAAATGTGTTTTTTTTAAATTGTTTCCTGAGAGATCCTTTGCTTTAAAAAATCTGAAAAATGTATAAACATACACTGTTATGCCCAAACGCACACTGAGTTTTTTCACATTTTTTGGGTGAAAATTCAGCTCAGGAAAAATTTTTGAATTTTGGTCGCCGAAAATTCCTCAAAATTCGAAAAAAAACCATTTTTTGGCGTTTCCTGACCGATTTCTGGCTTTAAAAAATTAGAAAAAATTGACAAAATCGGTGAGTTGTGCCCAAAAACACACTGATTTGTTTCAGTTTTTAGATCAAAATTGAGCCCAGGGAATTTTAGTTTTTCCCAAAAAATTTTTTGGTTATGTAATTTTTGGCAAACTTAAAGGTATCGCCGTATTTCCCGTTCATTTACTGGCGTATTACAACCTAGACTTTATTTTTGTTTGTCGAGTATGTTGTAAGTTGGAATACTTTTAACGCTGCGACTCTTTTCCATTATAACTAGAATTTCATCTGGCATCCATACTTTCTTCTGTGTTTTTCTAATCGTAAAGCACGTATCTATTACCCTTGTGCTGCGCGTTCCCTGCAACTGCTCCCATGGATCCTCTATCGTAAAAAATGTGTGTATTTTTTAAATTGTTTCCTGAGAGATCCTTTGCTTTAAAAAATTTGAAAAAATGTATAAACATACACTGTTATACCCAAACGCACACTGATTTTTTTCACATTTTTTGGGTGAAAATTGAGCTCAGGAAAAATTTTTTAATTTCTCCGGTCGCCGGAAATTCCTCAAAATTCGAAAATAGTTATTTATGAAACAGTTCGTGAAGTATGCTTCTTGCGAACGCACAAGATTTTTAGAGCACAAGCGACAACGGAGCGAGTACTATAAATCGCGTAAGTTCGCAAAAAGTACTTCACGCACAGTTTCATACAATATTTTATCTACGATAAACAAATAAAAAAGCTGTAACTCTTCGTCACTGGAATTCAGGTCTATTCTAAAATTTTTAGAACTTTGACATTTAAAAATTCTAACTACTTTCAAACCACAAAACTGTCACAACTTTTGTTGTAATTCATTGCTCATATTGTCATCACCATGACAACGCGAAAGTTAAGGATTGTCACCATGACAACGCGAAGGTTAAAACAGTGCGAAAAAGTAAATCCCATTTAAAATACATGGTTACTTCACGCACTGCTATCTATAATGACAGTTTTCACAAACTAAAAACTTAGACATAATAATATTATGACATAGAGTAGATAAAACCTTAGACCATAAAAACTGATAGACACGCCTTGTACCGAACCGTTGAAGCAAACACCTTCCGCAAAAGTGACGTCACAATACGGCAAGAACTCGTTTGGATCCTTAGCAAAGCACTAATAAAATTACCCAATTTTAGATTTATTTTAATATAACTTCAATATTTTGTAAAAAATATGGAAGATAAATAATTTAGCAAAGTAATTAATAAATATTTTTGACTTAAAGTAATTTTGTAAAAATAAATGTTTTATTTAAAAGTAGGTACATAATATTATATCGTTGGTATATCTCTTCTTGTTTGATAATCAAAAATACATTTGAAGGAGAGTAATTTTCTTTTCGGTGGAAGTTTCAGGTTAGGTGAAAAAATATGTAGGAAATCTATTAATTTATTGACCACAAAACAAAATAGCTTTTGTTAAATTACTTCTAACTCTTATTACATTATTTAGTTTTTCACCTTCGTGGTACAATCTGATGTTGCAATGGAAACTTGTTGCAATGTTGCAATCTAATGGAAACAAATTATCTTTATTAGATTAAACAAATGGTTTGTTTCAAAATCATGATCAAACACATGTTCTTTGTATGTACATATCTTCTCATTAATTTAGAGTCGTTCAATTTTTTTGAATTGTACATAAATCATAAATCTAATTTCGCTTTCAGCAATTTTGCAAATACGAATGACGTCTTTAGAAGGTTGTTTTCTCAACTTTCTTAACTACAAACCCAGCGATATAGTCAACAACATAAAAAACATATGATGACAATGTTTTTGAAAAACTTAAATTATTTACAGTATAATCATGGTTACTAGTTATTGTTTCCCTATTATTTTCATTAGTTATAAAGTTGTCAATGAGTTGATGATCATCTGTTTTCATTTTCACAGTATTTGTTGTGCTCATTGCTAAAATTATGGAAGATGTCTGTTCTATACAATTAACCTGGGTAGATCCTGTAACACTTGTGTGCATTAAGAGTCTTTTATATGCAGCTTTAAATTGTTTTGCCGTTGGGTTGTTGTTGTAACCTCCATGACTCCTAATAGAAATAAAGAAAACTTCTAAGTGACCTTGAGAAAGTTTATAGGCCGAAAGAACTTCAGACCTCCATCCATACCCTCGAAGTAATTTTTTTAAATTACCATTAGTGACTTTAAACTAATGATCATACCAATAAAACCCGTTTTTCTTTGGCTTGGATATTATAGTGGTTCACCATTGTTGGAACATTTAAGTGATCTAAGCTATTTTATAGATTCTTCAATTTTTTGAAAAATCGATCGCTTGTTTATTGTGCTGCTGTAAACTGGATTTCAGGTGTTTTGCCAATAAATTTCGGCTATTTAAAATATGAAAAATACCATTGATACGTTCAATGAAATTTTGAGTAGCTTCGCTACGTACAAATTCTTTTGAGCTTTTATTTCTCAAATAATGTATTGCCTTAGCAACTTTTTGGCTGAATGTTTGGGCAGCTAATTTCACCTTCATTTTTTCCTTATACCAATTAAAATGCCTTCGGGTTATCCTAGTTGCAAGATGAAGGCCTTCCTTTTCTTGAATGTCTACTAATTCTTTCAAATATTTCCATTTAATCGCTTTATTATTCCCGTCAACAAAATTTTGTAATATAATATACGTTTATTCAAATCAATAGTTATTACAATAATTTACAATTTCAGTTTACTTACAATGAAATGAACGTAAAAAAAGTCTTAAAAGCATGAACATGCTTGTTGACCTAAATAACCTTAAGTATTGCAAGTAAGTCTTAACATATGTGGAGGGTCAAATAATACATATTTTGATTTGTTACTGGATGTAGAAAATATACTTTATTTTAATTCACAACGCCTATAAACACTTTTAATCTCTAACGTTTTCTGCCGTAAACTGACGTCACACACAGCTGTGTGAATCGTTTTATGTTGGCTTCACTCCTCGAGACGAGTGAATAGTATTACGGCGTGTCTATCAGTTTTTATGGTCTAAAGATAAAACCCATTTTTCTACGGCCGTGCTAAAAGAGCCACTTTCACGCACGCATTTCGTTTCCGAAAGTTGCACTTTCCCGCGCGGCATGCGTGAATGTAAATTTCCCCGCACGGCGCGGCGTGCGGGAAAGTAAAATATCTTGTAATATGGCATTATAATATATTATAATACATGCAATAAACTAATATTTAGATATTACATATTTACTAATTTATTTCAAATCTATCTTATTCTCTTCATGTTTTAATGAAATTAGCGCGATTATTTCATTCATAGGAGATTCTGACCAATAGAAAGCTACAGAAATACAAATTAAACTGATAATTTTTGATAATTGCCCGTCGTCAAGTATATAACGTCAGATGCCCTTTTTTGCTATGAAAAAATACATTCAGTGACATTAATGACAATTAATGTTTTAAAAATTATAAAAGTGATGACTTTCAACCGTCAAATATTTATAATAAATGTGTGTTTAATTGTACTAATTTGTACTTACATAAATAAATTACAATAAAATTTTGGTTTTGAACAGTTTTATTAATGAAATAATCGCAACAAATTGCACTCGATCTCTAAAATTAATATAGAATTTTAGAGTTCTTGTGCAATTACTACTGATAATTCGATGAAATAAAATTATTTTGACATAATATTTAAAAGTCAGATCAGTAGACAATTACAATGGTTTTGAATCGTCGTCTTGGAAACCAATATCGTCAAACTTCAAAATAATTATTTTTCGTGTATTGTTTCTGTTTTTTTTTTTAATAGTGGAGTTGGATTTACCATTTTCTCTCCGGAACTTCCTCGAAATTCGAAAAAAAAATCACATTTTTTGTGTTATCCCATGTCATTAGTACATAAACCCAATTGTATATCAATAAATAACGATTTTTAATATATGATTTCATTAATTCTAATAGCGGGAGGGTCATTCCATATCAACTCAACAGGCCTAATTCCCCCCTCTTCAGATTTGGTTATAATTTGGAATACTCATAGTGGCTAATAAGAGAAACAAAAATACAAAATTTTAAATTTTTATCTCAAGCCGTTTCCGAAATATAGTTATATAAAGGTTTCCAAAAAAATCCAAAACAAGGCGATACTTTATTGGAATGGTTGCAGAAGCTGTCCTACTTGAGCTAGAATGCTGTGAGAGATGTCATTTTACAGCATTTTTAAAGTTCTTTATATACAATATGATGTTATATACGATAAACAAGTTTTTCTCAAACAAAAAAAAAATATATTGATTAAGTTTTTTTCCAAAAAGTACATAATTTAAAATTTTCATAATATTCCTACAAATAAACTGCGCGTCATAGAAAACGGGCACCCTAAAAAATGGATAATTTTTAAGGTTGCGTATCTCCTAAACCTGTTGTCCGATTTAAGTGATTTTTTGAATATATTATAGCCTTAGTCTTTGTCAATATCGCTGTAATATTATTTTTGCTAAACAGGTAAATTTTCATTGTTCATGTGTTTCAAAGTTCGCAACACCCTGTGGAATATCCTAGCATTTATAAAATACTGAAATTAAAACCCAACTATAGCCTCAGGTTTTCTCAAAATTCTGTTTTTTGATTCATTCGCTTATGTTGGATAATACAAAAGTTAGGTACTATAACAATTCGCCATGTTCTTTTTCAGTACAGGGTCTTTCTAAACAAGTGCGACAAACTTTAAGGGGCAATTCTGCATTAAAACATATTGACAGTTTGCTTTATAATCGTATGTTCGCAAATGCTTCGTTTGCGAGATACGGGATGCTAAATTTTTTCTTACAAACTGACGATTTATTTATTGCTTTAAAACCGGTTGAGATATACAAACGAAATTTGGTGGGTTTTAAGACGTAGTTATTGCACATTTTTTGACATACAATTAAGAATTTTATATTCACCATTGGCGTGCATACGGGTAATATGATCGGTCATATTACCCGTGTGCACGCCAATAGTGAATATAAAATTCTTGATTGCAAGTCAAAAATCTCGCAATAACTATCTCTTACAACCTACCAAATTTAATTTGCATATCTCAACCGGTTTTAGGGCAATAAATTAAATCGTCAGTTTCTAAAAAAAATTTAACGTCCCGTATCTCGTATCTCGTAAACGAAGCATTTGCGGACATAAGTTTACAAAGCAAAAGGTTATTATTTTTTCATGCAGAATTGCCCCTTAAAGTTTGTCGCACTTATTTATAAACAACCAATACTGATGAAGAACATGACTAGTTGTTAAAGTACATAACTTTTGTATTATCCAACAGAAGAATGAATCAAAAAAGAGAATGTTCAGAAAACCTGAGGCTATAGTCGGGATTTAATTTCAGTATTTTATAAAGGCTAGAATATTCTACAGGGTGTTGCGAACTTAGAGAAAAAAACACAGTTTGATTCGTACACCCGGTATACAATGAAAATTTACCTGTTTTGCAAAAATGTTATTACAGAGATATTGACAAAGAATAAGGCTATAACATGTTTAAAAAATCACTTAAATCGGACAACAGGTTAAGGAGACACGCGACATCAAAAATGACCCATTGTTTAGGGTTCCCGTTTTCTATGACGCGCAGTGTATATAGTACTGTTATTAATAATATGTAAACATTTTATCATGGGATCGTGATGGTGATGGGTTCAACATAAAAAAAATTAATTTTGCACATACAGTATGGTGCAAATGAAAGGAATAAATTCGTAATTTCGCAAGCTGGCCACTTTAAGGAAAAATCCCGAAACAGGTCGATTTTTATTTTTAAATTGTAATTTTTTGGCATATATATCATACTAGTGACGTCATCCACCTGGGCGTGATGACTTAATCGATGATTTTTTAAAATAAGAATATAGGTCGTGTGTTAGCTCATTTGAAAGGTTATTCAATTGTCTGTTCAATAATATAAACAAATTATTTATACAGGGTGGCAAGCAAAGTTTTTTTATTTAATTAAATTAATTGACAAAAAAGAAGAATGTATGTAATTTATTAGAATTTATGTAATTTATTTAATTCAAAATATATTTTACTGCTGTAAGAAATCATAAAAAAATGTTTATTTCACAAATAAAACTTTTCGCTTAAATTAAATGTTCAAACTTTCAAAAAGCATATGTTTGGCGGGAGCTAGCTTGAACAATGAATTTAAGCGAAAGGCAATGTTTAGTTGTGAAATAAACATTTTTTCTGTTTTCAGACAACAGTAAAATCTATTTTAAATTAAATAAGTTACATACATTCTTCTTTTTTTGTCAATTAATTTAATTAAAAAAAAAAGAATGTGTGTGTACTTTGTACGCACGTAAGAAGTTATACTTCTATTATATAATTTCAACGAAATAAATATACTTAACAGTTACAATACAAAAAATTAAAAATAATTACCAAAAATTAACCAAAACTCAACAATGCCAAAAATTGAAAAAAAAATATGAATCGTCCGAGATTTGAACCCGCGATCTCGCGATCTCTCGATCTCTGGCCCAATGCTCTACCAGCCAGGCTATCAAGGCGCACGTTATTGATGTTTCGGATATACATAATTACACATCACGGCGACAAGTGAAATATAAAAACAGATCTATTTTATTTATTATTTTATGCCCAAGAAAGACAAATCCAAAGACACAAAAATTATAATAAATAATACATTTACTAAAAAACATTAATATATTATTTTAATGGCTTATATGTTACAATGGAGAGGAGATGTCTGCTTTTAAAATTGTATAAATCACTAAAACACTTGTCATTTCTATACAAATTTGCCAACATTCTTCATTATTTATTTTTTAATTCGTATATCCACTTGAAAAAGCATAAGATAACTATTTCTAAAACACTTACCAGCAATAAAATATACTCGACTCTCTGATTCTTTAGTTTTTGTATGAGATCGTCCCGCTTGATTTATATCAGTAATTCCCAACCGGGGGGCGATCGCCCCCCTGTGGGCGATTTAAGATTTTCAGGGGGGCGACAGAGCGAAGGGGGCGATATGGGGGGCGATAGGGAAAAGGGGCGATAAGGGGGCGTTTAGAATCCGGGAAACGAGAAATGGGTAGTTGAGAAAAAAAGACTTCCGATCGGATATCCATAGGATAATAAAAAGTGAATATGTATACCCGTGCAGGTAATATGGTTATAACACAAGCATCTCGTCTAGTAACAGAGGGCTATGAATCATGACACAATTTAATTCGATAGGTATAGTCGCCTCGCAAATGGACTAAAAAATTTAAACCGATTACAACAAAATTCAGTTTGGCGACATTGTGTAAATACCAAGTCTTCTCAGATATCGACAGAACCATAATTGAATCCAGATAAATTAAAATATATATTTGCCAAAAAACTGAGATGTTTTAACCAAATAATGTTTCAAATGGTAGGAGAGCCCAAGCGGGGATTTTTGCAGTTACTCGAGCGCGTCAGAAAATCACAGGGGGAAAAACCCTGTAAATGTACCTCTACCATAAATATATTGGCTCTTCATACAGGGAAGTTCGTTCAGGAAAAAGGTTCGAAAAAGGTCCGGGTCGAAGGGTCTAAAAAAAATCTATCCTTAGAAAAACTCGAAATCTGCAGATTAAGATAAGGTAAGTTAAGTACATGCAAAACAGTGTATATTTAAAAAATCTAACGATTTGAGCGGGGTGTAACGAAATGGGCGAGTCACAAAGTTTCACAAAAAAAAACGAATATTTCGCGAAATTAACGTCAGATCGGAAAACTAAAAAATACGTGTTCAATATTTTTCAATAATCTATCGAATCATACCAAACACGACCCCCTACGGAGAGGCGTGGGTCTAAATTTAAGATTTTAAATACGAACCCCTCAATATTTCGCGAAATGAACATCTGATCGAAAAGCTGAAAAATGCAGGTATTCAATATTTTTGAAAAATCTATCGAATAACACCAAACACGACCCCCATGGAGGTGGAGTGGGAAGTTACTTTAAAATCTTAAATTGGAGCCCTCATATTTTTATTGCAGATTTGGATTTCTTAAGTAAAAATAAGTAACTTTTTTTCGAGACATTTTTTCGAATTATAGATAGATGGCGCTATAATCGGAAAAACGATTGTTGGAAATGAAAAATTAAATTAAAAAATGGAAAGTCCCCCACTTATGGAAAACTTAACTCAATTTTTTTGGTTTTAGGATCTACCCTTCACAACCAAATACTTTTCCATAACGCTCGATTAACTGCAAAGTTAGCATACTTTCATCCCCTACTAAAATTTGATGTGAAAAATAATTTTTAATTCGATTCGTTAATTAATTTGGTTTTTTGTCTTTAAAAGTAGAAAAAACGTTCAATTTCTCTTGCGTAATAGTGTAATATTTAGCGTAATATAGCGTTATATTTGCGTAATATTGTAATTATTTTAAATGTACTATGCGAATATTTAAATGAAATGAACCTGCAACTACAAGGGAAGAACATAAATGTGGCCAAAGCGAAGGGAGTAGTCGGAGTATTCAGTGACAAACTATCTATTTTTGTACAAAATATGCAGAGAAGAGATCTGACCAAATTCCCCAACAAGAAATCCTCTTGTGGTTGTGGTGATTCTGAGGATCTTCAAACATATTGCCTCCACCTTCAAATATTGAAAAAAATCTGCAGCCCCGATTCCAAGATCTGACTAGTCTGAAAGTGCCAACTTGGTTTATCAATCCTTTTAGAGTGGAAGTTTCAACGGCATGTCCTTATCTTCAAGAAAGCTTGATTGATTTTAAACATGATGTTGAAATTGAAGGTCTGTTTCAGGAGTGGGGCTATGAAAGATTTTGACCGCAGATAAAAGAAGTGTATCCAATCTTGTGGAATGCAATCAAATTACGATTATCAGCATTCCCCACAATATATCTAGTGGAGAAAGGTTTTAGTTCTGTATGCATATTGAAAAACAAACAAAGAAATAGGCTGGACATAATTTAAAGAGGGGATTTGAGGTTGCTATTAACCAACATTAAGCCAGACGTAAAGAAATTATGTGAGAGACACCAGGCCCAAAGAAGCCATTACATATAATCATTTATCATTTTACGAAATGTAAAAATAAATAAATACGGATACGTACCTTTTTAGACAAGACGAAAACGGCGGGTTCGTTGAAAAAAATATTTCCATGAGGTTTTTTTCCATAATCACATTCGTGAGACATCCCAGAATAAGGTTCAAGAAGTCGCCCACGTGAAAAGTGGTCCAAATTTTTTTTAACAATTTTTTTTAATCAAATTGTTAAAATCAATATTTTTGGCCCGGACAATTTTTTTAGTTTTTTTTGGACTATTCTGGACAAAAAAGATATCTTATAATTTTTCTCTAAAGTTGATTGTTTTCGAGTTATAAGCAATTTATAATTGAAAAAAACGAAAAATGGCGATTTTTAAGGTTTAACAACTAGGTTAAAAGTTATTATTCTGAAAGTCAAAAGTGACTAAATCAAAGTGTAAAGCCCTCCCTACAGGATCCTGAAGAAATTTTTGTCATTATTTTATTACTAAGCTGTTATTTTTAAATAATAATAATGAGCGCCATGCACGTGTTAGGCGGCCGTCAATGCTGAGTGCGAGAGAGATGCCATTCCGGCAGTCCAATTGTGCATCTTACTCGCACTCACATTTACAGCCACGTCAATACGATCTAACCGCTCATTGTTATTAGTTAAAAATAACAGCTTAGTAATAAATTAATAACACAGATTTCTTCAGGATCATGTAGTGGAGGCTTTAAACTTTGTTTTAGTCACTTTCTAACTTTCGTAATAATAATTTTTAACCGAGTTATTAGGAAAATGGCAATTTTCGCGTTTTTCAAATTTTAAATTGCTTATAACTCGAAAAAGATCACCTTTAAAGAAAAATTATAAGGTCCACAATGGTCCAAAAAACCTAAAAAAAATTTGTCCGGGCCAAAAATATTGATTTTTGCAATTTGATTAAAAAAATTGTTAAAAAAAAATTGGACAACTTTTCACGTGGGCGACTTTTTGAACCTTATTCTGGGGTGTCTCACGAATATGATTATGCAAAATAATCTCATGGGGATATTTTTCCCAACGAACCCGCCGTTTTCGCTCTGTCTATTTGTACTGATCAATTATTTCTTTCAATTTAATTTGAAAGGGGGGGGCGATTGTAGTATTCATAACTGACGAAACATGTCTAAGGGGGCGATCATCGGAAAAAGGTTGGGAACGACTGATTTATATTGTCCACAGATCTCTACGCCTTCGAGATAATCGGTTTTTATCAGTAATTTTGTGATTGAAAACGGCAGTCACAAAATAAAACTCCACTTCTCTGTTTGATGGGCTTCCACACCTGGCATATTTTCTGTATTAATAAGTCCAAAAACTTATACGAAAACTATTTAAAAAGGCAGTATAACTATTAACTAACTTTTGTCTGTTGTTTCTCTTCTCTCAAATTTTATAACACAACAACCACAGCTGTGCTACATCCGCAATATTAAATAATTTTTGACATGTCATTTGAACACCCAATCAGAGCAAAGGTATAACGCGCGTACGTCCGGCACTAAGGATTTTGATGTAAAATTCACTCCCATCGCGTCTAAAGAAGTATAACTTCAAAAAAACTTTTTTTTCCACCTTGTATAAATAATTAAATTATTGTTTATATTACTGAATAGAGAATTACGAATAGAGAATAGAGAATAACCTTTCAAATAAGCTAGCACACGACCCCTAGTCTCATTTAAAAAAATCATTGATTACGTCCTCACGTCCAGATGGATAACGTCACTAGTATGATGTATATGCCAAAAAATTACAACTTAAAAATAAAAATCGACCTGTTTCGGGATTTTTCCTTAAAGTCGCCAGCTTGCGCCATTACGAATTTATTCCTTTCATTTCCACCATACTGTATGTATGTGTGAAATTAATTTTTTTATGTTGAACCCATCACCATCCTATGATAAATTATTTATATGTTATTAACAACATTACTATGTATTTGTAGGAATATTATGAAAATTTTAAATTATGTACTTTTTGGAAAAAAACTTAATCAAATTACAAACAACGGCAAAATTAGCCGAACACCTTAAAAATGGGACATGTTTGATGTCTCGAATTTCCTAAACCTGTTGTCCGATTTGAGTGATTCTTTTAGTATGTTATAGCCTTATTATTTAAGAATATCGGCGTAATAATATTGTTGCTAGACAGGTAAATATCATTTTATACCGGGTGTAGCAATCATACTGTATTTTTTCTTAAAGTATGGAACACCCTGTGGAATATTCTAGCATATATGTATAAAATTTTGAAATTAAAACTCAATTATAGCCTTAGGCTTTCTTAACATTTTATTTTTTGATTAATTTGCTTATTTTGGAAAATAAAAAGTTATGGGCTTTAACAACTAGCCATGTTTTTCATCAATAAATCCTCATAGTAGGGGAGGAAAGTATGCTAAATTTGCAGTTACTCGAGCATTATTGGGACCTATTGGATTGTAAAGAGTGGGTGCTAAAACCAAAAAAAGTTAAGTTAGGTTTTACATAAAGTGTGGGACTCTCCATTTTTTAATTTAATTTTCCATTTCCACCAATCGTTTTTTCCGATTATAGCGCTATCTATCCATAATTGGAAAAAATGTTGCGAATAAAAGTTGCTTATTTTTACGTCAAGAATCCAAATCTGCAATAAAAATTGGGGCTCCCATTTAAGATTTTAAAGTAACCCCCCACCTCACCTCCGTGGGGGGACGTGTTTGGTGCCATTCGATACATTTTTGAAAAACATTAAATACGTGTATTTTGCAGTTTTACGATATGATGTTCATTTCGCAAAATATCGTATTTAAAATTTTTAATTTACCCCCACCGCTCTCCGTGGGATGACGTGTTTAGTATTATTCGATAGATTTTTGAAAAATATTGAAACCCCCACGTACTTTTTAGTATTTCGATCTGACGTTTATTTCAAGAAATATTCGCTTTTTTTGGTGAAACTTTGTGACTCACCCATTTTCTTATGCCCCGCTTAAATCGTCAGATTTTTTAAATATACACTATTTGCATGTACTTAACTTACCTTGTCTTAATGTGACGATTTCGAGCTTTTCTAAGAATAATTTTTTTTTCCGTCCCCCCTTAATGAATTCCCCGGTGTTAAGAACCAATATATGGTATAGGTACATTTACAGGGTACCAGGTTTCTCCCCATGTGATAATCTGACGCGCTCGAGTAACTGCAAAAATCCCCGTTTGGGCTCCCCCACCATCATTATCTGCTTAGTTTAATAAACAAGCCTAAAGTAATTAAATAGATGTATTAAATAAATAAATTAATAAGCGATGTAAGCGATGTCACAATGACGACCTCCCGTGGATTTCAGCTGGAAGGATTTCCTGGCTGAAAAATCTACGAACGTAGTTCAACACAACCACTACAAATCTTTTCAGAGCAGCAGTGTGTAAAGTGCAGATTGCCATGATGGTCGCCAACATCCGAAACGGATAGGCACTACAAGAAGAAGAAGCTTCGAGGGGGGTTTTAATGTCAAACGCTGAGCGCACATGCATTGTAATATTCAGTATTTATTTTTGCATGTTTTTTTACAAATTTTATAGAGAACATCGACCAAAAATGAACATCAGATTGAAAAACTGCAAAATACACGTATTCAATATTTTTGAAAAATATATCGAATGGCACCAAGCACGAGCCCCCACGGAGGTGGGGGTGGGGGATTTAATTTAAAATCTTAAATAGGAGTCCCCAATTTTTATTGCAGATTTGGATTCTTTACGTAAAAATAAGCAACTTTTATTCAACACATTTTTTCGAATTATGGATAGATCGCGCTATAATCGGAAAAAAACGATTGTTTCAAATTGAAAATTAAATTAAAAAATGAAAAGTCCCCCACCATATAGAAAACTTAACTTAACCTTTTTCTGGTTTTAGCACGTACCCTTCACAATCCAATAGGTTCCCATAACGCTGGAGTAACTGCAAATTTAGCATATTTTCCTCCCCTACTATGAGGATTTATTGATGAAAAACGTGGATAGTTGTTAACGCACATAACTTTTTTATTGTCTCCCACATAAGTAAATGAATCGAAAAGGAAAATGTTAAGAAAGCCTAACTCTACAATCGAGTTTTAATTTTAATATTTTACATATGCTAGAATATTCCACAGGGTGTTCCAAACTTTAAGAAAAAAACACAGTATGATTGGTACACCCGGTATAAAATGATATTTACCTGTCTAGCAACAATATTATTACACCGATATTCTTAAATAATAAGGCTATAACACACTAAAAGAATCACTCAAATCGGACTACTGGTTTAGGAAATTCGAGACATCAAATATGCCCCATTTTTAAGGTGGTCGGCTAATTTTGCCGGTGTGTGTATATTTTTTTTTGTTTGATAAAAACTTACTTTAGTCCAGAAAGCCACTGCGCATCCGCTAGGAAAAATATTCTAATTCGGATTTTTTGCCCAATCTTACTCAAAAAGGACTCCTTTTAAGAAATTGTCATGTTGCCAGGACCAAAAAGTGGTCAAAAATTTTTTAAACGTTGTTTTTTTTGTTTTTTCCTAAAATTATTTTTTTTGCATGGAAAAAAAGTTTTTTTAGGTTTTTTGGATCATTCCAAACAGAAAAGGTCTTTAGTGACTTTTCTGTAAAAATGATAGTTTTTCACCTATAAGCGATTAAAAATTGAAAAATTGCGAAATCGGCCATTTTTAACCCTCAAAAACTATGTGAAAAACTGAAAATTTGAATGTTGCCAAGGTAGGTAGATATTCTTTATACATCGATTGATGAAATCCCGAAGAGTTTTTTCCAACACATTATTCAAAACTCCTTTGTTTTTTAATTGCTAATCAAGCGTGCGCGACACTATTTTCCACCGACATGATGGTGCAAATGAAAGGAATAAATTCGTTATTTCGTAAACCGGCGACTTTAAGAAAAAATCCCGAAACAGGTCGATTTTTATGTTTAAGTTATGATATTGTGGCATATATGGTATACTAGTGACGTCATCCGCATGGGTGTGATGACGTAATCGATGTTTTTTTAAATGTGAATAGGGGTCGTGTGCTAGCTCATTTGAAAGGTTCTTCAATTCTGTATTCAGTAATGTAAACATTTACATAATTATTTATACAGGGTGTACTTCTACTTCTTTTGTTGTCAAATAATTTAATTTAATAAAAATTTGGACACCCTGTACAAATAATTATGTAAATGTTTATATTACTGAATAGAGAATTGAATAACCTTTCAAATGAGCTAGCACACGATCCCTATTCTCATTTAAAAAAATCATCGATTACGTTATCACGTCCAGATGGATGACGTCACTAGTATACCATATATGCCACAATATCATAACTTAAAAAATAAAAATCGACCTGTTTCGTGATTTTTCCTTAAAGTCGCCGGTTTACGAAATAACGAATTTATTCCTTTCATTTGCACCATACTGTCGGTGGAAAATAATATTGCGCACGCTTGATTAGCAAATAAAAAACAAAGGAGTTTTGAATATTGTATTGAAAAAAACTCTTCGGGATTTCATCAATCGATGTTTAAAAAATATCTACCTGCCTTGGCAACATTCAAATTTTCAGTTTTTCACATAGTTTTTGAGGGTTAAAAATGGCCGATTTCGCAATTTTTCAATTCTTAATCGCTTATATGTCAAAAACTATAATTTTTAGAGAAAAGTCACTAAAGACCTTTTCTGTTTGGAATGATCCAAAAAAACCTAAAAAAAACTTTTTTTCATGCAATAAAAATAATTTTAGGAAAAAAATAAAAAAAAACGTTTAAAAAATTTTTGACCACCTTTTGGTCCTGGCAACATACAAATTTGTTAAAAGGAGTCCTTTTGAGTAAGATTGTGCAAAAAATCCGAATCAGAATATTTTTCCTAGCGGATGCGCAGTGGCTTTCTGGACTACTTGGCATAACATCATGTTGTATACATAGTGCAGTCAATAAAGGTTTTCACCTCCGATTTCGTTGAACCTCCATTGATTTTCATGAAAATTGGTGAGTAATTAGAGGATACCTCAAGGAACAAAGGTGACATGATGCCAACTTGAGCTTTTACCCTGGGGGTAGATACCCTTCTCGGAGGTGAAAATTACTTTATTAAAAATAATACCACAAATCGATAGAGGCTCAAATTGTAAGTGAAATATGTTATATAAAGTTAATAATATAAATCAATACTTTTTGAGTTATTAAAGATCAAAAATTTTATTTTTCCGTAAAAGAAATACATGTTTTAAAGCTGTTTTTTACGTATAACTCAAAAACTATAAGCTTGTACAAAAAAGTTATAATTACCAAAATTAAAGTTAATAAAAAATTTAATACACTACTCACTTAAAGAACTAAACTAATGTTAATTAAAAGTGAGTTATGGGTAACTGAATATGTATATTTTTTTTTTTCGACGACTACTCAGATCTAAGTAATCAAGCCTAAATAACGGGAAAACGATGCATTTTATAAAATATATCTGCTAAGAACTTCTCAAAGTACTTCGAAATACCAATCAAATGAGTTCCAGAAGAAGTAAATAGCTTTAAAATTAAGCAATTTATGATGAGAATAAGAGAACCCTTTCAAATTTTTTAGGAAAAAGTGAAAAATAAAACACACGCCATTTCCACAAAAATTACAATTTATAGTAGTGCTTACAACAATTTCTTTATATTATCATAAGTAATGATTTTAATAATTTTGACGGGTTTAAATGCATATGTTTTGAATAAAAGATATAATTTTAAAAAATCAGAATTTTTAAAATTATCGTATGTTTCATTTTCTTTTGATAATAACCCCAAAAATACTCAATATACGTAAAAAATTATATATAACCAAATTTTAGCTTTTTCTATATCAAATATTTCGCCGCTCTTGCTATTTCTGAAGGGTAAAAAATAACCGAGATAGAAACGTTTAAAGCTTAAATTTTGCTGCGAGGACAATGTAACCGGGGCCATTTAACCTTTTATTTTTAAAAAAGTAAGGAGTTTAAAAGACTAACTTTAACGCGGCTTAATAGCCCTTAGAATTATATTTCAAATGGATTCTAAGTGAACCTGATATCGTAAAAATTAACGGAGTTATTATAAAAAGCAATAACATTTTTTGGAAAAATTTTTAAAAGATAAATTTTGAACAATTTTTGGAGAATAAATTTTAATGCTATCAACTTGTTCGTGGGCTCATTTGATAGATATTTGACCTTTGACAAATTTTTAATAGGTTTGTGTTATAAAATGCATCATTATCCCGTTATTTAAGCTTGAACACTTAGATTTGGGTACTCGCCGAAAAAAATATACATTGAATTACGTATAACTCACTTTTAGTTAACACTAAAAGGTTTTTCTAGTAAGGTGTTTATTTACGCTTTTACTGGCTTTAATTTTGACAATAATAACTTTTTTGTAAAAACTTTATAGTTTACTAAACTAATAGTTTTTGAGTTATTTAAGAAAAATCGGTTAAAAACATGCATTTTCTCACGAAAAATTATAATCTTTGATCTTTAAAAGCTCAAAAAGTTTTGATTTATTTTAATAACTTAATATAACAAATTTTGCTTATAATTTGTTCCTCTATCGAATTATGGAGTTATTTTTAATAAAATAAGTTTCACCCCCGAAAGGGGTGGCATCCACCCCCAGGGTAAAAGCACAAGTTGGCACCATGTCACCTTTGTTCCTTGACATATCCTCTAAGCACTCACCAATTTTCATACAAATCGATGGAGGTTCAACAAAATGGGAGGTAATAGCTCATATTCTCCTCCAGTGACTGCACTAACAGTGATGAGCGCGCTAATATTCGGCAAAGTAGCGCAAAAGATGGAAAACATACTACATTGCGAAACAAAAAGAGATGAAAGTGGAGGTGGAAATTATCGTTATAAATGTATAAATTAACATTACGTTACGTAGTTTCCCACCTTTAGACGTATCAGAAAAGTATGACAACTGTCACTGTGACAGTAGAATTTTATAAAATACTACTGTCAGAGACGTCTAAAGGTGGAAACTATGTAATGTAATGTTAATTATTACGTTTATAACGATAATTTCCACCTCCACTAGTTTTATCTCTTTTTTTTTTCGCAATGTATTATGTTTTATTTCTTTTTATCTCACAATTTAATACGTTTTCCATCTTTTGCGTTATTTTGCCGGTTATTAGCGCGCTCATCACTGTATATCACTGTAAAGAGCTTTAAAAATGCTGCAAAATGACACCTCTCCCAGCGTTCTAGCTCAATCATGACAGCTTCTAGAACCATTCCAAAAAAGTATGGGCGCAGTGTTTTGGATTTTTTTGGAAAATTTTACATATAGACCAGGGTGCATCTGTAAAAATATTAGTACATTTGGACGTTGAGAGGTGACTCAAATTTTTTTGCAGAAATTGCTTGAAAATAACTCAAATAATAATATTTGAGTTATCCTCCCTCTCAAAAAGGTCCGGAACATTGTTTAAATAATCAAAATGTCAAAAAATTAAGGAAAAATTCGATTTTTTTCTTCGTTTTTTGATTATAACTTTAAAAGTATTCATTTCCCAGAAAAGTTGTACTGGCATAAAAGTTGCGTCATTAAATTTCCTACTTAAATTGGTTAAGAATTTTAAAAAATAGTCACCCTTGTTGCAAAATAGCAATAATTGCGAAAAACCATACAAAAACAAGTATTCGTATTTTACGTTTTTCAACCATTTATGCTACACTTAGGACCTTCATTTTTCACCCAGAAAAACTTTATGATACAGTTAAATAAAACTGTAAATTTCATTAAGATCGGTTTAATAGATTTTGCAAAATAAATTTTGCAATCCAGCTTTCGCATAAAAAATTCATTTTTTTTTTAATCTTGCAGGACTGAAAATAAAGTATTTGCAAAAAAATATATATAATTTGCAAAATTAAAATCTATTGGCGTCAGGAATTTTTTTAAATAAACATTAATTATTGGTGTTACGCGCAGGGCAGCGGATAGTTTGCTCCGATTGAGCATTCCAATTACCTTTGATAATGATTGATACATTTTAATTTTTATTACATTTCGATATAAATAAATTTGTTTATTGCAAAATAAAAACACATACTCTATCTTTTCAAATAACACTATTTTAGCAAAAACTTTATTTGTTCATATATTTTAACTTAGAGAATAAAAGTTTATTATTTTTAAACATATGCAATTGTTTAAACAATATTTCACAAACAATAATAAAATTAGTTTGATTTTTGTGGAATTAAAATATTAAAATACAACAAAATGTGGAGTAAGAAAATAATATATTAGATAAAGATTGGAAGAAATTTTGGTGGAAATCAACTTGTGTGAATCGAACACCGCTGTCCTGCGCGTAGCACCAAAAATTAATGTTTATTTAAAAAATTCCCTGACTCCGTGGTAATTAATCGATTTTAATTTTGCAAATTGCAAATAAAAGGTACAGTAAACTTCTATAGGTAAAAAAAATTCAACCTGCTATTTGCTTTATTTTCAGTTCTGTAACATTTTAAAAAAATGAATTTTTTATCCGAAAGCTGGATTGCAAAATTTATTTTGCAAATTATATTAAACCGATCTTAATGAAATTTACAGTATTGTTTTAACATATCATAAAGTTTTTCTGGTTAAAATATGAAGGCCCCAAGTGTAGCGTAAATAGTTGAAAAATGTAAAATGCGAATACTTGTTTTTGTATGGGTTTTTTCGCAATTATTGCTATTTTGCAACAAGGGTGACTATTTTTAAAATTTTTAACTAATTCTGTGTTGTAGTAAATTTAATTATGCAACTTTTATATAAGAACAACTTTTCTCAGAAATGAACAGTTTTAAAGTTATAATCAAAAAACCAATAAAAAAATCGAATTTTTCCTTCATATTTTGACATTTTGATTATTTAAACAATGTTCCGGACCATTTTTAGTGGGAGGATAATTCAAATATTATTATATGAGTTATTTTCAAGCAATTTCTGCAAAAAAAAATTGAGTCACCTCTCAACGTCCATCTCAAAACAGATGCGCCCTGGACTAATAACCGTATTTCGGAAACGGCTCGAGATAAAAATTTAAAATTTTGTATTTTTTTTTTCATCTAATCATCCACTATGAGTACTCTAAATTTTTAACAAAATCTGAATAGGTCAGGAAAAAAATTAATTCGAAGTATGTTGATTTAACTTGGAACAGCTGGAAAGTTTGCCATTTTGAGACAAGAACATGTGTAAAAAGAACACCTCTTTTTTGAGATTTTCCCTTGTTTTTAACATAACCTTAACTACACATGGCTAAATTTCTAGTGCACTTACAGTAAAAACCATCTATCGGCAACAGCGAAGAGAAGACACGACACATGTTCGTTGATGCGGTGCAGTGACCTTGAGGGTATAATTTAAATCTGTTCATTTATAAGTTCATAAACATTTTGTTATTACATAAAGCATGTCACTGCAAAGTTACGTATGTTTTTATTTATAAATTTAAGCCTAACACAAAGTTTCCAGCTCTCTTATCTTTAAAACGAGCTACAAAACGTTAATATTTCGATCAAATTAGTTTCCGAGTTTACAGGCGCCATAAAAGGTCGAACATAGTTTTATAACATTTTTCTATGGCAGTTACACAGGTAATTGCACTTTTCGAGCTTCACAGTTTTATTGGCAATAAAAATTCAACAGTATCGAATTAAAAGCTTCAACATCTTGGATTAAAGCATTCGTGAGTGACTACTATTCTCGAATGGTAGAAGTTATTTAGAAGTTTTATTTGAGACCAGTAACTTAAGAATGTAAAGTAAGTAGGTATAATAGGTACTAAAACTTTTATAACTTCCTGCTTTTCGGTAAATTTATTTGGACTGCGTTATGCTTATAGTTTTAACCAAATAAAATGGAAAAATATCTTCTCACAATATCAACATTTTGTGTTGGGTTATCCAAGTTAAATATAAGGTGCTCCATAAATTACATAAATACTTTTTATAAGGAGATACATTTGTTCTGTTTCCTCCGTGTATTTGTACATTTATCTGAAGCTGTTCTTCACTAACTACCATCACATTGGTTTAATTTTTGTTTAATTTTATTCCATGTTCTTCTGATGAAGTATTCTTATTCTTCTTATTGCGTCTTCTCCTTTCGAAGGTTGGCAATTCAAATGGCAATTGCAGCTTTGGAAACTGCTCCGATAGATTTTCTGCGGATGAGCTGTCAAACCATCTCCTCAGGTCTTTTAGCCACGAGTTGTGACACCTTTTCTACTGACCTTTTGCTCTGTACTTTACGTTCCAATATGATTTGAAGTAATTCATATATTTCACCTTTCAATACAGCACATAACCTGAGTATTATATTTTCTTTTCTTTGATTATTCTTAGGAATCCTTTCTGTTTGCTCCATGGGCCGAAGTAGTTCATCGTACGTTTTTGAAGTTATACTTCTTTAGGCGCGATATGAGGGTGATTATTTATTATTAATCTGCGCGCATGCGCACACCGAGAGTATGGTATTAGTCGTTATACGGGCTCTGATTGGGTGTTGAAATGATCTGTCAATAATAATTGTTCAATATGGAGGTAAACAAATGTTGTATAATATATTAGTTTTATTGTTGTGAGGACAGAAAAAAAAAGTTTATAATTGTAGTGACTTTTTAAAGAGTTTTTAAAAGCAACAGGTACGTAATAATTGTAAATGTTTCAGTGTCCCAATAAAAAATTTCATTGGTACCTACCTATTTGAACCTACCAAAATACATAGTATGTAATAATTTTATTTACATAATTTGATTACCATCAAAATTTCTATCAATATTCACCTAATATACTGTTTTCTTACTATATGTTTTGTTGTATTTTTTCAATTGTAAATCATTTCAATTCAATATCAAATTTATTTAATTCAGAATTGTCAAATGTTTTAAGGCTGTTTTATCAGTTGAGGCACAATGCGATTTTAAATGGGCGTATCACTTACTTTTCTACACTGCTTACGTCAGACCCACGTGACTCCTTACTTGGAATTGATTTGAAGTAGGGAATGCGATCTACAGTTCGATGTTTACTCAGTGGCGCCGGCGGAAGGGTAGTTTAATGACAAATGCATTATTCTCCATTCAAATTAGGTTTGTCGGGAATACCTTTTTATACTGATTATCGTAGATAATGTTTTAAAAATAATTATCACATTTTTAATTTATAATATCTTAGCTAAATATAGTATTGAATAAAGATTTGTGAAACGTGACTGCAAAAAACATCATGGTGTTTATTTATAATAAATTTACATATAAATTACAATTGGTTGTCACAAACAAATAACCAATTTCGCAGTTATAGCTTGAAAACGATCTCAAGAAGTTATTTATTTGTTAGAGAAAACTGATATTAGCCTAGTAAAAATTAAACAAAAAATCCACATGCCAACAACCTGCCAAACCATCATAATAGTAAATGTATTTATCTGGCAAGTATTTCGAGCCGACGCGACACACTGTGGGGAAAAAGCCCTATGAATGGAATATGTATACAGTTCATCTAATTTACTTACCGTTGCACGTCATTATCTACGCCAGAGATCTAAGTTGACATAGTTGCCAAAGTATAAAAAAATCCTGAATCCATTTTAAATCAAATATATCACATAATTATTGTAAATGTGGATTATACAACAAAACAAATTAATATTCAATGTAAATAAGTAAAAACTTAAGAAATAGAGAACAAGAATTAAGTTATAATCTTTTAAGATTTTCAGTGCAAGCGTTTTTGCACCGCATTGTTAATAATTAAAAAACGGCTCCGAACTCTTGGCAAAAAGCCGCTAGGTTTATTTGTATATGTCTACAATAACAACTAAAAAAGTTGTCAGATACCTCGATTATTCCAAGTCGTTATAAAATTAGGTGAAATTTATATTTTTATAGTAGAGGATCTTTTTATAGTAAAGTAAGTAATAAAAACAGTAAATATAATAAATAAAACAGATACTTATAGTAAAGAATATAAACAAATATGAAGTTTCATCACCGCAACTGTCAAATAAATGCTACCAATTTATTCTAAAATGTCACCTTCGTTCGATTACAGTTACAGTGTGATCCGAACAAATCTGCTTCATAAAAACGCTTTATAATCCATTTATACAAATTAAATGAAACATATTATTGTGTATTTCTTTAGGTTAACATTAATAGAAATCTTCAAATATTATTTCTACGCGTATACAGTGTACTCGGCAAAGTGATTCTAAAAAAGAACACACCTATTATAACAATATTTCGTGTTGGTATCATGCGACATCACAGGCTATGACGCGGATGACGTGCAACGGTTAGTAAATTAGACAAAGTATACATTATTTTAATATATTTATAGGTTGCAGTTACATAAGAAAAGTATCCAATTGATGAATAAAACACAAATCGTGGATAGTAGTATAATTTTCTGTCTTATTTTAAAACACCCTGTTTTGTATTTTATTAGAAGAAAGTAATCTGAAAATACTTTTGTTATTTTGAAACTACTTAAAATATGTGGCACCATATTTTCAATATAAAATTTTTTCAATTTTGGCAATATTTGCTTCCAAAATTCCGGCTCGGCTTTTATCTGTAATTAGAAAATACATATTTAAATTAGTTTGTGTAGTCTAGTATGTGCAGGTATCAGTATTAAGTGTACAATAAATAATGATACATAAATAATAATAATTGTAATCATAAAAATATTGTTTGAATATTTTAAAAATCCTGACAAAAAAAAGTTTCTAATACGTTTATAAACTAATATAAATAAATATGTACCTTATCAACAATGAAACCCATAGGTGTCCAAACAATAAAATAGCAATATTTTTTCTGAGCTATTGCTAGCTGTCCTTGAACTTGATAAAAATAATTATCGATGTGTTTTAATTTAAAAGTATTTTTCTATAACCGTGTTAAAAATGCAATTTTTAGCACTCCATACCTGCGTTAAAAATGTTACTTTAAGGCACTAGTGCTTTAAAATATTTTTAAGGCACTGCAGTTCGTATTGACAGTATAGACAATTTTGATGTAATGTAAAAAAAATATAAAAATGGAATGTCAGTCATGTTCAAGTAAAAGCTTTTGTAGATATTGTCCTGTAATTACGTTTGTAGAAAAAATATTGTATGATATGCGTGTTAAAAAGTACATTTTTAAGGCACTCATGTGAATTGCAGAACTCGCTGTCGCTCATTCTGCAAACTTTCACATGCGTGCCTTAAACGTGTACTTTTAACACTTATATCATAAATAACTATTTCTTCGCGTGTTAGGTATTTAATTTTTTTTTTTTTTGACAGCTTATTCACTTACATTATTTACTTGATAGGTAACACTTATTCCACCGCACTGTATAGTAAGTCAAGTTAAATAAAAGCTTTTAAAAACGGTTGTAAATACTCGTATATAAATAATAAATACTTACTGTAGTGCAATTCCTCTCCTTTTCCTTGGCCTAGGACGTTTACTGGGACTTATTTCTTATCTTGTCAACTTATAGGTATCACTAAACTAATGCAATACTTGTAAACTTGTAAAGAACTTGTAACTTATACCACTAAACTAATAAAATATTACTTAAAAATACCCTTAAACTAAAGAACTTTAATGTTTTCAAAATAACTAAGAATACTGTAAACACTAAGCAAGTTGATGAAGAAAATACAAGAATGAATAACTGGAAATGGATTCTGATTCAAGCGAACTGACCGACTAACCGTACGTTCATGAGATTTGACGTCACGAAGGTGATAACGATGAAACTAAGCGCCAATGATGAGTAACACGTGTCACTATTAGACTTCAGTATTTTTTAGCAATTTTCTTCAAAGTTGGAACACGCTTTTCTTGATTATTACTGGACACAGAAAGGTGAAAAACAAAATAAACGATTACAGAAAAAAAAACTCTTCCAAGTGATGGGCGTAAAAAGTTTGGTTATAATAGAACGTTAAACAGTATAATCAAATTTTTCAACAGAATTTTCAAAAAAATAAAAAAAGTAAAACCATAATTTTAAAGGCAACATAATTTCGAATAACGTGTACAAATTTCGAGACATTTTGTCGGTAAATAACAGAGAAAACACTGCCCCTAGGTTTTGGTGCACCGATAAAACAGCCTTAATCCGTTTAGTTACTTGAACTTCGCACATGATGACGTATAGCCTCCGTGGATATAAGCGTTTAAGGTGAATAAATTTCAATACTAACTGCGCTAATAAACTGGTTCAAACCCCAATAGAAACTATTTTTTTATTTTTTTATACATTTTATGATTGTAAGTGTATTTATTATATAATTTTATTTTCAGAAAATACGTATTTAGTTAAAAAATTTTCCGAAAATTATTGTTCAGAAATCATTTGTGGCATTTTTCAATGTGTATGTGTGTGTTTTATTCTTTTAATTTTTGGCACTGTTTTAATAAAAATGTTTGAAAAGTAGTAAGTATAAATTAGTTTAATATTTAAATAAAATATAAATAAAAGTATATTCATTTCGGTTAAATCATATAATATAAGTATAACTTCTTACGTGCGTACAAAGTACACACACATTCTTTTTTACATTGTACTACTTTCTGTACCCATGGTATTATCAGCATCCATTTGTATATATACATCGCAAATGCATCTATTCCTTTTTCTGTGTCATGAGTCCATTGTCCAAAAATAAAACGGGATAGTTCCCGAAAGTTAGCTGTATACCATCTAGTTAAATTACTTAACCCATTAAGACCGAGAATATATTTTTTAACATCTAATTATATATTTTTTTATATTTGTGAGATTTTGGGAGATATATTTCTCCATTTGGGAGAAATTTTAACCCCTACCGTCATGTGATGTCGTAGACCCTTCGACCATCTGGAAGGTACCGATTCCAGCCACTTAGGAACAAGCTATGGAGCGTTCCAGCTCCAGATTTTTTTCCTGTACCTATTGGAAGGACAGTTCAGCACCTACCTTGTGCTTCTTCTTCTTAACGTGCCCTATCAAGTCCCCTTGACGTTGGCGATTAACATGGCGAAACTGTCTCTGTCTCGAGCTATTCTAAATAGGTGTTCTGCTTTCTTTATTCCTGTCCACTCCCGGATATTCTTCAACCAAGAGGCCTGCTTTCTACCAATTCCTCTGCGTCCTTCGATTTTACCCATCATAATAAGTTGAAGAATATTATACCGGTCTCCCCTTACTACGTGTCCAAAATAGGCCATCTTTCTATATTTGATGTTATCAAGCAGCTCGCGGGTAGCATTTGCTCTCTTAGGGACTGCCACATTTGTCAGCATAGCCGTCCATGGTATTTTTAGAATACGTCTGTGCAGCCACATTTCAAAGGCCTCCAAACGGTTAATGGTGGATATTTTTAATGTCCATGCTTCGACACCATACAAGAGGACTGACCAAATGTAGCATTTAATCATGCGCTTTCGAAGTTGAAGTTGCAAGGTATCATTACAGAAGAATGACCTCATTTTTAAAAATGTCGTGCGGGCTATCTCGATTCTACATTTTATCTCTTTATCTGGATCTAGTTGTTCAGTAATATGGCAACCAAGATATTTAAAACTGGGTACTCTTTGAATCATATGACCATCAACATATAACCGTGAATCTTGATGGGCCAAACGGCTAAATACCATGTACTTTGTTTTTGAACAGTTTATATTTAGGCCAAACTCTCTTCCCACTCTGTTAATAGCATTTAAAAGGTGTTGTAATCCATTCATATCATCACTTAAAATAACTGTATCGTCTGCATATCTGATTGTATTTATCAGAATTCCATTAACCTTCACACCCCATTCCAAATTATGCAGCGCTTCCTTAAATATTCTATCTGCATACAAATTGAACAACAGTGGGGACAGTATACAACCCTGTCTGACGCCTCTTTGTATTTTGCATATTTCTGTTGATTTTCCATTTATGCAAGCTGTCGCTGTTTGACGCCAGAATAATTTTTCTACGATTCGTACATCCTGACTATCAACTCCTTTATCCTTTAGTATTTTAATTAATTTGTGATGTTGTACTCGATCAAAGGCCTTCTCATAGTCAATAAATACAGCAAAGACGTCTTTCCTTTGATCTCGGCATTTCTGCAATAACACATTTAGTGCAAAGAGTGCGTCCCGGGTTCCCAGTCCATTTCTGAAGCCAAATTGTGTTTCATCCTGGTCTTCTTCACATTTGTGCTACTTTGGATACTTTGGTTACCTTGTGCTACTTTGGATATATAGAGGATTTTTCTGGGATGCAGCACCAAACCCTTTTGGGAGTCGTTCGGTAAATCGGGTTTGTTGTGGGAACGGGAACATTTAGTTTTTGTGAATTAATAACTATCTGTATATTGCGTTTAATATCACAGACATTTATAGGTTATTCACCATGTTTAATAATTACTTTTTTTTCAAGATTTAGGTTGTATTTGATTTACAATAAACATATTATTTGATAGAGTTTCCAAACGTATGTATATAATCCTACGGTAATATACATGTTAAAAAGGCAATATCCTAAGTGTCTACTATATACTAGTTCATGTTGTTTTATTAGTATGCTTTGAAAAGGTAAATAACTTCAATAATTGTCATTAGATTGTCTAGTTCATAAATTCATAAAATACATTTAAATTCAAGATCCTGAACATTTATTTAACTTCTGCTGCAAACAATAGTATTATAAGATACTAATAATACTAATAGGTTATGGGCCGCTCCAGTTAGAAAAATATTTTGCAGCAAGAAAAAACTTAAAGATTTGTTTCTTGTACGATGGCTAAAAATTATTATAAAATATAATTACATTTAATTATTAAAAATTATTTTTAAAATCGGTGCTGTTGCGAGCGGCCGAATTTTGCAAATCGCTCGGCTCGCTTCAAATCCGCGCGCTCGGAAAATTTTTACGTAACTTGTATTAAATTTTGACAGAAAAAAATTTAATAATATTACCATTATAATATACAGTCTATTTACCACTCTATTTGTTTTTCTTGATAAACTTTTATATGTGAAATCCAAAAAGAATAGTCACTACAAGAAGAAAAAGTTTTATATTGTATATTATAGTAAGAAGTAACATTATTATTATTATTATTATATTTATATAACAATGAAAAAATTAAAAATATAGTTATATATTTCATATTTATGTATCATTTTTGTAATATTATTTCTTCAGAAATGAAATTTCACATATAAAAATTTATCAAGAAAAACAAATACAGTGGTAAATAGACTGTATATTATGATGGTAATATTATTAAATTGTTTTCTGTCAAAATTTTATACAAGTTACGTAAAAATTTTCCGACGGCGCGGATTTGAAGCGAGCCGGGCGATTTGCAAGATTTGGCCGCTCGCAAAAGCACCGATTTTAAAAATAATTTTTAATAATTAAATGTAATTATATTTTATAATAATTTTTATTTTAAGATAATATAAGTCTTTCTTTAGTCAATGACTGTAAAATAATTTCTTAATTGTTATAAATAAAGGCACTACGACTTAAGAAAAAAAAACAATTATCTCGGCTTCAGTTGGTTGTAGAAAATTTTTATTTTTTTTTACAAATCTTCGTTTTGTGTTCAGCAACAATAATCTGTAAGTTAAAAACTCATAGGATGTACAGGGCCGCTTCAGCTCTAAATGCTTAAAACGAAATTTGCCCCCTTATTTTCAAACCCAAAAATTAGAGGTTTAAAAATGTTTTACGCATTTATTTACATCAGAATATGAAAATATAACTCTTTAGAAGGAGACTAGATGTTTCACCAACTCTCTACGATTTTTTTTTTCAAAAAGTTATAGCCTTCGACCTTTGACCTCTTGGGATAAACAATTTATAATATCTAAGCAACAAATTCGTTAATCTGGCTTTACAATTTTTTTTTGTGTTTGGATTTGAAAGATCTTCATTTTAAAGCTTTAAAAAATCAAAAAAAATTATTTGTACAATAAATAATGCAATTGTAAAAAACGGCCATTTTGGACCTTTCGCAGGCTGTTTTGCAATAACCAATTAACCAAATTAAACTTACCGTACCTGAAATTGTAGGTTTTTTAATTTACTACAACGTTCTATTAAAAAGTTTTTCTCTAAAATCAATATCCTAAGCTGCAAAATTAAAAATCATTAAAAATTGCAAATTTAACAAATGAAAATCGCAATAAAAAAAAGCGCACAATATTTTTGGTTACATTTTAGTAGAAGTTATTCCTGGCATCGTCCTTTACAACACCTGATAGGTTTCAAAAATTCCTGAATTATATCCTAAAATCGACCAATTTTTCACCCACAGCCTGGGGTAGAAGTATTTAAATTTTCTTACATGAAGAGTACAGGGGGAAAACAAGGAATGTCACTTTTTCATTAATTTTGGATTTTCTCGCCATGTGGTAGAAAAAACTGAGTACTATCGACTAGGCTATCAATTTAGGACAATAAATAGAAATATCAGTCTATCTAATATTTTGAAGAATTTGTATCCAGGGGAAGGACCAGGATTGTGCGCACGCCACTGAACAAAAATAAGGAATGTTAGCAATTTTTTGCTGCACTATTAAAATAACAAGTTAATATAGATTCATATTATATTGCGATTATAGAATAAGAACTGCTAGAATTCTACTAAGAATCTCCCTAAGTAGTTTTTAGATATCATAAGAATTAAACCTTTATTGCTATTTATCTCAATATGTATAAAATGTGACATTCCTTGTTTTTACCCTGTACTCTTCACATGTAACATTATTGTTGTTATATTGTATAATCTTGAAAGTATCACTCTTGTCATTTTAGGCCAATAACAGACGGGCGACTATGACTGGCCACTCTGTGGATCCACAAAAGTAGTTTCCGATGATTGACCGTGGGTTCTTATGTGGAGTGGACGTTAAACCATACACGAGCGACTGTGGCCAGCCACTTTTGTGTATCCACAAAAGTGTGGATCTGACGGTATTCACGGTACCTGATCTACTTTTGTGGATCCACAGAGTGGCCGGCCACAGTCGACGGTCGCCCGTCTGTTATGGCGCTTATAGTCACACAGTAATCATTTTGTTTAAGTCGGAGGTTAATTGTCAAAAATCTAAGTAGTTATAATTAATAAATATTTATTTGTTTTGTATATCATTTATTATTATTCCCTCATATGTACATTTATAGAATTAATATATTTTACAGCAGTATAGGATACCTGGAAGAGTGGTCGATACCCTCTTCTGGCGCCCATGATTTGTTTTTTTAATCAATTATTCTTATTTTTCTATTTTCAGTACATTATTCTTATTTCAATATTTTATTTCCTAGCCATGATTCTTATTGTAGTATTTACCTTTTCCAGTCATCAATACTATCTATTTTGATCTACTGTCTTTGACAGGCATGCAAATTGGCCGTATCCATCCTTGAGTGTGAAGTTGTCTTTCTCTTGCATACCTGCTAGCCTAACTACATTCAGTTTACATGTGTCTATTCATACTTCTGTTATTATTCATCATATTCTCTTCATCTGTTCATTTCCCCACACAAAACTACTTTAAAAGAATTATTTTGTTATATCGGCTTCCAACGTATAGCCATTTTTTTTATATTAGGTTTATAATCTATTTTACTACTTCTCTTGGGAGTTGATTTTTAAAACCACCTATCCAATACTCAGCTCCCTTTACATAAACTCCAACAGAAGCCTTTTTTTATTGTTACATTGGAGAAATATATGTAGGTATGTATATAAATATTTAATAATTATAAATAAGGCAGAAATAGTAAAAGAAATTATTTTATTGGTTTGGTTTTTGAGATATGTACTGATACCATATGGTATCCGTAGGCATTTAGAGGCATTTGTATTTCAAAGCTGTTTGCATTACATACCTATAACAATTTTAACATTAAAAAAGTTGACTCATTTAGTCCAACGTTACATATTTTTTGACACGTTCTTCCAAAAGAGTTACAATTCCCTCTCCATCACAATTCTAGACAGGCTGAAAATTGGCTAAACACTTTTCCTTTACTTGGTTTATTAGAGGTCGTAACTTCCAAGCCTTATCAGACTGATCTATTTGGGTGTTGCCGGCCACATGAATGAATTTTTTAATTTTAAAAAATCTGTCTCGCTTCATAGCTTCCCTACCATTTTGTTATGGGTATTTATTATCTTTCATATCCCAGTAGAGACGTGTGTTGGCACGAAAAAACAATGCATTTCTGAAGAAATTATTTCCGCGTAAGCTTTATTTTTAAAATGAGCATAGCGTTGCGTTTTTTCTGCGAGGTATTCAAACATTTTGTCATCAAAAAATTATTCAAATAATTCAACCTGTGACATATCTTTATATCGTCGCCTCAAAGCAACAGTAGGATATGTAAAATAATGTAGTTTCGAGAAAAACACAATTGAAAATTTTACGAAACTTCAGTAATTAATATCTTTTTTATATTTGAATGGATTTACATGGAATTTTGTTTGAGTATCTAACTTTACAGACGTCACATAACAATTTATATTAATTCATAAAAAAGTGAAACATAATTGGAAAAAAAGTTAATTGTCCTACTGTTGCCCTCAAAGATAATCTGTTTTCTAACGATATCCGTAAATTTCTGTTATATTATAAACTTATATTGCACTAAAGTTTTGTTTAAAATTTTACACATTTCAATACAAAAAACAAAACAATTTTGTTGTTCAAACATGTTATTACATAAATTATAACATGAACATACTTGTTTTCCAAAAATTAAAAAATTTGACAAGATAATAAAAAAAATAAAATGAAAAAATCATCAGAATCAGTTTTGGTAATAGCGGATGCTCAAGTTGTGAAAGTAAAAACTTATTGCATTTTCTTAAATCAGTCCGAAATTTCTAAAGGGAAATTTATCATGAATTTAAGTTACTTTTTTTCCTGTGCTTGATAAATTCCAGATAACAACTCAGTTCGCTAAATACACTAAATACTGACTTCTTCTAGATACCCATAATTTTTACAATTTAAATTGGCTGAATTATTCATTTTTACTCATAACATACACCTTTTAACATCAATGTAATAGAACTATTGTTTAAGATTACTGAAGATAAAATTGTGACCACACGCTGGATACAGTGGCGTAGCTGACAGGCCCCCAGGGCCCGCAAGGCGGGGGCTTAAAGCCTTCAAACTTAATACTTCTGCTTTCTTTTAAAGTTGGGACCAAAACATATTTTCCCAATAAGCATCAAAATAGGGAATTTGGAAGGAAGTAATGAAGCGGGTAATTGGCATAACTCTTACTATTTCCGGGTGCAATTTAGCGTTTCGTAGGCATGTTGGTAGTTTAGATTAAAGTGAATCACAAAAATATAATTTTTTTGTCTGTGGTTCTTTTACTAGCTAAATACGATCCTGCTTTAGCTAAATTAATCGATAAAAACAATAACTTAAAAACAAATTAGGTACTTGAGCCCCCGAATACAAAACGAAGTTATAAATTTTTTGGCTCAAGAAACTGAAAACAAATTGATTAATTTAAAAAATGTATTTTTATTCAATAATTCTTAATACCACTCAGCACTTAAGATATTTCAAAGCACGATCAGTTTAGTTTTATTTTCCGGTATGTAAAAATAACTTGCTATGAAAATAATTCACCTTCCAAAGAAGAAGTTGTTGAAAGTTTTTTGGGATTTATTAGCATATTAGACCAAAGTGCAGAAGGTCTTGTAAATGAAATTTTAAAATTTATTGTTTATTTAGTAATATTTTATATTTTGACAACGGCACCCGATTTGGGCATCGAAACGTTAATAAAATTATTTTTTTCATTTTAATTGTGGCTTATTTCCCATATAAATAATTAATCATAAAAATGCCACAAGGAAATAGCTTCAGAACAACGTTATGATGAGTGGTACAAATTCAGGCGTACAATGGCGCATAACTGACATTGAAAAAACTTCTTCCTATATTCATTGTGCATCCCAAAATCTAAACCTAGTGTTGAATGATACCGTTGCTGGTGTACAGGAGTTGGTTATTGTAGGATATATTTAAAAGTTTATGTGTTTTTTAGTGTGAGTATTAAAAGATGGGATGCACTATGTACTATTATGAGTTTGGATTCATCGCGTTTGTCAAAACTAGAAAGGGTATGTGAAACCCGGTGGTCATCCAGACATGATGCTGTTAACGCTTTGCGTCGAGCTTTCCGACAAAGTAATGAAATCTTTAACGAAAATTTCATTGCTATCTAAAAAACGATGAAAAATTAGAAGCTAATGTATTAGAGCATATGAATAATTTTAAATTTGTCGGTAACATTACTTCTTACTAAAGTGATGTCTCCTCAATGGAGGTTGGCTACTACAATTGCAAACTCTTCTCTGTCTTCAGCTGTTCTTATTAGCTGTTCAAAATTTAGCTCTGTCCATTGTCGGATATTTCTGAGCCACGATAGTCTTTTCCTTCCTAGTCCTCTCCTTCCCTCGATCTTTCCTTTCACTATAAGTTGAGCATATTGGTACTTATTATTTCTCAGTATGTGGCCCAGGTATGATGTTTTTTTAACTTTCACTGCGTTGAAAAGTTCTCTTGCCTTACCTATTATATGCAGCACTTCTTCGTTTGAGGTATGCGATGTCCACGACATTACTAGGTAACATTACTATTCAATCTAAAATACTTAAATTTATTAACCTAATATCAAAACTTTTGCAATCTGAAACGGCAGAGTTAACGGTCGCCCTTCAACTTTTTGAAAAAAATCGTGATAATCTTCGAGAAATGAGAAATTCGTTTTCCGAAACTTTAGAAAAAGCAGCAGGAAGCGCAAAATAGTGGGGTATTATACCGACATTTAAAAATAAATGGATAAAACGTATAAAAAAAAATTTACGATGAGCTCAGCTGCGACGAAAAAATAACTTGTAGGTAGCAAAAAAAGTTTTGAAGTTAATGTTTTAAACAACTTACTAATAGGTTTGTCGGATTAAGATACATGTAGGTATAATAGGTTTTCATGTCTATTCCCAAAAAATCTACTGATGAATCTACTAAACACTAACTGATGAAGACTTTAAAGAAATGCCAAACATTGTCGTTTACACATATTTTAGTAATTATATACTGTTATTAGTTGTCGTTATGTTTATAATACGGGGGCCCACAAAAATTGTCGCAGGGAGGCCCCCCAATCTTCAGCTACGCCACTGGCTGGATAATATAAACAAAGACATAATCGCAACTCAGCAATAACTAAGGTACCTTAAGCTAGCATGGCCACATGAGCAAAACCCAATTTAACCTATGCCATAATTTTTCACCAATTTTTCACTCATTTATTACCACCCTAATAATTTTTCACCCCTTAACCCCACTTCAAGAGAGATGTCACGCTAGCTTAATATTCAAGCTAGCAAAATTCTCGATAAAACGGCATTGCATGAGCGCAATCCAATTTAACATATGCAATCATTTTTCACCCATGTTAAACTAATTTATTACCACCCTAATAATTTTTCACCCCTTAACCCCGCTTCAGGAGAGATGTCACGCTAGCTTAACATTCAAGCTAGCAAAATTCTCGATAAAACGGCATTGCATAAGCGGAATCAAATTTAACCTATGCAATAGTTTTTCACCCATGTTAAACTAATTTATTACCACCCTAATAATTTTTCACCCCTTAACCCCGCTTCAGGAGAGATGTCACGCTAGCTTAATATTCAAGCTAGCAAAATTCTCGATAAAACGGCATTGCATGAGCGGAATCCAATTTAACCTATGCAATAATTTTTCACCCATGTTAAACTAATTTATTACCATCCTAATAATTTTTCACCCCTTCACCCCGCTTTAGGAGAGATGTCACGCTAGCTTAATATTCAAGCTAGCAAAATTCTTCGATAAAACGGCATTGCATGAGCGGAATCCAATTGAACCTATGCTATAATTTTTCACCCATGTTAAACTAATTTATTACCACCCTAATAATTTTTCACCCCTTAACCCCGCTTCAGGAGAGATGTCACGCTAGCTTAATATTCAAGCTAGCAAAATTCTCGATAAAACGGCATTGCATGAGCGGAATCCAATTTAACTTATGCAATAATTTTTCACCCATGTTAAACTAATTTATTACCATCCTAATAATTTTTCACCCCTTCACCCCGCTTTAGGAGAGATGTCACGCTAGCTTAATATTCAAGCTAGCAAAATTCTCGATAAAACGGCATTGCATGAGCGGAATCCAATTGAACCTATGCTATAATTTTTCACCCATGTTAAACTAATTTATTACCACCCTAATAATTTTTCACCCCTTAACCCCGCTTCAGGAGAGATGTCACGCTAGCTTAATATTCAAGCTAGCAAAATTCTCGATAAAACGGCATTGCATAAGCGGAATCCAATTTAACATATGCAATAATTTTTCACCCATGTTAAACTAATTTATTACCACCCTAATAATTTTTCATCCCTTAACCCCGCTTCAGGAGAGATGTCACGCTAGCTTAACATTCAAGCTAGCAAAATTCTCGATAAAACGGCATTGCATAAGCGGAATCAAATTTAACCTGTGCAATAATTTTTCACCCATGTTAAACTAATTTATTACCATCTTAATAATTTTTCACCCCTTCACCCCGCTTCTGGAGAGATGTCACGCTAGCTTAATATTCAAGCTAGCAAAATTCTCGATAAAACGGCATTGCATGAGCGGAATCCAATTGAACCTATGCTATAATTTTTCACCCATGTTAAACTAATTTATTACCACCCTAATAATTTTTCACCCCTTAACCCCGCTTCAGGAGAGATGTCACGCTAGCTTAATATTCAAGCTAGCAAAATTCTCGATAAAACGGCATTGCATGAGCGGAATCAAATTTAACCTATACTATAATTTTTCACCCATGTTAAACTAATTTATTACCACCCTAATAATTTTTCACCCCTTAACCCCGCTTCAGGAGAGATGTCACGCTAGCTTAATATTCAAGCTAGCAAAATTCTCGATAAAACGGCATTGCATGAGCGGAATCAAATTTAACCTATACTATAATTTTTCACCCATGTTAAACTAATTTATTACCACCCTAATAATTTTTCACCCCTTAACCCCGCTTCAGGAGAGATGTCACGCTAGCTTAATATTCAAGCTAGCAAAATTCTCGATAAAACGGCATTGCATGAGCGGAATCCAATTGAACCTATGCTATAATTTTTCACCCATGTTAAACTAATTTATTACCACCCTAATAATTTTTCACCCCTTCACCCCGCTTCAGGAGAGATGTCACGCTAGCTTAATATTCAAGCTAGCAAAATTCTCGATAAAACGGCATTGCATGAGCAAAATCCAATTTAACCTATGCAATAATTTTTCACCCATGTTAAACTAATTTATTACCACCCTAATAATTTTTCACCCCTTAACCCCGCTTCAGGAGAGATGTCAGGCTAGCTTAATATTCAAGCTAGCAACATTCTCGATAAAACGGCATTGCATGAGCGGAATTCAACTTAACCTATGCAATAATTTTTCACCCATGTTAAGCTAATTTATTACCACCCTAATAATTTTTCACCCCTTAACCCCACTTCAGAAGAGATGTCAGGCTAGCTTAATATTCAAGCTAGCAAAATTCTCGATAAAACGGCATTTCATAAGCGGAATCCAATTTAACCTATGCAATAATTTTTCACCCATGTTAAACTAATTTATTACCACCCTAATAATTTTTCACCTCTTAACCCCACTCCAGGGGAGATGTTCCCCTAGATTAATATTCAAGCCAGCAGAATTCCAAAAAATGGCACCTCGTGTGCGGAATTGTTTATAATAGGTATTATTACTGATGAAAGAAATTGTCTTTAACAGCATTGTGTTTTGTAAATAAAATTTGCTATTTTAGTGGCCGATGGTATGTTAGTGATAAGCCCTTGAAAAACGTCAGCCTCACCACCCAAAATCATCATCACCTCCACTTTTCACCCTTTGTAACTCCGGAACCGTTGATTTTATAACAATTATGTATAGGACCTTTTTTTATGAAATTTTGTTAAATTTTATGTAGAACATTTTTGTATAGAACATTGTTTAGCCTAAATCATAGATTTAGAAATATTGACGAAAAACGTAAAAAACTACTAATTTACCGACTTCTCCCCCATCTCTCCCATCTCTCCCCGCCCCCCAAACCGGACGCTCAAAATGAACAATATATGGACCATATAGAACAATTTGGTATAATTTTTTAAAATAAGGACACAAACAGTTTTTTTCCATAAGTGGTTTCCACACATTATAATTTCAAAATTTCACCCTGTATTATTCATAATATACCATACATGATGTAGTTCGATGAAATCAGGTTGATAAGCAACTTTTAAAAATATAAAAATATATAGGGTGTTTCATTAAAAATAAAGCTTATGGACTATGCTAGACTTGCGTGAATCACCCTGTACAATCAAATTTAGGTTTAAAAAGCGTATATTTATATTTAAAAATGGACGGGTCTTGGCGTTTTTTAAAATTGTTTAAAACAAGGACAGAAATAATTTTGTTCCATAAGTGCCTTCCACCCTATACAGGGTGAGTCATGAGTAGGGAGCGGATTTTATGCTAAATGCATATTGCATGCATATTTCGCATATTTGAGAACTTTACTAAATTTTGCATATTTTTAAAGAAACATGCATATTTTTAAAGAAACATGCAAATTTTGAGCCTATTTAAAAACATTTAAGTCCAAAAAAAAATTAAAATTTTTTTAATTCAACACAAAATATTTCCCCGCACAGGCTGTCGTATGTATTGTTATATTTCTATTTGATATGAAAATTAAATTTTGATAATTATAAACAAAATTCAATTCAATATAAAATATTTTCAATTTTCTCAACCACGGGCATATAAATTTAAAACAACCTGTATACAACAAATTGTTATATGTAATTTTAAGAAGTGATTAGAATAAGCGTACGAAACTCGGAACAATGTGCTTAGAATAAACAAAGTGAATGACGCGTACCATTATCGTTTCTTCGCGGAAGGTCGATCATTAGCCTATGCTAAATAAAACTCAGTGAAATAGATGATAGTTCATTATCGTTTTTCGCGGAAGGTTTCGATCATTAGCCTATGCTAAATAAGACTCATTTGAAAGAGAGAATAGGTCATTAAAATTTGTAAATAGTTAGAAAGTATTTTAGAATGGGAATTAAATATTTTCTTTTGAAATCCATTAAGCATATTTAGAAAGATTAAAAATTGGTTTTGAGGAATATTACGAATGAGAGTTGGTGGTGGAAGATTGATTTGTGAATTTGGAAGGGATATTTAGAAAGTAGGGGAATGAATGACAAAGTGAGAGCAGAATGTTTTGAGCTGTCGAGAAGTGAAGTCGAGGGGTAGACGGTAGTGTTCGAGGAGTGAGAAAGCCGGTGTAGTTCCGTGAGTGTGGAGTATCTATCGTGGAACGAGAAGTAGGCCAGGTCGAGAGTAAAAGAACCTCCTTGAGCCCAGAGTGTCCCGGTAGCTGATAGCAGTTTCGAAAAAGGTAGAACACAGCATCACGACAAAAGCAGGAACGAGAGCTATTCGAGCTAGTTTTTCAAAGGAGAACATCACTGGAAGCCAGGACGAGGTTTGATCGCAGCCAAGGATAGCAGGAAAGGGTTTTGTGTGAGGACATTTTCAGTTCACCAGGAAAAGGTCAGTCTCATTTGTTTGGACATGAATGTATGGGTTTTTCGTATTAAATTCCACATAAAAAATTGAATAACATAATCAATAATATCAGAAAAGCTTCATCAAACTTAAATAGAGTTGTTCCTAATAACTCCTAATAGTTAAATGTTAATAAAAACTTTCAATTGAAAACCAAAAGGAAATAAGATTCCCATTTGTAAATGTTATGTTTAAGAATAATAAGAAATAGCAAATATTAAGCATTGATTGCCTTTTAAATAAAATAAAAAATATTTTGATTATAATTGTAACCCATATGTGTATTTTTTTTACTCTTTTCTTTTCTATCCCGATTAGGAACCATTAAGAAATATTTAGAAGCCACGGAAGTAAGTAATTAATTTATAATTCGCCCTGAGATTGAAAACATATTGATATGTGATCTGGTTAATTAATTGGATTAGTATTAATACATTGATTAAATTAAGTAACATATAAGAATATTATCTCATATCAATAATCAAGATCACATCAACTGTCGTCCAACGTGGAAAGCATTGTAAAGTATTTCTAGTGGCAAATTTGAAGGATAGAAAGAGTAAAGCCGGTATTTGAAAATTTATATGCCTGTGGTAAAAAGTGAGATACTTACATTTGATAACATAAAATTTTAGATCTCTTTAGGTACAAATTTTACATAACTGATTTAATATTTTATTTTTACGATATTTACATTTGATATATTTATTGACAATTTATAATATTTGGGTGAGAAAAAGTCGTCTTGGTAACATACTAGTAAAATTTCATATTTGGCGGGGACAGTACTTCTTGAAAACAAATGTCTGTGACAAGAAGCCAAAGCAAGGACAACAAAAAACAAAAAGAACATTCAGACCAAGAAGATATTTTAGACAAGACAATCATGGCATCAGAACAGCAAGAATTATCAGGAATAGATAAACTATTACAACTGATGCAACTCCAGTCACAAAAAATGGATGAAGCAAAAAGGACAATGGATAAAATTCAGGAGGAAACAAAACTAGCAATGGATGAAGCAAAAAGGACAATGGATAAAAATCAGGAAGAAACATCAAAGAAAATGGATAAAGTGGATCAAAAAATGGAGGAAACACAACAAAAAATGGAACAGAAAATGGATAAAGTGGAGAAAAAAATGGATGACAATCAACAGGAAACAAAACAAGCGATAGAAGAGAACAATAAGAAAATAGAGGAACGCATAGAAAAGTATGAAATGAAAATTAAAGATCACATGCAAAAACAAGAAATGAGAATGAAGGACCACATGAAAGAACAAGAAATGAAAATTCAAAATAAAATGAAGGAGTTAACGAATTGCCAGAAAAAAGAAATGGAAAGTTTGGAAAACAAGTTGCAAAACGCTATTCAAGCAGACATAGAAGAAGTGGAAAGAAAGATTGCGGAAATCAATACGCAACAAAATGTCGGAGAAAGAAGAGAAATGGTTATACATAGCACAGATGACGTGAAGATAAGGTTTGGCGGGGATGTAAGAAGATTACACCCAGTGCCGTTCATTAATAGCCTGAAAAAGAAAATACAACACATCGGAAATTTCGATACAGCAAAAGAAACTATCAGAAACCATCTCAAATATGAAGCAAGCCTATGGTTCGATAGTAAAGAAGAAGAATTCGGCAATTGGCAACAATTTGAACAAAAATTTTTGAATTATTTCTGGGGAAAGGTCCAACAATTGGAAATTAACAAGGAATTGCAAAATGGGAAATACAATGATAGGATGGGTGTATCAGAAAGGACATATGCTTTGCAAATTTACAATAATGCAAAACATTTACAATATAATTACTCATCGGAACAATTAGTCGAACTGATTGCAAGACATTTCGAGGAAACGCTGGAAGACCATATCACATTGTAAATTACAAAGACATAGATAGTTTATGCCAATTCCTACAAATAAGAGAATCACGTCTAAGAGAAAGAAAATCAAGAAGGTCGCGAGAAGATTACAGGCCCCGAGAAACACAAGATTACAGAGATAGAAATCAAAATAGGAGGGACTATACAAGACGAGATTTTAATCCCAGAAGGGAAAACGAAAATAGAGACAACGGAAGAGGAAATTATGAACAAAGAAATAGGCAATGGAATGAGGACAGAAATCGAGAATACCAGAATAGAAACACCACACGCTCAAATCAAGAAAACAGAAATAATGGTAGACAAAATGAACAGGGATATCGAGAAAACCGAAACAGATCCGACAGACCAAGAGAAAATAGAAGAGAAGTGAATAATACCCAGACAGATGAATATGACGGAGAGAGACATTATGACGAAAATATAAACAACGATGAGCAACCGGTGTCTTTTCACGACGGCGCTCACTAAAAACCAAAAATCAAACAGGAATCTTTTGTCACCCCAAGGAGTTTATTAAATTGGCAGGAAACAACGAAAAGAAAAATGGAGTTAATTTAAAATTTGTGGATGGATTTATCAACGAGAAACCAATTAAAATTATGATAGACACTGGATCTGAAATAACATTGGTCAACAGAAAACTAATAGAAGAAGTTAACTTAACAAATTTAATTTATAAAATACCTAGGGTAAATTTAGTGGGCGCAAACAAACGGACATTGGCAACTATAAATGAAGGCATACGAGTAATGGTACGACTGGGCAAGAATATGTATGCACTACAATGTGTAATAATGCCAAACATGTCACATGACATGATAGTAGGAGTGGACGAATTGGCAGAAAAACATGTAGTGATAGATTTTAAAAATAATACGATGAAACTAACAGAAGAAAAAGAAAAAGAACAGGACAAGGAACATGAGAAACAAAATACGGACGAATCAGGTAAAGAACAAACAGTGGAAATGAATTTGGCAGCGAAGCAAGGACAAAGAAGAAAAAGGAGAAAAGGTCAGAAAAAGATAAAAGAAAATGAAACCTGTGGCTCCTCAAAAGAAGAGTTGAGCCCAGAAGAAGAAAATTTGAGAGTATCAGAAACAAAGGAAACCTGGGATTCCTCAAAAGAAGAGACGGGCTCAGGAGAAGAAGAAATAAAGCTAAAAAATGAAAGTGAAAAGAATATGATTGAAACAGTGGTATTTGAAGAGGAGGTATATGCAAACGAGGATGCAGAATGCACGGTAAACATGTGTGAAGAATCTGAGAAAAAAGACAGAAAATTGATATGTGGAGAAGGGAAAGAAAAAGAATTGCGGTTGATGTTAAGAAACTACGAAAATTTGATCAATGAGGAAAACAGAGTGGCTAAAAAGTACGAACATTCATTTGAGGTGAAAAACTTGGGAAATTTTCGATCAAAGACTTACCCGATTCCATACAAGTATCGACAAGAGGTGAAAGAAGAAATAAATAAAATGTTGGAAGATCAAATCATCGAAAGATGTGATTCACCGTATGTTAACCCGATTGTGATAGTAAAGAAAAGCAGTGGAGAATTGAGATTATGTTTAGATGCCAGGAATATCAACCAGCACACTGTATCACAATATGAATCACCTCTAAACATCGAGGCCATTTTTGGAAGAATCACCGGGTCACACATATTTTCGAAAATTGACTTAAAACACAGTTTTTGGTTGATACCGTTAGCTGAAAAGTGTAGAAACTACACCGCTTTTTCTATTGATGGTATTGTCTACCGGTTTAAGGTAGTGCCGTTTGGATTGCAGAGTGCTTGTGCTGCACTCGTCCGAGCTCTACATACCATTTTGAATCGCCACGAAGATTTCATAGTTCATTATATCGATGATTTATTAATTTTTTCACAAGATACTCAGAGTCATCTGAAACACATAGAAATAATTCTGGAAGAATTGGACACAGCGGGATTGAAATTAAACATTGAAAAATGTCAATTTTTTCAAAAAGAAGTCATTTATTTGGGTTTTCAATTGGACACCAAAACAGTAAGATTATCCGAAGACAGAGTCAAGCTCATAGATGAATACCCAAGACCAACGAATTTGAAAACATTGAGAGGTTTTCTTGGCACGATTAATTATTTTAAAAAACTGATTCCCGATTTGAGCCAAAAGGAAATCCCTCTGATAAAGTTGCTTAAAAAAGGAATAAAATGGAATTGGAAAGAAGAACAGGAGGAAGCTTTCGAAACATTAAAACGAGAATTCGCAAAAGGAACGAAAATATACCACCCCATTTACAATTTACCTTTTATACTCCGAACTGATGCGTCCATACAAAAATTTGCAGGAGTTCTGTCTCAAATACAAAACGACCAAGAAGTGCCGATATGTTTTATATCGCGAGTGACTAAAACACATGAGAGAAAATATAGTGTTACAGAATTGGAGTTTGCCAGTGTACTATATTGCGTGAACAAATTGAGGTTTTACTTATTGGGAGCAAAATTCACAATCGAAACAGACCATGCAGCTTTAGTACATATCATGAAGAATATATTAGTAAATAATAGAATACATAGAGGTATTCTATTATTACAGGAGTATGATTTTGAGTTCCGATATATAAAAGAAAAAGACAACATAATAGCCGACGCTCTAACACGGGATGAGGACACGGGAAAAAAGGAAACAATTACTCTACAGGTGGGACTAAATAGGTTAATACAAGAAGAAGGGATATATTCGTTAAATGAGATAAGGACAAACCAAGAAGACCTAGAGGAAAGAGAGAAAAGAAGAGCGAAAGTAGAAAATGACATATATTTTAAGAGAATAGACGGAAAGGAACTATATTTAGTGACACAGACATTGGCCGAAAAGATAATAAAGAAATTACATGAGGACAATGGGCATATCGGTAGCAGAAAAGTTTGGCTCGTTTTTAGGGAAAATTACATCAGCCGACAGGATTACCGCATTGCAAAGGAAATTACCCAGAAGTGCGATGTATGTCAAAAATATAAGAGTCGGAATTTCAAAAACGAAAATGTTGCCAAAAATATTGAAGCCCGAAACAAACTAGACATTGTAGCAATAGATATGTTAAGCGATCTAATTATGACCACTAAAAGGAACAAACATATTCTGGTAATGGTGGATGTGTCTTCAAAATACGTAAAATTATATAGTTGCCGCACCACAAAGGGGGAGGAAATATTAAGAAAAATCGACAATTTTATAGCCATAGTAGGAACACCAAAAAAGATCCTACTGGACAATGCAACGTATTTCCGAAATGATCGTTTCAAGGGACAACTTCGAGAACGAGGAATAGAGACAAATTTTGTCAGCATCAGGCATCCACAGAGTAATCCTTCGGAACGATTCATACAGGAAGTGACGAAATTTCTTCGCATTGCAACAGATGGTCAACATCGCCACTGGGACAGGAAAATGGCGGAAATAGAAAGGTATCTAAATACAATTCCGAGCACAGTAACAAAAGAGACCCCAGAATACATCATGAAGGGTGTATTGCCGATAAGGCCATGGGAAGACCAAGAGCCAAAAGAATATCAACAGGTGATTGAAACCGTACAGAGAAGATTACGGCGAAGCAACGAAAAATATATCCAAAGACAGGAACAAAATAGAAAAAGAAGACCAGTGACTTTCCAAAAGGGTGAAAAAGTACTCGTGAGGGCATTACGAGTATCAAATCTTCCTGGGGGCATTTGCGCAAAGTTGATGCCTGTTTTCGAAGGCCCGTACATCGTGAATAATGAAAATGGGATAAATAGTTATGAGTTGAGGCACAGGAACTCGGAAAAGATCCGAGGAATTTATAATATTCACGATGTATACAAATATCACGAATAAAAGACAGAATTACATGAAGTAGATAGTAAGTTAGGATATAAGACGTAGATTAAAGTAAGGAAATATACAGGGAGTTGGTTTTGCCTCGAGAAAATTTATTTAAAAATGCAGATAAATTTTATCGAATACAAGGCGGGGATTTGTTATATTTCTATTTGATATGAAAATTAAATTTTGATAATTATAAACAAAATTCAATTCAATATAAAATATTTTCAATTTTCTCAACCACGGGCATATAAATTTAAAACAACCTGTATACAACAAATTGTTATATGTAATTTTAAGAAGTGATTAGAATAAGCGTACGAAACTCGGAACAATGTGCTTAGAATAAACAAAGTGAATGACGCGTACCATTATCGTTTCTTCGCGGAAGGTCGATCATTAGCCTATGCTAAATAAAACTCAGTGAAATAGATGATAGTTCATTATCGTTTTTCGCGGAAGGTTTCGATCATTAGCCTATGCTAAATAAGACTCATTTGAAAGAGAGAATAGGTCATTAAAATTTGTAAATAGTTAGAAAGTATTTTAGAATGGGAATTAAATATTTTCTTTTGAAATCCATTAAGCATATTTAGAAAGATTAAAAATTGGTTTTGAGGAATATTACGAATGAGAGTTGGTGGTGGAAGATTGATTTGTGAATTTGGAAGGGATATTTAGAAAGTAGGGGAATGAATGACAAAGTGAGAGCAGAATGTTTTGAGCTGTCGAGAAGTGAAGTCGAGGGGTAGACGGTAGTGTTCGAGGAGTGAGAAAGCCGGTGTAGTTCCGTGAGTGTGGAGTATCTATCGTGGAACGAGAAGTAGGCCAGGTCGAGAGTAAAAGAACCTCCTTGAGCCCAGAGTGTCCCGGTAGCTGATAGCAGTTTCGAAAAAGGTAGAACACAGCATCACGACAAAAGCAGGAACGAGAGCTATTCGAGCTAGTTTTTCAAAGGAGAACATCACTGGAAGCCAGGACGAGGTTTGATCGCAGCCAAGGATAGCAGGAAAGGGTTTTGTGTGAGGACATTTTCAGTTCACCAGGAAAAGGTCAGTCTCATTTGTTTGGACATGAATGTATGGGTTTTTCGTATTAAATTCCACATAAAAAATTGAATAACATAATCAATAATATCAGAAAAGCTTCATCAAACTTAAATAGAGTTGTTCCTAATAACTCCTAATAGTTAAATGTTAATAAAAACTTTCAATTGAAAACCAAAAGGAAATAAGATTCCCATTTGTAAATGTTATGTTTAAGAATAATAAGAAATAGCAAATATTAAGCATTGATTGCCTTTTAAATAAAATAAAAAATATTTTGATTATAATTGTAACCCATATGTGTATTTTTTTTTACTCTTTTCTTTTCTATCCCGATTAGGAACCATTAAGAAATATTTAGAAGCCACGGAAGTAAGTAATTAATTTATAATTCGCCCTGAGATTGAAAACATATTGATATGTGATCTGGTTAATTAATTGGATTAGTATTAATACATTGATTAAATTAAGTAACATATAAGAATATTATCTCATATCAATAATCAAGATCACATCAGTATATATGAAGGGCTTAATGTGAAACAATGACAAGCCACACATGATTTCAAAACAAGTTAGTGTTATTCTTGGTTAAAGTAATAGTATAACAAGCCACTAACAAATTATCTCAGCCCTTCGTTAATAGATGGCCCGATAAATCTATGGTCACACTATTGCATAGGTCTAGTTTGTCTCTAGTATCTACTCGACATGACAAGCCACATCAAAATGGCGAACATGGGCGGAAGCAATTCGGATAATTATTGAGTTCTGATGATTCTAGCAAGAAAAATAGTAAAGTTGACTTGACATTCGATGACAGTGACCGTAACCCTGACTATGTACAATCTAGAAGTGACTCAAGTAATGAAAATACAGCGATATGTAATTTTTTCCTAAATGTGACCTGTCACATTATTACCATTCAAGATTAATGTAGTGGCTTATGACGTGGTTTGTTATATTATTGCATTTGGTTGTAGGATAAAGAACAAGGTCCGTCAATAAAAAGGACAAAACCAAACACACCCGTCAAAAATTCCAACAAGTTGATGGAGACAAAGAAATAAACACTGTTTAACACGTATAGGGTTGAAACCACCACGAACTCAGTCAATAATAGAAAATTATGAATCTACATATATATCAAAAATTTGGGTATTTATTATTAATGGAATAATGTAATATGCCACATTTATTTTAAATAAATGCTGTTTTTTCTCGAGTTTCAAGTAATTTTATTAATATTGTTGTCAACTATGATCTCATAGGGCATGATGCATCGAAATATCTAAACTAAAACAATAAAAGTTGTTACTGGATTTTTTAATATTATTTTTAACATTCAAAGTCAAATATCTCATTTTTACCTTTTTGAGGCTTGTCATTGTTTCACATTAAGCCCTTCTTATATATTATATATTAATTCGAGAACTACCTGAAGAGAGACGGCTCATTCACTGCCTTTCATTTTTTCTTAGAAAATACCCGATCTTTACACAAAGTACTTATTAGTGCTTATCGTACGCCGTTATAAAATGATTTTAGGTTGTACTGATGAAGGATGGTTTACCCGGAAATCCGAATTTTATTTACTTTTATTATATTTAGTAGGTACCTATAAATTATTCTGGTAATTCTTTTAAATCCTCTATTGTTAAGAGAATTTACACCATAGTTTTACGAATTTCTAACGGAAATTAACAAGTTATTTTAAATACGCCCCAATTACTTCTATTGATGTTGAAAGTAGTTTTTCAAGCTATAAAAATATTTTATCTGATCAAAGAATATGTTTCCTCGTAAAGAATTTGGAAAAACAAATTGTAGTGAATTATAATCGAAGATAATTTATAGTGATATTGTTGTTTTATTTTAAATAGGTAACTATTGGTAGCAGTTTTTGTAAAAACTGTGAATAAATTGCATATATAAAAAATTTTTCCCATAAAAAATACGTAAAATTATAAAAAAATTATTTTATTTGAAAGATAATAAATAAGATTGCCACCCCCCTATAAAAGAACCCCCTAGAATAGAATAGAACAGAAAACTTGTGGTTTCTTGAAATGCGCATTTTTTGAATTTTTGTGCATATCTTGCACATATTTCGTAATTTTTTACCGCTTATATATGCGCACATTTCATCAAAATTGATCGAATATAAATCCGCTCCCTAGTCATGAGGAACTGTACATGCTCCTACCTCGTATAGAGGCTCCTATGAGGAATAACAAATGACCTAATAAAAAGTGTCTGCTTTCATTGTGTAATAATATACAGGGCGAGTTTCGCATTTTGACAGAAATTTGTATTCGTCATAATTTTTGAACGGTCAGATCGATGTGTCTCTTATTTTGGTCAATCGTTACACTATTACCATCTAATCAACTGATTTATTCAAACTGGAAAAAAATCAGGCCCGGATTTAAAAAATTAGTTCGTTTTGGTCTTAGAAAAAATTTCACCCTGTATACGCTTTTTAAAAACTCTAATATGACTTTTACAAATTAGACAAATAGGCAATTAAAATGGCATATTTATTTTTTCCCCACACGATTACTTAATTTTTTATTAAAAAATCAAATTTGTGAAAATCAGAATTTTAACCCAAAAATGAAAAAAATATATCACGGTTAATTCGTTACAACTTTGTTCCATTTTAATATTTTTTTTCTAAAATTTTTACAGCACATATCTCTTACCATTGTGAAGATTATGAAAATTGTTATAGACTTTTAGTCTTCTTCTCGTAAAAGTTATGAATTTTTAAAAATAAAAGGTGCAGATTCATGAATTGCAAAGTTAAATCGCAAAAATTAAGTGAAAAAATTTAAAATTTATCTATTTGATCACGTCTTTGTTAAACTATAGAGTCTAAAGAGAAGTGTTATGGGGAGTTTTAAATCTAGACGTGTTATAGAAAAAAAAAATGGTAAAACTTTTAATTTTAAGAAAAACGTTGTTTAATTTTTTTTTTATTTTTATGGTAAAATTGCGATGTTGACGAATTTGATTTTTTAATAAAAAATTAAGTAATCGTGTGGGGAAAAAATAAATATGCAATTTTAATTGCCTAATTGTCTAATTTGTAAATTTTTTTCTAAGACCCAAACGAACTAATTTTTTAAAGCCGGACCCGATTTTTTCTAGTTTGAATAATCAGTTGATTGGGTGGTAACATAAATTAAATATTTGTTTAAAAAAAATTAATTTTTGTAATAAAAGTTAATTTTTTTAAATCTATGGTTCACTTTACCAAACTTTTAATTCATAGTCAAATTTGATTTTTTTATAAAAATTTATGTAATCGTGTGGGGAAAAAATAAATATGCCATTTTAATTGCCTATTTGTCTAATTTGTAAAACTTATATTAGAGTTTTCAAAAAGCGTATACAGGGTGAAATTTTTTCTAAGACCCAAACGAACTAATTTTTTAAAGCCGGACCTGATTTTTTTCTAGTTTGAATAAATCAGTTGATTAGGTGGTAATAGTGTAACGATTGACCAAAATAAGAGACACATCGATCTGACCGTTCAAAAATTATGACGAATAAAAATTTCTGTCAAAATGAAAAACTCGCCCTGTATATTATTAAACAATGAGAGCAGACACTTTTTAATGGTCATTTGTTATACCCCATAGGGGCCTCTATACGAGGTAGGAGTACAGTTCCTCATGACTCATCCTGTATATAATAATATTAGATTAATATTATATTAAGATTTTAAAACAAGAGTCGCCAGAATTTTGCTAAGAATATCCTAAGTGGTTTTTAGAATATCATAAGAATGAAACGTTTATTGGTGTTTATCTCGATATGTATACAATGTGACATTTATTGTTTTCCCCCTGTAATCTATAACTTAGCCTACTCAAGTCAAAATATGAACTACTTAGCAGTACAAATTAATAATGAAGCATTTATACATTAGAATGCAAAAATATTTGCATTCAGCTAACGCGAATGTGTAGCTTGTGGAATGTTTCCCATTCAGTGTGGTTTTGGTTGTAAAATTATGAGGTTGGTTAACATTAAGTAAAAACTTACCAGAGCCCTTTCTTATTTTACTTATAAATATAGTAGGTATAGTGAAATGTACTACATATTTTATTTGTAAATAAGCCACAATTCAAATTAAAAATGACATTTATTGATGTTTCGGCTTCCACTTCGGAAGTCGTCATTGAAATACAAAATATTAATAAATTAAAAATAGTTTGTTTGTGTTGCTTAGTAAAAAAATTCTTTTAAAAATTTAATTTAATCTGGCTTAAACTATAGTATATATTTCTCAATACAATAGTAAATTTTTTTCAAAAAGATTCCACAAAGAAACAGCTTCAGAATAATATAAAGTACAGTAAAATTGTAAAAAATGATTTTTTTGTCCTTAAATCTTAACTTTCCTGTACTAACGTGGTTAGAAATTATTCAGAGAAGTAAATAAATTTTCATACAGACAATCCACTTACTACAACAATAGTAATAGATACAATAGGTAAACATCTGGGTGGTGGTTTTATCACTTTGAAATGCGGAAAGAATAGTATCATAAAATGCATTATTATCGGTACCCTATTATAAAAATTAAGTAATAAATGTTCCAAAGGGCTGTGTTAGCTATATTCAAAATTACATACTTGTTAATTTAAAAATTATTTTACTTTTATACTTATATATCACAGTTCACTGTCAATTGACATAACGTAGATATATTATACCTATTCGTGTTTTATTCATTATTAATGATAAAATCTAAAAATCAGTTTTTTAGACTGATCTTTTAAAAAATATTAAGAGATGACAATTGAGTCCTATAACAATAATAATTACAAGAATCAAAAACCGCTAAACGCCGTAAAAATGAGTGGCGCATACAATATTCCAGCTAAAAAAGATCTGATATGAATATTACGTGGCGGGACAATATATTTTCATTTTAATGCAAAACAAAATTCTAGTTTTATTTTAAAAGATTTTTCCATAATATTTGCTCAATTTGAAGTAAAACGCGTCACAAAAGACTAACTTTGATACAGTTTGAATTTTGAAACTCTATTGTGGCGCGTTTACTTCAAATTTAGCAAATATTATGGAAAAATCTTTTAAAATAAAACTAGAATTTTGTTTTGCATCGAAATGAAAATACATTGTCGCGCCACGTAATATTCATATCAGATCTTTTGCAGCTGGAATATTGTATGCGCCACTCATTTTTACGGCGTTTATCGTTTATTCTTGTATTGGGAGTTTTTTAAAGTTATTTATAAATTAAATGTATGAAGTTGAATGCAATGTTTCTCGATTACACGTTAAGCTTTATAAATGGTCTACTTTGTTGCATTACCTCCCAAATGACCTAGTGTCCATCGAATGTACACTCAATTCTTTTCTATTCGAAATAGATTGAAAAAAAATATTGGGATGGCTGGCAAAATAAACTCTGATTGCCCGTTGCCAGATCAAATTTAGCGTCGTAATCACTACAACTACATAAACCATTTCGAGAATAATCGTTAACTGGATTTTGAAACATGAGTTTGAAACGTATTGACAAGTAGTATCTGATGCATCTAAGGTCAAGTATGCTAACTGATTACAGGAATTATTGAGCTAGAAACCCGTTTTTTCCCATAGATAATAGATTTGGTCATACTTATAAAGCCTGTAACTTAAAAAAAATAACTTAAAAATCCAAAATTTTCAAAGTTTAGTTTTTCAGTTTTTCGGCTATAATACTGAGCCGCGTGTATGTCTGATCCTGACGGCTTACACACCATTTGAAAGCTTAAATCAACACTATTGATTTGGTGTATTTGCGGTTCTCCTGTATATTCTTGAACCGAAGATATATACCCCCAAAAAACATACCGTTTTGTACCTACCAAGTCCTATAACTGGCTTATGGGTGGTCAAAAATCACAAACTACACCGGTTCTGAATCGGCCCTAACCCCCTCTTCAAACACAGAAAAAAAAATCAGATCGGTTTAACTTATCCACACACATACATACATACATACATAGATACATACAGTTAAGTCCACGAGTCTTTACCCGTGCGTCATCATTTAAAGCCTACGAAATAAGTTGATGATAAGTCGGAAATTGAAATTTACTAAACGCAAGAGCAAGTGACAGTAAGTAGCTACTGCTCCTATTACGGGTTAAAATTTGAGTTATCAAATATGTGTTTTATCTCGCCAGGTTTTAATGACACATGGGTAAAGATTCGTGGTCTCAACTGTACATATCCACAAACATTTTCCCTTTTTTAATTAGAAATTGAGTCATATGTCTGAGCTCGGTAACTTTTAAATGGTATAACCGATTTTCAAAATTAGATATGCGTTGGAAAGGCAATGATCAGTACTATTAGAAGCCGCAAAGCTAGCTTGAATATTAAGCTAGCGTGACATCTCTCCTGAAGTGGGGTTAAGGGGTGAAAAATTATTAGGGTGGTAATAAATTAGTTTAACATGGGTGAAAAATTATTGCATAGGTTAAATTAGATTCCGCTTATGCAATGCCGTTTTATCGAGAATTTTGCTAGCTTGAGTATTAAGCTAGCGTGACATCTCTCCTGAAGCGGGGTGAAGGGGTGAAAAATTATTAGGGTGGTAATAAATTAGTTTAACATGGGTGAAAAATTATTGCATAGGTTAAATTGGATTCCGCTCATGCAATGCCGTTTTATCGAGAATTTTGCTAGCTTGAATATTAAGCTAGCGTGACATATCTCCTGAAGCGGGGTTAAGGGGTGAAAAATTATTAGGGTGGTAATAAATTAGTTTAACATGGGTGAAAAATTATTGCATAGGTTAAATTTAATTCCCCTAATGCAATGCCGTTTTATCGAGAATTTTGCTAGCTTGAATATTAAGCTAGCGTGACATCTCTCCTGAAGCGGGGTTAAGGGGTGAAAAATTATTAGGGTGGTAATAAATTAGCTTAACACGGGTGAAAAATGACTGCATAGGTTAAATTTGATTCCGCTCATGCAATGCCGTTTTATCGAGAATTTTGCTAGCTTGAATGTTAAGCTAGTTTGACATCTCTCCTGAAGCGGGGTTAAGGGGTGAAAAATTATTAGGGTGGTAATAAATTAGCTTAACACGGGTGAAAAATTATTGCATAGGTTAAATTTGATTCCGCTCATGCAATGGCTTTTTATCGAGAATTTTGCTAGCTTGAATATTAAGCTAGCGTGATATCTCTCCTGAAGCGGGGTTAAGGGGTGAAAAATTATTAGGGTGGTAATAAATTAGCTTAACATGGGTGAAAAATTATTGCATAGATTAATTTTGATTACGCTCATGCAATGCCGTTTTATCGAGAATTTTGCTAGCTTGAATATTAAGCTAGCGTGACATCTCCCCTGAAGCGGGGTTAAGGGGTGAAAAATTATTAGGGTGATAATAAATTAGTTTGACATGGTTGAAAAATTATTGCATACGTTAAATTGGATTCCGCTCATGCAATGCCGTTTTATCGAGAATTTTGCTAGCTTGAATATTAAGCTAGCGTGACATCTCTCCTGAAGTGGGATTAGGGGGTGAAAAATTATTAGGGTGGTAATAAATTAGTTTAACATGGGTGAAAAATTATTGCATAGGTTAAATTGGATTCCGCTTATGCAATGCCGTTTTATCGAGAATTTTGCTAGCTTGAATATTAAGCTAGCGTGACATCTCTCCTGAAGTTAGGTTAGGGGGTGAAAAATAATTATGGTGGTAATAAATTAGTTTAACATGGGTGAAAAATTATTGCATAGGTTAAATTGGATTCCGCTCATGCAATGTCCTTTTATCGAGAATTTTGCTAGCTTGAATATTAAGCTAGCGTGACATCTCTCCTGAACCGGGGTTAAGGGGTGAAAAATTATTAGGGTGGTAATAAATTGGCTTAACACGGGTGAAAAATTATTGCATAGGTTAAATTGGATTCCGCTCATGCAATGCCGTTTTATCGAGAATTTTGCTAGCTTGAATATTAAGCTAGCGTAACATATATATCTCCTGAAGCGGGGTTAAGGGGTGAAAAATTATTAGGATGGTAATAAATTAGTTTAATATGGGTGAAAAATTATTGCATAGGTTAAATTTGGTTCCGCGCATGCAATGGCGTTTTAACGAGAATTTTGCTAGCTTGAATGTTAAGCTAGCGTGACATCTCTCCTGATGCGAGGTTAAGGGGTGAAAAATTATTAGGATGGTAATAAATTAGTTTAATATGGGTGAAAAATTATTGCATAGGTTACATTGGATTCCGCTCATGCAATGCCGTTTTATCGAGAATTTTGCTAGCTTGAATATTAAGCTAGCGTGACATCTCTCCTGAAGTGGGATTAAGGGGTGAAAAATTATTAGGGTGGTAATAAATTAGTGAAAAATTGGTGAAAAATTATTGCATAGGTTAAATTGGGTTTTGCTCATGTGGCCATGCTAGCTTAAGGTACCTCAATAACTACATGGCAACAGTAGGATATGTGCGTAAGATAACTTAGTGTTGCATTAATATTGATGACCAAAATGGGTAAACGACAAAATATAATGGTATGATATGTATGTTGTCTTAGTGTTGCATTATAGAATTTGGGCTAAAAGGAATTAAGGTACACAAGCACAACGATATGTAATACATATTATGAAAAAAGTATTTCACTTTTTATTTATCTTAGTGTTACACTCAACAGAAGGGATTATTTCGAATCATTTGACATGGATATCAAAAAAGTCATTTTTTTACATATCCTACTGTTGCTTTGAGACGACGATATAATATACAGTGAGCACGTAAAGGTTGGAATAAATTAATTTTCTCGAGAATGGACAATTTTGGAAAAAATCTCGAAACCGGTCAATTTTTATTTTTAAATTACGACTTTTTGGCATATGTATCATACTAGTGACGTCACCCATTTGGGGGTGATGACGTCATCGATGATTTTTTTAAATGAGAATAGGGGTCGTGTCATAGCTCATTTGAAAGGTAATTCAATTCTCTATTCAGTAATATAAACATTAATATAATTATTTATACAGGGTGTCCAAAAAAATTTATTTTTATTAAATTTATTGACATAAAAAGAAGAATCTGTGTAATTTATTTAATTCAAAATACATTTTACTGCTATCAGAAAACAGGAACAAATGTTTATTTGACAAATAAAAAATATCGTTTTTTGCAAATTCAATATTAAAGCAGCCACCCACCTACCTCTTGACAATTTGAGCATTTAATTTAAGCGAAAAGCAATATTTTTTTCAAATAAACATTTTTTTCTGTTTTCTGAGAGCAGTTAAATGTATTTTGAATTAAATAAATTACACATATTTCTTCTTTTTATGTCAATAAATTTAATTAAAAAAATTTTTTTTTCGAAACCCTGTATAAATAATTATGTTATTGTTTATAGGTACTACTGAATAGAGAATTGAATTACCTTTCAAATGAGCTGTCACATGACCCCTATTCTCATTTAAAAAAATCATCGATGACGTCATCACGCCCAAATGGCTCACGTCACTAGTATGCTATATATGCCAAAAAGTCGTAATTTAAAAATAAAAATTGACCTGTTTCGGGATTTTTTTCCAAAATCGTCCATTCTCGAGAAAATGAATTTATTCCAACCTTTACGTGCTCACTGTATAATAGTATATGCATCGCGCGCTTTTACATCATATTGATTGTTTCCCACCTTTAGACGTATCGGACGAGTTTGGCAAATACCACTGTCACAGTGACAGTTTTAGTTGACATACTACTCTGATACGTGTAAAGCTGGGAAAAATCAATATAATGTAAATAAAAAGGTTACTATCACTAAATTTCCCAGCTCGACTAGTTTAATTTCATTTTATCTCACAACTTAATACGTTTTCCATCTTTTGTGCTATTTTGCCGGTTATTAGCGAACTCATCACTGTATATACTCTGGGCTAATTAGCAAAATTTTCAAGGAAAAGTTATTTACCAGCAATTTTATTGCTGGAATCGAATCTTGTGATTCTATACAGTGATGAGCGCAGTAATAACCGGCAAAACAACGCAAAAGATGGAAAATATATTAAGTTGTGAGATAAAAAGAAATGAAACTAGTGGAGGTGGGAGATTTAGCGATAAAAACCTATACAGCGTGTCTACTTAAGTTGGAAACATATGGGAAACTTTTTTGTTATGCATTTTACGAAAAAAAGTTATTCTTTATAAAAAGTTCTGCATACTCTAAAACCTAAGATTCAATCATCAGATATCAAATTTGCTCAATATTATACGAGGTATGTCAAAAAATATGAACTTCGTTCAAGAGTAAAGTACCTTTATTTCTCTCAATATCGAAAAGTCTTATTAGGAAAAGTTCTTTGGAAATATAAACTAAGATCAAATATGCAATTACATGGTTCTAATTGGAAAAAAATATTTTCCAAATTTTTCTCAAATTTGTTGATACTAACTTCGTTTTTATTTATTGCACATACGATAACTCTTTTATTATTACTTTTACGAAAAAAAGGTATTCTTTATAAAAAGCTCTGTATATCCTAAGGCCGAAGATGCAACCATCAGATATAACATTTTATTAATTTTATACGAGGTATGTCAAAAAATATGAATTTCATTCAAGAGTAAAGTACCTTTATTTTTCACAATATTGAAAACGGCTATTAAAAAAGTTGTTTAGAATTAAAAACTATGTTTCGATATGCAATAACATCCTTCTAATTGAAATATTGTGAAATATAAAGGTACTATAATCTTGAGCGAATTTCATATTTTTTGACACACCTCGTATAAAATTAATAAAAGTTGATATATCTTGGTTGTGTCTTAGATTTTGGACCATGCAAAGCTTTTTATGAAGAATAACTTTTTGTCATAAAATGAATAATAAACGAGTTATCATTGAAATAATTAAAAACGATGTTGGGTATCCATAACTTTGAGTAATTTTTTTTCCAATTAGAAGCATGTAATTGCATATTTGATCTTAGTTTTTAATTCCAAACAACTTTTTGTCATAAGAATTTTCGATATTGAGAGAAATAAAGGTACTTTATCCTTGACCGAAATTCATATTTTTTGACATACCTCGTATAATATTGAGCAAATTAGATATCTGATGATTGAATATTAGGTTTTGGGGCATGCAGAACTTTTTATAAAGAATAACTTTTTTTCGTAAAATTAATAATAAAAAAGTTTCCCATATGTTTCCAACTTAAGTAGACTTGCAAGTACACTTGCATTCTATTTATTGTTTCCCACCTTTAGACGTATCAGATGAGTATGTCAACTAAAATGTCACTGTGACAGTGGCAGTTACCAAACTCGTCCGATACGTCTAAAGGTGGGAAACAATAAGTAGAATGTAAATGTATAGGTTTTTATCGTTAAATCTCCCGACTCCACTAGTTTCATTTCTTTTTATCTCACAACTTAATGTGTTTTCCATCTTTTGCGTTATTCTGCCGGTTATTAGCGCGCTCATCACTGTATATTAAAAATATAGGTATGCAAAGTCCGCATATAGTGTGCTACTTTTTTTATAAACAAAATGGCGCCCTCAAATCGTGTTTTTTTCAATTATGGCTATATAACTCCAAAGATTTTAAGTTTACACCAAAAACATCCAAATAAAAATTCACCGTAATTAAATTCTGCATAGAGACATCTCGGAAAATGCGGGTTTTTCCAACAAACCTTTAATTTTCAACTAAAATTTTAGGTAAGTAATTATATATCAATAATTAAATATCTGGGTGACATAAAAGCCCTTTTGGTATAGATTATATTTCCAGAAGCCGATGGAAATTGAGTAAACAGTTTAGCAACAATTAAATTGTTAATTAAAAATTTACGGTCGCTATAATAACCATAATAATATTCTGCGTCTCTTGACTACCACCATATTACAGCTCTCTTTTCCACCACTTTGGTTTACTTTTCTTTTTTACCGTTCAAAGCAATTACAACACAAAGACTACTGGAAACGGCAGAGATGAGAGTACTGAGAATAATTACAGGAAATACACTGAGAGGTCGAAAGAGGAGTGAAGATATTAGAAGACAATGTAACGTACAGTGTATAAACGAATGGACACTAAATAGAAAAAAAAAGAATGGAACAACCACATAACCAAAATGGGGGAGACACGTGTGGTCAAATAGCAAGAGATAAATGACCAATCGGTAGAAGAGGTATCGGCCGACCGCGCAAAAGATGGAGTGACAACCCAGCAAACAGACTTGAGCCCAGTTACGTGATAATTACGTTAAAGGACATCGCACACATCTTATGGAAAATATAATTTATTCACTCAAATTCAATAAAATGTATACGAATAGATGCGTTTTAAATTAACGGTCAAATCTTATCATTGCGCCAACTCTATATTTTCAATAATAAGACCAGAAATTGATATAAATAAATCTGAAATCAAATGGGTACGTACATAAGTTAGAGAGAGAAAAAATATTTTAAAATACCCAAATTGTCGGTACTCCATAAATCAGCGGATTAGTTTCACTAATCCGCTTAGACCTAGCGGGGTTTAATCTCTTGTGAATAGCACCCAGAGCAATAGTAATTGTAACTGACACTTTTACTGACTCAAAAAATGTGATTTCGATAAACTTTAATTGCAATTTGCGCCGTAATTAATCATAATTAAGAGTTGGCGCAATGATAAGATTTGACCGTTAATTTAAAACGAATCTATTCGTATAAATTTTATTGAATTTGAGTGACATTATATTTTCCATAAGATGTGTGCCATGTCCTTTATGGCAAATTTCAACGAATACGTAACTCGGTGATTTATGACGGGAAAAAACGTATTTTAGTGCCAAATCATTCACCTATATATCAGTGATTCCTTTATACATGTTGGACATTAGAATAATATAAAACCATGACGAATATAGTACATGTTTTTATAATAGTTGTGAATATCGGTTACATCGCAAAGGTACGTTTATTTCACGTAATAATCACGAAACAGAAGTAACTTCCTTTGGTTAAATTTTGAGAAATATTTTGGAAAACAAAATTTTACAACGGTATTGGTTAAATACGTATGGCTTGAATTTTACTCACTGTATTTTATGGACGTCGAAAAATTAGATGTATTTCACGTAAAATGAATGTAAATAATACCAATATTTAAACAAAAAGTTTATGATTTCGCTTTTAAGAACATTATAGCATAACTATTTCAATACAACCTTGATTTGGAGCTATTTTTTTCTTTAAAAATATCACAGGAGCTAAAATGACGTCGAGTTAATTTTCAAATCGCGCGCGGTGAAGACGTACTACCAAGCCTTTCTCATCCTTTAAATACCATCACGTGACTGAAATAGTTGGTTCGAAAACTATATTAATCGATTTATCGAGTAATACGTTTCGATAGGATTTTTTTTATATTATTCTGGTATTGAAATAGATTTTTAGTAAGACCAATTAGTTAATAGTAAAAGAAATTTAAAAACAAAAGAAAAAAGAAAATATGTAAAACTAATTTAAAGTAAGTAGAATAGTTTAACTTTAATTTAAAAATAATCGATTTTTATAATCTATGATCATAACCTCTAAAACCAGCTCTCTTTTTCTCACAACAAAAAGTGAAACGTGAAGTGAAGAGCTTTCTTTATTCTTTCCCTCGTTTTATTTTAGGCGGGTTTATTTATAATAACGTCTTTCGTATTAAATGTTACCTCACTGCTCGAGTGTTGAAGTGCCGATGGTGCAATTACGAAAAACAAGTGTGCTCCTCGAAATAAAAATTGACCTGTGTTTGCATATTTTTAATGTGTCTTTAGGTCGGTATTATATTTGGTGTCTTATCTTGTATAATATTGATACAAGACAAATGTTTTTAAACTCTCTAAATTGTACTAAATAAATACATTGTGAATACTTTATATGCTTGTTTTATTTATAGAATAATATGAGGATAATATTTACGTGATTCGTAAGTTAATTAAGGTGAACCGAGGACGTCTCTTTCACGTGAAAACTAATATATACGTTCCCTAAAAGATACGTTAATCAACATGTGTTTGCAACGTGAATTTCCCGAAACATGGTAAATAACACGTCTATTGAAGACGAGTTATTCATGTAATTTAATTCATTCCAACCAAATTTTCACGTGAAATTCACGTAAGCAATTTACAGTCCCTGGCCATATTATTATGACCACCTATGAATTTTTACAAAAATCAACTATTCCACTGGGTAAGTTTGGTTAAAAATATTATTTTTAGATTTAGTTTTGTTATGCAATGTTAATGTTATGCATTAACTATAATATATTTAATAATAAACAACAATAAAATATTTGAAAATATTACATATTTATATTTTTTTAATATTTTGTCGAACTTCTGACCTTAATTAGATGGAAAATATTTGGGAGCTTTTAAAACGAGAAATTTCGGATGAAAAGGTCACTATTGAAATTGTTTTGATTAAAAAACTAATATTTCATTGAAACCATAATGACAAATTAAAGCAAAAAAACAAAATTTAACTGCATTCAAAGTATGCCAAGACGGGTACTAGCGGTAATCAAAGTTAGAGGGGGTTCAGCAAAATATTTAAAAAATGCAAAGATGTGATATTTTCAAATGGTTTATTGCTGTTTATTATTAAATGTATTATATTTGATAATAAACACCAATAAAACATTTAAAAATATCGAATATTTTTTATTTTTTCAATATTATGTTGAGCCCCCTTTAACTTTGATTAGCGCTTGTTATATATATTTTCAAATGTTTTATTGGTGTTCATTATTAAATATAATATACTTCATGTATAACATTAACATTACATCACAAAATTAAATTTAAAAATCATATTTTAAACAAAACGTACCTACCTAGTGGAATAGTTGATTTTTGTAAAAATTCATAGGTGGTCATAATAATATGGCCAGGTACTGTACGTATATTGGTGAAGAATGTACCCAAAATTCACGTCATTAACACGTCGGTCTGTTTGCTGGGAACCTTCCATAGAGGTATCAGTCCGCCAATAAACAAGCAGAATTGCTTATAAAGAGGAAGAAGAAGAAGAAGAACAAGAAGAAGCAGAAGAAGAAGAAGAAGAAGAAGAAGAAGAAGAAGAAGAAGAAGAAGAAGCAATTACTAAATATGATGCTGCCGCGACTGCTTGCAAAGACATAGTATACTAAACTGAAGTCGCCTGAATGGAATCATGTCTAGACGCATGCTACAAGCGCATGCGATCTAGGGAGACAAATGACGCATGCGACCTTTTAAAATTTGCGGCTCAAAGTCGCAAACCTTGAAGTAGGCGACAAGTGGATACGTGTATCTTGCCTCATGTCGTTCAGTGTTGCCTCAATGGAATTGCGCCTTTACTTGGTATATGAGTAATGAGGAATTACTGTTACATTGGAGTAAGCTAATTCGTAACTTGTGAAATAAAATTTATTAATAAAAACAATATAAATACATCTTATAACACCAAATTGGCATGCTGTAAAGCTAACTTTGCGCATTTATGAAGATCCTTATCCAATGCATCTAAAAAATAAATTATTAATTAATAAATAGAATATTCTCTAATAGTTAAATAAAGAGAAGAAATTTTTTATTTTATAAAAATGAAAAATAATTTTAATATATTCCAGACAACAAAAGACGTTAAAATAAATTAATACCTAGATAAATACATGGTGGCTATACGAAACCGACACAGAGCCATTATCAGTAACTGCCACATTTGAAAAAACCAAGCAACACGTTGAATTTAGATTAAGGGGGGATCACTTGTTATTTCCTATACATTTATTAAATTTAGTCGCACACTTTATATGAGTTATTAAAAAAATACATTTTAAAAATCATATTTTTAGCTGGTTACTTATTTCTTACTAAAACGGGAAAGTTCCCGGGACGCATATTTACAAATGCTCCTAAACTACGGCACCAGAGTGCTGAAATCGGTTAGCGTTTAAAATACACTATTTCGCTACAAACCATCAGTGATTTAGGCACCTATTAAATTTTAAGATATATATTAAATTATGGTGCCTAAGTTTTTATTGCAATTAATATTATTGTAAGTATTGTATATTTCAATTTATTGTATTCAAAATAGAAATGTCGAAACTGCAATAAACCTAGCTAGCATACTTAAGAATATGTTTTTTGACCGTAACCCGAGAAACAAATAAAACAAAAACGCCAGTGAATAAAAAACAAATATTTTTTATTTTTATTTATTTATAAGTACAGATATAATTACTTGTATACAGTGCGTCCATAAAGTAACGCATAAATTCATTATTAACTAAATAAACAACATTATTAGAAATTACCGAAACAGGTCGATTTTGGATTTTAATTTATGATGTTTTGGCATATATATCGGACTAGTGACGTCATCTTTCTGGACGTAATGACGTAATCGATGATTTTTTCAATAAGAATAGGGATCGTGTGATAGCTCATTTGAAAGGCAATTCAATTATCTATTCAGTAATATAAACATTAACATAATTATTTATACAGGGTGTACAAAAACAATTTTTTAATTAAATTGATTGACACAAAAAGAAGACTGCGTAGTTTATTTAATTCAAAATACATTTTACTGCTGTCAGAAAACAGAAATAAAATATTTATTTCAAATATAAACATTACTTTTTGCTTAAATTCAATGTTTAAGCTGCCACCCACCTGCCTTTTGACAGTTTGAACATTTAATTTAAGCGAAAAGCAATGTTTATTTGCCAAATAAAAATTTTATTTATGTTTTATGACAGCGGTAAATAGTACATTGTACAACAAGTGAAAAAAAGACATATTTCTCACGAGCGCCGAAGTTTGCGCAGTAATCAAGCGAGGGAGAAATATGTAGTTTTATCATGTGTTGTACACTATACTTTTTCTGTTGATGCGGTTTTGTCAAGAGTTCAAACTTCAAAATTAAATAATTTAGATGTTTGTGTAATGTATCAACACATTTTGTTTGACAACATTAATAAATTGTGTTTGTATTGTGCATGTTACCATGGAAACGGCTATCATATGTATGGAACACTGGCGGAGAACCCGTGAGAAAAAATATTTCTCACTGCAATGGCCGACTTTTCTCACTGTGTGAAAAATTATAGGTTTTTAATGTATGTAAGTAGTGAGAGAAGTTGCACATTGTATAGCATCCATAGAAAAATGTATTTTGAATTAAATAAATTACGCACATTCGTCTTATTGTGTCAATTAATTTAATATAAAAAAAATTGGACACCCTGTATAAATAATTAAGTTAATGACGAAGTAGTTTTCAATCCTAATAGTAAATTAATAATATTGAAAAATATTAAAAACATTACTAAAAGATTTTTAAATTGAAAACTTATTGGTAGACTTTCCTGGTGACACCTCCAAGACTTCTACAATTTGCAAGTCAAATGGATGCTGCAGTGAAGACGAGAGGGAAGGAACTCTACACTATACAATTCACATCCCCCGTCTGCAGCTGGTAAAGTTCCAACGGAAAAATGCATCTAGTTACTCTACGGAGTAATACGACTATAAAACAAAAATGTATACCATTTTTATTCAGTTGCAATGCGAAGGCAAAACAATCTTACTTTTCAATTAGAATACGGAGTGCAGTCCAGTCCCTTTAATCGCGATTTTCGGCTCTTATTGGAGCCTCATCGGAAAGAACGTAGGCACTGTTCTCCATATTTTAACTGATTCGCATCGAGAGCTTTTCCCACCCATTGCAACCGAAGTGATGATAGTAGGTGGCTAGCGCCATCTGGCATTGAAAGACGAAGTAGTTTTCAATCCTAATAGTAAATTAGTAATATTGAAAAATATTAAAAACATTACTAAAAGATTTTTAAATTGAAAACTTATTGGTAGACTTTCCTGGTGACACCTCCAAGACTTCTACAATTTGCAAGTCAAATGGATGCTGCAGTGAAGACGAGAGGGAAGGAACTCTACACTATGCAATTCACATCCCTCGTCTGCAGCTGGTAAAGTTCCAACGGAAAAATGCACCTAGTTACTCTACGGAGTAATACGACTATAAAACAAAAATGTATACCATTTTTATTCAGTTGCAATGCGAAGGCAAAACAATCTTACTTTTCAATTAGAATACGTAGTGCAGTCCAGTCCCTTTAATCGCGATGGGTGGGAAAAGCTCTCGATGCGAATCAGTTAAAATATGGAGAACAGTGCCTACGTTCTTTCCGATGAGGCTCCAATAAGAGCCGAAAATCGCGATTAAAGGGACTGGACTGCACTCCGTATTCTAATTGAAAAGTAAGATTGTTTTGCCTTCGCATTGCAACTGAATAAAAATGGTATACATTTTTGAATTAAGTTAATGTTTATATTATTGAATAGAGAATTGAATTGCCTTTCAAATGAGCTAGCACACGACCACTATTCTCCTTTAAAAAATCATCGATTATGTCATCACGTCCAGACGGATGACGTCACTAGTATGATACGTATGCCTACTACTACTATCGGTTTATAGCGTTCTCCGACGCCTTCCGACTCCTAACCGCCATTCTTCTCTGTTTAACCATAGACCTGGAGGGATTTCTCTTTCCTCTAGTTCTTTTTCAATTCCCTCCGTCCAGCTTCTTCTCGGCCTTCCTCTTTTTCTTCTCCCTTGTGGTGTCCATGCCAAAATCTGCTTAGGGATCCTGTCGTCTGGCATTCTCTGTACATGGCCGTACCATACTAGTTGTTTTGTTTTTATGTCATCAATTATTGTATGTGTGATAAATATGCCAAATATCATAAATTAAAATCAAAAGTCGACCTGTTTCGGTAATTTCTAATAATGTTGTTTATTTAGCTAATATTGAATTCATGCGATATTTTCTGGACGCACTGTATACGAGTAATTATATCTGTACCTATAAATAAATAAAAATAAAAATTATTTATTTCTTTTTTATTCAATGGCGTTTTTTATAATTTTTGTTTTATTTGTTTCACGGGTTAGTGTCAAAAAACACATTCTTAAAATTTTGAGATTTTTGCATATTTAATATGCTAGGTTTATTGCAGTTTAGACATTTTTATTAAAAATTTCGACATTTCTATAAAAAAAATAAAAGTAAAGCAACAGAATGTACCTATTTATCTATAAAAATAATATTGTATTACTTATGTTATGAAATAAGAAATTTATGACTATGAATCTGCAATCAATCACAAACAAGTCTGGCTAATTGGCTCTGTCAAAGACATTTTTCAGAAAAGAAAAGGCATTTCTATTCCTGTTTTTCAAGCAATAAATTAAAATATAAATATACAATACTTAGAATAATATTAATTGCAATAAAAACTAGACACCAAAATTTAATAGATGTCTTATAATTTAATAGGTGCCTAAATCAATGAGGGTTTCTAGCGTAATAGTGTATATCAAAGGCTAACCATTCCAGCACTCTGGTGCCGTAGTATAGGAGCATCTGTAAATATGCTGCCGGGACTTGGTGTATACCATGTAGTTAAAAAACTCTAACATCGAAGTAAAAAACTAAGTATAAGATATAATTTAATTAAAAACCATAAAAATCCAAATGTATTACATAAATATGTTCAGAACGAACGTTTTCGGACCTATCAGTCCATCATCAGTGAACCTAAAATAGAATAAGTAATTCCACTACTTAAAATGGAAAATATGGTTGAAATTTTTACTGTTAATAAAAATGTGGTTATGACTACTTACTCATGTACTTGCAAGATAGCCCCAAAACCAAACAATGGTTATATGTATAATACAACATTCTTAAATCGTAAAATTATAAAGGCTTGAAGCCAATGTTAGCGGATACTTTCCGGGAACATTACGAGACCCACTGGCGAAGCGTCCATGTAACCACTGTTACCATTGGTAACAGTTAAAAATCTTGCAAATAAATATTTTATGACGATGAATAATTCTATTTACCAGTATTTTTACCAATAGAAATATATTATTATATTATGTGGTAATAGTACCTAACTCAGTAAATAACTCACTAAATAGCCAACTACTCGTAGACACGAAAATATTGGCGAGTTTATGTGACTCCGTTGCACTTTATTATACTCTGTTACCAGACTCATTTCTGGTGACAATGGTTATATATACGCACGCTGGCGCTCGGGACCGGCTAGTGACTGAAAATTTTGAAGAAGCGACGGCATAAGCGCGCTGTGTATCAGTAGGGCTGTTACCAAATTTAAAATTGGTGACAGTACCTATAAAAAGTGTGCGTGCAGTTAACCACAGATGAGTGTCGCTTCTTAATCGATCAACTATTTGAAAAGTAATTCTCCTTGTATAATTTTGAAGAAAAAAATGAGATTATTAAAAATGAAAGACCTATTTTAAACAATTTAAAAAAGGAATCAACAAAAGTAGTTCGATATTTTAAATTTAGTTGGTACAGTGAAAATCCTTGGTTATATTATCGTTGCAAGAAAAATATACTGTATTGTTGGCCATGTCTTCTGGTTTCTACAGAAAAATGGGTGGACCAGATTCACGATTTAAATGGTGTTGGGTTTTTAAAAAGGAGACATGAAATTTCTCCGTTACCTACATGTAAGATGTATACCCAATTTGATTCAGTTTGGCAAAACAAAAATCAAAAGTTCTCTTAACCAAACTTTTAAAGCAAATATTGCTAAACATAATGAGTTTGTTCAAAAATAGATAGGTATATGGTATATCCTTAGCACAATTATAAGAGATACTGTATGTTTTTGGGCCAAACAAGAACTAGCGTTTCGTGATCATTTTGAGTGCGACGACTCTGACAATCGTTGCAATTACGGGGAATTGTTAACATTAATTGCCAAAAAAGATCAAAAATTTTATCAACATCTAGAAACATCTGTTTTTTCGAGAGTTTCAAGTCATATACAAAATGATATTATTGAAGCTACACTCACCGGCACAAAATTCCGCCACCCAAAATTTTTGATTAAGTTTGACAATTTATAACTTTATTATTTTTGTGCTCCGATTTTCAAGATTCTTGCACCAGTTTGTAGGTACATGTATTCATATTGTTTGGTATTATTCCGGTAACAAAAATTTTTGCTTGCATGTCATTGTACAGGGGTGAAAGGAAGCGTTGTATTTTCTCCTAATTTTAAAAAATTCTGTGGAAAAATGGAATAGCTGATTTTGTTTCATAGTCATGTCATATTTTCCCGGAGGCATCACCAACATTTTGTTTTTTGAATTATCCGAATAGCTTTTTTCTTGTAAGAGCTGTACCATTTTTTGTAAATAAAAACACTGATTGACTCATACAATTGAGGTTGGATTGATTAGATTAGAATGGCCCGCATGCAGCCCAGATCTCGATCATATTGAGCATTTATGGGATGAATAAAAAAAAAGCTATTTGCCTTCATCCTAGGCCTCCAGAAAAGTTGGTACATTTATGGCCCTAGTAGAGGAATATCGGGCTATTCCCCAGGCAAGTAAAACACATCTTTATTAGATGCTAAACAGATTGCGAGCAGTCGTTGCTGCAAGAGGTGGACATAACCGCTATTGAATTGCTTTGTTTTCTTATTAAATTTGTTTTGTTTTGTTAATTTTAGTGCGTTTGATATTTTTAATTAAATAAACCTTCAAAGCAGTGTTTTTAATTAAAGCTCTTACAAGAAAAGAGATATTCAGATAATTCAAAAAACAAGACCTTCGTGATACCTCCAGGATAATACAAAAAGGGTATGAAACAAAATCAGCCCTCCAATTTTTCCACAGAATTTTTTAAAGTTAGGAGAAAAAACAACGCTTACATTCACTCCCGTATAATGCCATCTAAGCAAAAAATTTTTGTTACCAGAATAATAGCAATTGACATCAATACATTTACCTACAAACTCGTGCAAGAATCTTGAAAATCGAAGTACAAATAATAAAGTTATAGATTGTCAAACTTAATCAAAAATTTTGGGTGGCGGAATTTTGTGCCGGTGAGTGTATATATACATTTAGCCATATCTTCATTTTTTTAAAATAAGATTTTTTGCATCTGGTTTTGGTAACACTTCAGAAAAAGTCACGCATCGCCACTGACGAGACCCTACCCGAAATCTTATCTTGATCAACTGAAGTCTGCCAAGTGGGCATTAAATCAGGAAGTACTTAAATTGTCGATCGATGATATTGACATTACAGGAACAGATAGTCAATTTTAAATATATTGGCTAGGTTATGATCAAAATATTGATATGTAGTGATTTGAAAAATGTAATTGTCTATATTTTAAAATTATTGTAATTAATAAAAAATTTTACACAAATTTTAATTTAAACCTTTTAACTTTATTTTTATTAAATATTATCTACGTATTGACTGTAACATTAAACTGATCAAATATGTTCAGAAAATAGGCAAACGTGAACTAATATAAATAGTGATAAACAAAAGAATAATTGAGAAATGGTTAAAACCATTTGTGAATACACTAATAAAACCATAATCTACACAGACGGCTCTAAACTTAACGATGGAAAGGTAGGGTCTGCAGTGTACATTCCTTCCAAAAACAAGTCATTTAAAATAAAACTTCATTCGCATTGCTCTATTTACACCGCAGAAGCAGTAGCTATTGGGAAAGCTCTGGATTGGCTGGAGCACGAGGGTAGACAAGATGGAGTGATTATTTCGGACTCTAAGTCAGTTCTTAGCGGACTTAATAATATTGAATTAAATCGTAAGACCTGTGAGCTGATATGTGAAATTAAACATAAAATTAGAAACAAAAATGTAACATTTATTTGGGCAAAAAGTCACAGCGGGATAAAAGGTAATGAAATAGTAGACGAGCTTGCTAAGAATTCCACGCATTCTGGTATACAAGAATATATTTTCACTGTTACGGATCTAACCAAATTTCATAATGAAAAAATAAACTATATAACTGGAAAGACAGATGGAAAGTATTGGCGAATACTTCAAATAATCATTATTATAAGATTCATCCTGTGTTACCATCCTTAACAGAATTACCACATATATTTCAATATAACATAACTAAACGATCAGCTGCAACTATCGTTAGACTAAAAACTAGTCACGGTGCTGTTCCAGCTCACCTGGCTAGATTCAACATTATCGAATCAGGAAAGTGCTCATGCGATAATATTTCCCAGTGTGATATTAATCACATCCTCTTTGGATGTTTTAAGAATAAAACGCTTTCAGATATATTTTCTGAAAACCTTGTAAAAAGTAAGGTGCAACTTCCAGCAAACATAACCCATCTGCTGTCACTCAATCAGAAATCAATATTTGAACTCGTATGCAATCATCTATACGCTTCGGGATATGTAATTTAGATTTGTAACAGTCAAACACAGGTTCAGTTCGTAAATATACCATAATTAATAACTTATAATAAGATTATATTAATATGCAAAAATCTGTGGCAAATGGACTAGTTTCCATGCCAAACATCACCATCATCATCATCATCAAATGGTTAAAAGGATACTGCTATAAAACAAATATGATGAAAACAACAATGACTGATGAAGTGTGTTTAGTTGTATAGTTGTATGTGTATGTATCCAGGAGGACAATTTATACATTGAAAAAATATGAAGAGAAAGTACGTTATAGTAATGATATAGTCAATCACATAGGGAAATATAAGATTGAAATGATCAAAATGACTGGGAAAAAATATTAAGGAAAGACTATGATGAAAAGTAGTAGGGATGTACGAATAAAGTCAAAGATTCCTAAAGTGGTAGTGTGTCCAACTGATAGCATATAGAATTTGAATTAATAATGTAACAAGTATCGTGAATAAATTATATTAAAATGAGAAGTAACATAACATAAGTGATATTATGTTATTAGATTAAATTGTCTGATTCTAAATGTGAAAACTGAAATTGAATAAAATGATAGGAGAAAACAAGTAATTGGACTTCGTAAGTCCTAGGTTTTCACCCAAAGTAAACGACAGTAGAACTGGAAGTCGATATTTGAACGCCTCGTGTAACTTTGCGTCGATCGATATACGATTTTACTAATTTTGAGTCATTTTGACTAAACTTTGGATCATCATTGTTTAAACAGAAATGGCTTCAAAAGAGGAACTAAAGATTAAAACTCAATTTTTCAATACGCTTCGATTGATGTGTTACATGTACTATTTCTGCGACTATAACGGCACTTCTGGTTAGAACTTTTTAAGCGGAAATGATATAAAAACCAAAACTTTTTTCTCATCTTGCTAAGGCACGTCGAATGATATATCGCTTATACTATTTCGGTGACTTACGAACAGTTCATACGGTTGCAACTCTAAAACCTGAAGTCCGATGTCAAATTTCTCATCTTTAATACCATCCTTGGGTTATATGCTTCCATTCGACACATCACTTGTCATTCTATCTGTATTAATAATGGAGGAGTTGTATTCGCGGACGGAAAGACAAATGAGCAGACAGTCATGAAACCGGAAGTATATATTTGTTCTCTTCTTTCGAAGTAGCGTCGAATAATATATCACGTGTACTATTCCGGTGACTTTTCCAGTACTTCTGGTCGCATTTCTAAAACCGGAAGTCCTAGGTCAAATTTCTCACATTTAGTACCATCCTTGCATTATAAGCTTTCATTTGACACCTCATTTGTCATTCTACCTGGTATAATGACGGAGGAGTTATATTCGTAGTCGGACGGACAGACGGACAGACAGCCTAGGTCAAATTTCTCACATTTAGTACCATCCTTGCATTATAAGCTTTCATTTGACACATCATTTGTCATTCTACCTGGTATAATGACGGAGGAGTTATATTCGCAGTCGGACGGACAGACGGACAGACAGCCTAGGTCAAATTTCTCACATTTAGTACCATCTTTGCATTATAAGCTTTCATTTGACAACTCATTTGTCATTCCACCTGGTATAATGACGCAGGAGTTATATTCGCTGTCGGGCAGACCGACGGACAGACAGCCTAGGTCAAATATCTCACTTTTAGTACCATCCTTGGATCATACGCTTTCATTTGACACTTCATTTGTCATTCTAGCTGGTATATTGACGGAGGAGTTGTGATTACAGACAGACAGACAGACAAACAGACAGACAGACAGACGGACATACGGACGTGGATAATTCAAAGTTTTCACATTTTTTCAAAATTGGGTGAAAACAATAAAGAGATATTTTTGGAAATGATCAAAGAAGGAAAGTGTAAAGGTCCGTAATGACTAGTCAAAAAGACAATTGAATTATGGAATGAGGATGGGATGAATGAAGTAGTGGATGTGAAGAATATAAAGTGATTAGAGCAAGGAAAGAGAGAAAAGTGAGAAAAGAATTGGGTTGGTTTTCTTCGTCGACCAAATGTCAAAAATGACGTAAACGTAAAATGATACATCTTTAACAAATCTGCTGAACGAGGAGAACATTCGATGCTGCCTCTTCTCCCAGTCCAATGCCGTGGGAAATGGCCTTAATGTTGACAAACAATGACCAACAACATAATGCGAAGAAGCACCGTCACGTTTTTATACACAAAAATATAATAAATTAATTATAAATAAACACTACTTCCCTATGGATCAGCACTAACGAATTCTTAAAATAATACACTACTGCACTGAACAGATATCGATACATATAACAGAACAGATAAGAGAATCAGGCTATTACACTTAGAAATCTGACGCAAGTTTGTCAAAATGACAATGACTATTTCTCTATGTTGCCTAATCAGTCATTAGTTATAATATGTTCGATTTCTTGTTAGAAATAAAAAAACTTAGTAGTTCCAATGTGACACAAAATCTAGGCATGGGATAAAAAAGTTTATTTGAAGAAAGTGTATTTTTTTGTTCTTCTTGATGACGGTACAGGCTCGTTTTTTTAATATTGTATTTAATTATAAAGTAATTTCCACATACTAACCTATTTCTCAAATTGGGCTCTGTGCCGCCATTCTTTACTATTATTTTTGCCAAACATCTCGACAAAATATTCAAAATTAAAGCCGCAATCTTGGGACGCGTTTTCCGTTTTGATTACGCGCTACTGTAGCCTCTTAATTGGAATCTTTCCCACCTCATCCCATTTCATCTACCCTGTTCTAATTCGACTACATGAATCGGCATGCATTTCTTTACTACAAGTAGAGATCGAAGATATTTAAAACTACTTTTCAGAATCATTTCATCATCCAAAGTTATTATCATATTTATACGGACTGATGTCTGTTGTATTGGTTGTTGCATTGGTTTCTGTCATAGGTAACGTAAAGTACCGTTGTTTTTGGTTTTGTTGGTTACGTAACGTAGCTCTGTTGCCGATATAAATTAGTTTACTGTCTATAACATTTAAAAGATTACATTCAGCCTATGTTAAATACCATGTGACTTCCGACGGCGTATATTTCTTAATAGATCATAAGTCAATATCGATTATAAAGCGTTAAGATTAATGAATAATGGATTTTGTGCCATAGCGTTAAATACTGGAGTTTAAAACTTAACATAAGAAAAAAAGAAACCTGTTGGAGACTACTCAACCATTCCGGCAACTACTCAACACGCTGTACTCAACACAGTACATTCATGTATATCATGTATTCATTTTTATACAAAATTGGCTAAGCACCTATCTCAGACTATTTAAACTCAATGATGAAAACAAACGTATGTCTCCTGATTTTTATTTATCAGTCTAACTATTTGTCTGAACTAATTCACGGTTATATCATTAAAAATGAATAACCATTTTCAATTTCGTTGCAAAACGAAAACACAGCCGAACCATATTCTAGTCCAATCAGAGAGTGCTGCAAGCACCCCTACCGGTTTCGAAACTTATTAGTCTCTCATCAGGAGGCACATATGTTGCTCTCCCCGATCCAACCAAAACAAACCCCAGCGTGCAGTCCCGGATTGCAACGAACGAAATGGCATAGATGCCCTAGCGGCAACTGCTAGCAAAAAGACTAAGTTTTCACTCTAATGGCATATAAAACAACATAATGCTATTCTACATCCCACCAGAATGAAAACAGTGGGAACCTTCTCTGGTTACACCTCCGAGGCTTCTACAATTTGCAAGCCATACGGATGCTGAGACTAAGGAAGATGAGGGAATTCTACAATTTACAATTCACGTCCCATCTGCTCAGCGCGGTAAAGTTCCAACGAGAATGGTTCCCTTCATACTCCACACAGAGTAAATGTAAATCAAAAATGAATAACCATTTTCAATTTCGTTGCAAAACGAAAACACAGCCGAACCATATTCTAGTCCAATCAGAGAGTGCTGCAAGCACCCCTACCGGTTTCGAAACTTATTAGTCTCTCATCAGGAGGCACATATGTTGCTCTCCCCGATCCAACCAAAACAAACCCCAGCGTGCAGTCCCGGATTGCAACGAACGAAATGGCATAGATGCCCTAGCGGCAACTGCTAGCAAAAAGACTAAGTTTTCACTCTAATGGCATATAAAACAACATAATGCTATTCTACATCCCACCAGAATGAAAACAGTGGGAACCTTCTCTGGTTACACCTCCGAGGCTTCTACAATTTGCAAGCCATACGGATGCTGAGACTAAGGAAGATGAGGAAATTCTACAATTTACAATTCACGTCCCATCTGCTCAGCGCGGTAAAGTTCCAACAAGAATGGTTCCCTTCATACTCCACACAGAGTAAATGTAAATCAAAAATGAATAACCATTTTCAATTTCGTTGCAAAACGAAAACACAGCCGAACCATATTCTAGTCCAATCAGAGAGTGCTGCAAGCACCCCTACCGGTTTCGAAACTTATTAGTTTCTCATCAGGAGGCACATATGTTGCTCTCCCCGATCCAACCAAAACAAACCCCAGCGTGCAGTCCCGGATTGCAACGAACGAAATGGCATAGATGCCCTAGCGGCAACTGCTAGCAAAAAGACTAAGTTTTCACTCTAATGGCATATAAAACCCATAATGCTATTCTACATCCCACCAGAATGAAAACAGTGGGAACCTTCTCTGGTTACACCTCCGAGGCTTCTACAATTTGCAAGCCATACGGATGCTGAGACTAAGGAAGATGAGGGAATTCTACAATTTACAATTCACGTCCCATCTGCTCAGCGCGGTAAAGTTCCAACGAGAATGGTTCCCTTCATACTCCACACAGAGTAAATGTAAATCAAAAATGAATAACCATTTTCAATTTCGTTGCAAAACGAAAACACAGCCGAACCATATTCTAGTCCAATCAGAGAGTGCTGCAAGCACCCCTACCGGTTTCGAAACTTATTAGTCTCTCATCAGGAGGCACATATGTTGCTCTCCCCGATCCAACCAAAACAAACCCCAGCGTGCAGTCCCGGATTGCAACGAACGAAATGGCATAGATGCCCTAGCGGCAACTGCTAGCAAAAAGACTAAGTTTTCACTCTAATGGCATATAAAACAACATAATGCTATTCTACATCCCACCAGAATGAAAACAGTGGGAACCTTCTCTGGTTACACCTCCGAGGCTTCTACAATTTGCAAGCCATACGGATGCTGAGACTAAGGAAGATGAGGGAATTCTACAATTTACAATTCACGTCCCATCTGCTCAGCGCGGTAAAGTTCCAACGAGAATGGTTCCCTACTCCTTTACTCTGTGTGGATTATGAAGGGAACCATTCTCGTTGGAACTTTACCGCGCTGAGCAGATGGGACGTGAATTGTAAATTGTAGAATTCCCTCATCTTCCTTAGTCTCAGCATCCGTATGGCTTGCAAATTGTAGAAGCCTCGGAGGTGTAACCAGAGAAGGTTCCCACTGTTTTCATTCTGGTGGGATGTAGAATAGCATTATGTTGTTTTATATGCCATTAGAGTGAAAACTTAGTCTTTTTGCTAGCAGTTGCCGCTAGGGCATCTATGCCATTTCGTTCGTTGCAATCCGGGACTGCACGCTGGGGTTTGTTTTGGTTGGATCGGGGAGAGCAACATATGTGCCTCCTGATGAGAGACTAATAAGTTTCGAAACCGGTAGGGGTGCTTGCAGCACTCTCTGATTGGACTAGAATATGGTTCGGCTGAGTTTTCGTTTTGCAACGAAATTGAAAATGGTTATTCATTTTTGATTTGCATTTACTCTGTGTGGAGTATGAAGGGAACCATTCTCGTTGGAACTTTACCGCGCTGAGCAAATGGGACGTGAATTGTAAATTGTAGAATTCCCTCATCTTCCTTAGTCTCAGCATCCGTACGGCTTGCAAATTGTAGAAGCCTCGGAGGTGTAACCAGAGAAGGTTCCCACTGTTTTCATTCTGGTGGGATGTAGAATAGCATTATGTTGTTTTATATGCCATTAGAGTGAAAACTTAGTCTTTTTGCTAGCAGTTGCCGCTAGGGCATCTATGCCATTTCGTTCGTTGCAATCCGGGACTGCACGCTGGGGTTTGTTTTGGTTGGATCGGGGAGAGCAACATATGTGCCTCCTGATGAGAGACTAATAAGTTTCGAAACCGGTAGGGGTGCTTGCAGCACTCTCTGATTGGACTAGAATATGGTTCGGCTGTGTTTTCGTTTTGCAACGAAATTGAAAATGGTTATTCATTTTTGATTTACATTTACTCTGTGTGGAGTATGAAGGGAACCATTCTCGTTGGAACTTTACCGCGCTGAGCAGATGGGACGTGAATTGTAAATTGTAGAATTCCCTCATCTTCCTTAGTCTCAGCATCCGTATGGCTTGCAAATTGTAGAAGCCTCGGAGGTGTAACCAGAGAAGGTTCCCACTGTTTTCATTCTGGTGGGATGTAGAATAGCATTATGTTGTTTTATATGCCATTAGAGTGAAAACTTAGTCTTTTTGGTTATATCATTGTTTATATAGGGAGATAGTTGGTCAGCCCAATAGGAAAATTTGTTTGATCCAAATTGAGACAGTCACCAGATGTCTCCACAATTTCTGTCAGCGTCGCAACTTCAAAATGCATAGACACCAAGTTGGATACGATCCTATTCATAACACCCCAACTCGCATACATATTAAGAAAAATAGATATTATGGAAGAATTTAGAAATTGAATTAATGATGTCACGCTACTATACATTATATTATATAATAACATGACATCATTAATTCAATTTCTAAATATATTCTTCCATATATTATATTTATTATTTATTTTTCTTAATATGTATGCGAGTTGGGGTGTTATGAATAGGATCGTATCCAACTTGGTGTCTATGCATTTTGACAAATTGTGGGGACATCTGGTGACTGTCTCAATTTGAATCAAACACATTTTCCTATTGGGCTGACCAACTATCCCTATATAAAAAATGGTTATATCAAAGAAAAATATTAGAAACATCAATCTACACGTAAATAATAAGACGATAGAACGAGTTCAGAATTATAACTATTTAGGGACAAACATTAATGAAACAAACGATTATACCAAAGAAATCAGAATTAGAATAGAAAAGGGTAGAAGTGCATTCACTAATATGAAATAAATATTATGTAGTAATAGTACCTCAGCCTAAATCTTCGAAAACGAGTACTAATGTGTTATGTATTCTCTGTTCTGTTGTATGGTGTGGAGATATGGACTCTTAATAAACAATGGCTCAATAGATTGGAAGCATTTGAAATATGGACATATCGAAGAATGCTGAGAATCTCCTGGACAGACATAATAACCAATGAAAAAGTACTAAGAAGAACAGAGAACAGCAGTGAGATACTGGATTCCATCAAAATAAGAAAACTGCAATACTTCGGTCATATAACACGTGATGACAGATATGATCTCCTAAAATTAATAATGCACGGAAAGATTCAAGGAAGATGCAGCATAGGCAGAAGAAAAATGTCCTGGCTGAGAAATCTCAGAGAATGGTTTAGATGCAGCTCAACTGAACTCTTTCGGGCTGCAGTGTCAAAAGTTAGAATAGCAATGATGATTTTCAAGATGGCACGTAAAGAAGAATTTGCTGCTTTCTCTGTGGTACTTTGTCTTTAGTTAAATGATAATGGTTTTATATCTTTATACAACTCTTAATCCTAATTCCAGATAAATCACTTACATATTTTATGTTTACCAACAATCGGATAGAAGATAGGCAAAATCATTGGATTAGAACAAATAAGTACATATGGACTGTTGCTTTCCGATTTATCCGAATTTCCAAATCTCTTTTGATACGCCTCCTGGTCTAAGCAATCCTCAACGAAGACACAACCAAGCAGACAGCTTGTTGGGTAATCTTTTGGAAATTGTAATGTCGGATCTAAAAATAAATAGAACGATAAGGTTCTGAAACTGTTTTCTCGTGACATGTCTAAGTTAAATATTCTGTTTGTATTACATTTTTACCTAAAAAGATTTGACGTTTCGATTTCCACTTCAGAAATCGTTTTCAAAAAAGATTATTAAAGAAATTGTGTTTAAAGAGTACTGCCAAGCAGTGGCGGCTCGTGGTCTTGGAGACAGGGTCGGCAAGGTTTTTTTTGTCTTCTCGTATAGGTATACCATCAAACTAAAAGGCTTAAATCATCATAGGAGATTTTGTTGTTTTTTGTTTTTTTTTTATTTGATGTACTTGACATTCTCTCTTGTTTCATGGTGTTTCGACAATACGTGTTGATTCTTTTGAGACAAGATAAATCCCGTTTATTTGAGGCAGAAATTGGTGGTAATAAGAAAATTGATGAACAGTTTGTTGTAATGAATTGCAGTACTTACTACATAGAATTATACATACATATTTTGTAACTTATCTCACTTTCTGAAAATATTTGGATCGGCATAATTTTTAAGTACCTAACTGGTAATAATAAATATCTTGGAAATTCTTTGGCAAAGGATACTTTTAAATTTTGAATCGTAAAAGAGGTCAAAAATTTGCAAATCTTCAAAATTCGAAAAACGACTATCTATTTGCATATAATAGTAGATATCCAAAATTTCAAGATATACCTACTAGTTTTTCGAGATATGTATCATGTCAGTGTCTTTTTTGGGATGGTTCGGAAATATCAAGCGAATCCAAAACGTCACTGCGTATATATTGGAAACTAATTGCACCAGCTTTCGTATTCTATTTTTGGAATTAATAATGTCAGTTGACTGATTTTGAACAACAATGAATATCTTGGGCCAACTCTGTCTTAAAAATATTTAAAAGAATATTAAAAGAGTAATCATTTAATAAAGTTCTCAAACCGATTGCTTCACGGATCGAGGTATCGCCGCTTTCAAAATCGTCGCCTTCGATAAAAAAATCAAAAACTTTCAAAAGCTGTTACGAAAATCTGCTACAGATACTAAAACTACTAGAGATAATCTGCTTAGATAAAACTAACCGAGATTTAAAATTTCATCGCTTCTGACAAACTGTTCGCTGTTTTTTCGAAACAATTTTGTTCTAAAGCAGTAACCCGTTTAGGTGAGCTAAACTGGCAAGAAAAGACGATATTCTTTATTTTTTTTTTACACGTATCATGCAAAAATAAATTCATTATATGCGCATCATAGTTCATAGTGAGTAAATAAAGCTTGTGATGCAATAGTTTTAACTTTTACCTGGAGACCATTCAATTCACCACACATCACAGCAACGCCGTCATAAGATTGCCCCAGTTTGCCCTACCAATTTATTTTTGATATCAAAAAATTTTAATCTGTTCTTTAAAACACCAAAAATATATTCTGCCTTATTGCTTTTACTCACGTCTCTAAAACCTAAAAAATCTCTCATAAATATTACCACGTAACGCGTATCGAACAACAATATAATTGTTAATTGTAAATGACATGATAATCAGAAGTTTCATCTACTTCCAGCGAAAAGCAAATGGTTTTCTAAATCTCAGATTCAATAACGTTATTCAAAATGTAACTATTTGATTATATTATGTATTAATTCATTCTGTATTACGAATACACTTCGAATCAGAAAGTAAATAGTTCTAAAACAATTTTATTAATTCTCTATAATTACTTTGATTTTTAACAAATGCTTCGATCCATCATTTTTGACAATTTCTGCCGATGCGATGCGATGCTCCAAATAAAACACCGACCGGCAGATTTAAATGTGCCGTACTTGGCCGCTTAAACCCCAGTCGTCCCCAGTCCAATGCCCACGGAGAGAATGTATGTATGTTCGCTTTCGCTTGCTCATCGACTTGTTATGTCGTTGAGTTTTACGTGTCGTCAAGCGTTGGGTACGGCTAGCTGAAAAGTCGGATGAATGGCTCGGATCATTCATTTTTTGAGAAGTCGTGTTATGAGCAGGGATCACTTTTAACGTTCGGATTGATCAAATCCTTTTAAAACCCATGAATAAAATTTAGTCTGTATTATCTGACAGATTTTTTTACTTCACAGATACAAATATTAAAAAAAATATATCTATAAATGTGTGGGTCGGCACTGCCGACCCTGACCGGCCGCCACTGCTGCCAAGGTAATGAGGAGGTTACGTATTATCAAAATTGAGGTTGACATTCTTGGCCATGGTGTTGTGGGCACAATGAACTGTCAACCGATGGAATGGGCAAGAAGTGAATTTAATGACGCCAGGATGAGATAGCGCTAGTCAGGGAAGGAGGGAAGATAATGGCCATCTTTCGTAAACAAAAAATTTATAGTGGTAGTCAGCGTTGCCAGCTTGGGGTATTTTTCCATAATTTTTGAGTAATTTGAAAGCCTCTAGAGGAACTTTTCTAAGCAGAAATGGTTGGGGAGGGACAATTATGAGATATTTTAAGGGGTCATGGTAAATTAAATTTGCTAGTTCGGTTAGCATGGTTTGTAGTTCTTCAAAACTTGATGCTATGACTACTACATCGTCTGCATATCTTAGGTGGTTTAGTTTCTTTCCATTTATGTTTATTCCCATGTTTGTCCATTCCATTGTTTTGAAAACATCTTCCAGTGCTAATGTAAATCGTTTAGGAGAAATAACATCTCCCTGTCGCACTCCTCTGTTAATTGGTATGGGTTTTGTGGTTTCTTCCAATTGTACTCTCATTGTTACTTTCTTATATATATTATGTATTAGCATTCTGTATCTGGAATCTATTCGACAGTTGTTTATAGCTTTTTCTATTGCCCACATTTCCACGCTGTCAAATGCTTTTTCGTAGTCAACGAACGCTAAGTGCAGATCTATATGGTATTCGTTAGCTTTTTCTATTAGTGTCCTAATTGTTAGAAGATGATCAGTGGTGCTATATCCCTTTCGGAATCCTGCCTGCTCTACGGGTTGATACGAGTCCAATTTGTGTGTTAGTCTGTTGTTGATAATCCTCATAAATAGTTTATACGTTTGCGACAGCAGTGAGATTTTTTATTCCCTGTGGTACATCAAATTATGTGTGTTTCTGCATTATTTGTATGTGCTTTATGCGGTTCTGTGTACTTATGGAAGGAAGTGTTAGTATTTGTAACGATAAGAGTTGCCTAAATCGTTACGAGAATATTCATATGTCAGAATAAAAACTCAGATAATAACCTTAATAGTATGCAACCAACTATGCAGCTGGCTGTCTCGGGTGTTGTGTTGATTTTGGTACGATTTAATGGGAATATTTTGGTAACATTTGAATTGGTAGCTGGCAATCTGTCGAGGATAATTTCCGCCGAACTTGATTGACAGAAGTCAAAGACTTTCACTCTTTCCGATGATTTTGTAGGGATCACATCTCCAGTGGCCAGTGCTAAAGAATAGTTTTGTTTGAAATGTTTTAATTTATTGTGAGATTGATTACGTTTGAAGGAAATTTTTGTTGGGTTTTGTGAAGTTAGGAGAAGAGTTTGGTTCCAATTTTTAAAAGGCACTGGGTATGTATAAAAATGTCATTTCGCCATGTTTGTTTTTCTAATTTTTTCCTTTAAAAAAAATAACCATCTTTATCATTCTCAATACCATATTTATATTATATTAAAAGAATTGTTACTCTTCCACCATCAGATTTTCAATACTTCAATACCATCAAATCTATGTTCTCTACAGTAAAAAAGTGTTATAAATATATTTCCAGTTCAAATAATTTCTGAAATCAATCACATTCTCATTTGCATTTTGTATCTAAGTCTGTAAAGTAATCCTTTACTTATATTCATATTTATATTTATTTATTCAAATATTCCCTTACATGTGTCCAAAAGCCGATTTCAAATCAAGGTCATACTAAGGTCAATGATATTTCACGTATATACTTAAATACTTCATTTTTGGTTAAGTTTTTCTGTCAATTCTTACAAGGTTTTTACACCTTTTTTATAGGCCCCTTTTCATGTGTACTCAAAGGAAACCAGCTAATCAAAGGTTTTTTGTTTTCTTTTAGTCACTGGAGAAAAGAAGAAGATTAAGTCAAAATTTGGTATATAATTTGGTTGGTAATGGAATAAAGAATCATTTTGGGGACTTTGGGTCAATTGTGGGTTATGGATTTTGGATTTGGAACCATCAGCGTTGCAGTAGTTTGGAGAAGAAATACGCTCTCAATCCTTGAGGAGCGACAGGTTTTTAAAACTAAATCATTAATCATTTCTTTTTAATAATAACTTTCAAACTTTTAATTTTTTTGTCAACTTTTAAATAACCTTAATAATAGTATAACTTCACTTTTCTAAAATATAACTAACTTCAATAATATTCAATATTTTTCTGTAACTTTTTATCTTTTCCCCGTTTATCATAATTATTTAAAATAGTCTGAGGGTTGTAGAACCCATCATTGTGAGGTCGTTGTGCACAAGAGATCATTTGGGGTTTACTTCTTTACGGTATTAGATATGTTTCATTTGGATCTGTTCCTTCTGAACAGATCAACCGGGTAATATACTCAGGTTTACCACTTCAGATCAGATACGAAATTGTCAACCGATACTGTAACCATTATTAATATTATAATTTTGTTCAGGTACATACTTATTGATACCAACTAACTGTCTCGGTCTAATCAATTAAATTAATATTTTTCCACTGTAAAACTGTATTGTCGACAGGAGTTGACTATTCTAGTATCTCAGGTTTGTTTAGTTAGATTGTGTAAAAATTTTATATAGGGGTTCTAGGTATATTTTTAATTAAATCTGGTTGTAAATAATCATATTTTTTTAATACCCTACCTTTTCATGTAACTGTATAAAGTGTTAGTTAAGTGCAGCAGTATAAGTCACTCGGCGAAGTATTCATTCAATATTTCCCTGGCGCCCAAAACCATTCTTATTTAATATGTTCTCTGTCAGTATTTCCTTTCATTCGTTCTTATCTTAGCTTATTTTCTTTAATATTCAAGTTCTTCGATAGTTACTGTCTTTTAGATCATGCAAATTGGCCTAATCATGATTATTGATGCATCTTTCTGTTTTTTATGTATGTTTCATGATCATTTATCCCGTGGCTTGCAGTTTCTCCCACATAGAAATTATTGCATTAACAATTCTGCAATATCTTGGCAGTTATACGATTTCCACAGTGGAAATCGAAACATCAAATATTTTTAGATTTCACGGTAAAAATGTAATTGTCATTACAATCAACTGTGGCTAATCCCATTGTTTCGTCTCCTTATAGTTTAGTTATTTTAGTTTTTTCGATTTTATTTTACGATGTAAATTCATATCAGACCATTCTTAAAGTTTGGGTAAATTATTTTCCAGAAATCTCTTAAAAGATTAAAATACATTCATTCTTACCCATGATACTATAAATAACAAGATAATACTTGCACATCCTGAAGTCGTGACGTAACTGGAGACCGGCAAGTTCGTAATGGTTCGTAATCATTCGTAATGTCCGAGTAATTTGCATTGTTCGCGGTTGTAAGCTAAGTGTATTTTATATTTTATTTTTGACAGTTATTTTAACAGGAATCTCGACACTAAAATTTTTTCGAATACATTGAAGTTTAATGTTATGTTGCTAATTGAATAATTTCATCACAGAATGCATACAAATCCCATTTAACTTTAACAAGAGTTCAAATTCAACTTCCGGTCTCCAGTTACGTCGTCATGCGCGAACTCGGACGTATTTGAGCTACGGGAAGATACTATCTCGTTATTTATAGTATCATGTTCTTACCTATATTTCTGGGAAACATTTGCCATTTGTATCATAATCCTCTTTAGAAAGTAGGTATTTGGAAAGTTAGGCGAGTCAAGCGGTTAGTAGCGGAAAGTAGGTATTTGGAAAGTTAGGCGAGTCAAGCGGTTATTGTCCCCTTCTGAGAAGGACAGTGATAAACGGTTTTCAACAGTTTTGTAATTACGTTTTTTCCAAAGTGAAATTTTGTAGGACATAAATATAGACATTTTTGTTTTCCCCACCACCAGGGATTTCTGGTCGAGAGCCGTTTTGTAATTTTAGTAGTATTCAGTAGCGAGAGAAAATTAGATCTGTAAACACGTATGCAATCAATAAAGAGTTCTATCGAAAAGTGTCGTCGTATATTATTTTAATTTGCTAAAGTAATATTTTATAGCAACGTATTCGCGGTGTGCAAGTACTTGGAAGGGAAACGAGAAACGACCGTGCGCGAGTCGCTGAGAAATATTGCAACTATCTTAAATAATTCATATTGTCAATTGAAATTGTCAAATTGACGTATATTTGATACCTTCTGTCATTGAAGCAGAAAAATTATATATTGCTCCACAATATCGATATGATATGCAATTATTATATAAAGGTAAATTTAATTAATTGTATTTTGCTTGCAGTACTGCATTTTAATAACTAATTTTATTTACTACATACACTTGTTTACGTTTGCATAAAATAACCTGCATCTTATTTTTTCTTCTTATTATTTTTTTGGACTATGGCCTTGACAATTATCCAGTAACCATGACTAATATAATTGGCCAATATAATTAAAAGTGCGAATAAAAGTACAGAGCGTAGAAATAGGGGTCGCTTTGCCGAACTTGCACGGTCCCAATACTCACGGTAAACTAATCGTGGGTCAAACACCCATATAAACACAATATTTAAAATAGAATTATTTTAAAAAAATTTTATATTTAATACCTTGATAATAGTCTCTATAAAATGATTCTAAAGCTTCAATTTCTTCTTCTTCTGGAACTTTAGCTGCTGCTGCAATCCATAATCTTCCTCTGTGTGTCGTTGGCCATGTTCGTCCTTCGTGTCTAAAATAAATATATACATAGATATATGTATAAACTGTTTACACAAGAAAATATAAATCTTCATCAAAAACATTAATAATTTATTACAACTCTGTTAATATTTGTTCCTTGAATGACCATTGACTGTCAATTTTTGTTCCCGTAAACTGATTGAGAATTGATATCTATCCCAACTTAGCTGATACTACAACTTCAGAAAACCTCATTTCAATATTATTAGAAGACGAAATTAAAAGTATTGGCACAAAAAATTTTCTAAGCTGTTATAAGAAAAAGTTTTATCAGTTCATCACATTATTGTTTACCTTAGTTGTTTTTAATTCACAAATCTTTGAATAATTAAAAATGCATTGATAGAACATCTAAACAACGTTTTATTGCATTATTTTTGTCTCTTTTTATATTATAAGAAAATCAATTCTTTTTACTATCTTTTCTGAAGCTATTTACGAAAATTGAACCCGGTACTGTGGGATAACAACATCAGTATAAAAACAAAAAGAAGAATATATAACACTATGGCACCGGATACACCATGGTTTAAAAAGTTTCCATATATTGATAGAAGACACTTAACGAACATAATAAGAATGAGAACAGGACATGGTATATTTGGAACTCATTTGCATAGAATCAACATTAAAACCCATCCATACTGTGAGTATGGACAGGAAGAAGATCTAGACCACATTTTTTTTCATTGTCCAATTACTAAAATCAATTCATGGGATATACATAAAGTGCTCCAAGCTGCAGGAGCAGCTGACACTTCTAACATCAAAGTTATATTACAAAATATTAACAAAAAACAAATAGAAGTGTTAAATAATTTTTTAAGCATCAACAAGATGAACATATAAATAAAAGATTATTTTAAAAGAAGCTAACCCAAAGTTATATCTTCTGTTAAACTGCTGTTTAAACTCCTTTATTGTGTTATTGTTGTTGCGTTATCTGTGTTTTACTGAACCTCACCAATACCATTAAATTCATAGAAACAGTATTGCATATTGCCATGACCAAGAGACCAAATGCAATACTAAGAAATGTGCTGGCAAATGCACTAGTATGCACGCCAAAAGTGAAGAAAGAAGAAAAACACTATGACAAGAAGTATCCTGACTCATGGGTGTGAAAATTGGATAATACATAAGAAAATCAAAAACAAAATAAGAGCAACAGAAATTGAATTCCTAAGGTGAAGCTGCAGAGTAACGAGAAGAGATAGAATAAATAGCATAGAGATTAAGAAAAGAATGGGAAAGAGCTCAGATATAATAGACTACATAGAAGAGAAGAGATTAACCTGGTACTGGTACAGACATGTCAGAAGAGCAGACAAAAAACGTTGGATAAACAGAATAACAAAGTGGAGCCCGATAAGATGAAGGAAGAAAGGCAGACCCGAAGATCGTTCAGAGATGAAGTGGACGAAGCATTGGAAAGAAGAAATCTGCAGGAAGAAGACTGAAAAAAGAACAGAAAAAACTGGAGAGAACGATTGAGTGAAGGAAGACATTGAAAACTGTCCTAGTATGTATGTCTGAAGCTTTTTTATTGTGGCAAATAACAAGGAATAATTATTTTTTATATTAATAATTTTCTTCTGAATGAATTTTCGTCAGAACAAGTATAATATTTTGACTATATCTCCTAAGGTTTTAATGATTCCCTTTTTAATATTGATGTGGTGATTTGATTTGTAATTCAGATATTTGTTGGTGTGTTGGTTTTCTATACACCTTAGTCTCATATCCAGTATCTCTCTTTAAAATGAAAACATCGAGGAAAGGTAGGAAACGATTTCCAAAATGTAATCGAAAAATCAAATAAACTTTAAAGTAAAATTGTGGCTTATAGCCAACAAAAACAGTAAAAGGCTTTTTACTGTTACAAAATAAATAAAAATCCCTAAGAATATAAAACAGACTTAGGAGTAATCCTAAATGTTAAAAATACAATAAGTTATCTAAACGGCACTGGATTATATCAGCTATTGTAACTTTACACCTGTTTTATGTTTTTTATGTCGCTAATAACCCTTGTGGTTGCAGCGTAAAATAAATAAAGAAAATAAATAAAATACAAGTATTATTTCAAAGGCGTAAAAAGTCATGGCCGAATACATATAGCTTTTAGGTCACTGCTGAACAACTTCAATAAAAATAGAAAGAATTAATGCGTATACAGTCCGTCTAATTTACTTACTGTTGCACGTCATTATCTACGCCAGAGATCTAAGTTGACACAGTTGCCAAAGTATAAAAAAATCCTAAATCCATTTTAAATCAAATAGATCACATAATTAATTAACAAAACCAATTAATATTCAATGTAAATAAATAAAAACTTTAGAAATAGAGAACAAGAATTAAGTTATAATCTTACGTTAAAGTAAATAATAAAAACATTAAATATAATAAAACAAATACTTATAGTAAAGAATATAAACAAATATGAAGTGTCATCACCGCAACTGTCAAATAAATCTTACCAATTTATTCTAAAATGTCACCATTGTTCGATTACAGTGTTATCCGAGCAAATGTGCTTCATAAAAACGCTTTATAATCCATTTACACAAATTAACTGAAATTTATTATTGTGTATTTCTTTAGGTTAACATTAGGTTTGTTCGTAGTACGATCCAAACGATCAGCAACCGTTGCCAACCGTCAGACGCATGCGCAGTTGGCGCTGCGCAGTTAACAGTTAGAGTTCGTAGACTACGAACGCGCATGCGTCTGATGGTTGGCAACGGTTGCTGATCGTTCTACGAACAAACCTATTAATAGAAATATTCAAATATTATTTCTACGCGTATATAATAAAATATGTCTAGTGGCTGTAATTCCAGTGTACTAGGCAAAATGATTCTAAAAAAGAACACACCTACCGTTTAAATATTTCGTGTTGGTATCATGTGACGTCACAGGCTATGACGCGGATGACGTGCAACGGTAAGTAAATTAGACGAAGTTATATGTAATATGAATTTATGAGGTGAGGAGCAATAAAAATTATTTTTATTAGTAATGGATACACACAGCCAGAAAACACTGCTATATCCATGTTGGATACATATAGCACTGAAGGTGTTAGCGGGGTTCTTCTTCAGATGCCATCTCGTCTAAGACGGTGGGCAATCATTATGGCAATTCGCACTTTCGATACCGCTGCTCTAAACAGATCAGCAGAAGTGCAGTTAAACCAAGTTCTCAAATTGTTTTACCAGGAGAAGCGTCTTGTTCCACGACTCCTACCCTGTATTCTTCCTTGTATTATTAATTGCAACAAGCTATAATGCTTGCCCCTCATGACATGTCCCAGATATTGCAGTTTTTCTAACTTTAATTGTATTCAAAACCTCTCTTTCTTTTCCCATTCTTCTCAACACCTCTACATTTGTGACTCTATCCACCCAGCTTATTCTTAATATCCTTCTGTAGCCCATAACTCGAAGGCTTCTAATCTGTCCGAAAAATCTTTCTTTAATGACCAATCTCATGAGTCTTATCTTTAAAGAAATCATTTCTTGCCTGTCCTATTCTTGCTTTAATCTCTTCTCTGTATTCATGATGTTCATTAATTACTGTACCCAGATATTTATATTTTTCCACTTTTTAATTTGTTGTCTATGTATTGTTAAGCCTTCTTGGCGCTGTTGGACTTTTGTTATTACCAAAAATTGTGTCTTTTTTATGTTTAGGGACAGTCCGTTTTCTTCGTTGACTTCTGCCACTCTAGTGTAGCCGGTATGTGAAACAATTGTGCGTTTAATGATAGAAGCATATAATTTGGACCACATATACTACACATACAAAGGTTCAAATTTAGATAGGAAGCCATCTCAGATTTTTCCTTTCACAAAAATGGCGGGCATTCAAAATGGCGACTATACATATGTGACTAATAGCACGATAACTTTTGAACGAGACGTCCGATTTCAACCATATTTGGCAAATGGGTTCTTTTTTTATGTATAAGGTCGAGGTCTTGAACCGAAAGAATCGGTTTATCAAAAGTTGTGTTTTTCCTGTTTTTATGTAAAAATATGTTGTTGTTTTTTTTATTTTTTTCACCCTGTATATATTAATTTTTCAAAAAGTTAATACCGCCATTGAAAATAGCGTGAAAATATTTTTTAGGAAATATTTTGAACTTTTTAGTTATGTTAATAACCATTTAATAAATGCATAATGTATCTTCACATGTACCTATGTGTGACAGATTTGTGCAAATATTATAAGAATTATTGTGCATTTAATGGTAGAAGCATATAATTTAGTCCACATATACTACACATATCAAGTTTCAAATTTAGATATAAGGCCATGTCAGATTTTGCCTCTTACAAAAATGGCGGGCATTCAAAATGGCCACTATACATATGTGACTAATAACGTAATAACTTTTGAACGAAAAGTCCGATTTCAGCCAAATTTGGAATCAAGGTTCTTTTTTTGATGAATAAGATCGAGGTCTTGAACCGGAAGAATCGGTTTACCAGAAGTTGTGTTTTTACTGTTTTTTTTTTATGTAAACGATGTTTTTTTTTTCAATTCTTTCACCATGTATACAGGGTGTTTCATTAATAATTGTCCATATAGTAACTGAAGAAACCTTAGCACAAAATACGAAGATTTAACCTAAAACACTTAAATAAAATGTGGTCCCTTACTGAGTTACAGGGTGTTTTATCTAAAATATTAAAAACTATTTTGGCTCAGCATTTTAAAACTATTCGACGTATCCTTTTCATACTTGGCAGAAAGTGCGACTACTAGACACCCTACGAAATTATGGTAAACAAACGTTTCTAGCTACTACCAAAGGCGTACAACAGGGGATGGTGAATGGTTGACCCTTCTCAAATTCTACACCACTGGACGAATTACTATTTTAGTGCCATTTTTAGATTCTCCAATACTTTCTACGTAAATAATATACTCTTCATTGGTAACGATAAAGTAATTAGTTTTCGAGATATTTGAAGTTAAATATGAAACGGCACAGTTATTTTTATTAATTTATGATGATTCATATGATTAAAATTTAAAAATTATTTGTACCCAGTACTTTAAAACTATTTGGCGTATCCTTATCATACTTGGCAGAAAGTGTAGGTACTATACACCCTACTAAATTAAGATAAATAAACGTTTCTAGCTACTACCAGAGGCATACGACAGGGGATAGTGTCTGGTTGACCCTTCCCAAATTATACGCCACTGACGAAATTTTAGTGTAATTTTTTGATTCTGCAATACTTTTTATGTAAATAATATACGCTTCATTCGTAACGATAAAATGATTAGTTTTCGATTATTTGAAAATAAAAATGAAGTGACAATACATTAATCAAAATAACCGTGTCGTTTCATTTTTAACTTCAAATATCTCGAAAACTAATGACTTTATCGTTACGAATTAAGAGTATATTATTTTCATAGAAAGTATTGAAGAATCCAAAAATTGAACTAAAATAGCAATTTCGCCAGTGGCGTAGAATTTGGAAAGGGTCAACCGTTTTCCCCCGTCGTACGCCTCTGGTAATAGCCACAAACGTTTTTTTGGCATAATTTAGTAGGTTGTACAGTACCTATACTTTCTGCCAAGTATGAAAAGGATACGTCGAATAGTTTTAAAATGCTGAGCAAAAATAGTTTTTAAATTTTAAGATAAAACACCCTGTAACTCAGTAAAGAACCACATTTTATTTAAGTGTTTTAGGTTAAATCTTCGTATTTTGTGCTAATGTTTCTCCAGTTACTATATGGACAATTATTAATGAATTTTTCAAAAAGGTAATACCGTCATTAAAAAGAGTGTAAAAATATGTTTTAGGAAATATTTTGAACTTTTTAGTTATGTTAATTACCATTTAACCCGCGAGTGGTCGCGCGGTGAGATAGAATCTCAATTTTTATCCTTTTTCGCGATAACTTGATGAAAAATTTTGCAATTTTGAAAAAATTTCGTAAGTGCCTCGAGGAAGGGTGTAGTAATGCGTAGGAATTTTTTTTCTTCTTCTTCTTTTTGTGGAATTTATGGCTTTGGGGAGAGTCAATTAGCTTTAACCCGCGAGTAGTCGCGCCGTTAGATAGAATCTCACATTTCATCCTTTTTCGTAATACAGTAAAACCTGTCAGTAAGGCCACTAAAAATGAAAGAACTATTGGCCGATATAGCAAGGTGGCCGCTATTGCCAGTTTTTGTAGTCTACATATTATAATTGGTTTAGGAAATTTTTAAACTGGCCGTTAGGACAGGTGGCCGATGTTGGCAGGTGGCCGTTAACACAGGTTTTACTGTACAGTAAAATTTGTCAGTAAAGGCCACTAAAAATGAAAGAAATAATGAAAGACAGGTGGCCGATGTTGGCAGGTGGCCGTTAACACAGGTTTTTTTAATAAAATTGTTACAAATATATATTTTCAATATAAAAAGTAGATAAAAATAGTACAAAATAAAAATTTGTTTTAAATTCGTATTTTGAGATAGAATCTCACACGCGACTATCGACGTTACAGAAGTGAGCGCGACTACTCCCGGGTTAATAAATGCATAACGTATCTTCACATGTACCCATGTGCGGCAGATTCATTTTGAATACCCGCCATTTTTGTAAAAGACAAAATCTGAGATGGCCTCATATCTAAATTTGAATCTTTGTATGTGTAGTATGTGTGGTCGAAATTATATGCTTGTACCATTAAATGCACAATAATTCTTATATTATTTGCCGCATAATCCGCCAAATTGCCACGAATCTGCCGCACATAGGTTCATAGGTACATGTGAAGATACGTTATGCATTTATTAATTTGTGATTAACATAACTAAAGAGTTCAAAATATTTCCTAAGAAATATTTTTACGCTCTTCTCAACGCCGGTATTACTTTTTTGAAAAATTAACATATACAGGGTGAAATAATTGAAAAAAAAACAACATATTTTTACATAAAAAATCAAGAAAAACACAACTTCTGGTAAACCAATTCTTCCGATTCAAGACATTGATCTTATAAATCAAAAAAAGAACCTATATACCAAATTTTGTTGAAATCGGACTTTTCGTTCAAAAGTTATCGTGCTATTAGTCACATATGTATAGTCGCCAATTTGAATGCACGCCATTTTTGTAAAAGGCAAAATCTAAATTTGAACTTTTGTATGTGTGGTATATGTGGTCCAAATTATATGCCTCTACCATTAATTAAATGCACAATAATTCTTATAATATTTACACGAATCTGCCGAATGTAGGTACATGTGAAGATAAGTTATGCATTTATTAAATGGTAATTAGCATAACTAAACATTTCAAAATATTTCCTAAAAAATATTTTTACGCTCTTTTCAACGCCGGTATTACCTTTTTAAAAAATTAATATATACAGGGTGAAAGAATAAAAAAACAACATATTTTTACATAAAAAAACAGGAAAAACACAACTTCTGGTAAACCGATTCTTCCGGTTCTAGAGCTCGAACTTACACACCAAAAAAAGAATCCATATACCAAATTTGGTTAAAGTCGGACTTTTCGTTCAAAAGTTATCGTGCTATTAGTTACATATGTATCGTCGCCATTTTGAATGCCCGCCATTTTTGTAAGAGGTAAAACCTGAGATGGCCTCATACCTAATTTTGAACTTTTATATGTGTAGTATATGTAGTCCAAATTATATGCTTTTATCATTAAATGCACAATTCTCATAATATTTGCACGAATCTGCCGCACTACTCTGTCAACCATTTGTTGTAAATCTTCAAAACATTCTGCTAATGAAATAATGTCGTCGGCAGGCCGTATATTATTGATGGATCGTCCATTTACATTTATTCCCGTGGTTAGTTCTTCTAGTGCTTCCTGGATTATTTCCTCTGAATACAAATTGAACAAGATAGGAGACAGAACACAGCCCTGCCTGAATCTGTATTTCATTTGAAAAGACGTTGTTCTTTTTTACCTGTGTTAGCGTTACAGTATCAAAAATGTAGTAACTTATTGTTGTGATATTAACGTTACAGTCTCGTAAGTCATCGAAGATGAGTTCCCGATTTGGGAACACCTTTTTTATTTTATTTTTTGTTTATAAAAAAATAAATGATAGAAAAAGTGTAATACAAATTAGGGTTACATTTATTTATAGTAAATAGTACTTTTCTTACTTTTTTACTCCTGCAACTAACAAACTAGCCCACGGTTGATGCATACTAAGGCATAAACCATGATCAGTATTTACAATAGAATCTTCATCAAATATTCTAGTTCCATAGTCAATAATCGGCATAGAAGAGTCCTCTTCGCCCAGATTTTCTTTGCCTGGTGGTTTTTTGTGTCTCATCTGGATCAATAGGTTAACTAAATCTTCATTTGCATTCTAAACAAAAAAAAATATTTTTTGAGGAATTATTTTTTAAAAGCTAAGAAGTCTTATAGGGCATGTACCTATACTATTTTTAGTACTAAAACACGCTTACGTTATTCAATATTTCTGACGTCAGAGCAATGCCAAAACATTAGAATATGAAAATATTCGAAAATAAGACAAGAGAGGTTTTTATCATGAATTAAACGAGGAATTCAAAAATAATTTTTAATTTAAAATACCTCAGTGGCGTACTATTTTTTTGTTTAAGAAAGTTCAGACCATGAACCGTATGCGCACCAATGATGAATACAAAATTCTTATTTGTATGTCAAAAAATGCGTAATAACTACCTCTTAAAACCTACCAAATTTCAATTTCATAGCTCAGCCGCTGTTAGAGTAATAAATAAATTGGCACCTTGAAAAAAACATTTCAACACCCCGTATCTTGGAAACGAAGTATTTGCGGACATATGTTTATACGCCCTGAGATTCGCTGGTATCGCCACCTACTTAGATGATTACTAGTACAACTTTCGTTGGAAATTTCGCTGGAAAGAGAAATGTGTTGCCTATCCTCTGTGAGTTTCGCTGGTATGGCTGGTATCGCCATCTAGCGGATGACTTACTGGTTCGGCCGGTAATTTAAAGAGAAAAGGAGAAAAGCAGATAATAATTGTTTCAAACTTATTATTTAATTCTTATCGTGTAATATTTACAACGTAAAGAAGTAATTGGATTGTAATCGATAGTTAATATCAATCAGTAAGTACAGAATTTATTATTCGTTATGATTATTTTTAAGATTTTGCTTATCGTTTTGAAGTTTATGTTGAGAGATAATATTAGAAAAAATTTATTCTGTAAAAAAGTATAATAATTTAGTTATAATATGATTATAGTATAATACTTCTTAAATATTAAATTATGCATTTATTGCACTTAAATAATTAATTAAGAGGATGAACGTAAAATTTCGCACCAACTCTTTTTAAATGCATAACTTTTTTTCGAATCCTGAGAGAACCAATAAGTATATTTGAAAAATTTAAACGCAGAATGAAAGACTACATTATTATCTTCTTCTTGTATATTATTATTATCGAGGGTCAAAAGTCCCTGAAAATTTCTGTTTATTTATTTTTTTTATTTAGCTAATGCCTCGACAACTAATGGCCATTGGCATAGTAGGTAGGGTGAATTTTTGCAGTTAGGTACCTAGTGTCATGTGTCATGTGTAGTGTGTGTGTTGAGTAAGTGTCTTGTAACTTTGCAAAGTCGACGTCATTGTCTTTGCAAAGAGACGCTAATTGTATCCGAACGTCTGCGGTCTCTCCGGTGAGTACCGATCCCACAAGGACAGAAACTACTTTCATTTATTAATTTATAATAAATAGAGAGCGGAATATATGCAACACAACATTACCAAAATATGCGCATATATATATGCATTACTTTTACTACAAATATGGAGGTATTTTTTCTAAATGTGTCTAAATATGCAAATGCATATTAAAAATACTCAAAAATAAAACAATATATTAAGTCGTAAGATCTTCAGAAAAGTTGCCTTCAAAAATACGTACAACTTTCCTGAAACAATCGAAGCCCTCATTTTTTTCTAAAACATTTTTTAATTTGTTTCTAATTGTAATCCTTGTATTTCCGGGAATTTTTTGACAATGAGCAGAAAAAGTGTTAACAAGATTAACCGAATCCCTTAATTGTAAATTCCTTTGTTCTAATGACTTTATTAGATCTGGTAAAAAACTAAAATTAACTTTTATGAACATAAGTTCTTTAGCAATTTGTACGTTACTTAAAGAACAAAGTACGTTACTTAAGCTGAAGAACAAAAGCGGAATTGTCTACAATTTGATGGATTTTTGTATTTTGATGCTTCTCTCTATGTCCGTCTTTATAGAAGTAAAAGCGAATTTGTCGAATAAAAACACTCTTTCCAGAAAAATTTCTTTTGTGGGACATAATGCTTTTGTTTGTCAGTTCCTCATTTAAAAAATGAAATGTGAAAATGAATGTAACTTACGATTTGGGAACAGGCCTAGCAAAATACTTTGTCTCCATTTAGCTTTAACTCGGGAAAACACTTTATCCAAGCACTTTTTTGAATGGTAGACATATTTAAATTTAATATATACCAATCACTTCAAAAACACTAAATACGATACAACGTTTACTTTAAACAAATGTTGGCCGGAAACTGACAAAATAATTATTAGACCCTTAAAAGCAGGTAGGTACCTACGACTTGCTACGCTAATAAAATAATATTTTTCTGGGAACACCCATAATTGTTAAATTCAGGTAGTAATGGGAAAGTCCAGATGAGCGATAGATAGATAAATAACGAGCTCGTTCATATCGAAGTTATAAAATTCCAACTAAGAGAGGAAAATTTTAAACTTTTATATAATTTATTTTTAAAATATGCAAAATAAATCGTGTTTAGCTTAAATATGCAATGTTGTGTTTGTTGTCTGAAAATATGCAATATATGCATCTACATATATGCACTTTGCATATATTCCGCTCTCTAATAATAAACTAAAAATTTCTGAGCCTGGTGAGATTCGAACTCACGACCATTCGGACCTTTCGATCAAAAGCTAGGCGCTCTTACCACTGAGTAACAGAGGGGGTTTGTTTATTTTAATCACATACAGAGGTGAAAAAATTCAAATGGGGATTCATTTTTTTCGAATTCTGAGAAAACTAATAAATATTTTTTAAAAATTTAAACGCAGAATGAAATATTGCGTTATTAGCGAGGGCCGAAAGTCCCTGAGAACTTCTATAATGTTTATTTTAATAAGTTACAGGGGTGAAAAACTAAGAGAAAATTTAGTGTGATTTTTAATTTTAAATATCTCGTTCAAAAGAAACTTTTTGTTTATTCTAACGAACTTTCGGCCTTTTAAATGAGACATTTAGTAAAAATTATATGCAACTCTTAATGCAGAATTTCAAATTTCCAGTTAAAGTTCACTGACTTGTCACTACTGGCGCTCGCGAATTTTTAATTATCCCCTCTACCTACGAACTCAGAGCGGATAGAGTAAACTGTCATTATTTTTTATGTAGAATTACCCCTTAAGTTTGTCATACTTATTTAGAAACACCCTCTACACATAATTTCTGGATTATAAATAGCTTCTTACCTCTACTATATTTCTTTGATATGATGTTTCTGAATGCTTCTGGATGTCTTTGTACATTTGTTCAACCTTCTTTAAATGCTCTATAGATTCTTTAAGTAACCTTTTCCTTATTTTTTCATCTTCTTTGGTACCTTCAATAACTTTTCTAGAAGCAAAATCTAATGCAACAATCATTTTTCTTTTGTCATCTTTTCCATCCTTCTTTTTGGAATTTACTTTGAAATAGTCGTTATCATCATCGAACACTTTGTTTTCTTTTGGTCTATAATAAAAGTAAAATATGTAAACTTTGGATGGATCATATTATAAAGTGGGAGATATTTTGTATTATCAAAACTACAACTTACTTCATAATTGATTTTTGTTTTCTCCCATTCAATACTTCCTCACCCCTTACAGTTATCTACAACATAAATACATCTAAATTCAATACCCCAGTAAAAAAGTTAATATAGATTTATACAAAGTTTAGAATTCAATAGGGACATAATATAAAACTCGTTTATGTGGAATTAAGTGATTAAGTTTTGTTATTGTTTTTAGTAGTGCAAATCATTGTTTAAACTGTAATTAAAAGGCAATACCTACACAGTTTAAAAGATAGAAAAAGTACTTATATTTTTCCACTTATATTTTAATGCATTCCAAATAAGGATAAACCCATTTTGAACTTATTTAAACAACAATTGAGTTCAATGTAACCCTGATATGCCCAAAGATATTCTCAAACTATTTAGTGGTTATTTTGTTGATATTTAGGTGAAAACAACAATTTATAACAAAAGTTTATTGCAAAAAAATTAATTGTTTACAATAATATGAATTTTAAGCCTTACTATATTATAGGACATTGGGCAATTCTACTACTACAATTCTACTTAATATACTAAATTGTAAAGCATCTAATGTGAATACTTATGTCGCATTTTTTGTACCTTGTAGTTTTTTGATGACATGCTGCGCACCTTGACTGATTTCTCTGAAGGATAACACAATGATCGAGTAGATCATAGCTGAATTGCATATATTTATCTTTAGAAAAATACCCTATTTGGTAAACTGATTTCCTTTTATTTTGGAGAAGTAATAGATTAGCTCTGCGAAGCTCTTAGAGCAGCTGAAGATAGAGACCAATGGAGAAACATTGTTAGGAATATTGGAAGAAATCACGATCTTCAGTAATGAGAAAACGACAAAAGAGAGAGAGAGAGAGAGAATAGATTAGCAATATTACATCTAAATGAAAGCTGGTCCATTGTTCCACCAGTGTCGTTAGGTAATTGCCAAGCTTTGTTGGTTGCCATATATCAACACTGTGGGCTATTAGAGGAAAATGCCATTTTTTACCTCTAATGGCCGGGATACACGAGGCTAGTTTTTCAAGCTAGGATAGCAAACTAGCGCTTTCAAACTAGCAAGCTAGTATTACTAGCTTCATGTATACAGAACTAACTTAGCTTTTAGGCTAGTAAGCTAGTGAGAAAGACAGTAAGCCAGTGTCTTAAGAGGATCGGTACGTTTTTTCGGCTGCCATGCTATTCAAATGGGGATTCATTTTTTTCGAATTCTGAGAAAACTAATAAATATTTTTTAAAAATTTAAACGCAGAATGAAATATTGCGTTATTAGCGAGGGCCGAAAGTCCCTGAGAACTTCTATAATGTTTATTTTAATAAGTTACAGGGGTGAAAAACTAAGAGAAAATTTAGTGATATTTTTAATTTCAAATATCTCATTCAAAATAAACTTTTTATTTATTCTAAGGGACTTTCGGCCCTCGGTAATAATTTAGTCTTTCATTCTGCGTTTAGATTTTTCAAAAATATTGATTGGTTTTTTCAGGATTCGAAAAAAATGAACACAATGTCCGTGGTAATTTTCCAAATCTATCTTTGTCATACAACGCACTCAGTCGAATAGAATATTGTCAGTCAGACACTGACAATCAGTTGTCATATTGTTTAAATAATATTGATATATAGTGTATTTGATAAATAATTGATTTAAAAGGTGAACTTTATAAAAATTTATTTATTGTGTATTATTTATGGAAGATAGAAGCAGAGAATACATCAAGATATATTCTGTGATCCAAGTATTTTGTTGTTAAAGATGTTCAAAATTGTAAGCGTTCCATAGTAACAATATATTATTAAAAAATCACTTTAACACTTTTCATCTTTTCTCGATTGAGTATTAGTTTTTGTTGTAGGTACATATAAATTATTACAATCACTGAATACATAGCTAGTGAAAAAATTATCACATTTATTAACTGAATTAATAGTTTGCAATTATACAAAAAATAACAGTTATCCAAGAACATTCAAAATCCATCCCTTTAAGCTAGTTATGACATTGTCAAGTATAACGACATTCTAGTAATATGTACATATCCATACCAGTGTGAATTTTACTACACGTAATTTGCCATGTAAAGACAGAAAAGGTAGGGATAGCCTTAAAATATTTGCGAATTATGTACCCATGGCCTTAAGCTAGGATAGTTTAATAGCATGGAGTTCTATTTTGTTAAGCTACTTGCTTCCCCCTCTACTGCACTAATTTTATACAAATGTATTGCAAGGATAAGTGTATTCGTGGTTCAGCGTTGTCAAAACGCATTTTTTCGATAAATCCTCTGTTAATTCATCCAATGCAATTTGACACAGTTTCCAAAGTAGCTGTTCACTCGAACATTGTTTTTTTAGAAATATTTACCATTTTTAGTGGATTTGTTGCTCTATTGACCTCGCAATAGTACTAGCTACTGGCTGAAAATTTCCTAGCCACATGTAAACCGTTCTAGCATGCGCCAAGCCAGGACAGTAACTCAGGCTAGGATACCGGGATATCTAGCTTGCTATCCTGGCTTGAAAAACTAGCCTCGTGTATCCCGGCCATTATGGCTGTACTGTAAAGACTGATGTTCTGATAAGATCAGTCAACCCCTCCCATACTTTTGATATACCTAAAATTTTATGGGGCTGGTTGACTTGAATAAATTTCGAACAAAAAGATACAATATTATTATCTTGCCATTTTGTAAATATGATGTTACTGTCGGCACCTTTCTTATAATCATGACTACCAAAGGGTGATTTCTTGAAAAGTTTAGGATTACACATGGTAACCTTCTTCTTGTAGTGCCTATCCATTTCGGATGTTGGCGACCATCATGGCAGTCTGTACTTTGCACAATGCTGCTCTGAAAAGATTTGTAGTGGTTGTGCTGAACCACGTACGTAGATTTTTCAGCCAGGAAATCCTTCGCCTTCCTGGTCCTCGCTTTCCTTCTACTTTTCCCTGCAAGATTAGTTGCAGTAGTCCACATCTTTCACTGTTCCTCATGATATGACCGAGGTATTCGATTTTGGCTGTTGCATTCTCAGCAAAACACCCTGATTAGTAATGTGGTCGGTATAAGATATCTTCAGGATTCGACGATAAAGCCACATTTCAAAAGCCTCAATTTTCTTGCAGGTGGCGTCTGTGAGAGTCCACGACTCAACTCCGTACAACAATATAGGAAAGATATAACATCGTAGTAATGTGACTTTTTGTTTTCTTAGTGTTTGGTGAAAGTCCGTATCTCTGGCTGACTTCTGCGATTCTGTTCATTAACTCCTGGACGGCTTCAGAACTGTTAACGAATACCACCGTGTCGTCTGCGTATCTTATGTTATTGATACATTCACCGTTAATTCGTATTCCGGCTACAACATCATCCACTGCTTCTTGAAAGATTTCCTCAGAGTAGATGTTAAACAGCAGTGGGGATAGTATACATCCCTGACGGACCCCACGTTTGATTTTGATATCGTTCGATTCTCCTGCCTCTGTCCAGATAGATGATGTTTGATTCCAGTACAGATTGCTTATAATCCTTAAATTACAGGTGTTTATTCCAATATTGGTTAATATCTCCATCAGCTTGTCGTGCTTTACTGTATTGAACGCTTTATGGTAATCAATGAAACATGCATAAATATCGCAATGTACGTCTCTACAACGTTGAAATAGCACTTGTATACTAAATAGAGCCTCTCTTGTATCCACTGCATTTCGAAAACCCAAATGTATTCGGTTGATTTTTTCTTCGCACACTCTATAATATATCCTTTGATGCACACACACACACACACACACACATGCTCGTATCAACCCCAGCCCCGGGGAACATGTGTGTTCCAATGGAAAAGTGGAACCCACATGTCCGAAGATCAAACCGGTCACACCCCGTAATGGAGTGGTACCTATCTGACCCCCAAGCTATACCTCCACCCCTCCCCATCGAAAGACATACCGAATGGGGAGGCGTTGATCTTAATGTTACTTTGGATGCCCTGGGTAATGGGACATCCTTTGTATTACTTCATGTGGTTAAGCCACCTGGTTTTAGGGGTAGCTAGAAGAGCTTTTCTCCCTATTAATGACTAAGTTAATTTTTTACTTTACTTTGGACTTGTGTCCTAAAAAAAAATGTGTTCCGGACATCAAGGCACCAATCTAAATCGGTGTCTTGCTGTCCAGACCGTGTGTGCTCGGTCACTCAGCCGGCGAATTGGCAAAATAAATTTTGTTCTCCTCGACGGCTGAGCGCCCGAAAGGTGTGGCCATCAAGCCCACGTCTGTCGGTACGTGACCTTGATGCTCACATTCCGCGGCTATGGTCCATTTGACCTACCTGAAGGGTACTTAGTGCCTGAAGGGCGACATTTGTGTTTCGATATTCTGTGGTTATCTCAATTTTTCATTCTTAAGGGTTTCCTCTATATCCAGCTAACTGCTGTCTAGGCCGTCTATGTACCGTTCTTTGGTTTTCGTCGTAGTTAGTCAATTCTCTTAATAATCTGCTAGGATGGTTTCTGATATTGTTAAATATTTCATGTGCTCTTTCGTCTATCATTCTCAGGACTTTCTTTTGTTGCGTATGTCCAAATACGTATCTTAATGGGACATATGTAGGTATATTCAGAGCTTCCCTGATCATGTGGTTTTGGATGGTTTGTATTTTTTTCTTGTTGGTTTTACACGTTTGCCCCCATGCGGCTGAGGCGTATGTTAGTGTTGGCAAAATTATACAATTTGCCATCCTAATCTTTGTCTTAAATCTCAGTTTACTCTTTCGACCTATTAGCGATGACAGTTGACTCCTAAGGGCTTTAGCTTTGTTGACCGTTTGTTTTACGTGTTCTGTAAAGGTCAGCCTTTTGTCCAACATTACGCCTAGGTATTTGGCTTGATTTGACCATTCAATTTGGGTATCAAATAGGGATAGTACCTCATTTGGTCTGCCTCTTCTTTTTTGGTACATAACGGCCTGTGATTTGTCAGGATTGACAGCTATTTTCCACTGCACACACCATTCTTGTAGTTCGTCAAGAGCTCTTTGTAGATGTCTTGTCGCAAAATCTGGGTGGGTACTGCTAAAAGCTATCGCTGTATCATCTGCGTATAGACTTAGCAACGATCTGGGTTCAGTTGGGGTGTCTGCCGTATATATGGTATATAGATATGGCGACAACACTGCCCCCTGTGGCACACCAGCCTCCATGGTCCCAACTTCGGACAGGGTTGGCCCTATCCGAACTCTGAACCTCCTGTTGGCTAGGTATGACGAGAGAAGGCACGTCATCGCCTCACTATAACCATATTGGTTCATTTTATACAGCAGGCCGTCGTGCCAGACCCTGTCAAATGCTTTACTGACGTCTAGAAAGACGGCCGCTGTATATTTCTTTTCGTTGAACCCTTTCGTGATATATTCTGTTAACCTCAGCACTTGAAGTTCACACGAGTGCTCTGATCTGAATCCGAACTGTGCTTCAGGTATTGTTCCGATTGCTTCAGATTCTTCTTTTAGCCTAACTAATATGACCCGCTCTGCGATTTTGCTTAATGCTGATAATAAGCTTATCGGTCGATAATTCTGTGGAAATGTACCATTTTTTCCTGGTTTTTCAATCATGATTACGTGAGCCTCTTTCCATCTGTCAGGAAAATGTCTTAGTCTTAAGATGTTGTTTATTAAATTTGTTATGTACACTATTGCTTTTCCTGGCAGATTTTTCAGAGCTCTGTTTGTAATCTTGTCCGGTCCTGGAGCTTTTTTAGCATTAGTACGATTGATCAGCTGTCTGACCTCTTCAGGGGAGGTGTGTGTAATACCTATAATGCCCTTTCTTCTTTTTAGAATTCTACATCTTCGTTCGACTTCTTCTGTGAAGTCTAGATTTTCATCGGGATGATAGTTTTCCCTACATTCTCTTTCTAGCGTGTTTTTCATTACTTCCGCTTTGTCTTCTTCTGTGTACACAATTCCATTTTCACCGTGTAAAGGAGGGATTGGTTTTTTATCTTTTCTTAGTATTTTAGATAGCTTCCAGAACGCGGATTTATTTGGGTTTAGTTGCTGGATATAGTTGTCCCAGTTTTCATTTCGATGATCGTCTAATTGTTTTTTGACTTCCCTATTCAGTTCATTAGCAATTCTTTTGTCCTCTGGGTTTCTTGTTCTGTTGGCTCTTCTTCTTTTCCTGTTTTTCTCGTTTATCAGTTCTTTCAGCTCATTGCTGATTTCCCTGAATCTTCCTTTTGTTGTTGGAGTTTTTTCTTCTGTGGTGCTGGCCTCGATAGCGTTTTGTATCGTTTTTTCTAGATGTTTAACGCATTCCTCTAGTTCTTCTTTTGTATTTATTGTTGGTATTGCACCAATAGTTTCACTTACTATTCTTTTGTAGTTTGGCCAATTTGTTCGTTTTTTCTTATAGGTTTGCAAGTTGTTTGTTTCTACTGCTCCCAGGGTCAGTACAATTGGGTTGTGATCTGAGTCACCCTCATTCATTGAATATATTTCGTATTGTTGACCCACATTTTGTAGAATTGCTATGTCTAGGAATGTGGGAAGTCTGTTTCCACCATGGAAGCATGTGGGTTCTATGGGTCCCGCCACCATCGTGTTTGGTCGTTCTTCGAGATAGCCACACAAGATTCTCCCGTTGCGGTTTGTGGTTCTATCGAACCAGTTCGGAGATCTTGCGTTCAGATCTCCTATAATGATAGAGGGCTCTACTGTGTCTAATATGACATTTAAGTCTTCCTTGAAGATTGGATCATTTGGTCTAACATATGCTGAAACAATTTTCAGCATATCTTTTCCTGTCTTGATCCTCACTATGGTGGCTTCCATAGTGATGAGTCCGTCTGGTGTAGGAATTACTTGGTGTTTGATTCCTTTTTTCACCAAGATCGCCGTGCCTCCTGATGTGGCTGTGTAGTCATTTCTATAGACATCATAACCTGGAAATTTTGTTTTTGTTTTTTGCGTTATCTTAGTTTCTTGTAAGGCTATGATGTCTAGTTCGAGTCTGTTGGAAAACTCGTCCAAGGTGTTAATTTTCTGTTTTAGCCCATTTGGATTCCATGACCCTATACGCAGATCGCCCAACAGATTAGTTAGTTCTGTTTACACCAATATTGCCCATTGCACTCACTACATTGGTCATCCTCTCGAACATGAACATGAAGTTTTTCATCTGTTCATTTACAATTGCCATGAGATTTTCCGTTTCGTTGTTTTGTTTAGATTCATCTGTCGTCTTTGTTATTTGTGCGTAGCTTTTGTTGGTACTTCTGTCTGTAGGTGTGTGTTCTTCTGTTCTGTTTCTTGTTTGTGCCTGTGCGGTGTATGTTTTTCTTTTTGGTGCTTTGGAGCATCCTCTGTAATTAGCTGTGTGGGCTTCGCCACAGTTTGCGCACTTTGGTTCGGTGATTTCTATTTTCACTGATTTCATCTTCCCTTTCACTTATTTCACCCTCGCTAGAATTATTATGGGAAATACATGTGGATATATTACTATTACTAGACATGGAATCAGTAACTACTGTTACTATGCTACCTACAGAATCTGTAGAATTAGCTCCATTTAGGAATTCAATGTTTGCAATATCTATTTTCTTTTTATTTGTTTGTGAATTATTTATTATTTTTAAATTGTCTGATGGACCTAATTTTGTTTTTAGTTTATTGGTATGATTTGAATTTACTTTATTTGTCTTATTTAATTTTGAATTTTCTAAATCATTAGCTAATTCGTCATCTGTCAATTCAGGCAAGCTTTCAAAAATGTTATTGTCTATAAAATCATCTAAGGTACTTAGCTTAGTCGTCATCCGGTGTCTGGAAGGCTCTTTCGTGGGCCAAGAGCCCCTTTCTGTCCTGTTGTTTAGCACTTTACACTGTTGTTCTTGTTTTTTTTTTTGTTCGTCACTTATAAACACAAATAAAATAGTTAAATTAGTTTATATTTAGCACGTTAGTTCGTCAGTTTAAAGCCACGATTTTCTTCATCAAATTCACTAATTTTTTTTTTATATACTAACACTTTGATGTATAATTTATCCGTTGATGTATAATTTTTAGAAATAATTTTATTTCTAAAAATATTATTTAGAAATAATTTTATACTTTGATGTATAATTTATCCTTTGATGTATAATTTTTAGAAATAATTTTAAAATATGGCTCATTAAGCTGATGGTTCGGAAATCACTGCAGGATACGGGTTTTGTTTTCTTTGGTAAAGCAATAAACGTCGCCTTCAACCATGTTCTTGGTATTACTCCGCTTAAATATATTTATGTTGTTAAATATTTTGGTTAGGCATTGAGTACCGTCGGTGTTAAATAGTTTTATGAGTTCAGCATATTTATGCATTGTCAGGTCCAGGAGCTTTGACATCTTTTAGTTGTGATATTGCTCTTTCCACTTCATCTAATGTGATTGGTAAGTGGTCATCACATATATAGGATGGAAGTTGTTTATATATATTATATGTTCTTCTCTGATGTTGTTAAAGGTTTAACATAAATTTTGGAGTGATTCTTCGGCATTATATATTTGCTCCATATTACTTAGCTTCTCTCAAAGAATCTGTGCGACTGTCTCTTTTGTTTTCTTATCATTTAGTATTCTCATATCGCACTTTTTGTTACTATTCTTTTTTGCAACCTTCTTAAATTTAAACCTAAATTTACCAACAACAGGAACATGATCTGATGATACGTCAGCATCGGGGTAACCCTTAACCGATAAACATCCATTACGGAATCTCTTGTTCACCATTATGTAGTCAATTTGATTCCATATTACGTTTCCTGGTTGATCTTGCGGGGAGACCCAGGTATACAAACGTCTTGGTGGTAGTTTGAAGAATGTGTTTAGTATTGCAAATTCTTCTTCCTCTACAAAGAGTTTTAATCTGTCTCCCCTTTCATTTCTCTGTCCTAGACTAAAATCACCTACGAATTCACTGCTTCTCCCTTTACTGGTAATTCTTCTGGTAATTTTAGGTATTAATCATTCAAACATTATTTAGTTTTAAGGCGGTACGAAGTTTGCCGGGTCAGCTAGTTAATAATAAAAAAGTATTAACTCTTTTAACTCTATTAATTATTAAGTATATTAAGTATATATTATTAAGTATTAACTCCTTCCTGGGTTCATGTAAGTACAAAAACTTTGCTTGAGGTCATCATATGATTAAATGCATAGTTTACGATTCTATAAGGGACATACAGACAAAAATTCATTGTTATACGTTATAGAGAACAGGGAAATAATTAGATTGCTATTAAAAAAATGGGGGTTGGTGATAGAAAAGTGAAAAATTAGGGTTGAATGTATCTTTTGGTTTTACATCACATAAAATTATGCAAAAAACAGTTTGTCTAAAAAGATAAAAAAATGTCAGGAGGGAGGTGGGGAGGCCAACCCCCTTTTTCACTTAGATTGGTCGTACTAACTCAGGAAGCTTCAGGGGTTCATGTACAACAATTTTGCTTATTAAGGTCAATCATAATATTTATGATCAAATGTATATATGCTATTTCATAAGTTCTATGCATAATTCTATAAAAGACATACAGATTTTTTTATATTGTCTCGTATAAATAATAAAAACGTGGTATTATAAAAATAAATATTTTTCAAAATAAAATGTCAATTTAAAAAACAAAAAGAATTTTCCGCGCCAGGATTTGAACCCCGATCTCCTGAGTGAAAGGTAGGCGCCAAGTAAGCAAGTCCGTTAAATGTTCTGAGTAACGTATATAAATATTTGACATTTAAGCTGTAGCGTTGGTCCATCAACTTTCATGTTTCACCTTTTCTTGACTAAAATCCCCGGTTTTTGGCTAGCTGACACATCATTTGTTAATAAGCTTTGGAACACCTACCTAAATAAAAAGAAACCAGCCATGCTAAAATGCTCCGGTCAAATTTGACACTACCTCCCTGGCTAAAAGTTTTTAACAAAGTTTTTAGCAAGAAAAAATGTTAAAAATTGTTTAAACAGTAGTGTTATAAACAAAAAGTATTTTGCGTTCCGACTAAAATAAAAAATAGCGGGCGTAGTCGACTGACTGAATAGTGGGCGCGGTTGGCGACCGGCAGCAACTCCTCAAATTACGTTATACCGACCACAAAAATCAACTTTAAAGTGAATAACAAATTTTCGTCATTCCTTATGTTTTCGAGGTCTCCGAATCCAAATATGGAGTTTATTTTTTTCTACAATTAGTGGAACATGTTCAAAAATCAAATTTTATGCCAAAATGCGATAAATCAATTTTGATGATTTTTCAATTTTAACTCACTGTATTTTTGGTCGCTGTAAATATTTCCTTTTGAAAATTTTACTGTGCTATCTTTGAAGCATTTAGATAACAATGAGATTCGTCCAAAATGATTAAACACATTAAAAGAGAAGTTGTTAATTTTTAAACATTTTGTCGTCATATTTCGTTAGTTTCATGCTTACTTAATAAAGTTGAGTGACAAACTTTTAAGTTTATAATTATAACTAACACAGAAATAAAATATAATTCATGAAGAAGTTTTCCAAAAAAATTTAATTTAAAATATGCAATAGGAAAAATGTTATGTGACTTTATAGACGAGCGGCACACTAGCATACCCCAAAAAAAGCTTGTAATACTTTATATTTTTGATGGTGCTGAAAACGAAAATTAGGGTTGTTTTGAAAAAATGCCCCTTTTTTGAAAAAATCACTGTTACGTTAATTAACAACACTAAGATCTGAAATTAACCAATATTTTATAAGAAAAGTCAAAGTTTTTAATGAAGTTTTTAGCAAGAAAAAATGTTAAAAATTGTTAAAACGGTAGTGTTATAAACAAAAAGTATTTTGCGTTGCGACTAAAGTAAAAAAAAAATAATGGGCGTAGCCGAATGAGAATAAATTCGCGGACTACCATTCGCTAACGCTAGACCGCTGCAGCCCATTTTTAACATTGACAGTATACCGGATTTGAAGCTTAATATTATATTTATATATTTTGGTAGAAACTTGCGTTTTATGAATATTATTATCTTGCACATTTATTTAGTAAAATTATATTTTAAATAAATAAATTTAAAAAATGACAATAAAAAGGCCACTTAAAAAAGGTTTATACATCCCATTAGCTGCTTTGTTTTGGATAATTTTGCAATGAAAATAAGATAAACATGGTTACTTTAATGTGGTACCATAGATAAAAAAAAATAGTAAACTTGGTACAATAGAACCCGATTGGTAGGTATAGGCCATTTTTTATTCTCTATTTTGAATCCGTGTGTAGTCCAGGCTGTATCGTCGACCCCGTTAGGTAAATTATTCCGATTCTTATTTTTTGCACAAACTTACTAAAAAAAAAGTTCCTTATAACAAATCCAAAAGGTACCAAGAGCTACCGCGGCCGGAAAATTGTTTAAACAATTGTTTCATTAGTTTTCTGTTAACTTGTAAAAGTTGGGTGACAAACTGTTTAGTTTATAATTTTAATCAACGCAGCATTAAAACATAGGTCCTGAAGAAGTTTTCTGGAAAATTTCAAGTCAAAATATACAACAGAAAAAAAGTTACGCGACCTTATAGACGAGTGGTACTCCCCAAAAAAAAAAACGCTCATTTCTCGAGATATCAACCACACTGTGGTGAATGGCTAATTTTGGTCTTACTTTATGTTTTTGATGGTGCTGAAAACGAAAATGAGTTTTATTTTGAATTTTAGATGGGGAAACATTGTCAAAATCGAAATTTTACCCTAAAAATAAAAAAAAATGGAATCACGTGTTTCTTAAAATAAAAAGTTACACCACCTTTTTTCTATAAAACATTTTGTTCTCTGTACTCTAGATTTTAACATAAAATTAATTGAACAGCTAAATTTCAAATTTTGTCACTCAACTTTTGCGATTAAACTTTGCAATTCAAGAATCTACACCTTTTACTTCAAACAATTTATAACTTTCTTTATAGCAAGACAGAAATATTGAAGCAGGTCCCATTGTCTTCAGAGTGGTGAGAAATATATACTATAAAAATTTCAGAAAAAAATATTACAATGGAACTGAGTTGTAGCAAGTTAAACGCAAAAAACGTGATTTTTATTTTTAGGGTAAAGTTGCGATTTTGATAATGTTCCCCCACGTAAAATTCAAAACAACCCTAATTTTCGTTTTCAGCACCATCAAAAATATAAAGTACCTATTACCAAAATTAGTATCAGTATCTCGAGAAATAAGCTTTTTTTGGGGTGTGCCAGTGTGCCGCTCGTCTATAAAGTCACATAACATTTTTCCTATTGCATATTTTAAATTAAATTTTTTTGGAAAACTTCTTCATGAATTATATTTTATTTCTGTGTTAGTTAAAATTATAAACTAAAAAGTTTGTCACTCAACTTTTTTTGTAAGCATGAAACTAACGAAATCTGACGACAAAATGTTTAAAAATTAACAACTTCTCTTTTAATGTGTTTAATCATTTTGGACAAATCTCATTGTTATCTAAATGCTTCAAAGATAACACAGTAAAATTTTCAAAAGGAAATATTTACAGCGACCAAAAATACAATGAGTTAAAATTGAAAAATCATCAAAATTGATTTATCGCATTTTGGCATAAAATTTGATTTTTGAACATGTTCCACTAATTCTAGAAAAAAATAAACTTCATATTTGGATTCGGAGACCTCGAAAACATAAGGAATGACGAAAATTTGTTATTCACTTTAAAGTTGATTTTTGTGGTCGGTATAACGTAATTCTAGGAGTTGCTGCCGGTCGCCAAGCGCGCCCACTATTCAGTCAGTCGACTACGCCCGATATTTTTTACTTTAGTCGGAACGCAAAATACTTTTTGTTTATAACACTACTGTTTAAACAATTTTTAACATTTTTTCTTGCTAAAAACTTTGTTAAAAACTTTGACTTTTCTTATAAAATATTGGTTAATTTCAGATCTTAGTGTTGTTAATTAACGTAACAGTGATTTTTTCAAAAAAAGGGGCTATCTCAGACCCCAAGGGTCGTACGACCTAAAAAAAATTTTTTTTACAAGTTGTGTATTTTAACCAGCTTTCCGTACTTTTTATTGCCATTTAGTTTGATCTAATTTCTACGAAATTATTGTAATTGTTTATAAGCTTAAAAACTGCTATTTATTAACAAATAATTTTGTGTACGTATATGTAATTTTTTTTACTTTTTTTTCATACGCTGTTAGTATACATCTTAACGAAGGAAATGAGCCCCGGATTATTGAGATACATTCAGCCATATTAACTGGACCAGCCTCAGAAATTACCTCATTTTTCAAAAAATTTTATAAACAAATTCAATTTTGCGAAAACTATTTAACAGATCTGGACCATTTTTTGCACACCATTCAAACACCATAATGCCCTCAATTTTAGTTATATTAAAACATATTCTAATAAACAATTAACAATATTCAAAAACAGTGATTTTGTCTTCCGTTTTGCAATAACTTTTTTGTTTATTAACCGATTTTCATTTAGCATATCTCATTCGATGTATCTTTTTTTTTTCTGAAAAAGTTATCTGTGGACGTCAAATTTCTAAATAAACAAGTTTTTAAGTTATGAGCAAAAAACTAAGTTTGACGTTTTGATTGTTTATTTAAAAAATGTTCCACTAAAAAATTGATGAATCCCAAGATGGTAGTCTTTTTGTAATATCTCATACTACACATTTCAACTATCAAACCTCGTCTTTTCCGTTATGTCTAGAAAAAACCTAACTTGATTGGCCTATTAAACTTTGTTTGTTTTTTAAATCGTAATGTTCTTTTTTTTCCTTTAACTTGTTAGCTTTGTTATCCAATAGATATTGTAATATTTGTTCTTTGTGTTGACACTGTTTATGTTTTTGCTTTTGTCTTTGTAATATTTTTTTTGTAATAATATTTTCTGAATTGGGCTTGCCCATAAATAAATAAATATATAAATACAAAAAATTAATTATAAAACTCAAAATATAGAAGAATGCAGAAAAATCGTTTTTATAACTTAGGGATAATGTGGGTAATTGGAAACACTATTAGAAATTTCATGACATCTAAGCATTTGAAATTTATTTAAAAGTATACTGTTTCATATTGTAATAAAATAAAAGCTCTTGGCTCTTATACAATCAGTCTGCAGTAGAATGTCTTAAAAATTAGTAAGAAAAAGTCACAAAAAAATAAGATATTCAAAGTTTCCGTTTAGCCCAGAAATTTTAAGAAAAAAACTAAAAAACGGGGTAAAAGTAAATAACAATCTCAGGGTGTTAAACATGTAACAATATTGTTTTCAATTTTGGCTGACCATGCAGGTCAGGCCATGGCAAGACTTTTAATAAAATAATTCCCTTAACATAAAAATTTGATTTCCATTTAACTCACATTGTTTCCATTTACCCCTAACAGGTGTATTCATTTACCCCATGCTCAATATTTAAGGGGGTAATTGTGAACATTTACTGTACTTACCTACTTACTTCTTGTAGTAAGTAAATAACATTCAAATCAACATTTTAGGCCATATAAATATTCTTGTATTAGCTATAAATTATATAATCGCTATACTTAACTAATATAGAGAGATGAAATTTGTAAAATATTGGCAGTGTTTCTAAATCGATTTATGTGTTTAAAAACAATCAAATTTAAGTTGCACAGAATGGACATAACATTCCACAGAATAAGATTAAACCATGGCAATTTTCCTGCACATTTAGCTAAAATAGGAATGCGTATCAACTCTCTCTGTTCATGTGATAACTACTCTACTGCTGATTTAAATCATATAATCTTTAATTGTGAACTTAATAAATACCATATGAAAGCACTAATTGCTAGACTTCAGGAGCGGAATGTAAGTTTACCGCTGAATATTTCACACCTACTAAGCTTCAACACCAAAACTATTAATGATATTATCATACAATTTCTTAAAGATTCTAAAATAAAAATTTAATATGACATCTTCAATCTTTAACTTTCAAATAACTGTGGCAAAAAGTTTATCTAATGCCAACCCCTTCTTTGTGAACACACACACACACATTCCACAGAATAAGCAAAGATGGAATTATAATTGTATGTATGTGATATTGTTGCCATATTTAGTTTCTAGCAGTAGGGAGTATCGTTTCCAATCACCCCTGTTTCAAATTATCCTGACTGACCCCAGTGACGGCTCGTACCACTTTAAGAAGGTAGTGCCAGAATTCGGCCAGCCGCCAAAATTTTTAGTGACGGGTTCACGATATTGTCAAAAAAGTTATAAAACAAAAATTAAAAAATAATAGGCGCTGATACTTTTACCTTATGTATGAGGTGCCAAGAAATTGTGCAAAATTTATCAAAACATTTCCGTAAATTCATTAACAATAAAAAACTCTCAACTAAAAAACTAATATTACTTAGCTTGTACATATTACGATTTAGTCTCTATTTACAAAATTATAAAAATAATACTAAGTGCGTTCGCGGGTGCCTGTCAGCGACTAGTCGGCGACAAATTAGCAGCAAACCGCATGCGCACTTTAAAATGATATAAATAATATCGTTAATAGATAAATAATCAAGGTATATTTACCTATTATAATTTAATAATTAGTTATTAATATTAATTAAAAGTAAATATACCTCGTTTATTTATCTATTAACGATATTATTTATATTAAATGAGGTTAGAAATTGTCGGCGAAAATTTGTCAACTGTACCCGCGAATGCACCTACTATTTCATTATTTACACACATGCACAAAGTTGTGTTAATACCACTTTTAAAGTTTACGATACATTCTTCTTGTTTTTTTGGTTGCAAAGTTTTCAATGACTTTATTATTAAAATTATCAATACCATTTTCAAAATGCTTTTCTGCAGATACCTAAGTCGTTCTTCTTTTATTGTATTTTTAACTAATGGTTTAATTCGTTTTAACATTGAAAAACAGCGTTCTGCTTCAGATATTGATATAGGAATAATAATTAAAATGCTTAAAAGTTAAATAGTTTCTTCCAATGTGCTTCTTAAACCTTCCTCATTTAATAAAACTCATAGCGGAATAGCCCCAGAGGTAGTACTTAATTCGTCTCACTAATACAGTACTTCTAATTCAGTTTTAAACTGAGTTTTCTTTAAAAATTAAAATTGTCTCCATGTTTCATTAAAAAATGATTCGGGGAACCGACGCTTGTAAGCAGAAAACTTCTCCGATATAAATAAATTAGAAGCAACTACATGTCAGGAGACGGTAGACCTTTGAAAGATCTGGAACTTTAAATATTATGAACCTTTAAGTCGTTGTCTAATGCAGCGCTAAAATTGACCAGTTCCTTAAATATGCCTCTATTTTGTGAATTTTTTTCGTCGTGACCTCTTTAAGTTAACTCGAATGCTCCACAAAACCTTGTAAACAAAAATTTGTAAAGAAAAACCACCAAAAGAGTTTTTTAAGATACTAATCTGATTCATTGTCAATTAATAAATTAAACTAATAATCAAAATATTATTTATACTACACCCACGATCATGATGCACTAAAAGTTTAATAATAATATCAATATTATAAATACAAAAACTTTAACAGAAAATAGACATAACAAAAGCGACAAGCCAGCACTTAAAGAAACTCAAGATCTTGTGCCAGGCACGAGATTCCCATTTAAGGTATACTAAATAGTCCAATATAGCTCTTTCTCTGTCACTTATATAGGATGCTCGTAAAATCTTTCTCTTTTCAGCCGTGGTAATACCAATTTTGGCTCGAGATTCTACAGCCGAATAATCTCCACTGTAAGTGGCAGCGATTGTACTACGCGCACAGTTGCCAGATTTTATATAATTTATGAAGATAAAAAGAAATACACACAAAAAATTAACAGGCATTAAAAGATTTTAAAAATAAAAATATGCTTCTGCATAGTTAGTAAGGTAGTGCCATGGCTCTATGGCACTACCTCACGAGCCGCCACTGACTGACCCTATACTCTTAGTACATAGCATGTTAAGAATTTTTTAACTGTGACCAGATTTCAGTACTATAAACACAGCTTAGGTGTTTAGAAAAATAAAAAAATAATAAGTAGATGGAAAGAAGAGAAAACCCATGTAAAACATATTTATAGAATATGGTGAAATATATTAAACAGATTACAATACTTACGTGATTTCCACAAAACAGACATGGTCCTGGTCCTTCCTCTATACAATGAATCCTACCACATACCATGCAATTATTCATAAAATCATGCTCTTGTCCCAAGCAGTCACAGACTTGACGACCTAAAACATATAGAATAGTATATAAGGTACAACACTTTAGTAAGTACCTAAATTTACAATCAAGATGCAGATGCAGTAGAAACAAACAAACCAAGACACCTTAAATGCTACTAGGAGCACTCCCAAATCATAATTTACAATGTATATACATTGTAAATCCCAAATCATGATTTCCAAAGTATATTCATTGTAAATTATGATACGGGAGTGCTCCAAGTAGCATTTAACGTGTCTTGGTTTTTTATTTCTATTGTATCTTGATTGTAAATTTAGTATTCATACAACTTCATTCTAATAAGAGGCTGTTTACCTAGTAAAGAGCATATCAGATTAGCTCAATGTAAAATAAAAATGTACCACCAAAAGATTTTGTGATACTCTGTTCTCTGAACCCAATTTCAAGTGTCTAGTAAATTTACCTACTAAATATTTTGCTACATTGCTTTGGTCAAATAACGTTATTATACAGACGAACCTCGATAGTCGGATTAATCGGGACCGCGGCCGATCCGGGTTATCGAAAATCCGTGTTAGCCGGAGAATATGGTAAAAATTAATAAAATACGGTGTACTTACAGATAAACTCCATTATAATTCCAAAAACATGAAATACATATGCACAATACATCTAAATTACGTACAGTTGTATCAGTATTGTTCATTTCTGGGTAAACAACTCAGTAAAACTGAAAAAATGTTTGTTTTTTTTTATGAAAATCTGTCCGGGTTAGCCGGACTTCCGGGTTATCGGGGGCCGACTTATCGGAGTTCCACTGTACTAACCTTCTTTTTCTTTCTTTTTTTCTTGATACACATTTATGTCCTTAATAACGTTATTATACTAACCTTCCTTTTCTTTCTTTTTTTCTTGATACACATTTATGTCCTTAAACTTCTTTTTGCCCTTTTTGTTTGCATTTGTTATCTCTGGTTTTTCCTTTTCTGCAGTTTTCCGAAATATAATATTCCTGATTCCATCATAAGAATTTTTATGTGCTAAATTGGATCTATCTATTATATTTTCCATAAACTCTTCATAATCGTCTTCACTCTTAATACTTTTGATGTAACTTAAAATTATTTTTTAATTATTGATGGATTAAGAAAATAGGTATTTTATAAAACATACCTGACGATGTCGTTTGATACATCGTTTCCTAAAATTACGTTTAAATAATTTATTATAGCAGTATCACCCATTTTTAATTTTCTTGGTACAAATACAATGAATGTACAATATTGAATTTTGTAATATATTACAAAATATTGCAAAATCTAGATGTATACTTAACCTCGTTTGTAAACGTCATCCATTATTGCTCTGATGCTTCTTCTTATCTTCTTTCAGTTTGTACTACACATATTGAGGTCCACAGCCAGGGATAACATTTATTCATTATATTTTATCGGTGATATTTTATTCAGTATTTTACGTCGTTGTTTTATTCTCATTTATATTCAATATTTTTTGTCATGTCAATGGTTATTATTTGTAAACGGTATATATATTTGAAACCTTGAATTACAGAGTCTCTGAGGGGCCCACACAAATTACACACTTCACTGTAAAAGTTATTCATTTTGTATTAATTTCAAATTAAATTTTTAATTTTTCCAGTGTGTTTTATTATTTATTCTACACAACTTAATGCAGGTTTGTCCTACAATTTAGGAGAAACCACTCAGACCTCTCGATTTGACATTAAACATAATAATTTAAAGTCATGTCAAGATTTATTATCTGTCATTATTTTTGAATTGACATATTTTCATAAATTATAATAAAACACGAATCAATGTATGGATACTTAATTGAGATGACGGAAAATTACAATTGTTTTAGTTTTTAGTATGTATATTAAAAAATGCGATCTGTCGCACAGCCCCGTTTTTACCTAGTTTGATATAATATTTTCGTTGAACTGGCAACGTTGCCCTAGAAATTGGAATGACACTTGTGACAAGATTAACTTACACAACTTGAAAAACACGATTTTCGGTTATAAGAGTTGTACCAGTTTTTTTGACGCGAAGTGTACCCTACTGAACCACATCGGGAATAAGGAATGGATGATGATTTCTGACAATATTGAACCCACATACATACTTAAAATACCTTTCCAAATAGACATTTACTCACGACAGGAATGGGACAGAGAAAACATAAGATCCAGACTTCGGGGTTGTACCACCGGTTGTACCTGCTGGTCTGGTACCTACACACATCATCATCATCATCATCAGTAGCATTACTACTCGTTATAAGCCAAAGCCTTCTTCAGAACAATCCTGCATTCACCCCTGTCTCTGACAATTCTTCTTCATGCTCTAACTCCCAATAGATTTTAAATCTTCCACAGCAAATTTAATGACATTAGTGAGAGATAGAATGCAACAGGCTCTTATTGTAGTTACAGAATGTACACACTTAAATATAGGGCTCCGGAAAAGTATCTTGGAGCAATATTAGACTATACTTGGAATCAAGCAGACAAATAACCAAGAGAGTGGTAACTACGTCTTAATGGTAACCAGACGCACTCACAGAAAATATAGGGCTTAAAACTTTAAAAATAGATACTTATGTCATATTTGAACAATATATAACATAGTGGCAAAACCAACAATGACATTTATGCATAAGTGGTATGGTGGCGTGGTCAAAAGTTCAGCAAAAAGTGCAATATTCAAATTAAGCAAAGGAATTACTTACCTCAGAATTACTGGGGCTATGAGTGTTACACCCACACCAATGGCAGCTATGGAGGCACTACTTGACGCTCCTCATTGTCAATGGGACGGTTTCATGAAGACTTAAGCAGTACCTAGACTCTGTAGAAGACAACCTGAAACAGTCAACCGTATCTGGCATAACTTTTTTGTGCATCTTTAAAGAGAAGAAGGAAAATCTGGATTCACGTACATGTGATCCAGGTAGCGTTGGTTTGCTAATACCCTAACGAATTTGTGCTAGGAAGATATGCCTAGGGGAGTTATACCGTTAACACTTCATCCTGTCACCAAGCCAAGGTGATTGGCGTCCAAGTAACAACCTCTCCTCTATTATTCCAGACATCGGGATGGAACCGCTGGCTAAAACACATCTTCCCTGATGCTCTGCTATCATGTGATTCTCATTGTTCCTCCAAAACATTCATCCGGAAAACTACAACCACATAAACTACAAAAAATTTTCAATCCGCTGCGTTAGTGAGGCCGCCCTATCTTTCTCCCTCTCGCGTCCTCCGGCTTCGGTTTGTGACATTTTGAAACCTATTGAGTTGCTACTCGCTCGTTTTAGAATTCAGTTAAGAGTTCCCTCTCCTCTCGTTATTTCGAAGAGAGCAGACCTCTGATAAATTTTTAATATGTGTCCACAATTACTCATCCTCCCATATCTTCTGTACTATATATTTTAAATTTCGAGGCCAGATTGCCACGCTCTTTATGTCAACTTCTTAAAATACAGAAAGGTTCTCATCTTTTAAAACGCAGATGTTGTAATTTATTGCCTTTCTAGCCATATTGTAAAACCGCAAGCATGGTGACATAATAAAGTGTGGTGGTCTCGCAGTATCGTCACGGCAGCCACGCATTTCAGACGCACCGTCGCTGTCCTCAAACAATAAACAACCCTCTTACGAGATAAATAAGCACGCCTTTTAAACAAAAATAAAATAAATATTACTGTTAGTTGTTTACACTTATTTTTAATTGATCCCGTTAACACCAACCAACGGAGTATCTGTCTTTCACCCGCTTAACTTTTGCAATCCAAGATTGGGTGAGTCACAGTATCCGAAATAACACAGTACTGTCACTGGTCGGACTCTGCCTTTACTATGAACCCTGGCTCTTCCATCTGCCAACACATGTAATGGAACGCAGCCGTATGACGTATGACCACCCGTAAATAAAACATGACCTGTAGGAATCCAGTTACAAAAATCTGCTAAATGATCTATTGAATAAACTGGCGACTGGCACTATAACATATAACATATAGATAAGATAGAGAGATAATAAACTGCTGCTAATAGCCCGATGAAAGAACAATCCGACCCCCAAAAAAATAAAGGACGGATGAAAATTTGCGAATAGGTAGTTAAAATTGTGTATTAATATATAAGAAAAACTTTACAATTCTACAAGGTACGGGATTCCGAGTTAACCAGACAGCACAAAATTGATCACGTACATTGGTGTCTTCAACACCAAAATTGAAACATTGGAAATTGGAAAACTATGCTATTTTCAAACGAAAGTAGGATGTGTAAAATCAGATGATTAACGCATTCGTGTACTTAGAGGGCGAGGAAGATAAGCAAGAACGGAAACTGCCAGATTTGTTCTGCCTAAATATAAAAGAGGAAGGGTCATGTTCTGGGAAAGAATTATGATCGGTAAAAAATCCTTTAATTTTCTTCCAACCAACTTAGTCCTGTCGCCAGGTGGGGTGCAACGGCCTCCTTAATTCAGATGGACTTACCCAAGTTTTTTTATGTATTTTGACTCGTAGAATACGAATTTTCTGGGTAACAGTTAATCCGGATGTCGATAAGTTTGTTATAATTATAAACAAAGAACTTGAGGAATTACATAACAGCGATTTTTCGCAAAACAAAACATTTTTTTGTATTTTTGGGTGACTCTTGAAAAGGCATTTTAATGGATTCTATGACTGAAGTTTCTTGAACATATTGCTATTTTAGTTGACCAAAAAAAAAAATTGAAATCACCTTATTTTTTTATTCGCTTTAAAAAATTTAAAAGAAAAACAACAAAACGAACAGATATGTGATAGTAAAACAAAATGAAATAATATTATGAAACAATAAAAAGAAACTTTCTTGAAACGTCAAAACCGAATGGAAAAATATGAAGATATGAAGGTTTATTTAGAGAAAATGCAGGAAGAGGTAAATCAGATTGCTGAGGAGATACAGAAAATTGAAAAGGCGGAAGAAAAATTAAAAATACGGTAAAATTCGATATGGAAAAAGTAGAAGAAAAATTGACGGAGATAGGAAAATGTCAAAAAGAAGGAGACCGTCGGAAAATAATTGTATACAGCTCTAATGAGAGCAGAATCCTATTTGACGAGGATATTAGAAAACGATATCCGGTACCTTCAGCAGTAACACTCTCGAAGGTGAATACCGTCACTGCTATTAGATTTATTATGCTGTGGTACTGGTAAGGCTGATTCCAATGTGCTCATTCCATCTTACCCTTACCTTTATTTTCAATATGTGGTACCATGTGGTTCCGTTCACGTAACAAGATGTGGTCTGGGGTAAATTGGTTAAGACAAAGTAGCTGGGACCGGGGGTCGCTATTCCGGTTGCATTTTAGTTTTTATTTCACCAAAATAACTAATTACCTCAATAACAATTTATATCATTACGAAAGGTCTCGGGGGCCCCAGCTTAGCCCGAGCCCCTCTTCCAATGACATTTTAGGTTTTATTACGCCGAAATAACTAATTTCCTAAGTATTAATTTATTTTTTTATGTTAAGGTCTCAGGAGCCCCAGCTCAGCTCAGGCCTCAGGGACCCCTTCTAAGGGTTCTATTCCAATTGCATTTTAGTCGAAAATACTAATTTCTCCAGTGAAAAATTAAAACTTTATGTTCAGTTATAGGGTGCCCCTGTAAGGTCTTTTTAAAATTGTGTCATTTGAAATATTTCGTTGGGATCGGCTTTTAAAATACATATTTTTATTTTCCTCGTTAAACTCTATGCACGGTCAAAAAGGGGCACCTTCGGAGCCCCTCTTGGCCGGGGCCCCGGGGCACTGCCCCGGTTGTCCCAATGGTAGTTACGGCCCTGGTATGCGCGCCTACTCGTTCGATTTCAAATGGGAAATGCATTGAAAATATCATTCAATCACTATGTGTTTATAGCTTTGTTTAACAATAAAAAAATTAATTTTTAGCAATGAAAGTAAAAAACCGGTAGAATTTCACTTGAACTTTCAAATGCGGTAAGCAGAATTGCTATTTTATTTTTCAATCAAAAGTTATTCGGGTTCAAAAATTGCAATTTTTCGATTTTTTGAAAGTTCAACCGCATTTATGTCGAAAACTATGCATCCTACGAAAAAACTTTTAAAAACATTTTTGCTTAGAATGACCCAAAAAATACAAAACAATGTTTTGTTTTGCCCAAAAACGCTGTTATGTGATTCCTAAAGTTATTTGTTTATAACAATCTTATCGACATCCCGATCGACTGTTACCCAAAAAATTCGTGTTCTACGGGTCAAAATACATAAAAAAAACTTGGGTAAGTCCATCTGAATTAAGGAGGCCGTTGTACCCCCACTGGCGACAGGACTAACTTTAATATCTCGCAGGTATGTCGATTTTGGTTCTAGAACCTCTAGTTAGGCTCCGGAGAGGTACGATAGAGAAAAATTTAATTTAGCTTAAAAAATAAATCCGGTTAAAATAATAAAAAATATCAGATGATTCCATATAACTTTGGTTGTGTAAGTCAGGAATTGGATAAAATGACTAATTCTAAGTAACTTTTGTGCTATAGAGTTTTTTCACTAAGTCAATACTTTTCGAGCTATTTGCGAGTGAATATGTTCACTTTTAACAAAAAAAAAAACATGTTTTTGGACGGTGTTTCGCAAATAACTCAAAAATAAGTACAGTTTGTAGAAAAAATATTCTTAGCTAACATATAGCTTATAAAAAAGTGAAAAAAATGGTGTATGTATGAAGTATGTATGAAGGAGTAAACCTAGGTGGTGTTAAGATATCTAACTTGCGTTTCGCAGACGACACTACACTTCTAGCCTCTACTCCAGAAGAAATTACTGAATTATTAAGAAAACTCGAGGTAGAAAGTGCTAAATTTGGACTCATGGTTAACTACAGCAAAACCAAAATCATGGTTATTGATCGCCAACAACCGTTTCCTGAAACCCAAACTATTGCGGGATGCGAGGTAGTCTCATCTATGATATATCTTGGAGCTCTAGTTAACAACACAGGCAGTTGTGAACCCGAAATTAGAAGACGCATTCAACTAGCAAGAGCAGCAATGAGTGAACTAAACGGGGTATGGCGTGATCGTCACATTACTATGACAAACAAAAAGAGACTCGTTTCAACTCTGGTCTTTTCCATATTTTACTATGCATGCGAGACATGGACAGTCAAAGAATCAGATAGACGACGTATAGACGCCTTTGAAATGTGGACATGGAGACGCCTGCTTCGAATTCCATGGACGGCTCGCCGTACAAATATCTAGGTTCCGGATGAAATTAAACCGGATCAGCGTCTCTCCAGTACCATTTACTCTAGAATTTTAAAGTTCTTTGGTCATATCCATCGAAGTGATCACAAAATGGAGCGGTTGGTGGTCCAAGGAAGGCCTCAGACTCAACGCCAACGCGGAAGATCTCCACAGCGATGGGCGGACATTACTAAAAAGCTTCTCAACAAACAGTATACTGAGGCAATACATGTAACTGATGACCGCGACCAGAGGAGAAATATTATCAATCAAACTGTCGGAGCTGCTGAAGCCCAATTATGAACCACAACACATCTACTAAGATGTTAATGACTATGATGATGATGATGAAGTCTATAGACCCAGCAGAAGCAGAGCTGGAGCTAATGAAAAGTAGGATCTTATTCGTCAAATTCCAAATCAAATATTTCAACGTGAAATAACCAAAAAACGAAAAACTTTTCGGGGGAAACTCATTACAACTTTTTTAGTGTTTAAAAAAGGTTTATTTTTGTTTTTTAAAAAACTTCTAACATTAAAAGTAAGTGAGTTACGCTCAAAATATTGTTGGTCCCTTTTATTTTTTAGTAAAAAGAATTGCGAAAATCACCCCCTAATTAGCATCACAAATAAAATTAATCGTTAACTCTTCACAAGTTACTTTACTTATGTATTGTTTACATGATCTATAAGTTTCATTGGTTCAAAATGCTCATTTGCGCTTTTTGCCAAAAAATAAAAGGGACCAACAATATTTTGAGCGTAGCTCACTTACTTTTAATGTTAAAAGTTTTTTAAAAAAACAAAAATAAACCTTTTTAAACACTTTAAAAAAGTAGTAATGCGTTTGCCCAGAAAAGTGCTTGGTTTTTTAATAATTTCACGTTATAAGGGGTTGAAGGAGTTTGGGGTGTGGAAGTCAGGATATATAGGAGTTTTGCTCGTACTGGAACTTCAACTGTAAATAATGGGAAGCACCTTACACATCGGGGTTGAATAATAATAGGCACAAACTTTACTGTGAGCGGTATAATTACCGAAAGAAACAGAAACAAACTACATTATTAAAACTAGATTACTAATACATAGTTCAATGGCTCCTCACTGCTCGGAGCGTAAACACGAACTCTGAGAGTCGGCCTCCGCCGTGTCAGCTGTCAGCCGTTGGGAGAACCTACGTCACTACGTTGCCAAGTATAATTCTTGTTACAACGTTGAAATATTCGATTTGGAATTTGTCGAATAAGAACCTACCTTTTCATTAGCTACAAATCTTCTTCGGATGGATCTACAGACTTCATACATACACCATTTTGTTCACTCTTTATAAGCTATATTTTTGCTAAGAATATCTTTTTCGATAAAATACTTTTTGAGTTATTTGCGAAAAACCGTCCAAGACATGTTTTTTTTTGTTAAAAATGAACATATTTATTCACTCGCAAATAACTCGAAAAGTATTGACTTAGTGTAGTGATAAAACTCTATAGAACAAAAGTTGCTTAGAATTAGTCATTTTATCCAAGTCCGGGCTTATTTTGAATGTATATTTTTTCACCCCCGAGAAGGGGGTATTTCCCAATTTTTGTAAAATGGAGGGGGTGTAGAAGTGTAAACTTTTTCTTATGTAATAATAGATACTTTCAACTACGTATGTGCAAATTTTCATTCATCCTTAATTTTTTTTTGAGGTTTTCGTAAAGCTTTGTGTTCTTTGTAAAGCTTGGTTCAGCGAACCAATGTAAAGTCCAAGGGAACGACCTAGCTGAGCTATTATGTGGCATCACGAAAGATTCAAAAGTAGCTGGAAAAAATGACAAGAAATGGAGACAGCTACTACAGGGGTAAACATATATGAAGAAAATCATAAATAACATTTTGACACAAATCTTTTTTTTTTACTATGATGGGTCTTAGCAGACCAGAAGTGAAGGCGGTCGCAGATGAGATGACTGCACATATTAAAGAAATGCTGATGATACAACAACGTATGATAAGCGGGCGGAGGTAAATTCCTCACCAACCAGTAAAAACATATAATCCGACAGGTATTTTCCTCACCAAATTTAAGGGTTCCTATTAATCCGGTAGGTATTTTCCTCACCAACTCACTCAGGTAATAAAATAAAAATACAGATGTAATTTAAGAATGATTATTATGAAAGCATCCAAAATCCGAATAAAAGACATTAAATTCCTTACATTATAATAATAGTTTATAATATAGATAATAAGCAAAATGTATAAACTATTATTTAATATTTACTATTATACTAAGAGACACACTTTACAAAATCCATACAAAATTCATTTGATTAGACTGATATTAATAAATTTTCTACAGTTATTTTTCAATTTCAGTTTAACTTCTTTATCTTTGATAGGTTTAGCAATATCTAAACTTTAAATTTTAACATACGTATATATCTGAAATTCTTTAATTTATTCTAAGAAGATATATATGGATGGATGCGTATTATAAAACGATGAACTAAAATGCGACTGAAAAGATTCGCAAGCATTCGTAGTACGAATAACAGAAGAATTTGCCTCTGCTCACAAATATGGGGAGAATATGGTATTTTCGTCTACATAAGTTTCAACTAAATAATCAACATATTATCTAAAATTTTATTTTCTGGTTTGCATGACATTAAATCAAACACAAAACAATCTGATACGTCTTCTGGTTTTATATATATGTAAGGCCAAAAGTCTGTTTGAATCACTTACCTACTTCAGAATCATTTTGTATATTCTGATGTTAAATCAAGAGACTGAATTTTTCTATACCAAGCTTGGTGTAGATAAAATCTAGAACCATGTATTTCAGTGTTCGGACACATTTGAATGATTGCATTATGTATAGCCTTTTCAAAATCTACAAAAATTTTACTATAATTGATTGGGGGGAGGGGTGATCAAAAATCTTCAAAAATTGCGTTACGTAATACGTGAACGCCCCATTACGGTGCGTTACATAGGGGGGAGGGCGGGGTCAAAAATCTTCAAAAATTGCGTTACGTAATACTTGAACGCCACCAAACTCAATTTTGAGAGCTTTAAAAATTTCTGATTTTAATAAATAAAAAAATTGTTGTAAGTTTCTGTTTTTTGTTTGGCAGTAAACAGTATATCTAATAAAGATATAATTCCCATATACATAATGCCCATTACTTAACCCTTAAATGCCCAACCTTTTTTAGGTTCCATGTACGCCCAAGGGTGGGTAAAAAATGTCCACCTCGAAAATAGCTAATATATTTATTGAGAGTTGTTGGAAATAGAATAAACTTAAGAATCTTATGCTTAATAAACACAGCATCTTCTAAAATATTAATATAAACAATTTACAAATCTTACAACAAAATTACAATGTACATCAAATTAACATACCAGTAAAAGCCAGTAATTCAGATTTGTCGATTTTCTCCACATTCTTCCTTTCAACCTCCTCATTGGCGGATAATTATGTAGATTACGTAATTATACGTCGATAATTATATGAATTATCTTCCTACCAACGAGAAATTATATAGAAATCTTTAGTAACAAGTTTTACCAAGCATGTACTTTTTATGCCCACCCATATTTAACTCAAGATGCTACTTTTATTTTCAAAAATATCGGTAGAACCAAATTAACATTCGATAAATGGGGCTGTCTTTTTAACAATAAATAATTTTTATAAAAATTTTTAAACACGTAATAAATATGTTACAAGGGAATACGCATTAGGTGGACATTTTTTACCCACCCTTGGGCGTTTAAGGGTTAACCCAAGACTAGTGAATAATTGCAAATAATATGTGGTACAGTAAGAAATGTAGGTACCATACATACGAGAGGGGCAAAATTATGAAATAAATTCATTTTCTCTAAAATGGACGATTTTGGAGAAAAATGCCGAAACAGGTCGATTTTTATTTTTAAATTACAATTTTTTGGCCTATATTTCATACTAGTGACGTCATCCATCTGAATGTGATCACGTAGTCGATAATTTTTTTAAATAGGAATGGGGTCGTGTGGTAGCTCATTTGAAAGGGTGTTTAATTCTCTATTCGGTAATATAAACATTAACATATTTATTTGTACAGGGTGGCCAAAAAATAATTCTTGTATTAAATTAATTGACACAAAAAGAAGAATGCATTTAATTTATTTGACTCAAATACATTATATTGCTGCCAGAGAATAGAAAAAAATGTTTATTTGGCAAATGAATAAACATTTTTTTCTACTTGCTAACTCTGACAGCAGTACAATGCATTTTGAGTTAAATAAAGTACATACCTACTTTCTTCTTTCTGCGTCAATTAATTCAATTCAAAAATTATTTTTTTGGTCACCCTGTATAAATAATGATGTTAATGTTTATATTATTGAATAGAGAATTATTTTACCTTTCAAATGAGCTATCAAACGTGACTAGTATGAAATGTATGCCACAAAATTTTAATTTACAAATAAAAACCAACCTGTTTCGGAATTTTTTTCCAAAATTGTCCATTTTAGAGAAAATGAATTTATTCCATAATTTTTACCCTCTCTGTATAAAATTCAATGTGGCTAAAATTCTTATATTTGTTTCACAACTAAATACAATTAGGTATCTTACTTTTGACACAGTTTATAAAGAGAAAATTTTCCCCCTTGGTTGTTTTTTGAGCACAGCTTTTCACAAATTCTTGAACCTCATCAATATTGGAAGGAGGTTGACCAGGCATCATTTTTCGTCGATAAATATATAAATATATTTTCTTATGTAACTGACATCAATCGTAGTAATTGTTTCAGTCAAATTACCTGCAAGCTCTTGGCGTATAATTTTTGCTGGTTTTTCAGTTAGATTCTCTTCGGATTTACGTTTACAAGAGTTAGAAACAATTTTTAGGTATATCTTCTGACGCTCTGGTTCATGATTATGGTGTAGGCTACTTCGAGATATTGTAAAATTTGCACCAATAGTAAACAATTTCGCACTACAAGTTGTTTTATTACACCTCCAGAACACTTCTTCACTTCTTAAAACTTTCATTTTATAAAAAATAAAATTTTCAAATACCAGTAAAGGTTTACCGCAATTACTTTCTATTAAACATGCCATTTTTGTCAAAATTCCACTAAAAATAAAATACTATAATCAATTAACTAATTATTATTATAGGTACCTACTGTAATTTTATAGTAGATAAATATGCTTTGAATGCCTTTTAGTAAAATCTACCTGAAAGAACCATTTCGGTTTTGGTGAGGAAAATACTTGTGGGATTATGACATACCCTTCCAAACGCAGGTAAAAAATTATTTTGGTGAGGAAAATACACCCGCCGTGATAAGCTGTTAAGAAAGTCATACGGTCATACATTGTACGTTGGATGGGAGCGCTGCTGGCTAGCACATAAATCGCCCATATCCTGCAAGCTGTATAGTGGCACCACTTTGTGTCAACGCCCAATGTAAACTATTTTGATGATTGGACTATCGTAACCAGATAGTGTCAGCATGTAGCCTCGTCTGTTGCATAGTTTATTCACCAATAAAACAAGGTTGTTTTCGAACCAAATTTATTTTTTGTTTTAATAAATATACACATTTTAAAATAAACATTTCATGCACCAAAAATAATTTTAGTCAGATATTTGTATCACATTACATAAATATGAGGTATTTAAATAAAATATATTACATTCTTCAATTTTCTCAAATGCAAATTATAATAAAAAACACACAACTCAATATTTACATATCTAATTATTATTTATTTACAAAAACATCTGTAGGAACTCGTCCAGTAGGCGCATTGATATGATACCAAAATGTTTAAATAGGAACAACTTTTTTATTACACTTATTAATGAAAGTAGATATATTATTATAGTAATGGCTATCTAGGAACAATCAACGTCTCGTATTTTAGAATTTTCGTATGTTGATACTTATTCTTAACACAGTATCGCACCATGGTCCCTGATTAATGTAAACAAATACCCTTACTGGTTGGAGCAGTCCAAAAATGAGAATCTTTGCTGGTTCGTCCTAAGTCCCAGTTTATAGTGAAGCGTGAAGCAGTGAGCGTTGAGGATAGCGGTAAGAGGTGAGTAGATAGAGGTGCCGAAGTTGTAACTAGCGGTAAGTAATTTATAGTGAAGCGGCAAGGAGCGCGTCGAGAAGTGCGCGAAACGTTAAAAATTATATTTCACTGAACATAATTTAACGTTTATATTGTAAAATTAACAATACAATTAATATCAAAATTAAAATTCTACGTTTTTGATATTGCCAACTCATCCCCAACCTCTTTCCACAATTTTTCTAGCATGAATCTGTTTCTGTGGTTCTTATCCTTCTGATTCCATAAAGCTCGACGAACGTGAACGGTACCTAGTAACGAATCAGTAGCTGACCTAGTAACGATAAACAATATATTATTTGTATAAACAAAAGACAAACAAGACTGGTAGATCAACACAAAAAACCTGATATCTTGATTACAATAAGTAGGATAAGTGAACTGGTCGGGCGGAAACAAGAAGAAGACGGTCGGAGATAGTCGTGGACGCCCGGAGGCTACCGAACTCGTATGTGGACCGCTATTCGTTGTGAGCCGATGAGTAGAGGGGACTTGACTGTTTTCACCAGCGCTGTTAGTGACAGTTTTATGCATTGAATTTGAACAATTTCATCAGAAAAGTACAAGTTTCAAACCGCGAGAGAGCGCTACCGACAAAACTCAGCCAATAAAAACAGAGAACCTCGAAATTTCACATAAACTTCTTTTTTTCTCTCAATGGCCTCTTGCGTAAGCAGTCATCCAGTCACACGAACTTATATATTAAATATTACAATAATTATAATGAATAAAATAAAAAAACATTACTTTTTGTAAAAAACTGTATGCATGATTTGTATGCATTCTGTGATGAAATTATTCAATAGGGCTTTTCATCGATTGTCATTTTGTTTCGAGCTTCTGTCAAATGTCGTATAATCCGTGTATAGTAAAAATATACACGGATTATACAACATATGACAGAAGCTCGAAACAAATGACTGTGAATGAAAAGCCCTATTAGAAAAATATCATTAAACTTCAATGTATTCGAAAAAAATTTAGTGCCGAGATTTCTGTCAAAATAACTGTCAAAGATAAAATATAAAATACACCTAGCTTACAACCGCGAACAACTTGCGAGTCTCCACTTACGTCACGACTTCCGGATGTGCAATATATTATTTTGTTATTTATAGTATCATGCAAAACAGCTATCTACACCGCTTTTCGCTACGCCATCCTCAGAGTATTACTAAAAACGGGTGAAATACTTGCAGCGCGTTTGTTCACATAGAGGTGAATCTCTAGGTAAACCGCCACGCTATGCTATATTATGCTCACCGCTTTACTAAAAGCTACGCTATGCTCTATGTGAAAAACCGCGGTGGAAAATAGCACTCGTTTACAATAATGCTGTGAGGATAGCGTCGCGAAAAGCGGTGCAGATAGCAGTTTCCGCCCGACCAGTTATTTTATCTCACTTCTTGTAATCAACATGATACTATAAATAAAGAGATAGTATTTTCCCGCAGCGCAAATACGTCCGAGTTCGCGCATTGATGACGTAACTGGAGACCGGAAGTTGAATTTGAATTCGTGTTAAAGTTAAATGGGATTTGTATGCATTATGTGATGAAATTATTCAATTAGCAAAATAACATTAAACTTTAATGTATTCGAAAAAAAAAATTAGTGTCGAGATTCCAGTCAAAATAACTGTCAAAGATAAAATTATAAAATACAACCGCGAACAATTCAAAGCAATCGGACATTACGAATGATTACGAACTTGCCGGTCTCCAGTTACGTCACGACTTCCGGATGTGCAATATATTATCTTGTTATTTATAGTATCATGGTAATCAAGATAGGTTATTTTGTGTTTGATGTATTGTTTGACTTTTGTTTATACAAATAAAATATTGTTTATTGTTACTATGTCAGTTGCTGTTTCGTTATTAAGAGTTCAAAAAAACTCCTACAGGGAAGTGTTTTATCACCAATCCTTTTCAATATACAGGGTGTCCCCGAAAATAGTGCATTCCTTTAAGGTATGAATATAATACACAATTTAGAACAAAAAAGTCCTATAATATTTTTTTCTAATCTTAACCGTTTCCAAGAAAAAAATTACATTGTTCTCCATATAAGTGAATTTTTATTTTCATAAATTTGAATGACATGGCAACGTAGCCTAGAAGAAATTGCTGTGACTGTGGAAATTTAACCTAATAACCCCTTGTTTATTTACTTTGAGGTGTGATGTTTGGGGTTGTTGACATCGTAGGTACTTACCTGCAAAATAATGGATATGGGTTTGGTTGATATTTACATTATTTTACCTACCAGATGCAACTGACCTACAAACCTACTTTTTTAATCTTTAGATTTTTGAGTTGCGCGTTGTTGCCAGACTTCAATTTGCATATAAAAATGTATTTTCGTTTTTTGGCCAAACGGATCAATTTAGAAAAAGATGTTATAAGACTTTTTTGCTCTACATTGTGCCTTCTACCTATACCTTTAACGAACGCACTATTTTCGGGAACACCCTGTATATACGAACGACCAACCCACGCCGACTGAAACAAAGCACTTCTTCTAGGCTGACGATCTCGCAATATGTGCTGAAGAAAATAGTTTTGAAAAAGTGGAAGATAATCTCGAAACTGCCTTAAAAACAATGACAGCGGAATTCCCTGCAAAATTCTCTTCGCGCAAAGGAAGCCAAGCGAAAACTCCAAATTGCGTGGAATGGTAATGCATTAGAATACACATTACACATACCAACCTATATAAATATATGTCGGAGTAACACTGAACCGGTCCCTCACCTACAGACAACATTGCATAAAAACGAGAGGGAAAGTAACAACTAGGATCATCATACTCAGAAAACTAACGGAAAGTAAATGAGCTTCATGTCCTGGCGTCTTAAGAATAACTGCACAGGCACTGTGTTTTCAACTGCTGAATATACGTGCCCCGTTTGGGACAGATCTGTCTACACCAAACAAGTTGACACTGCCTTAAGTGGGACAAGCAGGATAGTAACGGGGACCAACGCCACTCTCAAATCTATATACAGCAGAGGCGTTTGCGAACCCTCAACAAGCAGAGGCGTTGCAGAGCACATAGAGAAAATTAAACAGATCGCGGACGAGCGGCATGTCCTATACAAAGCTCGAACAGTGCTTCTTGGAACAGTAGGAAAAGCTTCCTTGGAACAGTGCAGGATGGACCGCCTGAGTATCTTCCTTTTTCCCAGGTTCAATGGACCGGCCAATCTTTAGACTTGGAAAACTATGAATTGGAAAATTATGGAATGGCAAACGTGAAAAATTGCTTACCGCTTAGTTAAAACTTCGGCACCTCTATCTACGCGCCTCTTACCGCTATCTTCAACGCTCACGGCTTCACTATAAACCGGGACTAAGAAGGCACTACTTATATCAATCAATTTGAGCGTATATTACGAATAAATTGTGCGTCAAGTTTAACAAAAAACCATGGATAAAAAATATGTAAGTCACTACATTTTAAACATTTTGTTATACATAAAACAGTCATAACATTTATTCACCAACCGTGAAATTTTTCTGCCTAAGCCTACAGATGTTTTAAACAAAACAGTCGACATTATTTATTATAGCCCAAATTATTTGTACATAACCTAATAGCTATAGGTATTACTTAATTACTCTTAACAACAGAATATAATATAGCTCTAAGTCAAGTTCGTTCAAGTTTACAGTTTAATACTACAAGATTGACTTTTTTGGTGTGATAACAAAGTAGTGCGAATATAAAATAATTGCCGGCACCACACTTCGCTATGTGCTATTTGTTATAGGTACGGCTACGCTGTATGCTCCAAATGTTTGTCTTTTAAAGTGTGTAAAATCTGACAAATGGATGATAGTCGTATTTGCTATGCGTGATTACTCGCTATGCGCGCGCATAATGCGAAGATTGACAAATTATGAACCCTTCTAACTTCGTCCTATGCGGCTGAATAAAGCGCATAACAAATAACGCGTAGCGAAGTGTGTCAAAATTTAGATTATATTAAAAAATAAAATTAAACGCGTCCAAAATCCTTAAATGCGTTTGAATAACGCGCAAAAAAACAAGAGCAACTGCCAAAACTCAAAGACGGTTGGTCATTAAGGCAAGTTGCTGCAAATTTGAACATGAGCCATATATGCATATGGAAAATCAAATAAATATGGGATAATTTGCACTCTATAGCACGGTTGGGTGGTTCAATAGGACAGAATATCTCTACAGAACAACAATATGAGGTGCTGATTATCTGAGAGAAGCTCCTTTTACCACAACTCGAAAAGCTACAGAAGAGACAGCGTTTCCGAGCAGTATTTGCACTGCACGTAGAAGTATTAAAGCAAATTGATAAATTGTACAGCTGCAAGGAAACCTTTTTTTGACTGAGGATCACAAGAGGAGATGAGCTGCATTTTATGATGAATTCAAAAACCGGGAAGACAACTTTTCATGTTCATGTTTTCATATTCAATCATATAGAAATGGTCGAATAAGACTTTATCAGCCGAGAAATCATAGTTTTGATAAACGGTATACTTCATCATTTAAGCGCAGTTTAACACACTAAGAATTTGACGCACGATGACATTCCAATGGTGGCTCCAGCAATCCCAGGGTAACTTTCACATTACACCGAACGTTCTCGCCGTGTAATGTGAATGTTACCGTGGAAATTCTCGAGCCACCATTGGTTCAAATTCTTAGTGTGTGAAACTGAGGTTAGAAATAGGGGAAGATTCTCGGTAAACGTATGGGAACGGATATGTGTTGAAAGCCCGAACGTTTGTTCTCATATAGAAGAAAAATTTGCAGGATTATATCATAAATATATTATAAATATATTAGCATATATACAGAAACTTCGCAATAACAATTTCATTTTCCAACATAACAATTGCCCGGTACATAGGAGTAGAATTGTTCGAGAATGGTTGGAAGAAACTCTTGTAAATGAGCTGCCGTGACCTTCCCTGAGTCCAGACCTTAACCTGTCTGAAATGTGTGGGCAGAGTTGACAAAGAAATTAAATAAAATAAACCTTAGGCCACGGAATAGAATTGAAGGAACTGAGCAGGCATGGGAAGGTCTTGTTGAATATAACATGGGGATATTGGTGCTATCTATGAGCAGAAGATTGCAAAGTTGTAATCACAATAATAATGATTCCACCAAATATTATTTGTGTTACCTGTTTATCATTCCTTACATTTTGTTACATTTGGAAAAATATACATATTTGTAATTTAAAATGTTCGTTTAAACGAGGTAAAAATTTAAAAAATCGGCTACTAGATACGTAAGGATGTAAACTATTCAATGGCCGCAGCCGTAAAATTTTAAAGTTCAAATTTGTTAACCGCAATAATAAGCTTAACGACTTAAGTAATACATAGCTATTTGGATTAGAAGTACTTAGAATTATAACTAATTTATATAGATAATACTTAACAAAACGTTGCTACCATAATCCCAATATCAAACAATTGTACAACAAATAAATAAGAGTAAAGCACATAGAAAAACATATAAAACATTTTAGTGATTGTTTATATTCAATATGTTTCAACTACGATTTGGAAAAATTTATTTTGTCACAAGTGTTTACGATAATTAATTAAAACTTCAAATATCGAAATTATTTCTTAAAAATATGCATCTGACGTTTCTACACCAAACTAAACTAGTTATAAACTTGACAAAAAATCAAATAAATCGCCAGTCGAAACTCTGAGCTTTTCCTTTTCTAAAAAGTCTCATATATTGAGGATAATAATTTGCCGAAACGTCTAGAACATGTTTTTCTATTTGAAGAGCAAAATTATTATTAAAAAATAGCTGCAGTTATGAAGAATTTACCAATATTAATATTGTAGTAAAATTTCTAATCTCGTTTGTGACAAAATCATATGAAATCTCTTTAAATAGTAAGTTAGAATAATCTTAAAGTCTAGTGAAAATCACTAATACAATCTCTACCAAAATATCAAAAAGTTTAGAGTCATTGATTTTTCGACATATTATAGTTAAGTAGACCCTGCTTTTATTTCCTAATCAACACATCAACGTACCCAAAAAGTCATAAAAATCTCTTTGTGCATAAGTGTGTATATATGCGCGTTTGTATATAACATCCTTACGGTTAGTGTTGTAGCAAACAGTAATCTATCGTGGCTGAACATATCAAGAAATCCAAAGGCATTAAAAAAACGAGCTGTGTGACTGCGAGGGTGACCATTGATAGTAGCATAGCTTTCTTGTCCTTTACGCACTTTCCCACTTTTTCCTTTTCTTCTTCTTTACAAGCAATTCTGCTTGTCCATTGTCGGATTGATACTTCTATGGAAGGTTACCACTCCATGTATTGCGTGGTCGGCCATTACTTCTTCCACCAATTTGTGAGTTATCTCTTGCTATTTTGACCACACGTGTCTCTCCCATTCCGCTTATGTGGTTATTCCATTCTTTTTTCTATTTAGTGTTCATTCGTTTATACACATTTTTCTCCATTCCCAAAATACGTCATAATCGATTTGGCTGAAAATTTGCCCACAGATAGACAAAACATAGGACTTTAAGTGGTGAGAAGGATTTTAATTATATTACAATACCAAAAAAGTTACATGCAATATTATAGTCAAAATGATAGGCGTCTACTGTAAGTACAATTAACTCGAAAATATCGACCTCACGACAACAATTGTTAAAAAGAAATTGTAATACAGTGGAACTTGGATATTACGGCCTCGGTAGTTACGTCACCTCGGTTGTAACGTCAATTTTTAATAGGTCCGGCCAAAAACTATTCGATAACATTATTAAAAACCCGGTTTTAGCGGTAAAAATAAAGTAACCCTCGTCTATAGCGTCATAAAATTTTACAGTAAGTTGTTGTTTTTTCATTTTATGAAGAATAAAGTGCAATGCGTTTCCAGCTTTGCGACATTGCTCCTTCCAAGAATGTGAGAAAGGCCCATTATCCCGTTGTGTACAAATATGTGAGCTTGGCAGTTTATGATTTCTTATTATATGTCAGTGCCATCATAAAGAGTCAAATTTTCTGCTGTAATAAAATAGTGCAAATAATGCTGTAATAAAATTTTGCCTGGTTAAAATTTCATTTTTTTCTACCTCTTTTATAACGTCACTCTGATATAGCGTCATTTTTTTACTGGACCCTTCAATGACGCTATAACCAAGTTCCACTGTAATTGTAAATACGATTTATTAGGAACAATTTCAGTTCCTACCATTTTTGTCGAAAAGTTAAAAATGGCGGAGTTATTGAGCAAAACAGGTTCTCCTTTAAAATCAAGATGGCGGCTAACGTAACGGAGGAATTCATTCGTGATTTTAAATTTAGGCCACTATTGACTCCCCTAAAGATCAGAAAAATCAAATTTTGGGCAGGTCAGCATTCAAGGTCAAATGTTATCCCGACTGGACTAATATATACTTTTGAGTCTGATATTACTGCATGTAACTTTTTTGGTATTGTAATATAATTCAAATCCTTCTAACCACTTAAAGTCCTATCTTTTGGCTATCTGTGGGCAAATTTTCAGCCAAATCGATGATGATGTATTTTAAGAATGGAGGAAAATGTTAAAAACGGTATTTTAACGTTTTTTACACTATAAAATTTGATCAAAAACTTGTTTTGATTCAAAATAACTTGTTATAATGCCATATAATGACATTTTTGAGTCCTTTCTATTAAAATATTATGTTTTTTATTGATACTTTACGACAGAAAATGCAAATTTGTTTAAATAAACACCAAATCACTGTAAAATCGCATAAAATAACATTTGGAGAAAAACAGAAGAAGATTTTTTGACCTTAAATATCTTATTTTTACGTCCCGCAGAAGCTATATACCAATTTTCAGACAAATCGGAGATCCAAAATTTTTTGCCCGAGTGATTTGACATGGAATGTACCTTATCTATGTCCTATATGAACAGTACTCAGTGCTATCGGAAGGTGTTTTTTACGGGTTCCATTCTCGCATGCCTTTATATTTTGTTCGACTATTTTCTATGTTTCTTCCAGTCCTTTGTTATTAAAGGTTGTAATTATTAAAGGTTGTAAAAAGTTGTAATTAAAGGTTATCCGCATGGTTTTACAGTCAGGCATTTTACTTTATCGTACTACATACGTAGTATGAGTATAATAGATAAAGTTATAGGATCGTGCAAAAAAAAATTTTTCAGATTTCACTTTTTTTCGACGTTTTGAGTCCCCCTGAGTCTAAAAAGCAAATAAAAAAAACATGTCGGAAGTATGTACGTACGTACGTACGTATGTACGTACGTACGTATGTCGCCACCGCCCAGCAAAAACTACTGGACCGATTTTGATGAAATTCGGTATGAGTAAGTTTAAGAGAATTTTGTTGAGAAAATAAGCTTTTAAAAAAAAACCTCTCAAAGGGGGGCCGAAATAGGGGGGTTATTTAGGGCTCATTTTTGCAAATTTTGAGCGAAATGAATGAAATTCAACTCAAAGTAAGCTCATCGATAGGTAAATAAAAATTCGGAATTTGACATTTCCAAATTCAAAATGGCGGCCAACATGGCCGACCGCCCACCCGACACATTTCCCTATCTATCTAAAAACTTGTTTAAGATAAGTTTAATTTGAAAAAGTCGTTGTATAGCCTAAAGATAGGGTTATAAGAAGGATGTTATCGTTTTTCAGAAAAAGTTACGGGTTGCCTATATTTAAGGGGTCAAATTTTGACATAAATTTGAACTAGATTTTCTCAAAAATGGCTCCAAGGAATTTTTTTATTTTTTGACATATTCTTGATATCCTATCAGTAAATTGAATGACATTAGTCATCGCCTCCCCATAGGAGGGGAGTTATGAATTTTTTATGAAAAAATATTCGAGTGCCCGTAACTTCCTTCTTAATAGAAACCAAAATTTGAAATTTTGCAGACATATATGGTACTTTATTATCTATTATCACAATAAATTTTACCAAAAATATGGCTTCCGGTTGAACCGGAAATGAATAAAAAATCTTAATTTTTTTAGATACGCCCTGTATATTTTAACATATTTTGAAAGAATGCAAAATTACCTTTCCAATGACATAAAATTCATTGCTATAGCTCAAAAACTCGAAAAGTTACGGTAAATAGAAATTTTGCTATAATCTTATGTGTGTCATCCTCTCTCACGCGTTCATAGCAGAGCATTATTGTAGGGCAGTCAATGAGGTTATTTGGCTCCGAATTCCATCCTACTACATTGATATACTTGATATTTTCACAGTAAGTAGGGAATAGCTCAAGAAACAAAATCTACCCTATATACTATGGCGCTTTTTATCTTGGGGCGGTTCCCACTTCTTCAAGGGGGTGGAAAATTTGTTGGTCAAAATAAGCACGGAAGTGGCTAAAGAACCTATTTCTAAGCAAAAACTGGTCTATACTTTTTTTTGAGAACTCAATACTTTTTGAGTTATGCGTAGTTGAAAATTGGCCATTTTCATTGAAAAATGACACCTTTTCGGACGGATTTTTTGTGAATACCTTAAAAACTATGCATCGAACTAAAAACACTATATAAAACATTTTTTAGATTATAAATAATAAAGAGATTCGTTCCTTCGTAAATGTTCTATTTATAATACAAAAAGTATTATGGTAGGTGAAAAGAGTTTGTTTTTTGGTGCATGCTCAAATTGGTGTATTCAACTTGAAATAACAGAGGAACGGTAGGTTTTAGGTGTATAATGCTACCAACACCTTTTGTAGTGTTTGAAAAGGCCTTTAAAACGAGCACCGTTAAATGTCGGTTACTTACAAACTAAGCGAGATATGGTGCAAAAAAATATATGACTAATGTACTTTAAGGAAAAATGAAAAGTATATACATTTAACTCCCCATCCACCATAATTTAAATGCATTGTTTTCCTTCTACAATACCTTTTAATATATATAGTGTTATTTCTACTTTCAAAAAGTTGAACGGGTTTAAAATGAATGGTTTTTGTAAAAAATGTGATCAAATTATAGAATGAATTTTTAAATTTTCTTAAAAATCTTCCTTTTTCTCCATGTAATTCGAAAATAAAAATATTTCACCCCTGAGAAGTGGTGGGAACTTCCCCCATGATAAAAGCGCCATAGTATATAGGATAGACTTTGAATAAGGAGATTGGGCTACTCCCAAAATTTCATTAAAATCCATGCAGTAGGATAGAATTTGGAGATAATATCTTGTTCTTAATCTCGCGCATTGACTGGCGTAATCGATATAGAATGAAATGCAAATATTGTAAACTATTAATTTCTCAGAAAAATGAACTAATTTGAAATGAAAGTATGACTATAATATTCTATTGATTTATGCAATAACCTACACATCTATAGTGTGTCCCCGAAATATGGCATCGAACATTTTCTCAAATGCAGGAATTAATGATGCGTAGAACCATAAAATTTAAGTACAGTAGGTGTTTCTAAAATATCAAAATAACGAGTAACTTTGTTATTTTTATAGAATTCCAGTATCTAGTACCATAACGATAATAGATCGGTACGATAAAGTTCTCGGGCTGCCCTTCCGTCCAGCGTTTTTTGTTTTAATTTTGTTGTTATCTTGAGACTGAATAGCTCTTAAATGTAATGTTCTGCGATCACCGACCACTTGCATCACTTTAAGTTATGTTGGTTGGCAACACGATGACAAAGTACAGGTGGCGTTAGGTCTCAAGTGAGGCATAGAGGTTAAATAATTAGAATAGATCATCATCATCATCATCATCATCATCAGTGGCGTTACAGCTCTTTATGAGCCAAAGCCTTTTAAATCAGTTTCTATGTTGTCTTGGTACCAAAGTCTCGGTCTTCCTCTTACTCGTTGTCCTATCGGCCCTCTTCGGTCAAAAACTTTTCTGACTATGTCATCTTCCTCTCGCCTGATTACATGACCTATCCATCTAGGGCGTGCTACCGTAATGAATTGTACAACGTCAGGTTCTCCAAAATTTCTATACAACTCAAAGTTGTAACGCCTGTGCCACAAACCTTGTTCTTTTACGCCACCATATACTCGTCTTGGAATTTTTCGCTCAAAACGTTTGAGCAGTTCTTGGTCATTCTGAGTAAGTGACCAAGTTTCTGAGCCATATGCGAGCACTGGTCTTATTAGTGTTTTGTAGACAGTCAATTTAATTTTTCTAGATATTTTTGAGGCCATCTGTTTTCTTAAGCCATAGTAGCACTTATTGGCGAGCACTATTCTTCTTTTAATTTCTTCACTGACATTGTTATCTTTAGTTAGCAGCGAGCCTAAGTATATGAAGGTGTCGACACCTTCCAGTTCTAGGTCGTCAATTATTATTCTTGTAGGTGTCGGGTTGCTTGACCTAGTGCAACACATATAATTGGTATTTTGAACATTTATATTTAGCCCCATTCTCTGTGCAGATGCTCTTAACGACCGAAATGCTTCAGTCAGAGATTCTTTAGATCTACCTATGATGTCTATGTCATCTGCGTATCCCACAATTTGTACTGATTTGTTAAAGATAATACCATTCGTATTAATTTGGGACTCTCGAATTATTTTTTCTAATGCCAGGTTAAATAAGAGACACGATAGTCCATCACCCTGTCTTAATCCATTTTTGCAATGGAAGGGTCTTGAGAAATCGTTCTGGATCTTCACCACGCTTTCTCTGCTCCTGTGAGCGTAAGTTCAGTTAATTGAACAAGATAAAGCGGTATTTTAAATTCTACTATAGGAAATAGAAGTTTACCTCTATTAACTGAGTCGTATGCGGCTTTGAAGTCCACAAATATGTGGTGGGTGTCGACGCCGAACTCTAGGGGTTTTTCAAGGATCTGCCTCACTGTAAATATCTGGTCCGTTGTTGATTTATTAGGACGGAAACCGCACTGATATCCTCCTACTATTTCTTCAGCGTAGGGGAGAAGTCTTTTGTACAATACGAATAGTTAGTTTTGTACAATACGAATTAGAATAGATCATTATTATAAAAGCAATAAAGTAATACAACAATCGTTGTTAAACCTTATTACATGGCGCAGTCTTGATGTTAATGAAACTTACTGGTCCCAAACTAAGAGGAAAACAAGAACTTGTTAGAATTAGACCAGTATGGAGTTTAAAATCCCTTAACCATTATCATTTAAAGGCGCGTGGAAAGGCGCGTGGAAAGGCGGAAAAGCGAGACACAATAAAGTTGCTCTGCTGATAAATTTTTTAAGAGATGAAGGACTTAACGTGTTAACGTTACAGCATTAGAGTACTTTACCTCTTCAAAGAATGTTATTTACAAAAGATTTTTGTTCTAGGAAGGTTCTTCGAATAGAAGGCAAGAGAGGAGCTATTTAATGGGAACTATTTAATATTTACCAAACTGACTTACGTAAATTGGCAAACAATTGTGAGTTTGGACATCATACTTAATCGTAACTATGTCAGACATAGAGGTTCTTCTTCTTCTTAAAGTGCCGTGCATTTCTGCGTAGGCGTCCACCGTACATTGGCTTGTCAGGTGAGATGTTAGATAGTCAGCAATAAATAATTCTATTTTTAGCAGCATTGCGAAGCATTTCATAGCTGAGGATTCCTGTCCATTGGCGAATATTACGCAGCCATAACATCTTTTTACATAGATGTTAAGTAATTAGAATTTATCATTATAAAAGCAATCAATAAAGTAATACAACAATAATTATTAAACATTATTGCAGTTGCAGGTCATTAATAATAGAGGTATATAGAATAGGCAATTACATATAAACATATAATTGTTTAGTCAATATATCAAATTTATTACTCTACAATTGCATAAAAATATTCTAGAATCGAACAGATAGTAGGTTACATTGATTGATATGTCTTTCTGGGTCCGTCAATGTTTCTTAAATTATAATAGTTTGTATAATTAAACTATTTACTTCTAGATATAGGTACAGCCAACACTAAGTAGATAGTAGAAAAGGTTGTAAATTGTAGGAAAGTTTTATATTGTAGAGGTAAAATTCTTTTTAGGTAAGATGGAATTGTTATATGCTTTTAAATTTACCACTTGCACCAAAATGTCTTTTTGTATAAAATAATATGAATAAATAAATAAGTCCCAATCTCTTATCAATACAAAATGTTATACTTAAGTCTTAATATTTAAGAACAATAATTCTCTCTCGATGTTAAGTTGATTCTGGTTCGAATCGTATAAACTTGAAAAAGTTAGAATTTAAGTAATTCATAAGAAGGCGAATGGGCATAGATTCTGAAGCTAATAATGCCAAAAAAGCTTTGGATAATTAAATTAAATTGGATAAATAAGGCTATCGTAACAGTTTAAGATTCTAATATGAATCTAGACTGGAATACGGTGGAGTCTGATCGTCCCACGGAGGAGCAGTACGGCAAGGGACAAGCGCTTCCGGCTCGGTGATACTCCTCCATAGATCCCCAATGGTAGGGCGTTGATGCCTAATAACGGTATATATTTATAATATATATAGTGGATGGCCAACACTGCTTTTTGGATCTGGGACCGAATATTGGTCAAATTTTGTCGGCCTGTGTTATGTATAGGAGTATAAGCAACAGTTCCGTATTGGGCACGGATACGAAATAAAAACTTTAAAAAGTTTAAAAAGGGGGTAAACCCTTTAGTTGGCTGTATACTTTCAATATAACAACGTGGAATCAAGTAAACACTTCTGTTGTATGTAGGCATATGAAATTATTAAAAAATCCTTAAAATTTATCCACGAAGGAGTGGAAGTACAAAACGTTTTCGATCAGACTGACCATCATCAGTGTAAACCTGGAAATAAGTAAACCACTAAGATTAAAAAGCAAAAGGGTAAAATTTTGACAGTTGAAAAAATTTAAGAAAATGTGGTTACTTACGTCCAGTGTACAAGTAATTGTAACTAACCACTTCAATAGGTATAAATACCTCTAAAATACATTATTGTTACATTCTATATTAAAAAGTGGTCGACATTAAGTCGATGTCTTAAGATTTAAAGATCACATGTAAATGAATTTCATCCTTGCTCGAAAATTGCACAAGGTAAGTACTTGTGTTCAGGTGAGAGGTTACGAACCAACTGATTAGACAGTTTGGCGCCAGAAATGTATGACAAGATGTCAAAGGAAGTTAGGTGGATTTTTCATCTGTCAACCGAAAAAATTTTTACAAAAAGATTAATATTTAGTTTTAATTGGTATATTGAAAAATGCAGGTATTAAAAAGTTTAATGTGAGTTCTAATTTGAAATTCAGGTAATACATTCCTTAGTAAAAACTGAATTTAAAAAACAAAAATCTTCTCCAACAATATGTGACGTCATAAACTGTTTTTCAAAATTAAATGAGTGGAAGAATTAAATTTAATTAAGTAAAGTTATGATATTGTGATGAATGGATATTGTTCGAATTGTCTAAAAGTATTTAAAAGGCCAAAGATATTGAAAGCATGGTTGGTTGCATATGTTACAGGAAACTAAGGAAACTAATTATTCATAGAATAAGAAAATACTAATAGTATCTGTAAAATTGTGTGGAGTATAGAATTAAATGAGAGCTGAAATCAAAGAGGAAAATATCGTTAAAAGATATGTAAGTGTCTTAAAAGAACAATAAAAATTTTATTTTCTTTGATTGTAGAAACCTGAATGTAAAAAAGCTTAAAAAAGTTTTTACATTCAGGTTTCTACAATCAAAGAAAATAAAATCTTTATTTTTCTTTTAAGACACTAACATATCTTTTAACGATATTTTCCTCTTTGATTTCAGCTCTCATTTCATTCTATACTTCACACAATTTACAGATACTATTAGTATTTTCTTATTCTATCAATAATTAGTTTCCTGTAACATATGCAACCAACCATGCTTTCAATATCTTTGGCCTTTTAAATACTTTTAGACAATTCCAACAATATCCATTCATCACAATATCATAACTTTACTTAATTAAATTTAATCCTTCTACTCATTTAATTTTGAAAAAGAGTTTATGACGTCACATATTGCTGGAGCAGATTTTTGTTTTTTAAATTCAGTTTGTATTAAGGAATGTATTACCTGAATTTCAAATTAGAACTCACATTAAACTTTTTAATACCTGCATTTTTCAATATACCAATTAAAACTAAATATTAATCTCTTTGTTAAAAATTTTTTCGGTTGACAGATGAAAAATCCACCTAACTTCCTTTGACATCTTGTCATACATTTCTGGCACCAAACTGTCTAATCAGTTGGTTCGTAACCATGCCCCGCGCACTCTAATAGGGCTTTTCATCGATTGTCATTTGTTTCCAGCTTCTGTCATATGTTGTATAATCTGTGTATACCAATATTATGTACAGATTATACAACATATGACAGAAGCTCGAAACAAATGACTGTGAATGAAAAGACCTATAGGGCTTTTCATCGATTGTCATTTGTTTCGAGCTTCTGTCATATGTTGTATAATCTGTGTATTATATTAATATACACGGATTATACAACATATGACAGAAGCTCGAAACAAATGACTGAATGAAAAGCCCTATAAAAAACATGTAATCGTATTTATTTTCCTTTCATTTTGTCAGAGGCGCTGATGTCGGCATTGTGATTGGTGGAACATGACTTTTGACAAATCCTGCGCTATCTGTGAATCTGTGTTTAGTGTTCGTGTTCGTTCGTTCGTTGTCGTTCAGTTATTTTATATGATCGGTTATGTGATGTGTTTGTGTCACCATAAAAAGCTGATATTCAGTCGTGTTTTTTAATATTTTTGTTATTTAGTAATCGAGTACCTTTTTAAAGGTAAGTTTTTCTGATTGTAAGGTAGAGATTTTCTGATTGTAGGTACTGTTTATCCAACAGTTTTAAAATCCACATTTTATTTCGCGTTTTGTTGTTAGGTATAATGGCTCCCTTCAGGTGTTGTGTGCAGACGGTGGAAAAATTCAACGAGTAAACATATATTTAATCCAAATTAAATACTCATATTTCTATGTAAAATGTCACATTATTGTATAAATAATTAATTAAGAAACAAAAGTTGTTTGTGTTGTACCTTTATTGTCCACTTGAATAAAATATTAAATATTGGAAGTACCGTATGGAGGCTATGATGTACCTATCATGGAGGCTAGATTACGCCACTCTTCCTATCCAATCAACAACAAGAACGTTTAAAATTTCACACCTATCATGTCGAAGCTACAGACCACTTATGTGGAGGCCAGATTTGTAGTACCCTTCCATTTAACCAGGTGCTGAGATGGCACTGAAATACGTTACATATTTTTTAAAGAGTAAGATCGCATTCTACCAAATCACACAACACTTTTTTCTATGTTCGTAACCTCTTACCTGAACACAAGTACTTACCTTGTGCAATTTTCGAGCAAGGATGAAATACATTCACATGTGATCTTTAAATCTCAAGATATCGACTTAATGTCGACCACTTTTTAATATAGAATGTAACAATAATGTATTTTAGAATTTTTTATACCTATTGAAGTGGCTAGTTACAAATACTGTACACTGGACGTAAGTAACCACATTTTCTGAAATTTTTTCAACTGTCAAAATTTCACCCTTTTGCTTTTTAACCTTAGTGGTTTACTTATTTCCAGGTTTACACTGATGATGGTCAGTCTGACCGAAAACGTTTTGTACTTCCACTCCTTCGTGGATAAATTTTAAGGATTTTTTAATAAATTCATATGCCTACATACAACAGAAGTGTTTACTTCATTCCACGTTGGGATACTAAATAGGCATTGTAGATAACCGGTAAATTGTAATTTTACAAATTCAACAAAAAGACATTATGTGTGTTTTACCAAATTCTTTCTTAATATTACGTCATTACAGTAAGCCACATTTATACACTTGGTTCTAGCATAATTTCCATTAAGTAATTTCTTGCTATTACTCTCAAACCATAAACAACACATTTACTAATTAAAAATTTGTAAAAACTATCTACAACTCTGAAACGAAAAAAATAAATGTTAGGCTGCCATATAACGTCAGCAAATGGTGACGATTAAAACGAATAAGAACAAAAACTTATTTCCTTTGACACCATAGTCTGTTTTTTAAACCAGGAGGAGTAATTCAAATTTACCGCGCCGTAATGCTTGTTTGTAATTGGTCCAACCTCATGCAAGTTTACTCCACTATTACGAAATTTTGACACTATTGGCATCTCATGAGTTAATTACGTTATATCGGCGGTTTTTTGCGCGTTTTCTGCGTTACTCCTTTAATTTTTAATCTTTTAGTCTGTTTTTATATAGGATGTCCCAAAAGTATCGGGACGGTCGAATATATCGCGAAATATGCATCGGATCAAAAAACTGAAAAATACGTTTTCAACATTTTTCAAAAATCTATCGAATGACACTAATCACGACACATACAACCAGAGTATACACTCTGGAGGTGGGGTGGGGGGTGTAACTGCTTAAATAGGAACCCACATTTTTTATTGCAGATAAACAGTTTGCAGATTGCAGATAAAAAATTGCATGTAAGCAGTTACTTATTGCTGCTTACGCAGACATAAGTAACTTTTATTCGAGATATATTTTCGAATTGTGGATAGACACCCTACACCCTACGTATCTAGGGTATTTTCCAACTGAATTGCTCGTATGTATTGCTTTCTTTTATGAAAGTATTGTCTAGTTTCTTAGAGTTGCTCCTTATTGCTCAATATTGTAGTTGCTAAACATTGTTCCAAATCGATACTTATTGGCGTTGCAGTAAATCGCTTGATATTTTGTTACGTCCCAATCGACCATTATTGCTCATAATTGAGCACTTTTTGTTGCCCATGTAAGCGCACTTTTACATGCGAGTAACCACGTAATAAATTCCCGCGAGGATAATCGCGGCTTAACCTCTTCAGAACGTGCACCTGAACTAAAATTCAGTAAACACGCAGGACCCTCACCATTGCTAAGGTAGGTACCAGGTACACATATGCGAGCCGAACTGTTTGCGAACTGCTCGCGTACAGTTGGTTGAAAATATATTTACAGCGAACTCATCGCAAACTCATCACAATCCATGGAAAGCAACGAACTAACTACGCATCAATTTGTGTTAAGTTTATGTAAATGACTCGGTTAATTTGTAATTTTGTCTCAAAGTCTCCTTCTTAAAGACAGCAATTATTTGTTTATCAATTATAAAATAAGAATTTATTACATTGTGTTTCTTACGTTTCTTATTATTTCTAGAAAAACGTCATTCTGACAATCTCTGTGTGAACAGAGAATATCCTTTGTGTTCGTCCCAAAAACCGACAGGACGTGCTCGCAACAGCTCGCAATCCGTTCGTCCTACCTACAAATTATACGAATATAGCGCTCGCAAACAGTTCGGCTCGCATGTGTACCGATCTTTAGGTACGCTGCTAGGAGACAGCGTATCAGTCAAGAAGCACTGTTAGTTTGATACGTTTCTTAAAAATTATCTATAGGTACCAAAAGGAAAAAGCTTTTGCTCTTTTACCGATTAAGAGTCACCATCTACTTAACATTTAACAAGTTTTAAAATACCATAAACAAATGGTAAAACTAGTATTGTCAACAGTTCTTAAATAATGAATAATTTCTGATACTAGGCAAGCGTCGATGCGCGATATGAATCGTTTCAATAAATAGGTACGTTTTGTAATTATTATAACCAATACACATACATTAAAGCTACAAAAATATTACAGTCCACTAAAATTTGGTATCTGAATGAGATCAAAAAAAAAACGAAATGTAACGAAAATATTTTAATATTATCTACTGGATGGTTATTGTTGCGTTAAACACAGATTCACTTTAAATAAAACCAAAAAGTATTCACAAAAATGAAAATATTCGGTTTCGTTTTGATTTAAATCAAGCCTCTTGCCCTCCTCTGACACCGTTTTTCGGGGTCTACGCTTTATCAAAGAGGCTTTGTAGGAAGACTGATTTGAACCAAAACGCACCGAGAAGATGGTAAAAATGACCTCTAATGGACCTCTAACGGGGAACGACATTCATTTTACTGATTTCAAAAAGTATTAACATTTCCAGTTTTCATAAAGTGGGAATCCCATGGAACGTAGCGTGGCATGTAAAGAGAAAAACAAAATATGTAATAAAAAAAAAATAAAAACTAAAGGCGGGAATCAACACAACGTGAAATAGAAAATTTCCCTCAAAATTTGTTATTTACTATCTTTGGGCTAGGACTGAACCCTCTATTTTTGACCGGCGTGGATCTGCTTCAAGTCTCCCATCGATTGTCAGTAAATGAACCCGATTCAAAGAAAGTCAGAAGCCGATACAGACTAATACCTACGTACCCCTCCAACCTTTCCGACTCGGGTAGGGACTGGTATGATCTGTCTCTGTTCTTACATATATATATCGATACTCTTTGGTTTTCTATTACATAAACTCCAACACCATCCAGTATGTTTAGTCAGTCTCTCTACTTTTTCTTATTTTCATAAAAACTTTTTCTTATTTTCATAAAAAGGTTAATATAATTGGTCAATCAAACAATACTAGATATTTTGAGTTCCATGATATCTAGTCACATACTATTCGTGATGTCATTCAAAACCAACATGTTAGCAGCATATAAAACTAAAAAAGAACGCTAAGCGTATTTAACAGAAGTCGAAATATAAAATCACATTTAGACATGGGTCCTATTGTTGCCGTTCAAGGCGCTCAGTTCCGATGGTTCCGATTTCTTCAATTCCTTAGTCGGATTAAATAAGTTTGAGAAAAACTTTGCCTAAAAGAGAAAAAGAGAGATTGTATTAGCTATATAAAAAAATATACTATCTACACTCACCGGCACAAAATTCCGCCAGCCAAAATTTTTGATTAAGGCCCGCTTGAGCATTCGGAGTTGAACTCAGGTTCAGCGCCATAACCGAGTTCAAGGCATGAAGTGCGTTGTACGGGGGTACGCACTTCATGCCTTGAACTCGGTAATGGCGTTGAACTTGAGTTGAACTCCGAACGAGCAAGCGGGCTTAAGTATGACAATTTATAACTTTATTATTTGTACTCACATTTTCAAGATTCTTGCATCAGTTTGTAGGTACATGTATTGATGTCGTTTGTTATTATATCGGTAACAAAAAAAAAAAGAAAAAAATGCATTATAAGGGGGTGAATGGAAGCGTTGTATTTTCTCCAAACTTTAAAAAATTCTGTGGAGAAATTGAAGCGCTGATTTTGTTTCATAGTCCTGTCATATTATCCCGGAGGCATCACTAAAATGGGAGGTAAGGGATCGGACTAAACAACAATAAATCAATCAATCCAAAAGTCAACCTCACCTGCACGAGTGGTAATCTAAAATTACCCGGTGCCTCCTGCTACATGACAGACGAGGCTCTAGCGACCGAGTATGAGCGGGATAACCATAACAACAGTTACAGGGAATCAAGGAAATTTGATCCCTACAACTCACCAACCCGTCTGGCCAGCGTGGTGTTTTAAGGCTATTTTCCCCAAACTAACAATGTCGAACGTATAACAAAGCGGAAATGGACCCCAGGTGGGTAGGAGAAATTCGGAGTCCCACATCGGGAAACCGATCAGCCTCATGGATTCTGGAGGAGGCCAAAGCTCGACAAGAACGAATTAGAAAAAACGGAAAAAAAAGGAATGCAACAGAATACATATAGCGACATATAATATCAGATCCATGGCTCAAGATGAAAAGCTGTACGAACTTAAAGAGAAATTAACTAAAATCAAATGGGACATTGTAGGATTGTCAGAGGTCAAAAGAAGAGGAGAAATGTGTATAGACCTAGAATCAGGAAATCGCCTCTATTACAAAGGAAAGGAGGACGAGACATATGGAGGAATAGGATTTCTGATCGAAGAGAAAATTAAACAAAACGTAATCGAGTATAAGAGCATATCAGATAGAGTAGGATATATCATACTAGAAATTAACAGGAAGACAAGAATGAAACTAATACAAGTATGCTCCAACAACAACATATGAGGAGGAAGCAATTGATAACTTTTATGATGACATCACCACAGCAATGGAAGACAAAAATATAAAAACAACAATCGTTATGGGAGATTTAACCGCAACAATTGGAAAGAAAATGGAAGATTCAGAAAACAAAATAGGAAACTACGGACTTGGATCAAGGAATATTAGGGGTGAAAGACTACTAGAATATTTGGAACAACAAAACCTTAATGCAATAAATATATACTTTAATAAGAAGCCAAACCGAAAATGGACATGGGTCTCCCCAAATGGAGTGACAAAAAATTAAATAGACTACTTCCTCTGCCAAAATAAACAAATCTTCGAAGACGTAACTACACTTAATACATTCTCAACTGGCAGCGACCACCGCATACTACGAGTCAAAATAGAAATAAGCAAACTAGAGACGCAGAAATCTAGAAGAAAACCAACGGCTACTGACCATAGCAGAATAAGACAAAACGCAGAAGAATATAGACAGACTTTAAGGGAAAACTATAAACAACAAGTAGCAAACGAAGAGTCAGAAATTAATAGGATTAATGAAGAAATGAAAGAAAAACTCTTGGAAGCGGGAATGAAAACTGCCAAAAAACTAAGAACAAAAGAAAATAGATTAAGTAGCGGGACAGTTAAATTAATGGAAAGTAGACGAAAACTAATAAGCGAAAACAAAAGAATACGTAGAACTAAACAAACTTATTAGGAGAAAAACCAGAGAGGATCTAAGAAAACACACTGAAAATGAAATCGAGAAAGTAATTGAGAGAAATAAGGGCCTAAAATGCTTACGACCAAATTTAGGAAAACCACTACTCATTTCAATAAAGGATGAAACAGGACGGGAAGAGAGGAGAAAAGATAAGATATCAGAAGAAGTAGAAAGGTTTTATAAAGAACTATACACCTCAAAGAAAGACGCAAACTTCAACACTCAGGAATATATCAAGAAAACAATCACGAATGTAAACTCAGAAACATTACCAAAAATAGAAAATTATGAAATAGAAGCAGCACTATCACAATTAAAGAACAACAAAGCACCAGGACCAGATGGAATCCTTGCTGAAATGTTGAAAGAAGGGAAAGAAGAAATCTTACAAACATTAAGAAATCTATTTAATCAGTGTCGTAAAGGACCCATAAAATGGGTCCTGAAGAATAAAAAAAATACAACAATACTTAAAAACAAGAGTGTTTGACCAGTGCATACTCCCAATTATCACATACGCATGCCAAACATGGATCTTGACCAAGGCAAACATGTATAAAATAATGAAGACACAAAAAGCCATGGAGAGAGCAATGTTAGGAGTACAATTGACAGACGAAAAGCAAAACAACTGGGTAAGAAATAAAACAAAAGTCAAAGACGCAGGACAACATATAGCCAGACTAAAATGGAGCTTTGCAGGTCATAACGCTAGACAAACGGACAATAGGTGAAATAGCACGATACAACAATGGAGACTATGGACAGGAAAGAGAGCAAGAGGACGACCCCAGGTGAGATGGGGAGACGACATTAAAAAGATAGGAGGAACGCACTGGAAACAGAAAGCACTAAACAGAAGCGAATGGAGGAAACTGGGGGAAGCCTATGTTCAAAATTGGACGAAATAAAGGGCAAAGGAAGAAGAAGATCACTAAAATTCTGTTTATTGAATTATCCGAGTATCTCATTTCTTGTAAAAGTGTAAATAAAACACTGCTTTGAAGGTTTATTTAATTAAAAATATCAAACGCACTAAAATTAACAACACAAAACAAAATTAACAACAAAACAATTTAATAGCGGGTACGTCCACCTTTCGCAGCAACGACTGCTCGCAATCTGTTTGGCATCGAATAAAGATGTGTTATCCTTGCCTGGAGAATAACCCGATATTCCACTACCAGGGCCATAACTGTACCAAATGTTCTGGAGGCCTAGGATGACGGCGATTTTTTAATTCATCCCATAAATGCTCAATAGGATTGAGATCTGGGCTGCATGCGGGCTATTTTAATCTTATCAATCCAACCTTTAAGATATTTATGGTGTTTTTATTTACAAAACATTGTACAGCTCTTACAAGAAAAGAGATATTCGGATAATTCACGAAACAAAATTTATGGCAGGATAATATGATAGGACTATGAAACAAAATCAGCTCTTCAATTTTTCCACAGAATTTTTTAAGGTTAGAAGAAAATCTAACACTTCCATTTATCATCATCATCATCACGTAGCGCTACAACCCTGGGTGGCGCCTGGCTGACTCTACAACTTTCTTCCAATTTGTTCGGTCTTCCATCAACCTAGGGTCAAATGGGATGTTCATTTTTCGGAGATCTGCTTGGATGTTATCTCTCCATCGCATTCTGGGACGTCCGAGTGGTCTTTTGCCTGTAGGAATCTCCTCCCATACCAGTCTTACAAGTCTCTCGTTATGAAGTCTGTGCACGTGGCCTGCCCATCTTAATCGCTGTGATTTAATTTCTTGGACAATAGCGGTGTCATTGTAGAGTTCTTTTAATTCGAAGTTGTTCTGATCCTATACTGGTTTGTGTTAATATCGTGGTGAGGTCCGAAAATTTTTCTAAGTATTTTTCGTTCAAAACGTCTGAGCTTTTCTTCGTTTGATTTGGTCATGGTCCACGTTTCGCAACCATATGTTAGTACAGGTCTGACGATGGATTTATAGATTTTGATCTTGGAACTTCTTGTAAGATTTTTTGATTTTATAAGCTTATCCAGTGCGATTAGACAGCGATTGGCTGATTGGATTCTGTCTTTTATTTCTTCAGTAATATCGTTGTCAGCTGTGATTACGGCCCCCAGATACTTAAAACGTTGTACTCTTTCGAAATTAAAGGCGTTGACCGTCACATTTTGTCCTATCCTGTCTCTTCGTGCCGTTCTATTTATACACATATATTTCGTCTTTTCTTCATTAATCCTCAGCCATACTTCGCTTGTTGCTCCTTCCACCTTGTTGAAAATGGCTTTTGTGGGTAGGATGGAGTCTCCAACGAGATCAATGTCATCTGCGTATGCTAGTAATAACTTAGTCCTCCCACTTCCAACGCCACCCAACGCTTCCATTCACCTCCGTATAATGCCATATGAGCAATTTTTTTGTGTTACCGGAATAATAATAAATATATTAATATACGTATTTACCTACAAACTGATGCAAGAATATTGAAAACTGGAGTGCAAATAATAAAGTTATAAATTTTCAAACTTAATCAAAAATTTTGGGTGGCGGAATTTTGTGCCGGTGAGTGTACCTACATATATTATATTATATATATTTATATATATCATCAATTAGTATATATTTATCCACTGCTGAACGTAGGCCTCCCGTATCTATCATTCGTCAATATGGCAACATGTCAGGTCCAAGCACATTTAGCCATGGATATTCTTTCAACTACATCCGTGACTCCTGTTCTTTTCATTTCTAGATTTGGTACTTTATCTCTCATACATGAATGAAACGGTAAAACACATTAGTTAAAAACCTTCCTTTTTAAACAAACTGGAATATTAGACTTAAAAATGTTTACACATAAAAACCTCAAGGGCTGAAAAATCAAAGGGCAAAATGAAAAAAAAACAAAGATTAATCTCCGGGTGGTAATCCACACGTACAAGGACGGCGAACAAAGGATAGAGAGGTAATAGCGGAGTTCAAAAGAACGAATTTGGATATAATGATAACGACGGAGACGAAAAAGAAAGGAAACGGTACCGAGAAAATAGTAGAAGTCATTCACTGTTGGAGCGGAATAGACAAGCAAGAAAGGGCAAAAGCAGGAGTTGCAATAATACTAAAAAAGAAATGGGAACATGCAATCGAAAACTGAGAACCAATAAATGAAAGAATTGCCAAACTTCACCTAAAAATATACGGAAGACAAATTATCTTACTAGCGGTATACGGTCCAACAGAAGACAGCTCAATTCCAGAAAAAGAACAATTCATAGAACAACTTCAAGAAGAAATCGAAAAGAGAAAGAAGAATCAAGAAATAATTATTGCCGGTGACCTAAATGAAAGAACAGGAAGAAAAGAAAACGACAGAACAGTAGGTAGATTTGGAGAAGATGTAATAAACGATAACGGAGAGAGTGTGATTGAACTATGCGAAATAAACCATTTAAAGATCACAAACAGATTCTATACACATAAAGACATACACAAATACACATGGACACAAGAAACAAAAAAATTGAGGTCTATTATTGTGGTCTATTGAGGTCTATTATGTTATAGTAAACCAAGAAAGCTCGATAAAAATAAAGGATGTGAGAGTAAAAAGGTGCAGAATGCGGCACAGATCACAAACTAATAATAGGTCGGATGGAATTCCCCTTTATATGGACCCAACAGAAACCGACCTTGGGAGATACTGACGAATCTACGACTCTGGCAATACCTGTCAATGTGTGCTCAATAATAGAACAGAAGTCACAACAAGTCGGCGCACCGTTGTGAGCGCCCACTTAGGCCGATGCCACATTATGCGTTTTGACCGGATGCGTTTCCGCCGCATCCGGTGAAAACGCATAGTGTGACAGATCAGTCCGGTTGCGTTGGAAACGGATGCGTTTTGAATCATCGGTACGCGCTTTAGTCCAGAAAGCCACTGCGCATTCGCTAGGAAAAATATTCTAATTAGGATTTTTTGCACAATCTTACTCAAAAAGGACTCCTTTTAACAAATTTGCATGTTGCCAGGACCAAAAGGTGGTCAAAAATTTTTTAAACGTTTTTTTTTTGTTTTTTTCCTAAAATTAATTTTTTTGCATGGAAAAAAGCTTTTTTAGGTTTTTTGGATCATTGCAAACAGAAAAGGTCTTTAGTGACTTTTCCCTAAACATGATAGTTTTTGACATATAAGCGATTAAAAATTGAAAAATTGCGAAATCGGCCATTTTTAACCCTCAAAAACTATATGAAAAACTAAAAATTTGAATGTTGCCAAGGTAGGTAGATATTCTTTAAACATCGATTGATGAAATCCCGAAGAGTTTTTTGCAATACAATATTCAAAACTCTTTTGTTTTTTAATTGCTAATCAAGCGTGCGCGACACTATTTTCCACCGACAGTATGGTGCAAATGAAAGGAATAAATTTGTTATTTCGTAAACCGGCGACTTTAAGGAAAAATCCCGAAACAGGTCGATTTTTATTTTTAAGTTATGATATTGTGGCATATATGGTATACTAGTGACGTCATCCATCTGGACGTGATGACGTAATCGATGAATTTTTAAATGAGAATAGGGGTCGTGTGCTAGCTCATTTGAAAGGTTCTTCAATTCTGTATTCAGTAATATAAAAATTTACATAATTATTTATACAGGATGTCCAAACAATTTTTATTAAATTAAATTATTTGACAAAAAAAGAGGTAGAAAGACACCCTGTATAAATAATTATGTAAATGTTTACATTACTGAATAGAGAATTAAAGAACCTCTCAAATGAGCTACCACACGACCCCTATTCTTATTTAAAAAAATCATCGATTACGTCATCACGCCCAGACGGATGACGTCACTAGTATACCATATATGCCACAATATCATAAGTTAAAAATAAAAATCGACCTGTTTCGGCATTTTTCCTTAAAGTCGCCGGTTTACGAAATAACGAATTTATTCGTTTCATTTGCACCATACTGTTGGTGGAAAATAGTGTCGCGCACGCTTGATTAGCAATTAAAAAAACAAAGGAGTTTTGAATATTTTATTGCAAAAAACTCTTCGGGATTTCATCAATCGATGTTTAAAGAATATCTACCTACCTTGGCAACATTCAAATTTTCAGTTTTTCACATAGTTTTTGAGGGTTAAAAATGGCCGATTTCGCAATTTTTCAATTTTTAATCGCTTATATGTCAAAAACTATCATTTTTAGGGAAAAGTCACTAAAGACCTTTTCTGTTTGGAATGATCCAAAAAACCTAAAAAAACTTTTTTCCATGCAAAAAAAAATAATTTTAGAAAAAAACAAAAAAAAAACGTTTAAAAAATTTTTGACCACTTTTTGGCCCTGGCAACATGCAAATTTGTTAAAAGGAGTCCTTTTTGAGTAAGATTGTGCAAAAAATCCGAATTAGAATATTTTTCCTAGCGGATGCGCAGTGGCTTTCTGGACTACTTACAAACTGCACCAGACTAAACGCATAGTGTGACAGGTCTATCCGGTTGCGTTGGAAACGGATGCGTTTTCACCGCATCCGGTGAAAACGCATAATGTGGCATCGGCCTTAGGCGTAATAGTACATACCGACAGTTGATTATTTAAGGTAAGATTCTATGCAAGAGAGGCGGTGGACGTAGCCGTATATCCTGGCTGGCTAATCTTAGGAAATACTTAGTTTAACGTTAACTGATGTATTTAGAACTGCTGTGAATAGAATAAGATGGGTTAATGTGGTCACCAACATTACTGGAAGATAAGCACCTTTAGAATAAGTTAATAGTTAACGTCCCTCATTCCCACACAGTGCCGGTTTAACCTAACTTCGGGCCCTGGGCGCTGAATATTTAGGGGCCCCCTTAATTGTTATTCGTTGTCAGTTTTTTTAACAAGAAAACATATGTATTTTTGTAACATACAATATTTCCATACATACAATATCAATCCATACAATATTTTTTAAACCAAACAAGAAGAATAGTAAATGTAAAAATATTCCAAAAAATACTTTCAAAAAAAAGTATATAAAAACAGAAAGTTACACAAAACAACACATGACAAACAAAAAAATATAGTCTAAAAAATACATATGACACTATGATTAAATGACTGTTTCTTGACTAGGCATTAGCAATCTGTCATATCACAATTCAGTTGCTCCAGGTCTTCATTTCCTATAATAATACAATAGTGATATTAGGTCTGGATCCCGCGTATGAAAAAAAAGTTGATTAATAGCAAGCTGAAAATTTGTTAATAGCTTAAGGGTGTCTAGTCGGATAAACTTTGATATATGGGAACACTGGAACAGGGGCAGTTTTAATTGTGGAACAGGTTAAAAATTTGGAACGGTAAGACCACGAAAACGGCACATTTATTTTGTCCGACAGAACAGACTTAAACTCTCCGAACAGAGATTAAACTCTCATGCAAAAATCAGACTGCTATTTATCACCAAATTTGCGTTTTAATGAGTGGAACATGTAGAATATGTCAAATGACAGGAATTATGACAGGTGATAAATAGCAGTCTGATTTTTGCATGAGAGTTTAATCTCTGTTAGGAGAGTTTAAGTCTATTCTGTCGGACAAAATAAATGTGCCGTTTTCGTGGTGTGACCGTTCCAAATTTTTAACCTGTTCCACAATTAAAACTACCCCTGTTTCAGTATTCCCATATATCAAAGTTTATCCTACTAGACACCCTTAAGCTAACGAGTGATCCACAATTATTGGGATCAAAGCTAGCCGTGCAAAAAATTACGTATGTCTTGTTTTAATCTGAATTTATATCATTGATTTATCAATTAATTTTTATTAACATTATAAAACATAAAAAATCAGCCAAAACCAGAACTTTAAACAAAAATAAAAATAATTAACAAAATTATAAGTAACAATAATAAATAAAACCAAACAAGATCTCTACATAACCTTACTTTTCTTGTTAAGTTGACGGACACTGCAAAGTTGACGTAAACTGGAAAATATATCTGAATTAAAAATAGACATGCATTGTATAGCTATCTCTGTCGTTCAGAGCCACCTATGGTGACAATAATTTTGGATCACACGTTATTAACAAATTTTCAGCTTGCTATTAATCAACTTTTTTTTCATACGCGGGATCCAGACCTATATGTGTATAGATGTTTTGACCCAAATTTAGCGTTAAATATATTTTTATTCTTTTTAAAGCCGAAAAAGACCGCTCGCCTGATGCCGTAGAAGTTGGTATCGTGAAATAAACTTGAAGTACAGGTAAAATACTGGGAAATGTTGCCTTTACAATCTTCACATCCTGGATGACACCAAATTTTATAAATTAATGTTATTCAACTTTTGGCATAATGTTCTAGAATGAGTAATTTCGCTATGCAAATTCTCTTTGGTTTCATCAATATCTTTTTTATATTTCACACATAAAGTATTAATTGACGTCTTAGCTGCTTCTTTATTTATCGTAGAAAAACATCTAACAGCTGTAGTAACATCTTTGTAGCATTTAATTATCTTTAAAAGATCTTGAGTACTATTGTAGCATGTAACATTAAACACTTCAATTCCGAATCTTTCTTGCCCCTTGAATTGTTTCACTTTCACCTGCTTCATCGAAAAATGCTTTGCTCTTCTTTGTTCTTTGAAGGTCAGTTGTCTAGAATATGTTTGAGATATCCTCGTCTTCGCAAAAAAATATTTTTGGCTTCTAGTTCAATTTTCCTTAAGATATTATTTTTTAAGTCTTCAACAAATTTCAAAATAGATGTCATTCATTCTACTTCAATTGACACGTTTAAGTCCACAGTTTCTTCACGTTCACGTTTTGCTTGTTGCATTAACTCGTTCCAAAGTTTTTGTCCAAATCAGTGTCAATAGAACTGTCTCAAAGATATCCATTTTATTCTGCAGTGTCTATTGGCTTCAATTTTATTTGCTAATTTTTCGACTCTGTTATTGCTTAACTGGAAAAAATAGGTTTGATGAATGATGGATCCCTAGTTTTAACTAAACCATTTACAGCGTCAGAAGTTTCTACAAGTTTTGATTTCATTACTTCCAAGAATTTATTGCAAATTTAGTGAGACAGATAGCTAACTTAACCTTTTCGTTTATTCGCATTCCTTTGTAAATGCTCAGCTAAGAAGTAGTCAAATTTAGCCTAGTATACAAGACAACTTAAGTAATTTCCTTTATGACGATTTGTTAAATCTTCAACAACTCTTATTATGAAGCTTATCCAATAGTCAGCTTCGCGTTCTACTTGCTCTTTCAAGGCAGCGTCTATAACTCCAATAATTAATGATGATCTTGTTCTTAATGTAAGCATAGAGTTCAGATGAAATTTACTTTCTTAATGTAACCATAGAGTTCAGATGAAATTTACTTTCTTCGTGAGCTTTGAGCAAACTAGTCAAATGTTTCCAGTGAGTCCGTCCAAAATCAGTTATATAACTATTTTTTCAATTGAAAAACATTTGTATGGGAAACAATAAACACTTGCGTCGTGTATTAGTCAAACTCTCTCTTTTCTTTGCCTCCATTGGGGTTTCCTCTATAAAAGTTGCTTTTATTTAATCTTCTATAATAAGGTTTGTCTCCATCTTGATACATTTTTTTACAATTTTCTAAGGGATCACTCTTTGGTTTAAAAGTTCACAGTTTTTATAATATCATCAGTTTTAAAATCAGACCATTTCGAAGTCGCAGGTATTTCGTCGTCTTTTTTTCTATTTTGGAAAATATGTAGATTATTTAGCGGACTTTAATTTTTTATTAACAAAAGAAACGGGTCTCTACGGGCCCCTCCGGGGCCCGGGCTCCTGGGCGAGCGCCCCAAGCGCCCAGTGCATAAACCGGCACTGATTCCCACATATTTTTGTTAAATTGTATTTGTATACTTACTGTGATTATAGAAACTGTTGCACCTAGAGTGAGACCGCATAGTACATCACTCCAGTGATGTTTGTAGTCACTCACTCTCGTCATAGCTGTAAATAGGGACGAAAGAACAGCCAAAAATTGAAGGGTGTGTTTAAGCAGCTTTGAGCCATCCCAGGTCATGCGTCTTTGAAGATATATCTGAAAATGACATTTTATTAATAAAAGTAATATTTAACTAGCACTCAAATTTTAGCTACACAAATTAATTGCTACCAGCCAAATAGCAAGACTCACTTGGAAATTCTCTAATAGCATTAGGTAAAGCGACGCAGGAAGGAATGAAGAATTATTACAGATTGGAGACCATTGAAATAAGCGAAACAGTGGGAGACCACAGATGGGATGGGTAGATGATCTAAAAATCCACATCGATTCCAGACAAGAGTTCGTAACTACACAAATTCGTAACGGGCAATTCGTAATGTCAAAATTGAATTATTACGTGGAAACTAACTGTTATTACAGTTATAATTTAAATATTGTTTATCAATTTAACGAATCAGTACCGGAATAAACATGTTTAACACAGTTTATACTTCGTGTTTCAGAATATATTAAGTCTTTAAACACAAACAAATATTTAAATACATACAAACTTTTAACAATATTTTTAAAAGTTTATCCCTCTTAGGCCGATGCCACATTATGCGTTTTGACCGGATGCGTTTCCGACGCATCCGGTGAAAACGCATAGTGTGACAGATCGGTCCGGTTGCGTTGGAAGCGGATGCGTTTTGAGTCATCGGTACGCGCTTACTACCTGCACCAGACTAAACGCATAGTGTGACAGGTCGGTCCGGTTGCGTTGGAAACGGATGCGTTTTCACCGCATCCGTTCAAAACGCATAATGTGGCATCGGCCTTATTGTTCCTTAAATTTGCATATACCTACTCAAAGGAATAATGAAGTAATTCGTGAAATCTTTAAGCCGACAACCGTCTTTAGACATTTCCAATTTTCTGAGTAAACATTTTGTAAAGGAAATATTATGATTTAATAATTACCTATTATTATACTTCCGTCTTCTGACTGTAATAACAGTTAGTTTCCACGTTAACAAAAATAGACAGAATAATTCAACTTGGACGTTACGAACTGTCGCTGTTACGAATTGTCCGTTATTATTTGTCCGGTTACGAACTGTCGCGTTACGAGATGTCATGGAACCACTTCTTCATAATTTCAGCGAAATAAATATATTTTAAACAGTTGATTTGTATTTTGTTTAAATATTAAACTAATTTTAATACTTACTACTTTCCAAAAAATTTTATTAAAACATTGTCAAAAATTAAAAAATCAGTTGTGTTGTAGTAAAACTCTTATTCATCTTAAATTAAAAAATTTAGCAACTAACTTCATGCTGTCTGTGTGTGCATACTTCATACTGTCATTTTTATAAAAATTCACTCTCAACATTTTTCCCAATCGTGCCCAAAGAAGTATAACTTCAAAAATTAAAATTAATACTGAGTATTTCCTCCTCTGCGTTGTATTACACTTTCCATGTGATCTTTCAAATACCTTATTAAGTTCCTTACTGATTCCTGAGGAATCGCTTCCCACTCTTCATCTAATGCAGTTTTTAGCTCTGGTATTAATTCTCGATAGTGCTATGTGCTCGATGGGATTCATACCTGGACACAATGGAGTTATATTGGTGTTAGCTCGGTAATTTTTTGTAATCCGCGCAGTGTGACATCGAGCGTTATTAGTCCGTTCATTAACGGTAAAATATTGCAAAACCTCTAAATTTTAAAGAACCGCTTGGATTGACATGAAATTTGGCATACACATAGCTAACAAGTCAAAGAAAAAAAGTGATATTGTGCCGATATGTGCTTTTGCCCTGGGGGTGGTTTTCACCCCCTCTTGGGGGTGAAAAAATATTCGTCCAAAGAAAGTCAGGAAATGGATAAACTGGCTAATTTTAAGTAACTTTTGGTCTATACAGTTTTTCACTAAGTCAATACTTTTCGAGTTATTTGCCAGTGAATATGTTCATTTTTTCAACAAAATAACCACGCTTTTAGACGGTTTTTCGCAAATAACTCAAATAGTAAGTATTTTGTCGAAAAAATATTCTGAACAAAAATATAGTCTGTAAAAAATTTAAAAAAATGGTGTACATATCACGTCTCTACACCTAGTAGAAGCAGAGTTATTGCTAATGCAAAATAGGTTCATATTCGTCAAATTCAAAATGGAATACTTTAACGTGAAATAATCAAAAATGAAGCACATTTCGGGGAAAACTCATTACAACTTATTTAAAGTGTTTAAAGAAAGCTTCATTTTTGTTTTATAAAAAAAATTTCTAGCATCAAAATTAAACAAGTTGCGCTCAAAATAAAGTTAGTCCCTTTTGTTTTTGGTAAAAAAATCGAGAAAATCGCCCCCTAATTGGTATCTTAAATGAACTTAATCGTTACGATTTCACAAGTTTCTTGATATTGTTTATATGATCTGTAAGTTTCATCGGTTCAAAGTCCTTATTATTGAAAGGGCTGTAGTTAAAAGGGGTTGAACAAGTCACTTATCACGAATGTATGCAAATTTAGAAACACCAAATCTTAATCAATTTTCTCAAGTCTAACAGAAAAACAAAAAAATACATGATATTCAGAAAAGCAAATCTGACTTTTTTTGTTTTTCGAGATTTTTGCTATCTCTAACAATTTTTAAGTTATTTTGAAAAAAAGCATATTTTTCAAAATTTAAATTTTTAAAAATTTTATTTTGAAACCAAATTTTTTCAAAAATAAGCACTTTGAACCGATGAAACTTACAGATCATATAAACACAACATAAGTAAAATAATGTCTGGAGCGGTAACGATTAATTTCATTTAAGTTGCTAATTAGAGGGTGGTCTTCCCGATTTTTTTTTGCAAAAACAAAAGGGACCAACTTTATTTTGAGCGTAACTTGCTTAAATTTAATGCTAGAAACTTTTTGTAAAGACAGAAATAAAGCTTTTTTTAAATACTTTAAAAAAGTTCAAATGGGTTTTCCCCAAAAAGTGCTTAATTTTTTGGATATTTCACGTCGAATTATTCTATTTGAAATTTGGTGAATATGAATCTATTTTTCATTGGCTATAACTCTGGTTCTACGAGATCCAGAGACCTAACGCGTACACAATTTTTTTTACTTATTTATAGGCTATATTTTTGCTAAGAACGTTTTTTTCGACAAAATACTTACTTTTTAAGTTATTTGTGAAAAACCGTATAAAAATGTGGTTATTTTGTTGAAAAATGAACATATTCACTCGCAAATAACTCGAAAAGTGTTGACTTGGCGAAAAAGCTCTATAGAACAAAAGTTACTTAAAATTAGTCAGTTTACCCATTTCCGGACTTATTTTGGACATATATTTTTTCACCCCCAAGAGGGGGTGGAAGTCACCCCCAGGGCAAAAGCACACATCGGCACAATATCACTTTTTTTCTTTGACATGTAAGCTATACGTATGCCAAATTTCATGTCAATCCAAGCGGTTCTTTAAAATTTAGAGCAAAAACCGTGAAAGAATGGACTAATATCATGGATTGTCGCTTATGTAGCCGGCCGGCGTAAGGAATAACATGGTCTTGAGTAGTCTTGACGAATATCCGTAATGTACGGATCCGCTGTCAAACTGTTAAAAATGAGGCTGAAATGAAAATTAGTTGGACACGTTAAGAGGAACTAAAAATTCAAGCGTTAAAAATGTTAAAGATCTTCAGAATACTAAGTTTTCTTTATCTCGGGTTTTAGTTGATAGATTTTGATCTCTTTTTATATAATTCGTATGTACTTTTTGCGTATATTACAAATATGCAATGTTTTAATAATATTATTAATTCAAGCAAGCAAGCATACTGATTTAACCCAGCCTGAGAGACTTGCTCACCCCTAGAGAATGACATTCGGGTGATACAATTCATTGGGGCGAGGAGGATTAACTCCCGTAAGCAGGAATCACTCCACCCAGCTTCAATGCTCTAGACCATCCACTTACCCCCCGATAGCAATCTGATGCGCTATAAGGGCTCTCAATCAGCAAAGTGCTTATCATATGGGAGTCTTGGGTACACGGACTCCCATATGAAATCCTACCCCGATCAATGCCGGCCAGTGTGAGGCGCTCTATTCCCGCTATCTCTAGTGACTTATCTTCGATCTGTTTTGCTTGCTCGGGCGCCGAGTCCCCGCTCTGGGCTATGTCCAGTTCGGTGACTCGGCGCTCGAGGATGTGGGCCCCTCATGCCCGTTTTTGGGGTTTTGTTACTAATATTTTTTTGTGGCTTTCGCCTATTGTTAATTTTTTTTTGATTTGTTTAGTGGCTGAAGCCGTTTTGAAGTTTTTTGTATATTTTTGTTTGAGGTATGTCTGAAATGTATAAAAATCAACATTAATATTATTAATTAACAAACAATGTAATTTATTTAAACAGCAAAAAACTATTAGTACAGACTTTCACGGTTTTTGCTCTAAATTTTAAAGAACCGCTTGGATTGACATGAAATTTGGCATACGCATAGCTTACATGTCAAAAAAGTGATATTGTGCCGATGTGTGATTTTGCCCTGGTGGTGACTTTCACCCCCTTTTGGGGTGAAAAAATATATGTTCAAAATAAGTCCGAAAATGGGTAAACTGACTAATTTTAAGTAACTTTTGTTCTATAGAGCTTTTTCGCCAAGTCAACACTTTTCCAGTTATTTGCTAGTGAATATGTTCATTTTCAACAAAATAACCACATTTTTAGACGGTTTTTCGCAAATAACTCAAAAACTAAGTATTTTGTCGAAAAAAACATTCTTAGCAAAAATATAGCCTGTAAATAATTTAAAAAAATTGTGTACGCGTTAGGTCTTTGGACCTTATAGAACCAGAGTTATAGCCAATGAAAAATAGATTCATATTCCCCAAATTTCAAATAGAGTATTTCGACGTGAAATATCCAAAAAATAAGCACTTTTTGTAGAAAACCCATTATAACTTATTTAAAGTGTTTAAAAAAAGCTTTATTTCTGTTTTTATAAAAAGTTTCTAGCATTAAATTTAATCAAGTTACGCTCAAAATAAAGTTGGTTCCTTTTGTTTTGGCAAAAAAAAACGGGAAGACCACCCCTAATTAGCAACTTAAATGAAATTAATCGTTACCGCTCCACGAATTATGGATATATCCTACTTATGTTGTGTTTATATGATCCGTCAGTTTCATCGATTCAAAGTGCTTATTTTTAAAAAAATTTGGTTTTAAAGTAAAATTTTTAAAACTTTTAGTTTTGAAAAATATGCTTTTTTTCAATAATGTTTTTTATGTTTCATTATATTCAATAAGAGACTAATTTGACTCATAAATTAAACTTAAAAATAAACTAGAAGAATAAATATGTAGGCACTTATACGCTTATCTAGATAGAAGAAATTAAGTAAAAACAGAGTACAATTTATTGAAATACTACCTTAATAGATAATTATTATCGAATATTGAATGAAAAGTATGTAATAAGATAATAATACTAGAACAGGTACCTACTTATTAAACGCTTTTATTTAGTTCAATAGTTTGCGTCAAATCTTTAGACGTTAATTTGAGTGCCTTTTCTCCAATGCAAATGAATGAAAATTTGCAGATATATGCATTCGCGGGAACAATACACGAATAATCAATAAAAAATTTTTTTATGTTTATTAATTGTTTAAATAAAAAAAAACGATTTTAATGGAAAATGCTTAAATACTCCTGTTTTTTTACGATGTAAAAACTTGAAACTTTTACGTGTTGTAGCTAATGATATGAACTATACATAATTTTACTTTTTACATTAATTTTTTACGTTATGCTTCATAAATAAACAATAAAGTTTAAAATTTTTTGCCGATTCCGACTACTTTTCATGTTAGTACATCATATTATGTTTTATGCATATTTTAAGAAACATTACGATATATTTTAATGTTTGAAAAGTCTAAGACTAAAAAATAAAAAATAAAAGGATATGAAAAAAAAATTTTAAGACACGCTTTTCTTTAGTTACAAGTGACTAATATTAAACATAAAAAAAATCAACTAAAAAGCAAAAAATAAAAAAAATGAAAAAATCTGACACATTCGTTAAAGAAAAGCGTGGGGCGAAAACCGTTTATTCGATGAAGACGTGCCACGCTTTTCTTTGACGAATGTATTAGATTTTTTCAATTTTTTTTTTATTTTTTGCTTTTTAGTTGATTTTTTTTATATGTTTAATTTTAGTCGCTCGTAACTAAAGAAAAGCGTTTCTTAAATTTTTTTTTTCATATCTTTTTATTTATAAACATACTAAATGGAAATATAAATTTATAAATATAAATTTATAAACATACTAAATGGAAAACATTGACAAAAACAACTAAAAAGATTTAATATAAAAAATGTTAAAATTTGTTTGAAGAATATTTAAATGATACAACACTTTACATACTTTCAAAGCTTTAAAAACCAGAATCTACATCTACAAGTTGTTTCACAAAACAATATTTTAAGTTAAGAATAATTGGAGGGAGTAAGAACAGAAATGGTCAGAATGTCAAGAAATTCTTCCCAAATATTTTGTGCGCCTGTGCGAACTTAAAACCCGAAACAAAATCCTCGAACGTCGAGAGGGTATCCCGGACACGTTCAGGATCTTTTTTCTGTACAGCGAAAACACCAAATTAAAAATCCGGAGGGTGTTCAGAGGAAAAAATTCGACCTCCACCTCAGCAAACGCTCAATTTTGTAATGCGCAGGCGTTCTCCCTCTAGGTACATTCAGGATTCTAGATTTCTGAAAAATTCAAACAAGCTTATATTTTTCTAAAACCTTTTTGTTAGTTTTTATACATGTTAAAGTAAAAAGTTCTACTCGCAGATTTGGCCGCTAATTGTTTATTAGTTGTTTAAACAATAACAATTGTTTTGTATAAATCATTTTAAAAATATCGTTGAATTCATCATTTTACTTTGATCAAATATGTTTCTATTTTGTTTTTAATTATGCTGAATCCGAATATGGCATTACAATTTAAAAATTCTTATACAGAAGCTCTTATACAGTATGTCTTCGTAGTTAGGAACCACATGCAAAACTTTTATTATCAATTTTACGAAAAAAAGTTATTCTTCATAAAATGCTCTGGATAGTCAAAAATTTAAAACTCAAGAGTCATATATCAAATTTTATCAATTTTATACGAGTTATGTCAAAAATATAAATTTCGTTAAGGAGTAAAGTACAGTGGAACCCCGTTAAGTCGGCCTCCGATAACCCGGAAGTCCGGCTAACCCGGACCGATTTTTATTAGACAAACATTTCAACAATAAAAACGTAATATTGACAACCGAAACTGACTGAAATTTTTACCAAGGAATGAACAATACTGCATATAACTGTACGTAATTCTCATGTACTGTACTGTGACTGTGCATAATGTATTTCATGTTTTTGCAATTATAATGGAGTTTATCTCTAAAGATACCGTGTTTTATTAATTTTTACTATATTCTACGGCTAACCCGGATTTTCGATAACCCGGATCGGCTGCGGTCCCGATTAATCCGACTTATCGAGGCTCCACTGTACCTTCATATTCCAGAATATCAAAAAATGCTATTATGAAAAGTTGTTTGAAATTAAAATCTATGATTTAATATACAATAACATCATTCTAATCGAAAAAATAATTTTTCAATTTTTTCTCAAATTACGGATACCTATCATCATTTTATTACAATTATGATAACTATTTCATGATCAATTTTACGAAAAAAAGTTATTCTTCATAAAATGCTCTACCTGGTCTAAAATCTAAGATACAACTAACAGATATCAAACTTTTGCAATTTTATACGAGGTATGTAAAAAATATGAATTTTTCTTAAGAGTTAAGTGCCTTTATTATTCACAATATTTTAATTAGAAAGATGTAATTGAACAATAAAACATATTTTTTAATTCCAAACAACTTTTCTTAATAACAATTTTTGATATTGTGAAATATAAAGGTACTTTACTTTTGAGTGAAAATCATATTTTTTTAATCAAGTATATTCAAATGGGAAATAAGCCACAATTTTACCTAAAAATGATTTTATTAACGTTTCGACGCCCAAGTCGGGTGTCGTTGTCAAAATACAAAATAATACTAAATAAACAAAAATGGTGTTGCTTAGTAAAAAATTCTTCTAATAATTTATTTAATCTGACTCATTTATATCGGCAATTCAGACACGTATTATACATTTTAAAGTAGACGACTTTAAAATCATATTGCCAATATTGATGAGTTGCGTTCCTGGGACGACTTTACTAAAAGATAGTTCATTCGATTACATGAAATCAATCCCAACTCAAGAATATCCGCCAAAAAAAATCATAACATGTGATCTGTCTTTAAAAAGACAACCAAATGCAACGGTGGCACTGAAATTCTCGCGTTAGAGATTCCATAGTAAATCACGAGGGAAAACCAGGAAAAACCTCGTGATACTATCCCGACATCGTAAGTATTTGGGTTTACATTTAGTTTATTCTCAAAAATAATACCAAATTCTGACTTGATATTTTAAATTTTAAATAATACTAAAATATTAAATATGTACTAACTCGATATGTTACTGATTTACTAATTGTGGTATTTTCTTTCTATTGACTTCCTCCTTTAATATGGGTAACCACATCCTACTGCATTCTACCGAGGAATTTGCGACACAATTGGTTTCATTTAGCATAATTAGAGCCGCTTCTTTGATTTTTCTCTTTTTACTATCTGCTTCTTTCAGAGAAGAATCAAAGAAGCGGCTCTAATTATGCTAAATGAAACCAATTGTGTCGCAAATTCCTCGGTAGAATGCAGTAGGATGTGGTTACCCATATTAAAGGAGGAAGTCAATAGAAAGAAAATACCACAATTAGTAAATCAGTAACATATCGAGTTAGTACATATTTAATATTTTAGTATTATTTAAAATTTAAAATATCAAGTCAGAATTTGGTATTATTTTTGAGAATAAACTAAATGTAAACCCAAATACTTACGATGTCGGGATAGTATCACGAGGTTTTTCCTCGTGATTTACTATGGAATCTCTAACGCGAGAATTTCAGTGCCACCGTTGCATTTGGTTGTCTTTTTAAAGACAGATCACATGCTATGATTTTTTGTGGCGGATATTCTTGAGTTGGGATTGATTTCATGTAATCGAATGAACTATCTTTTAGTAAAGTCGTCCCAGGAACGCAACTCATCAATATTGGCAATATCATTTTAAAGTCGTTTACTTTAAAATGTATAATACGTGTCTGAATTGCCGATATAAATGAGTCAGATTAAATAAATTATTAGAAGAATTTTTTACTATGCAACACCATTTTTGTTTATTTAGTATTATTTTGTATTTTGACAACGACACCCGACTTGGGCGTCGAAACGTTAATAAAATCATTTTTAGGTAAAATTGTGGCTTATTTCCCATTTGAATATACTTGATTATAAAAATGCCACAAGAAAATAGCTTCAGAACAACATCATATTTTTTGACATACCTCGTATAAAATTATTAAAATTTGACATTTGACGGTTGCATCTTAGATTATTTACGATGCCGAGTATTTTGTAATGAATAACTTTTTTCCGTAAAACTGATAATAAAAAAGATCAATAGGTTTCAAGTTACGCAGACATACTGTATAAGAGCTAAAAAAATGTTTTTTGTTGAACATTTATTATTGATGAAGCTTATTATTAAATGTATTTTAGGTAATTTTTATAGAAAAAAGTTTTGATCACTTTGTATAAAAATTTTTTTAACTGGTAATATTCGGTTTTTGTATTACATTTTTGTTATCTTTCTAAATTTTCTCAAAAAGGAATAAATTATTTCATTTCTAAAGTAAAATAATTTAGTGCATTTTAAAGATTATATCCTAAGCTTTAAAAAAGCACCTATAAAACTGTAATAAATCTGTTCAAACTTGAGTAATACCGTTTTAAAGTGGTGGTAATTCTATAAAACTACGAAGTTTTCAAAAATTACATTTTTTGAGACGTCGTATCATTTGAATTAAATTTTTGAGATTTTTTTTAGAGAAACACTGTTTAGTAATATGTCTGAAAGGTAAGCTGTGCAAAATTGAGCGTTTTATAAGAAAAATTGTATTAGTTACACATTTTTAAATCATTTTTAAACCAAATTCATGTAAGTTTCACTTTCCGCCCATACCATACTTATGCCCATACATTTTATTTATTTTTATTATAACCATAAGATAGCTAAATTATTCTTCTTTCATGATCAATTTATAGAATTTCATTTGATCTATTAGTTAAAGAATTACATTTAAATAACGCCGCCGTACGCTAGTTTACAGTGCGCCAATAGCCAGGGAGGTAGTGTCAAATTTGACCGAAGCAATTTAGCATGGCTGCTTTCTTTTTATTTAGTTAGGTATCCCAAAGCTTATTAACAAATGATGTGTCAGCTGGCCCAAAACCGGGGATTTTAGACAAGAAAAGGTAAAATATGTAACTTGATGGAAAAACGCTACAACTTATGTCAAATATTTATCTACGTGACTTACAACTCTTAATAGCCTTGCTGACTTCTCTCCTAGCTTTCACTCAGGCAATCCGGGTTCAAATCCTGGCGTTGAAAATTTTTTTTGTTTTTTAAAATTGACATTTTATTTTGAAAAATAATTATTTTTATAATACTACGTTTGTATTATTTATACGAGACAATATAAAAAAATCTGCATGTCTTTTATAGAACTATGCATAGAACTTATGAAATAGAACTATGCATTTGATCATAAATATTATGATTGACCTTAATAAGCAAAGTTGTTGTAAATGAACCCCTGAAGCTTCCTGAGTTCCTGACCAATCTACGTGAAAAAGGGGGTTGCCCTCCCCCACCCCCTCCGACTTTTTTTTAAATTTTTTGGACAAACTGTTTTTTCTTAATGTAATATGATGTAGAACCAAAAGATACATACAACCCTAATTTTTCACTTTTCTATCACCAACCCCCATTTTTTAATAGCAATCTAAATATTTCCCTGTTCTCTATAATAGGTATATAACAATGGATGTTTGTCTGTATGAGGAGCGATCAATCAAAACGCAATAAATCCTGTTTTTTAGAATTTGAGTTAAATTAATACTAAATAGCTTTGTCATGAAATATATCCAGTGGTTACAGCCAATTCCTTCCAAACGCAATATATCCAATAGAAAATAGCTATCGAAATCAATCAAAACACAATAAATTCAGTATTCCGCTGAATAACGCCCTTATTATAAAAATAATTATTTTTCAAAATAAAATGTCAATTTTAAAAACAAAAAAAAATTCAACGCCAGGATTTGAACCCGGATTACCTGAGTGAAAGCTAGGAGAGAAGTCAGCAAGGCTATTAAAAGTTGCAAGTCACGTAGATAAATATTTGACATAAGTTGTAACGTTTTTCCATCAAGTTTCATATTTTAACTTTTCTTGTCTAAAATCCCCGGTTTTGGGCCAGCTGACACATCATTTGTTAATAAGCTTTGGGATACCTAACTAAATAAAAAGAAAGCAGCCATGCTAAAATGCTCCGGTCAAATTTGACACTACCTCCCTGGCTACAATGTTTGTGAGAAGGGTGACTTTAGCGTTATAAATAAAAAATTATAGAAGCTACAGATTTAATTTTAGAAAAATCTTTATAGAGGGGTTTTTTGTAAAATTTTCTGAGTTTTTCAACGGTCAAGTCGGTTTTTTTCTACAATTTATATTTTCGGAGGTATTTAAAAAAACATCTAATTTCGCAGTTCATTTGTTTAATAAAAAATGAAGGACCCACTTCTCGAGTAGAACTTTTTGATATGTTGCTTATTAAACATTTATTAATGAAATTACAAAAAGTTCTATCTTGTTTGATTTTTTCTGAACTCCCCTAATTGTTAATAATTAAAAAGCGATTCTGAACCGGCTGTAAACAAGTAGGTTTTCTTTGCATAGGTCTACAATAATATATATAGGGTGAGGCAGATAACTGGCCTATTAGAAATATATCGAGAACTAAAGGTAACAGAATCATGAAAATTGGAATAAAGGGGTTTTGAGCAATGATCTATTAAATGAAAATATTTTCATCTCTTTGCAACTTCCGGTTATACCAGAAGTTGCTTATAACTTGGTTTTTTTAAATGTGACACCCTGTATATTTTTACATTTTTGGATTCTCCTCAATATGTTCTTTCTTAAAATATGAGATTTTGTAATACTATACAGGGTATTTTAAAAGATATTTACGTTTTTTTATTAATTTCGTAGCAATATTCACACCCTGTAGAATTGTAATAGTTTGACATTAAAAACTCTGCTTACGTTCAAGTGATTTCTAATATAGTCTATTATTGTTAAGAATCATTAGTATAGCTTATTTTGAAATTTTAGTATACAGGGTTGGTCGAAACTCGGAATGAATATTTTCTGAGTTTTCTTAAATAGAACACCCTGTATTTTAGTATTGTAATGAAATGGTATTTCATAGTACTTTTTTATTTTATAAGTATTCCCTATACCTAACTGCTTTAATTTGTGAGTTATTCGTGATTAAAGCTAAACATTAATTGCAACAAAAAATACGTAAAATTTTATTAGGTTGGCCGTGAAAATATTCAATTACAAATACTTTTTCAGAAATAAATACATATTAATCCAGACTGATCCTTAAAATTACCAATAATGGTTTAGCTATCAAAATACCTACGTAATTAAGATTGTTGGTGCGACTAACAATTAAGCATAAATTAAAGCAGTTAGGTATAGGGAATGCTTAAGAAATAAAAAAGTACCATAAAATATCATTTCATTACAATACTAAAATACAGGGTGTTCCATTTAAGAAAACTCAGAAAATACTCATTCCGAGTTTCGACCAACCCTGTATACTAAAATTAAAAATTTAGCTATACTAATGATTCTTAACAATAGTAGACTATATTAAAAATCATCTGAACGTAAGTAGAGTTTTAGTTGTCAAACTACTACAATTCTACAGGGTGTGGACATTGCTACGAAATTAATAAAAAAAAACGTAATTATCTTTTAAAATACCCTGTATAACATTACAAATCCTCATATTTTAAGAAAGAAGACATCGAAGAGAATCAAAAAATGTAAAAATATACAGGGTGTCCCATTTAAAAAAACGAAGTTATAATCAACTTCCGGTATAACCGGAAGTTGCAAAGAGATGAAAATATTTTTATTTAATAGATCATCCTTCAAAACCCCTGTATTCCAATTTTCATGATTCTGTTGCCTTTAGTTCTCGAGATATTTCTAATAGGCCAGTTATCTGCCTCACCCTGTATAATTATAGCAGTATATCCTTATTCTTTAATAATATCGCATATTGATGCTAGACAGGTAAATTGTCATTGTATCCCGGGTGTACAAATCAAAATGCGTTTTTTAAGTTCGCAACATCCTGTGGAATATTCATGTATTTATAAAATACTGAAAATAAAACCCAACTATAGCCTCAGGTATTCTTAACATTTTGTTTTTTGATTCATTCGCTATGTTGGATAATAAAAAAGTTAGCTTCTACTAGCCATGTAATGTTTTTTATCCATATATCCTCATTTTTGGCTTAGTTTAATAAACAAGACTAAAGTAGGCTATGAGAAATTACCAATTTGATAATTGTCAAATTGTTAACAATCAAAAAGTTTCTGGTTTGTTGTGAAAATTAGTAAATTTATTTTTTAAAGTTTCAATTAAGTCCATAATTTTTTTTTGTTGTTTGGTGGAAATGGAAGGCGCTACAAGGAATAAGACCCGTGTGAGAGTGCTCAAGAAGTGACCTTACATAGCGAAGTACTTAGCTACCATGCTATCGTCTCCTTATATTGGTAAAAATTTTTTGCTAATGCACGATAACGCAAGACGTCACATTGCACGAACTATAATCGAATGTTTACAACAGGTAAATATTCGGACTTTGAATTGGCCACCGCATAGTCCAGATCTTAACCCTATCGAAATTTTGTGTGGCATAATTGGCAGAAGACTACGACAGCGTTGGCCACCTTCTAGAACAGGGGTTCCCAAAGTTTTTTGTACCACGCCCCCTTTTGTTGAAATGAAAGTTTCTCGCGCCCCCCCACCCCTTAACAATAAATTGTATATGCCTGGGAACAAAACAAAATCAAATAAGTGTTACATAAAAAACAAAACATTTATTTATATATACATACTGCCATAAAATACAACAATATCAGTTTTAATAAAATACAAAAATTATTAATAAAAGAAAAAATAGATATTAGGTTGGTTAATGAGATGGATGGGCTTGCATTTTCTTTACTAGTATGCCTATTCGTGGCTGAGTTTTAGTAAGTGCACAACGCAAGTCACTAGCAGCATCAAGTTTATTTCGATACTTTGTTTTAATTGCCACAAGTGTTGAAAATGCTTTTTCGCACAAATAGGTACTTGAAAAAGGCAAATATAAACGAAGAGCTTCCCGTGATACACTAGGATACACTTTGAAATATTTTAACCAAAATGAAGGTTTGTCCATTATATCAAAGTTGTATTTGGCAGAGGAATCATGTTTTATTTGCAAAGCATCTTCTTGAAGTGATTCAGGCAAGGAGTCTATGTTGACATGGAATGGGTCGGTTGACATTCTGAAAATACTATCGTCCGTCACAAGTGTTTGGAAAGTATTTCTGGAACTCTGCAATTAGGCTCTCCAAATGGTTTGATATTCGGATTTTCAAACTTGATCCTTCATAAATATCTCTGAAGCGTGTTTTTTCTGACATTGACTCTACTTTAGGAAAACTCAAATAATTGCAGGGGTTTGCTGACATTTTACGCCTCCAAAGTTGCAGTTTCTCAATATACATATTAATCGCATCACGATGAATAACTATATTTGAGTCTCCACCCTGCAGTTTTAAGTTAAGGCTGTTCAACGAGTCAAATATGTCTGACAAATAAGCCAATATTACTTGGGTACAACTTTTTTTGAAGACCACGCTTAGTTCATTTTGCTTTTGCTGTTCCAAGAAGGTGATTACTTCATCTCGAAGGTCAAATAATCTTGCTAACATGTTTCCTTTTGAGAGCCATCGTACTTCTGTATGAAATAGCAGTGTTTTGTGATCACTTCCTAAATCTTCACAAAGAGATTTAAACAGTCGAGTATTCAACGCACGGTTTTTTATGTAATTCACTACTTTAATACACAACTTTAAGACAGCATTGCATTCATTTGAAAGAGTTTTTGCTGCCAAGGCTTGTTGATGTATAACACAATGTATCCCAGTCACACAGCATTTTTCTCTCTTACTAATTGTACAAATCCTGAGCGAGAACCAAGCACTGAAGGCACGCCATCCGTACATACACCGATTAGTTTTTGCCAAGAGATTTCCTGTTTGTCAAAAAAGTCTGACACTGCTTTCATAACATCAATAGCTTTTGTCGTGGTCTCCAACTCTGTAAAAAAGAGTAGCTCCTCTTTCACTCTATCATTTTCAACATACCGAACATAAACAATTAACTGAGAACATTGTGCTATGTCGGTACTCTCGTATAGCTGACTAGCAAAAAATGGCGATTGTTTTACTGCATCAACTACCTGGTTTTGTATGTCTTCGGCCATATCATCAATGCGACGTTTCACGGTATTGTCAGAAAGAGGTATTTGAGATAACTTTTGCTTACTCTGCGTTCCAAGAATAATATCAGGTGCCTTTAACAAATACGGTTTAACAAGCGTCTCTCCAATAATATGGCTCTTCTTTTCTTTAGCAATCAGAAGTGATAGCTCATATGAAGCTTCAAGAACTTTTTCAGATGACTGAGCAGTAGAACCAGTACTATCTAACTTCATGCGTTTTAAATTTTCGGATTTTGTAGCAAAACATTCCTTTGGTTTGTCTTTAAAAGGGTTATGTTTGGATGACAAATGTCTTTCAAGACGATTAGGTCTCATTGAATCATTACTTAATACTTCATAACAAATTACACACTGAGGATGTTCGACATTATCTTTACGCATACAAATAAACCCATATTTGATATAACCATCATTATACTTGCGTTTCTTTGCTGAGCTCATCTTGACTACAATTATCTTCCCTCACTCAAATCAACGAAATCAATAAAAGTCAACTACCACAATTAAAATTTCACAACACGTACTCTTTTATAATGCAAAAATAAGTGCAGGCTACGCCAAGGTATCTCAAACACTGAGTCACAAAATTGACACAGTATATAGGTTTATACAACAATCAGTATAGTCACTTGCCGTGAAGTACGTTATGAAAAAATGTTCCATTTTTCCCACTGCGCATCGAGACCTTGCAGCCGGACGCATGCGCATAACAGCGTGTGTTATACTGCTCAACATTATTTTTGATACACTGCTCGAAAATAAATAGGACAAATTTGAAATAGATTTTTCGAAATAAGGAATACTTTTCTACAATTAACGTTTACGAAGCTCTTGACAATTTATCGATAGTTTCATAAATAATTATTACTGTTGTTCTGAAGACTAAATGTATCAGCTTTAATGGATTCATTGAGATAATAAGTGCGTTCGCGGGTGCCTGTCGGCGACAAATTAGCAGCAAAACGCATGCGCACTTTAAAATTATATAAATAATATCGTTAATAGATAAATATACAAGGTATATTTACCTATTATAATTTAATAATTAGTTATTAATATTAATTAAAAGTAAATATACCTTGTTTATTTATCTATTAACGATATTATTTATATTAAATGAGGTTAGAAATTGTCGGCGACAATTTGTCAACTGTACCCGCGAACGCACCTTATGTATAGTATTTTTACTACAAAAACGTTATTACGTAGGTCAAAATTTTTGACGTAAGAGAACTGTCAAAACATTAGAATGTGACTTTTCATTATTGCCGTGTTTATAATAAACATAGCAATAATGAAAAGTCACATTCTAATGTTTTGACAGTTCTCTTACGTCAAAAATTTTGACCTACGTAATAACGTTTTTGTAGTAAAAATACTATACCTACGATTTTCAACTAAATAATTTTTTCTATATAAACAAAATTTTAGTCTAACAATGGGCTCTACTTTATCTTCATTGGTCTTCTTCTTCTAATGCCTACTCCACTAATGAAGGTTGGCTATAACCACTGCAAATTAGTTTCATTATTAGCGAATATATTTATGGATTTCTAAAGAAATATTGTTTTCACTCAGTTTTGAAAAAAATGTGAAAGCGTTGAATTATATACGTCCGTCTGTCCGTAAACACAACTCCTCAGTCATTAAACCAGATAGAATGACAAATGAGGTGTCGGATGAAAGCTTATATAATCCAAGGATGGTACTAAAGGTGAGATATTTGGCAAAGGACTTCCAGTTTTAAAAATGCAATCGGAAATACGGTTTTAAATTCTCCGGGATAGTACAAGCGATATATTATTCGACGCGCCGTAGCAAGAGGAGTCTTCCTTCTTGTAGGTAGGCTTTAAAGACTGTTTCTTCTTCAATATTAGCCTCCTAAATTGTTTAAATTATCGCACCATCTTTTTCTTAGTCTGCAAATACCTCTTCATCCATTTGGTGACTTATCTCGTGCTATTCGTACTATCCTATCCTCTGCCATTCTACTAATGTGTTCGTTCCACTCCAGTTTCCGTTTTGTCACTCATCCATTTAGGTATGTCTTCTACATTGCATGATCTTCTTATGTTTTCGCATCTCTCTCTATCCAATAGACTTTTCCCTGATATTCGTCTAAGTATTTTCATCTCGGTTGTTTCTAGTAGTCGTCTCGTTTTAGATGTTTCAGGTCTTGTTTCTGCCGTGTATGTCAATATAGGTCGAAATGCTGCTTTATAGATTCTTGCTTTTGTGTCTTGTCTTAGGTGTTCGTTCTTCCAGATTGGAAGAGATTAAGAGATCCCAGCGCTTTACTTGCTTTTAAGCTTTCTTGTAGTACTTCCTCTTCAACATCTCCGTAACTGGGTATATCTATTCCCAGATATCTAAACCTTGCTTCCTGCTTTAATATTTTCCCATCAATTTCGATTTTACCTCGTAGTGGGTATTTAGATGTCATACATGTGTTTTTTCTGCTGATATTATCATATATTGATATTGTATTTCTTGGCTGTTGTATTGAAGATGTGTGTTAATCTGGAGATTGTCTTCTGTCTTGGCGATTAATGCGGCGTCGTTTGCATAACCTAATATTTGGAGTTTTTTGTTCCCCATTCTGTAACCATGATCTTTAAATACTGCTTCTATTATTTCGTCCATTATTAGATACATTAAAGAGCAGTGGGCTTAACGGGTTCCCTTGTCTGACTCGGCTTTGTACTGGTATAAACTGTGTTAGTTTTCCATTTATCTTTGCCTGTATTCGATTATGGAAATAGATGTTTTCGATGGTTCGTATAATATTGATTGGCATGTATCTTCTATACAGTAAGTGTAAGACGTCTTCGACTTGGATGCGATCGAAAGCCTTTGTCAGGTAAAACATAGATATGCTGTTTATTGTACTCGATGGCCTTTTCTGTGATTTGTCTTAGTACGGAAATAAATAGTACAATACTGGCGTCTACGCTACAAACGCATTCAATATGCTAAGGAAAATGTGGTCTTCACATCAGATGACAATTAAAACCGAAAGACTATTCAACAGCAACGTGAAGACTGTATTACTATATGGAGCAGAAACTTGGAAAGTGTCAAGAAAATGTATTGGACAGATGCAGGTATTCGTAAATAAATGCCTAAGGAAGATTCTTAACATTTACTGGCCAAACCGTATATCAAACCAAGAGCTATGGACAAGAATTAACCAGAAACCTATGTATATCTAAAATAATATGCAAAAGGAAATGGAGTTGGATGGAGCACACACTAAGGAGACCTGACACAGACATAGCGAGGCAAGCCCTAGAATATACACCACATGGAAAGAGAAGACCAGGTAGACCCGTAGAAATGTGGAAAAGAAATTAATGCTATAGGGCTTTTCATTGATTGTCATTTGCTTCGAGCTGCTGTCATATGTTGTATAATCTGTGTATAATACTAATATACACAGAGATATGTCAACAATAGATCAGGCTAGTCATATGCCACTCAATGCATCGGGGTGTAACGCTGATATCAAGTACGGTGGTCTAGCTATCTTTGTCTGTCGTGCGAGTGTGAGCGTATCTACCAAGAGGTGGGAGTAATGGAACGACAGTTACACAGAGGCGGCAGCCATCATATGCTAGAGAGAGAAAGCTGAGCGCCAGTAGAGAGAGAAAGATAGACCACCAACCCGAACTGTTCTGCGTTACTCTATTTTTCGAACTGGCCTAATCTATTCTGTTATATCTATGAATATACACGGATTATACAACATATGACAGAAGCTCGAAACAAATGACTGTGAATGAAAAGCCCTATTGGGAAAACCTGGACAGAAATAAAGATCAGTGCAAAGGATAAGACAGAATGGAGGCAGACAGTTGACGCCCTATGCTCCGCATGGAGTGAAGAGGAATAAGTAATTAAGTAAGTACTGGCGTCTACGCAGGATCTTCCGGATCTGAATCCTTGTGAGAAATCTAAAAAACGAAGTACTGATGTCTTGTCAAGAGCTAATGAGAAAACTAATAAGAGGACTTTTCTATAGAGGAAAAAAATAATAATACATTCGAATTATAAATTATATTTTGAGAATTTCAATTTTACAATACCAATTTTATTTTTTACAGATATATTCCCTACAAGCATTTCAAATTCATCCTTAAAATAAAGTTTAATAGGTACATAAAATGAACTTATAAATTTCTGTTTTGAAAGGGTTGTAGATACCTACTATATACCTACTCAGATCTATACCTACTCAGCATCATATTGAGAAATCACAGAATCGTAAATATACAGTAATGAGCACTCACACTAATAACCGGCAAAATAACGCAAAAGATGGAAAACATATTAACTTGTGAGATAAAAAGAGATGAAACTGGTAGAAGTGGAACTTATCGTTATAAACGAATAAATTAACATAACCTTGGATAAGAGTTTTAACCTCCATTTTTCACTTTGAGTGATATTGGGCTAGTTTCTGGGTCCGTGTATTTTCATACACCACCACACAAACCCGCCGACACCAATGTAGTTTAGAAATAGCTATCTCTAAACTACAGTGGAACCAGCGGGCTTGTGGGACATGGTATGAAGGTACACAGACCTAGAAACTACCCCAATATCACTCACAGTGAAAAATAGAGTTAGCAGGTTAACACTCTTAGCCGACGATAACATTACATAGTTTCCCACCTTTAGATCTCTGTGACAGGAGTATTTTATAAAATTCTCCTGGCACAGTGACAGTTCTCATACTCATCTGATATGTCTAAAGGTGGGAAACTATGTAATGCAATGTTAATTTATATGTTTATATCAATAATTTCTCTCAGTTTCATCTCTTTTTACTTCAGAATGCATCCCATGTTTCCCATCTTTGGCGTTATATCCCATATTTTGCCAGTTATTAGCATGCTCATCACTGCATATTGGACTTTTTACACATAGTATCTTAGAATCCCTTAGAAGTAAATAATAAATCATGTACCTAGTTTTATTTTCATCAATAAATTCATGAAAGTATGACTGATGTTGAAAATTCATTTGACATACTGGCAAATAATTGTAATTCCTTCAGAGGAGGTGTCCCTAGAAAGAATAACATATGTTTTATATTAAAATATATTAAATTCATATTGATTAGCAGAATAAATAGAGTTTTTAGGTTTAATTCTCCTCATTCACATAATTTAATACCAGATAATGTCGCCTTACTTCCATATGCTAATGACCTAGTTTTTTATATAACAGCCTAAACCCCATTTTGGACTCCATTCACATTAACCAATATTATCAGATATTCATGAATAGTGTCACCACAATCTTCTTTAACAACATACTATTCTTTCATAGATCTGGTCGTTATCACAATATAATCCCATATATACCAAAAATTCATGCTCGAGTGAGAAATTGGAAAGCCAAGCAAAGGATAGGAAAGAGTGGAAGCTGATTCTGGAACAGGCCAAGACCCACCATGGGCTGTAGAGCCAATGCTGATACCTAAAAATGAACTCAAATATTTAGTGGTCTTTTTGTCCCGCAATCTTAACTAGAATAAGCATATTGGAAAAACTATTAAAGGCATGGCTGTGCTGCCTAGTAAGGCCTATATAGATTTTTGAAGCATCTTTATGAAACCAGCACGTAAACAATTATTATAGATTTAAAAATTAGACTCACTATGGATAGAGTAGTAAGATGATACAACGAATGCAGAGGTAACCGTCTATATTTGTTATCAATGGTTTCTAGGAACATGGTTCTTCAAAACAGATGTCAATGATTTTTAGAGTTTAGATAAAGACGGTTATGTACCAAATTCATGAAAAAAATTTACACTTTCTCAGAATCATCCAACGATTTGAAACATATACTCATACCTTCAATTATATATGTCATAGATTCCCTTAAGGCACTTTGCCACTGGTTGTAACTTCTCAATAGATGTGCCTACAGAATTACAAAATTATCATTCCAAGACATATTTCGTTTATTTTATTTTGCGTTGTTTTGCAACCCGCTTTTCAGTATTTCTGCAAAGGCCTGCTCCTCAAGATGCATATTTAAAAGTTAATGTAACAACACTGAGGACTGTTCATAGAAAGTTTATCACATTGAACAATTTCTTTTCATTCTGCAAACCTAAAACGACAGCACATCAAAAATGATGTCAATGATATTAAATAGAATTTACGTTCTTACCGATTTTCATCCATGGGGCTGTGCCATGGGCAACAGGAAGAAACTCAAATTTTTATGGTGCCTGGAATTTTGCCACATAAATAAACACACACATTGCCTTTGGGTTAAATTCATCATAATCCCAATTCAAAATCACCAACCTTCTTAGAAAACTGGAGAAATACCACAGTAATGCACATTAAATTCGAAGTAAACCAACTTAACAATTGCAAAATATGAGAAAACAATAATAAATAACTCTAAATAAACAACTGTTTGTTTATAAGGTTATGTTTGGAATAAACATACAGATCTACTCACTGTTGCCAAATGTCACCAATTTAGATAGTTACTTGTGATTAATTGTTTGAATACATTCAATCAATAATCAGAAAATATTATTTTTCAAATTTTATACAAGTGTGTACGTAAAGGATTTTACCATTTATGAATTTAATTTTCAGCTTTTTGAAAAAAATCGATAATCATAATTATTTTATTATAATTTTGGAATATTCTTTATCGGAATATTTTAAATCTTGCAACAGCAACATTTTCCTCCTAGTCTACTGCGCAGTCTGCTAGGAGTTTCTGCAAGCGCAGGAACCGCATAAAAACTAGAGTGAACTAACTGTTTCGAATAGCAAAAAAACTGTGAAATTGATAAGAGCTGCGTCTGCGGTTAGCTGGCCTGCGTCTGGCGGTTAGGAGGGAAGGGAGAGATTAAATGTCCAGCAAACGACGGCACTGTTGCCAGATTTACCTTTTTCCTTTTAGCGGGAATTTTAAAATTAATCTAATGCCACTTTGGTTTTAAAAGAGAGTTTGTATTCTTAAATTTATAACCTTACTTTTACAAGTAATTAGGATTATTTTATTTACATGTAAATATTGAAACAAGTATTGTACTGTGTCATAATTTAAAACTCATGTTGCAGTATTTTGAAAAAAAAAATGAAGCTCAAAAGAAATATACTTATACAGTACAAATGATTTTTTAATGGGAATGGAAATTTACGATTTCAAAGGTGAAAATGTGTTGGGATAGTATAGATGGACACTTTTATTTTAGTATTAAGTGGTTACATAATTATTCAGAATATTAATAAAATTACTAGTAATTTGAATTAGTTTTAATATGTATTATAATAGTATTAATCCTCATCATGTATCTGGCTAAATAGCTAAGCGCTAAAGCCGAAAAATAAAAAAAATTGAAAAAAACATTCTTAGTGGCCTAGCACCTTTACTTTGCCTGGGGCGAGGCGAGTTAATAAATTCTATTTTCTTATTGCAGTCATTTTGTGACGGCTTAAGAAGTTACATTAATGATGTCTTTAGGCTGTGAAATTTTAACCGTAGAAAGACATCTTTATGACTTGTATTTACATGATATAGGGCTTTTCACTCAGTCATTTGTTTCGAGCTTTTGTCATGTGTTGTCTAATATTAATATATCTATGTCATATGTTATTGATATTGCCAATGATACAAACCAAAGACATATGACGTAGATATATTAATATTATGTGACACTTGACCGAAGCTTGAAGCAAATGACAATCGATGAAAAGCCCTATTCAATAGGGCATTTCATTCACAGTCATTTGTTTCGAGCTTCTGTCATGTGTCACATAATATTAATATATCTACGTCATACGTTATTGGTATATACCAATGATACAAACCAAAGACGTATGACGTAGCGTAGATACATTAATATTATGTGACTCATGACAGAAGCTCGAAACAAATGACAATCGATGAAAAGCCCTATTGGCGTCTGCATATCAGGATCCGGTAATACTATATTATTTATCTATGATCAGGATATTGCTGGGTGTACACAAGTAAACAACACTTTTTTGATTAAATGGTTTATTTCATTAAATCAAAACTTACATGGATACAATTTAAATAAGATATTTTTTCTATTTAAGGCAATATAATATAAGATATATATTTTAGTATAACTCTCCTACATTAACAAGCTTTAACACATTCAGTGGCCATGACGTATGGGTAGCATCACGAAGGTTTTACGGAAGGTACTGACGACACATAAGGTATGTGAGTAGTACTGTGTAACTAAATAAATGATTTAAGTATGTGGTACCAGCCAAGTGGAGCTTGTTCGAGATGGGCACCAAACTGAGCCTGCATACACGAACTATAATATATTATTATGGTTCTGTGTATGCAGGCTCACTCATTACTACTGTAGTGAACAATATGAGATGTAATATTATGAGATATACCTATTATATATTATGGTATAGCTCTCCATGAGTGCCAAGTTTTAAACTTAACTGATAACAACTAATGGATACCCTTTTATCCAAAATTTTATGAAAATTTTGAATGGTCATATTGGTATTAATTCCACAACCCCTTCCTATAACAATAGGCCCATTGTTGGATGTTATTGCAGTAGTTCTACTGGAAATACTTACTAAAATTGTATGTATCTACATCACTTAGAAGTCTACCCAAAAAGCTATTAATACTCTCTAAACCATCATTAATACATCTTGTATACATAATAGTATTTTTTTCAGAATCAGATATTTTATTAAGATTTACTTACCATGCCCTATCTATGTGCCAGACACTTAACAGTCTATTAGGAGCAATACCCATTACATTTGACGAGGCATTGTAAAAGGTATCGCTTATGCCTGATATGAAAACATTTGACTATACATATAATACCAACACAGACATGTATTTAAAAAAATTGGTAAATTAAAGTAGGTATCTTTTCTATTTGAAAATAAGAAAGCAGTACAAAATCCATTCCCAAATTCATCTTTTACTAATACTGTCAATAAGTTCAAAGTCATAGAAATTGAGCCCATGAGTTCCATCGATTGCTATAAAGGATTTACCAAACTTAATTAACATTTCCTTTTGGCACAATATTAAGGAAATAAGACAAAAATCATAAATGTTAAATTCAGAATGAATATCCATTAGTATGCCCTGTTGTTTGTAAAATAATATTGGACATGAGTCTGTAAGCATTCAACCCAAAAATAAACACTGGTTGCATCATCATTGTACATATACCCATCTTTCAAATCAATGCCATAAGAGAGTTTAATGTTTGTGATATCTTTTCTTGTAAGTAAATCAATTCTTTTTAATTCGCCTCCTATGCTATTATGCTATCCTGAACAGTCTGAAGTTTACTAGAAAAAGTAAAATATAGGTATAGGAGAATCAAACACACTAGTTTGAAATTGTAAACTGTAGTAAATATTCATGAGTAATATTTAAAAAGTGGTTTAGTGACCTCATAACTGAAAAATTTGTATAAAATGAGTTACTTCGGTTTTCGCTTTAGAATAAGTGTATCAGCACCTATTAAACAGCTTTTAGAGCTGGGAAAGCCTTTTGGAAGCCTTCCGGAAACTTTCCCAGCTGTAATCGCTGTTTAATAGCTGCCGATACACTTATTCTAAAGCGAAAACTGAAGTAACTCATGTTATAAAATTTTTTCAGTTACGAAGTCCTGCCTTTCCGCCGTCGATACGCAAATATTTTACTTACATTTTTGAAGAGTCTCAAAATAAACTTTGAAGAGATATTTATCTGATTTTGGTATTTATGTAAGTGCTCTATATCATCCTCATGCCCGTAATGTGTTTTAAAATAGTTTCAATATTTTTAGATACTATTATTCGACTAGTACACCAAATAAACATTTTGCAGGATCCTTGGGATTTTAAAGCTCTTTCTCTATCTTGTTTTGTAAAATAATTTTTTGAGGATCACATACATATACATTCATAATAAGATGTTTCATGTTCTTGTTCTCTTCCTGTGCCATCCATACAGTGCAAATCTAAAAAAAAAACATAACAGGTGATTACATGGGCAGTTATACTACTTACAGCTTACTTTGTATCTAATCTATTATCTAGTATTACTCTATTAGTATCTACCTACATAAAACTATCTTTGAAATCTAAATTTTTGATATCAACATCAACCTTAATACTTAAAAAATAAATAATAATGTGGAAGTTACACGTACCTACCTAAAAGTTTTTGAATTGCAATTTTATCAACTGGAAAAGACTGCAACATAATGAGTTTGAAATTATGACACAGCACAATATTTATTGTTTCAATTTACATGTAAATAAAATAATAATAATAATCCTAATCACTTGTAAAAGTAAGGTTAAGATTTTTGACTTGAGAAAACAGAACTGTCAAATTTAAAACCAAACTGCTATAAAATTTTAAAATTCCCGCTAAAAGGAATCTGGCAACATTGCCGTCGTTTGCTGGACATTTAATCTCTCCCAGGAGGGAAGGAGGGAGGCAGTGCTTGGAAACGCTCGGTTGTCAAATTATGCGCGCTATTGCCACATTGAACGGCTCACATTCCATTCTTTCAAGCCTTCGATTTCAAATTTATGTAGTAAAGTCAGATGTTACAGTGGTTTGTTTTAATTTTCTAAACATCATGGTTAATTTAGAATTTTAGAAAGACTAGGTAGGCACCTGAATTTAATTTAATTTTCGACTTGTCTCGCGCCCCCCTGACATGTCCTTACGCCCCCAGGGGGGGCGCGCCCCCCAGTTTGGGAACCCCTGTTCTAGAACCTTACAAAAGGTAGAAACAATAGCTCTCGAGATTTGGAATAATATTGATTTATTGATCAAGACCAAATAGCATACCTCATTTTCGTTGCATTGGAATAACGAAGTTCTAACTGCCTCAGGTGCCATTTTTAGTTATGACTGTTTAAAGTTTCTATATTATGTATTTATTTTACTATTATCGCCACTTTTATGTGTTAACAATGTAAATTTTTAAAATAATTAATACATTTTTATTAAGAGTAAACAGTAGCGATCAACAGATAGCAACAAAATATGACTTCGGGAGATAGTATCATAAACTTTGGCAACAGTGGTAATCTTTGACATTATCTAAGATTCATATTTTAACAATATATTTTAGTCGCGCTAAATGGAAGTAATAGAAAACGATTTTATTATTAATAAATAGATATTTATAAAAATAAACCAAAATGGGTGAAAATTTTATGTTAAGATAGGTATTTAGAAAGATATTTGCATGAAATATCTAATAAAAAACAATATTAAATAATCATTTTTTGTTGTGAAGCGAAACAAATTTCGATTTTCGCATAATTTTGGTACGGTTTTTAATGGACATTTTCTTGGAAGGTTTCACTTTATTTTTCGTTTGATTTACTTTTTCCTTTTGTTAAACTATTGATAATATTTTTAGAATAAAAAATCCTCTTAAAACTTTATATACTCGCATTAGAATTCGAAATATTTTTACGTAAAATATACTTACCTACCTACATATAACTAAAACTCACAATTAACAACATTCTATTTTTTCAAAGAGGCCAACAACTTATACAACAACAAATATATAATAAGTTAACTATCAATAAACACTACTTTCCTATGAAACAACAATAACGAATTCTTAAATTAACACACTACTGCACTGAACAGATATCGATAAATATGACAGAACAGATTAGAGAAAATCTGACGCAGGTTTGTCAAAATGACAGTGATAATTTCATTATGTTGCCTAATTAGTTATTTAGTTATAATATGTTCGATTTCTTGTTAGAAATAAAAAATTTTAATATTTCCAAAATTACACTAAATCTAGGCATGGAATGAAAAAGTTTATTTGAAGAAAGTTTTTTTTTCTTCTTAATGGCGGTACAGGCTCCTTTTTTCAATATTTTATTTAGTTATAGAGTAATTTCCACGTACTAACATATTTTTAAAATTGGGCTCTGTACCGCCATTCTTTATTATATTACGAATATGTGTGCCAAATATCTCGACAAAATATTTAAAATTAGAGCCGAAATCTTGGAATGCATTTGTTGCTAACTGTTGATCGCTACTGTAACTTCTTAACAGTAAAAGGTTACTTGAATAGTTAATACAAAGGAGTTCTGATTTGAGAAATGAATTAAACTTATTTAATCAATTTCTATTTTTCACATATACCTTTGTTTAACAATTAGTATATAATAAAACAACTTCTAGTTATTTCATAAAGTCTTATTGTTAACTTATAAGCACTTTTAGTTCTTTCAGATATGACCTTGTGTACTTAGTTGCAGGCCCGGACTGGCCCGCCGGCCCACCGGCCAACGCTGAAAAATTTTTTTTTTGAACTGTTACACAAATATGATGCAGCTACCATTCCCCTAAAAAATGTTTCTACTTGCTTGTGATTTCGCCGTTTGGCACCAGAAACCTACATAATGAAGCCAGTGGGTACAACAAAATACCAGATATCAGATAATCAAATAACGTAGGCTATTCGGGCGCCTTTCATGGATATCAATATCCGCTCCGAGAACGCGCAGCGCCCTCGAAGACCATTTTTACGATTCAAACGCCTTTGTGTGTATCAATATCTGCTCCGAGGACGCGCGCGCCCTCGAAGACCTTTTGTTGGTATCAATATCTGCTCCGAGGACGCGCGCGCCCTCGAAGACAATTTTTACGATTCGGGCGCCTTTCGTAGGTATCAACATCCACTGTGTCTATTATAATAAATTGCTTGTATGCAACGCACGGCGCCCTCGAAGACTATTTCTACGATTTGAGCGCCTTTCGTGGGTATCAATTTCCGCTGTTTCTATTATAATAAAAAGCTTAGATGCAACGCGCGGCGCCCTCGAAGACCTTTTGTTGGTATCAATATCTGCTCCGAGGACGCGCGGCGCCCTCGAAGACTATTTTTAAGATTCGGGCGCCTTTCGTATCCACGGTTTCTGTTATAATAAATAGCTTAGATGAGTCGCGCGGCTATTTTACGATTCAGGAGCCTTTCGTAGGTATCAATGTCATCTGTTTATATTATATTACAATAGTGTTACATCCCACAATTGGCCTAATGAGTGCAGTTTTCTGCGCGCCATAACTAAATCATACATACAGGATTTTTGCACCCTAGAATCATACATCATAATGAAGCCAGTAGGTACAACAAAATTCAACTCGTATCAGGTAATCAAAGGCCAACACACATAGCTCGAAAATGGCACAAAGGTTTTTCTGACCTCTTATGGTTCAGTTGTGCGGCGAGCCTTAGCTTCTCCAAATCAAAGTAAAGGGTACCAAATCAGTAAAGGGTACCGCCTCTATGAAACAAGTAACACTTAAACGTCTGTTCTCCACTTGAGGAAAGCGCTCCCGTATTAAACAGTCTCTTCTCCTCGGGCAGGGGATAGTGTGTCTTTTCCCCTTCTGTTAGATACACACCATCTTGAAACACTGTCCCAAGATACCTCTTTTGAGATCCTGAAGCAGGTTACTCCACTTTTCTCTCTTCAATCATGTAATCTCATTTCTGTACTGGTTCTGCATTCGCTTTAATTCATTGATTATCTTTTTCCTGCTTGAAATTTTAATAACCTCTTCCACTCCATTCTTACTCTCATACAATTCGTTCTCTGATATTCAAGCCCCTCATTCTACCAGTACGGTTATTTTCTTTCATACCACCCATTTGACCTAACACAAGCCAACTCCGGTGCCCCACTCAGATCCTCAATCAACTCACTCACATCCTCGCATCTCAGACCAATCAAGCTAAAAGCACCCACAAAGACTTACTCATTTAAAAATCTCTTTAGATCGATATCTTCATCTTTCCGTTTCTTCCTTTTGCTCGCTAGTTCAAAACTCACATATTTATGTAAGCTGAGTGATTCTTCTTTTAAAACAGTTCAGCTTACGACCCTGTTTAGAAGTAACGTTGAAACCAGCGAGATGTCCGGAAAGTATTTACTATTACCTACGAACGTAGGTGCATGGATCCATTATCATAGGTATTTCCCTCTCCCATCTTGAACTCTTTGGTTCCATGGACGATCGTTCACATTCAGGTTACCGGCGCATCCCCTTGTCCATCCTTTATTTCAAAAGTTCTAGAATTATATTTCTCTATACATACGCACTCTTTTAAGTCAGACATTGTCATTCTAGTTGGTCGGAGTTGGTCATTCGAGTTATTCTGGTGTAACAAACTCATGTATTGATTGGTATAGTACTGTTCTCTTAGCACTGTCGTACGCGGCTTTGAAGTCAACAAATAGACGATGGGTTTTACCATCGGTAACCGGAGACCGGTACACTCTCCGTCCCAGCCTCTTGATAATCGAGTCAATATACTCTTCATATACTCAAAGCGGGACATTTGGTGAAACATAGCAATTGCACACCATCAGGTATCAAACTTGTACTTCAACATACCGATTCTTAACAAAGTGTCTGGTGATGCCAACTCCTCGGTTCATCACGTATATGGTCACGTTAGATCTCTTATCTGTAATGATTCTTTGTTGAGAGACTAAATGTGATAACATTCCCTTCGTGTGAGTACCTCTGCAACGTCGTGAGCGGCCCTCGCCCTTCCCATATTTATTTAAAGGAACTTCGAATTAGATGGTTCTTATCTATCTAACATACCTATAGGCTGTCTGAGTTCTGGTCCTAGGTGCTTTCATCCACCCTTTCCTCATCCCTTGTGGCCAGGTGTCTCTTAAGCCCCCGCTTTTCGAGGATGAGTTTTTTATACTGCGGGCACTGTAAGCTGTCGGCTCTGTGACCGGATTCTTTACAAGTGAGGCAAAAAGTCGCCTTACTACTACACTATCGTGCCTGGTGCCCCCTTTGCCACATCTGTAGTAGGAGTCCGTCATGTTTTCTCCCTTGCAGTCGGTTTTACTATGCCCGAACTGCAGGCATCTAAAGCAGCGCTGGGCATGCAGTCTCTCTAGAATCTTGCACGAGTTCCAGTCAATTGGTATATGTTTTCTTTCCAGAGGCTTCTTGGCTGTGATGTGTGTCAGTCCGACCATGACGTTTGTGTTCCCTTCTCTATTTTTCCTTCCTCCGTGCGGGCCACGATATTCTTCTTCAGGCGCTTGGCCTGTTCTTTCCCTGCCACTTTGAGGGTGAAGTCCCGTCCGTAGTATTCTTAGCGCTTGTGATGCTAATCGCCTCCTTCTTTGTGTCTAGGCTACCCTTGATTTGCTTGAGCAATTCGGCATGGGATTTTCTACCTTCCTTCATGATCACCTTCTGCGTCTACATCCTACTTTCCCCGCATTCATACTCCACCTGCGCGAGGTGAAAGTCCATACCCATAAATGTAACTTCCAGGAGCTTCCTGAATTTCCTACCTTTGTAGCCCCCACTACTCTTAGGGACGCCTCTCTGGTCCCCAGTATCTCCATGTCTTTCCTCAATTTAGAAATAATTGCCAGTAGTCTCTTGTCCCCGTCGATTTCCGTCACCCTTTTCTCTACAGGGACCATGAAAATATTCTGACGGTTTTCCCGGTTCTCTTCCTTCTGACCCGTCCTTGTCATCGTGCTTATAGTACTAAGTTGGAAGTACTCCACCTTTCCTGGTCTATATGTACCTCCTGCACATACTCCCAGTTCCTGTTTTTCCTTGTCAGTTCGTGAAACCTTTCCCCCTCACTGATTCCATGACCACTACTAAGTCGCATGTAGGTTTATCCTATCTTCCCGGTTTGGCGACCCTATAGTGAGCTTCTTCCCATCTTTATGATGTCCTTTATTTTTTAAAGCCTCTTTCTCCTGAGTTCAGAACCGTTGCGATCATTTCTATCTCTTCTTCACTAAGTTTTTCGGGAAAGAACTCTTCGAAGCCGACCTGTGTGGACACTCCTGCCGTTTCCTTAGTCGTTCCTTCCTCACCGGTGTGCTCTACTATTCTATTTCGTTTCTCAATGCTGCCGAGGGCGACTTGTCTGAGATTGCTCTTCATGTCTTTGGTGACTATCTTTAAGTTTTTTACCTCATTCTTGATCTCGACCTTCGTGTTTGTATGGTCGGACATTAGTTTCACTAAATTATTTGAAACTCTGGTAAGTTTATCCATTGTTCTTACCATTAGTGAGGAGCTCCTTTGCAAGGTTGTCTCCCCTGGGAGATCCGTCTTGGTCAGGTCCCTACCACTGACCGGAGATCTTCGAGCAGATCCCATTCTTCCGAAGATCATAGTCTCTTTCTTCCTCTTTCCCTCTTCGCTTAGAATTTTTCCTTTGTTCCCTTTACTAGAATGAACACCTTATCATCTCATTCATACCTTGTTAAAGCTGCACCACCACCGGTGACACGCTCCATTCTCACTTCGTTTTGTTTTATTTTTTCCTAAGTGACTAAATACTTATCCATATAGTTCCCGCGATGAGGAGAGAATTATACTGTCCGGTGAGGCAGTGAGCCCTTGCCCACGCTAAGGCTTGAATTACAAAGAACTTTCGCCAGTTCTCCGAGGGCTCCGTTTGCGAGCGACTGACATTAGGCCATTCACTGCTCATTTACGGATCACCTGAAACAGTGTGATTGCGGCTTTTTTATCGAGGTTTACTCTGCTATTTTAGAGCGCTCTAAGAATTCGAAATAATTTTAAAAGTACCTTCTGTTCAACACCAATGATCATGATTGTTGATCAATGTTTTTGAACCAGTAGATTCTTCTGTAGAAGCAGTTGAAAAATGGTAAATTACTTTATTGTTTTAAATTAATATTAAACTTAAAAAAATTCACAAGTAATATTAATTTACTTTACATGTAGGCCTGGATCTTGCGTACCAAAAAAAGTTGTATAATAGCAAGCTGAAAATTTGTTAATAAGTTAACAGTGTCTAATCGGACAAACTTTGATGTACTTGTGTTTGGAAACACTGGAACAGGGAAGTTTTAATTGTACAACAGGTTAAAAATTTGGAACGTCAGACTACGAAAACGTCCCATGTATTTTGTCGGACAGAACTTCCAATTAATTTGTTTCCCTTTCATTCAACTCTTATGCAAAAATCAGACTGATATTTATCACCAACATAATTTCTGTCATTTAACATGTTCTACGTGTCTGACTTATTAAAATGCTCAGTTGGTACCAGTCTGATTTTTCCATGAGAGTTTAATGAGTGAGTAAAAAATAAATTGGAAGTTCTGTCCGACAAAATACATGTGACAGTTTACGTAGTCTGACGTTTCAAATGTTTAACCTGTTACCACAATTAAAACTTCACATATTCCAGTGTTCCCATACATCCAAGTTTATCCGACTAGACATCGTTAACCTATTAACAAATTTTCAGCTTGCTATTATACAACTTTTTTGGTACGCGGGATCCAGGCCTAATGCACTAGGATTTCAAAAAAGTTTGATGCAAAAGCTTAGAAGGGGGTCTGGCGCCTTTGTTTAGAGATTGGGTTGGCGCCTTTTTTAGAATTTGGGTTGGCGCCTTTTTTAGGAGCCAGTCCGGCCCTGCTTAGTTGACTGTTTTTTATGTCAGGTAGAAGCTTGTTAACCCATTAACAGCCAAGCAAAGAAATACTGCAATAATATGTAATATATTTGATTAACTAGAGCAAAATAAACTTAAACATTCGTAAAAAAATTGTTTTACACTTTGATAATGGCAGGTGTCACAACAACAAAATGGTTCGTTTTAGAACCTTTGGCGGAAATGAGATATAAAAATTGAAATACACAATTTTATTTTTTGTGAAAAGTCTCAAAACATAGAGTGTAAATGGACCTGGAAATTTTGACAAATAAAAATAGTATGGTTAGAACATTGCCTACACCTTCTTCATCTTCTTTCTCAAAAACGAAGTCGAACGGCCCTCTATCTTTTTTAGAAATTATTTTAGATATTTCCATTTTACACTTTCCAATCCTGTATCTTGCACTGTGCCAGTTGCATAAATTCGACAAATCGACATATTGTCTACAACACTACACAACCTCCCTTATGTAGCCCCTCCCCCACCCTAGATTATAACAAAACTGAATACCAGAATACCCGTCTTTCTAAAGGTACGTATCCACTACGTTCGTAATATTGGACCACCGAGGCACTGCCGCACGGCCGTTGGCGCACTGTTGCACGGTCCGAGTGCGCCAACCATCCACTATGTTCACGAACCTCTTGCACTCCGCGCTCCCTGCAACTGCTCCAATCGATACGGTATGCGCTCCTCAACATATAAACCGACACCAATTGGAACCCCGAGGTGGAGCGTGCACTATTGCGCCTCTTGCGCTCCGCGCTCCCTCCAACTGCTCCCATCTATACGGCATGCGCTCCCATCGATACGGCATGCGCTCCTCTACATATAAACCCCCACCAATTGGACCGTTGAGGCGGAGCGCACACTGTTGCATGGTCCGAGAGCGCCAACCATCCACTATGCTCACGAACTTCTTGCGCTCCGCGCTCCCTGCAACTTCTCCAATCGATACGGTATGCGCTCCCTTACATACAGAGAGAGTCTGTAAAGTGGAATAAATTCAATATCTCAAATACTAATTGTTTTTTTGGAAAATGCTCAGACCCGTCGATTAGTATTTCAAATTGTCCTTTTTGACATTCAATAATAATGTATACAGGGTGTCCCAATTTAGAGATATGACGTCATCGTCGATTTTCTTAAATGGCAACACTGTCATTTTGATAGCTAATTTGATAGGGTTTGTAAAGTTATACATAACTGCAAAATATCAAATTTTTATTCTTTACCATTTACAAGATAATAGAAAATAACAAAGTTATATCTGTAATTTGGAATATATTCAATAATTAAAATACTAACTCTTTTTTTGAAAAATACTCAGACCCGTCGATTAGTATATCAAATTGTCCTTTTTGACATATAATAATAATGTATACAGGGTGTCCCAATTTAGAGATATGACGTCATCGTTGATTTTCTTAAATGGCAACACTGTCATTTTGATAGCTATTTTGATAGGGTGTGTAAAGTTATACACAACTGCAAAATTTCAAATTTGTATTCTCTACCATTTAGATGATAATAAAAAATAACAAAGTTATGAAAAAGAAGTAATCAACTAATAATTGAATTTAATTATTTCAATAAATTAAGCAAAAACTCATAATGTTGCCCTCAATTATTGTCAAATTGTCAATGGGCAACGTTATGAGCATTTGCTTAATTGAAATAAATAAATTCAATTATTATTTGATTACTTCTTGTTCTTCATAACTTTGTTATTTTTTATTATCTTGTAAATGGTAGGGAATAAAATTTTGAAATTTTTCAGATGTGTATAACTTTACACACGCTATCAAAATAGCTATCAAAATGATAGTGTTGCCATTTAAGAAAATCAACGATGACGTCATATCTCTAAATTGGGACACCCTGTATACATTATTATTATATGTCAAAAATGACAATTTGATATACTAATCGACGGGTCTAAGCATTTTTCAAAAAAACAGTTAGTATTTTAATTATTGAATATATTCCAAATTACAGATATAACTTTGTTATTTTCTATTATCTTGTAAATGGTAGAGAATAAAAATTTGATATTTTGCAGTTATGTATAACTTTACAAACCCTATCAAATTAGCTATCAAAATGACAGTGTTGCCATTTAAGAAAATCGACGATGACGTCATATCTCTAAATTGGGACACCCTGTATACATTTTTATTGAATGTCAAAAAGGACAATTTGAAATACTAATCGACGGGTCTGAGCATTTTCCAAAAAAACAATTAGTATTTGAGATATTGAATTTATTCCACTTTACAGACTCTCTCTGTATAAACCGCCACAGATTGGAGCGCCGAGGCAGAGTGCGCACAATTGCACAGTCCGGGAGCGCCAAACGTGTCCACTATGTGGAGCAGTTGTAGGAGCTCGGAGCGCAAGCATAGTGGATACGTGTTTTTACACATAATAAAGAAATATCCCAACAAATTACTGCCTGTGCATCACCTTGAACATATTCCTGATCAGACAGGATTATATGTCGACTTCCGCCAATGGTTCGTTATGGAACCATTATTTTCAAACACGAGATTTGATGACTCAGAAATTTTTTTTTATTTTTTAACAATTGGTGTACAAATAGGTTACAAAAATAATGTTTTAAGTGTTATGCCAATAAAATTACTACAGTAAAAATAAAGTTGAGTCGAAGGATTGAAAATGTCGGATATTTAGAAAATATTTTTGTGATGAAATCGTGAGTTTGGAAATTAAACAAAATTAAGTTTAGTTACACTTATATCTTCTGGTTGCTTCAAAAATACAAAGATTTAAAAAAATTAACGAATTGTCAAAAAAAATTCTACAAAAAAATGGTGCGTTTTCGCACCTTTGGCGCTAAATGGGTTAACTTATGAACATTTAAAATGATCTGAGATAGAACCTTGTAACTTAAGTATTTCAGCCACCTGTTAATAGATGTGGGTGCTAGTATCATATTAAGGTGAAGAACATAAAATAGAACCAAGTTACATAAAAATCTCAGTTTAGACAAAAATTGCAGATAGAACCTTGTTATTCTGATGCAACGATTTGTACTATAAAAGTACATTATCTTTTATTATCGAACATAGCGAATGAATTAAAACACAAAATGTTAAGAAAGAAAGCCTTAGGCAAGCCGCACACCAAAGAAACATGAAACGTAAAACATGAAACATGAAACATAAAACACGTTTCATGAAAATAAAACAAAGGTAAACAAATCTTGAAGTCCGCCTACCAATGAAACGAGTGTGATTCATGCTCATAAAACATCTTTATTTTCGGAGAATTTCATAAAGGGCCGGAGCAGTTTGTTTAGCAGTGTTTTATTTCCATGAAACGTGATTTACGTTTCATGTTTCTTCTTGCCCTAGCCAGGCCGCACATCAAAGAAACATGAAACGTAAATTACGTTTCATGGAAATAAACCACTGCTAAACAAATATATGTCATATTGTCAATTATGAAACTCTCCGAAAATAAAAATGTGTCATGAGCATGAATCACACTCGTTTCATTGGTAGGCGGACTTTGAGATTTGTTTAGCAGTGTTTTCTTTTCATGAAACATGTTTTTCGTTTCATGTTTCATGTTTTTCGTTTCATGTTTCTTTGGTGTGCGGCTTGGCTAAGACTACAATTGAGTTTTAATTTCAATATTTAATAAATGCTAGAATAATCCACAGGATATTCCTTACTTTGGGAAAAGAACACAGTATGATTGTTACTCCCTGTTTACAATGACATTTACCAGTCTAGCAACAGCATTAGTACAGCGATATTCTTAAAGAATAGGGCTACAACCAGGCGCGGATCTAAAAATTCAACCTCTAATACCAGACTTATCTCAAAGCCAGACTTACCTCAAACTCAAATATTATATTTTCCAGATTTAGCCATACGACTCGCACTTACTCTAAGGATAAAATACACAATATAATCCCAGATACCTACGGTATCAAAAGGATTGATAGACAATTCACGACTATTAATCTCACTGGTCGTTCTTTACCATGAAGATTAACCTTTCTACCATCAGTGGGTAGGTATGCATGGATTATCTAGTAAAATACAAATTTGTATATCTTTATTGTATCGCAAATTTGAAACGTGACTTTTCATGAGATAAGGTTTATACCCAGTGTAATGTATTTGCATTTTAAAATATCATTTTTGTTATTCTTTGAATTGAGAAAAATATTTCCGTTGTTTATAGTTTCACCGGTACCAAAACAAATGCGCCTGCAGATTATTTTTCAGAGAAAGGTATTTCATTAGATTTTATGGCTTCTTTCAATTCTTTGGAAGCGGTTGTCATGTAATTTAGTGTTGTACTGATAGCTTAAAGTTTAGAGTTAACAGAAAAAAATAATAAATAATAAAAAAATACTTATAGACTAAATAAAATAGGGGGTCCATGGGCCCGTTGACCGCCCCCCCTGTATCCGCGCCTGGTTACAACATTTTAAAAAATCACTCAAATCAAACAACAGGTTTAGGAAATATGAGACATCAAAAATGTCCCAATTTTAAGATAGTCCCAATCAGAACTATTATAATATAAAAAAAAGGTTTTTAATACAGTGTTCTGGTCTAAGCTTACATTCAATGATACATTGTAGGATTATCTACGATGGCGATAGAACGCCCATCACTTAACCACACAAGCGGTATAGCTACTTTGCATAAATAGCGTCGTTATGTACTTCAGAAAATTTAAAAGGCCATTAAAAGGTTTTAAAACAGACATTAAAGACAGAACACTTAATAATAAAAAATACTCACTGCAAAATATAGCATCGAATACATCGAGAAAGAGGAATGTCCAGACGGAAACGAAAGCCTGTAACAAAAAAAAAGAGCTATTTGTAACACAAAATTTAAGTGGTTTTATCTGTTTAAGAGATAAACGCATTAACAAATATCTGTTATGCAGTAGCTATATTTAAAATTAATTCGACAAAATGATTATCAATACTATACAGGGTGAGTCATGAGGAACTGTACATACTCCTACCTCGTATAGAGGCCCCTATGGGGAATAACAAATGACCATTAAAAAGTGTCTGCTCCCATTGTTTAATAATATACAGGGCGAGTTTCGCATTTTGACAGAAATTTCTATTCGTCATAATTTTTAAACGGTCAGATCGATGTGTCTCTTATTTTGGTCAATCGTTACACTATTATCACCTAATCAACTGATTTATTCAAACTAGAAAAAAATCAGGTCCGGCTTTAAAGAATTAGTTTGTTTGGGTCTTAGAAAAAATTTCACCCTGTATACGCTTCTCTAAAACTCTAATATGAATTTTACAAATTAGACAAATAGGCAATTAAAATGGCATATTTATTTTTTTTTCCCACACGATTACTTAATTTTTTATAAAACAATCAAATTTGACTATTAATAAAAAGTTTGGTAAAGTAAACCATAGATTTAAAAAAATTAACTTTTATTACAAAAATTAATGCGTTTTTAAACAAATATTTAATTTATGTTACCACCCAATCAACTGATTTATTCAAACTAGAAAAAAATCAGGTCCGGCTTTAAAAAATTAGTTCGTTTGGGTCTTAGAAAAAATTTCACCCTGTATACGCTTTTTGAAAACTCTAATATGAATTTACCAATTAAACAAATAAGCAATTAAAATAGCATATTTATTTTTTCCCCACACGATTGCTTAATTTTTTATTAAAAAATCAAATTTGTCAAAATCGCAATTTTACCATAAAAATAAAAAAATTAAACAACGTTTTTCTTAAAATTAAAAGTTTCACCATTTTTTTTCTATAACACGTCTAGATCTAAAACTCCCCATAAAACTTCTCTTTGGACTCTATAGTTTAACAGAGACGTGATCAAATAGATAAATTTTAAATTTTTTCACTTAATTTTTGCGATTTAACTTTGCCATTCACGAATCTGCACATTGTATTTTTAAAAATTCATAACTTTTACGAGAAGAAGACTGAAAGTCTACAACAATTTTCATAGTCTTCACAATGGTAACAGATATGTGCTGTAAAAATTTCAGAAAAAAAAATATTAAAATGGAACAGAGTTGTAGCGAGTTAAACCGTGATTTCATTTTTTTATTTTTAGGTTAAATTTCCGATTTTGACAAATTTGATTCTTTAATAAAAAATTAAGTAATCGCGTGGGAAAAAATAAATATGCCATTTTAATTGCCTATTTGTCTAATTTGTAAAATTCATATTAGAGTTTTCAAAAAGCGTATACAGGGTGAAAGACCAAAACGAACAAATTTTTTTTAATCCGGGCCTGATTTTTTTCTAGTTTGAATAAATCAGTTGATTGGGTGGTAACATAAATTAAATATTTGTTCAAAAAAAATTAATTTTTGTAATAAAAGCTAATTTTTTTAAATCTATGGTTCACTTTACCAAACTTTTAATTATTCATAGTAAAATTTGATTTTTTTATAAAAAATTAAGTAATCGTGTGGGGAAAAAACTAAATATGCCATTTTAATTGCCCCTTTCTCTAATTTGTAAAATTCATATTAGAGTTTTCAAAAAGGGTATACAGGGTGAAATTTTTTCTAAGACCCAAACGAACAAATTTTTTAAAGCCGGATCTGATTTTTTCTAGTTTGAATAAATCAGTTGATTGAGTGGTAACATAAATTAAATATTAGTTTAAAAAAATAAAATTTTGTAATAAAAGTTAATTTTTTTAAATATATGATTCACTTTACCAAACTTTTAATTCATACTCAAATTTGATTTTTTTATAAAAAATTAAGTAATCGTGTGGGGAAAAAATAAATATGTCATTTTAATTGCCTATTTGTCTAATTTGTAAAATTTATAATAAAGTTTTCAAAAAGAGTATACAGGGTGAAATTTTTTCTAAGACGCAAACGAACTAATTTTTTAAAGCCGGACCTGATTTTTTTCTAGTTTGAATAAATCAGTTGATTAGGTGGTAATAGTGTAACAATTGATCAAAATAAGAGACACATCGATCTGACCGTTCAAACATTATGACGAATACAAATTTCTGTCAAAATGCGAAACTCGCCCTGTACATTATTAAACAATGGGAGCAGACACTTTTAATGGTCATTTGTTATTTTCCATAGGAGCCTCTATACGAGGTAGGAGTATGTACAGTTCCTCATGACTCACCCTGTATATGACGCAAATGAATTTTAACATTGCACATTTGATTACATAATGGAAAAACAATTAAGACAATAAAAAAAAACAATTAGTTTTACTCCCATCTGAGTACAAGGACTCAATATTCGATGAAATTTTACCTAGATAAATTGATGGGTTTTGGAATGCAATCTTAGATTCCCTTTAGTGTGTTTTATGTATCGTTCGTTTGCGTTGCAAATGTTAGAAGGCACGAATTCATGTTGTCACCAGAATATTGGTTTCAATAGTAGAAGTTTTATATTTTCGGATATAAGACTTTTTATTGTTTAATAGATATCGCTACAACGTCTAAAAGCAAATCATTGTTTATAATTTTACTTAGTGACAGTGTTTGTTTGTAGTGAGGAGCGCATGCCGTATCGATTGGAGGAGTTTCAGTTGCAGTAGTTAATACGTGCCTTAAGAAAGTAGTTGGTAGAGGAAAGGCTGCAAATGTGGGCTGGTCTAGTAATATGGGCTAGGTGGGTCTCACAGCTATTCGTTGTAGATCTCTACATTTTGACTATTGCAAACGGTATTTGACGAAGTTAAACTATCACCGTAGCGATGGCGCCACAGTGGTAGATATTTCCCAGTTTATAATAATTGTTTGTCGGTTGGTGTGAGTGTCAAAACTTTTTCGGGTAAGTTAATAAATTCCAGTATTTAAAAATAAACACGAATTTCAAAAAAACGTCTGTGTCACGTTGAAGCTCTATTATTATCTAGTATTTGATATATACTAATGCGTTTTCTTCAAATTGTCTACTTTTAGACATAACCTCTTTTGTTCTGCAAAGCAAGCGTGTTTGCAATATGGGCTATGCCTCTGTTTTAATTATGGGCTAGTTTCCCACATTTACAACAATGTAAAACATACTTCAATTGTTTCAGGATGTCAAAACAACAGCTGAAGGAAGCTAAAAAAAGAAAAAAAATGGGATGAGAGAGATATGGAACGTGCAATTATAGCTGTCAGGCAGCACGAAATGGGTACGCTGAAAGCTGCAAAAATGTTTAATGTCCCACGTTCTACGTTGCAACGGTCTGCAAGAAAACTTGAACTAAAGCCAATTGAAGCTGCTCAAATAAAGTTAGGGCGTAAATCTGTCTTAGGGAATGATCTTGAGGACGAGTTAGTTCGTTATATTTTGGAAATGGAAGCTAAATTTCATGGATTAACTAGAAAATATCTTAGGAGGATGGCGTACGTCTTAGCTTCCAGGAACAATATCAAACATCCGTTTGGAGGTAATACGGCAGGCAGAGCCTGGCCGAGGCTTTTCCTGCAACGCCATAAAGAGCTATCAGTACGACGGCCAACGGGAACATCATATTCACGAGCAAGAGGCTTTAACAAAGAAAATGTCACATCTTTCTTCAATGTTGTGGAAAAAGAATATGACAAACAATTTTACCCACCTGAATGTATCTTCAATGTGGACGAGACAGGTCTTACGGTTGTACAAAACAAGATTGCATAGGTAATAGGCCGAAAGGGGAAACGACAAATTGCATCATTAACTTCTGCTGAAAGGGGCTCTCTGATAACCATCGTGATGTCGATGAGCGCTGCTGGCCAATTCATCCCACCAATGATGATATTCCCACGTAAAAATGTTAACCAGCAACTGATGATAGGAGCTCCTCCAGGTTCCATTATGGCAGTACATCCCAGTGGATGGATACAAAGCAATATTTTTACAAGATGGTTTCACATTTCATCGACACAGTGAAACCCACAAAAAAATCACCACTCCTGATTATTATGGATGGTCGTTACAGCCATACACGTAATATAGAAGTAATAGATTTAGCTAGAGATAATTATGTCACTATAATTTTCTTGTCTCCTCATTGCACCCACAAACTCCAGCCATTGGACAAAACTGACTGGGTGTTCTTAAGGCTTACTACAGCGAGAAGAGATCCTGGTCTGGCTGCGCCACAATAATCGTCCACTAAGTGCATTTGATGTGTCAGAGCTCTTTGGGAGAGCTTATTTGAAATGCCAAACTGGAGAGATTGCCGTTAATGGATTTAGAGCTACAGGAATTTATCCCTTGAATAAAAACATATTTACAGATGTCGATTTCATGGCAGCTGAAATCGAAGCAGAAAATACTTCGACAGCCGCACCTGAAGATGCGAGTGATGAAGGTGATAAGATGATCGTCGTTTCAACCAATGCTGTCAATTCAAATGAACCTACAAATTCTAACGATAACTCTACCAATTCTAAGAGCACACCAGATTGTCGTTCCAGCCACAATAATTTATCATCTAATTCTCCCACTCTTCCATTTGGGTCTAATAAGCAGCTTGAAACTATTCCTACAACTAATACACAGCTTGATGATATTTATTCAACTAGTTCACAGCTTGTCGCTATTCCCACAACAAGCTTTAACAGAAGTATGCCACGCCTTCCAGAAGACCTTGTGCAGAGCTTGGTGTAAAAAGAAAATTATTTGAGAATAAGCCCATTCCATCAATTCCTTCCACATCTGGGTCTTCAAGAACATCTCTGCTAACACCATATGATCTTTCTCCTGTGCCATTATTGAAGAAAAAAACCTCCAATCGTGGGCGTAAGCCAAGTAAATGTTCAGTGATAACCTCTTTACCTTACAAAAATGAATTGATCCAATCTCTCAACAAAGACAAAGGGGAGCAAAACGAAGTAGGAAAAGGCAAAGAAAAAAGAAAAGGAAAAGAAATAAAAAAAGGAAAACGTAAGCAGGTTAACAAAGTCACAAAGAACCAAAAAAAGAAATCGGGTTCTAGTAGCGAGGATGAGGAGGAATATGTGCCTGCAGATGATGAGAGCTATTACAATGAGTTTCCTTCTACACAGCCTCCACAAGACGCAGCCGACGTAACGTTTATGTTTTGCGAAGCACTTTTTTTAGAGGATAATCTTGGCGAAATATGGGTCAAGTGCTTCATGTGCCATTTGTGGGCACATAACGAGTGCGCTGGGGCCGAAAAAGAAGAATATGTGTGTGACTTTTGCAAATAGTTTTAGCCTATGAGTTTTTTTATGTATTGTTTGTATTTTAGATATTAAAACATATTTGTCACGCATTTATCTCATTTCACACAAATTTAAGAGTCATTTTTCAGGGTAGCTCATATTTAGGATCATTATTCAAACGAGGCAAAAGTACATTTTTCCATTATTTGTACATTTAAAACAGTTATATATTTTTTAATCAATTTGGACTTTGGGCAGGTTATAAGTAACTAAATGTAGGTATTCTTACGTACCTTTGGAATTAAAATATAATTTTTATTCTTTTTTTACAAAGTGTATAATCCTAGGGCTCAGTGGAGGCTATTCTTCAGATAAGTGAAACACCAATAGCGATAAAGGAATTTATTTATAGAACCGACACTACGGTAATTACCCCGGGAGAACTTTGAATACTGACTTGTTACTGGTACGCGTTTAGTTGAAGACTCTATTTGCTACATATTGAATGTATGAAGGAATGAAGTTAAAGGCACCTCTGGCCTGGTTGAAGTGATTCTTGAGAATGATTCTAAAATGTCTTATTTCTCGTTGGCAACATGAATTGGGTCATGGGCCACACGACAACAAAGTTAATTAGTCAGCTAATTTAATGTTCATTGCCAAAATATAGTTTATAAATTACAAGTAAACAAATGAAATATCCCGCACATGTTTAAATATGATAACAAATTGGTTAATATGATGTACGGGGTGATAAAAATATACTGTTCAATATCGGATATGAATAATGAATGTTTGATATTGAACATGCTGCGGACGGCCAATCTGGCCCAAGTGTCAATATTCAAAGTTTACAATAATCATGACATTAGTTTACCAAGATAGGTTAATGTAATGTGTGATGTCTTTGAACAAATAATACTTTTCCAACTGCAACACCTTGGGTAATAAATCAAAGTTTAGTTTAGGAAATGAAATGAAAGTAAATGCAAGGTATTGAGTGGGATATATTTTTCAATCTGTTAAGAATCATATTATTATTGTATTCTCTTATTATTATATCGAATTGTATTATTAGTAATTATATTATTAACATTATAGATCGTGAAACTAGCTCTCGGAGTATTTTTATATCCTGATATGATTTGCTTTTGTGTTTGTGTTATTGTAGATACCGTTGTATATTATTACATAACATACCAGCTGAGTTTTTGTAAACTCGTGTTATATGACATGATAAATATATGTAGGATAATATTTCCTAAATGCTGATGCATTTTTTAATTAATTCAAACCAGCCTTGAACTACATAAAAGTTATTTTACTGATTTTTATTATTAGACGATTTTTTATTAGAGTATTTAATTATTGCAGTCACCTTTATATTGTCCTTTTGGATGACCATAAGTGAAGTATTAAGTTATCAACCCTGTAGTTCTATACAAGAGTTGTATAAGTTTTGTAGAAAAGTGTAAAATAATAATCTACTTTCTATAGTTAGTAGATTATTCCTTGGGGCGAGGCAATAAAAATCCCCACAATTTGTAGCTTTATAGCTGATTTCCAAAAAAAATTATCCTAATTCCATAATTCCAAGTTCCGTTTGCTTATTTCCATCCTATAAACAATATATTTTCGTGTTAAACATGCAAGTCCTCAAACCGAGTGGGATCCGAACTACCACCCTAGGCCTACCTCTTAGCACCATCTCACACGACTTAGTTTTCAACCCTTAAGGTCAATTCCTATCTAGTTTGCATACATTTAAGAAAATTTTGCATCAGGCACCGAATTCTTTTGTTGCTCACGGTGGTTGTAAGTCACCTCCATTGTTTGTTTCTTCTTCCTTGTTGAGCTTGCTGTGCTCCTCTGTTTCTCTGTTTTCTATTTTTATGGTTAGTCCTTCTTTCATATGTTCTATGTTTATTCGTATTTGTATAGCTTCTATATTGATACCTCCTCGTATAATTTTCTCTTTCGTATTTATTTGTATTCTTGTAATTTTTCTTCTTATTTTCGTTTGTTTTCCTATAAGTTTCATCTAGGTACGCCCTTGTATCACGACGTCTTTCTTCTTTTGTTTTTCTGTAATTTTTATCACTGTACATCTTCGGCTCCTGTGACTCGTATTGTTTTGTATGTGTATTTAGGTACTTGTGTCCGTTTGGTACACTTTTTCTTCTCCCTCTATACCTACTGTTTCTTCGGTTTTTGGAGTTTTCTACGTTTTTTGTTCGGACAAGTGTTTCTTGATCCTTAACGTATATAGTTGCCCCTGATAAGGAGCTGAAATTTCCTGCCTTTACAATTATCATAGTTTTATGACTTGTTTCCTGAGGACTGGATTCTTTTCTTTGTATCGTTCCTGACACTATCCATCCTAGTCTCGTGTTTTGGCTGAGTAGGCCGTTGCTAAATCGGTCCATACCCTCCATCAATATGTGGCTATATTCTTTGACCCCTAGTAGTAAATCTATTTTCCCTACCCTGTAGTATCTAGGGTCTGTCAGTAGTGCATTTTTCTCGTTATAGTCCTGTAGGATTATGTCCTGTTCCGGTAAATCCCTTGTTATTTTCGGTAATACCAGTGCCTCTATTTCCATCTCGAAGTCACTTTGGTAATGAGTTCCGATCAAAAGTTTCATACTCCAGTTGGCTGTCTTTTCCCCTGACGAGCCTATTCCGAATATGGTCGCCTGTATTGGATGCCTTTTTGTTCCAAGCGCCGTCGCTGCTTGTTCTGTTATAAATGCGCATTGTGACCCTTGGTCGATCAATGCTCTCATTATGTGAGAATCTCCTTTCGCATCGCTTATGCGTACCACTGCTGAGGCTAGTAATGCTTCACCTTTCTTATGGCTTGCACAGTTAACTGAGTTCTGTCCTCTTTGTTGTGTGTTGTTGTTTCTTTGCCCATTGTTCTCTTGCGTGTTTTCTCGTCTTCCGTTATTTTGTTCTCTGGCGTTGTTGGAATAATTATTTTCTCCTCTGTACCTGTCCGATTGGTACCCGTTTCTTCTACTGTTCGATTCTCTTCCATTTCTTTCTTGTGTTTGTTCTCCTTTTGTTTCATTTGAGGTTCTTCTGTTGCCTGTGTTTCCTTTTTCATAATGCAACATTTTGTGGTGGTCTCCGCCACATTGTCTGCACCTCATCTGTGAAAAACATAGTTTTTCCTTCTTATATGCTAGGCAATTCGCACACCATTCTTTTTCTCGTATTATCCTGTACCGGTTTCTTACATTGAGTTCCTGAAATTCTCTGCAGTATGGTACTCCGTGATCTCCGTTGCATATCACGCAACTAATTCTTGTTTTCTTACCCGATCCTCCTTGCTTCTCTTGTCTCTTTTCTGACTCCAGCAGTTCCAGTGTTTGGAATCTTCGCTGTAAGAATGTTTGTATTGATTTGTACGTCGGTGTCTCTCTACTGTCTCCGATGTGGTTTTCGTATAGCCTCCTTGTTTCATAGTCTCATTTTGTTATGATAATTCGAGCAATCAATGGGATCCACGTTTCCGTGTCTGTTCCTAATCCTCCTATGGCTTCCAGACACTCATGGAAGGTGTCATGTAGAGATTTCAGTGATCTAGCAGAAGATTCCTTTACTTCCTCCGCTAGTAGCATCCTGTCTATTAGTTTAAACAATATCATCCTCGGGTTTTCATATCTTTCCTTTAACATGTTCCATGCCACTTCGTAGTTGGCCTCGGATATGTGTAAGTGTTGTATCATTCTATTGGCTTCCCCTCTTACTTGAATTTTTAGGTACTGCATTTTTTCTGCGTTCGACAATTGGTCGTTTTCATGTATTACTTTAGTAAACAGATCGTGGAAAGTTCTCCACGTTTCATATCTTCCTTCATACACAGGGATTTTTTTTTCACCTGCGGTAATGTCACACCATCTCTTCTCTGTGTGCTGTCTGGCCGTTGCATCCCAGGCCGTATTTTCTTTAAAGTTTCCCTCACTTTCCTCCTTAGCTGATTTATTCTCTCTACTTCTCCATTATCTAAAACGTCTAGCTCCTCATTTACTGTTGCTTCGATGACGAGTGTATTTATTTTCTCCATGTGTTCTTTTAACTCTGCCTGCAGTTCTTTATCGTACTGCAAGTCTTGTTCATATTCTTGTAATAATTCCTCGATTTTTTGTTTTCTTATCTGTATCTCCTTTACTTTTGTTGTTTTTCCTCTTTTCAGATTTCTTCCATATTCTTCCAATAGGGTTTTTCCCTCAATATATGTCTTAAAGACCTGATCGTAATATTTTGCTTCGAAGTATTTGTCTTTCGTTACTCCACCCTCTAGTAATTTCTCGTGGTTATGCAAAAATCTTGTCCAATAACACTCCAACCTATCCTGACGCTCTTTAATATATTGTTGATTCTTTCGAGATCCAGAGTCCTTCTTAAGAGTCGATACCTGTGTACATATCTCTGATCCGATCTCTGCCTGCTTGCTGTATACAGTTTCCATGTTTAAATTTACCTACTTTTATCCAGTAGTAAATGTTTTTATTGTATTTTTATAAAATGTTGTTTACATTTTCAATTACTATGATTCACGTTTCCTGCAATAATGTGATGGGGAAATTTGATTCTGTTTGACCTTGCTGACACTCAGTTTTACTGTAGGTCAGTTATAATATGTAGGTGAATGTTGTATAATATTATGTTACACAAATATAAATTGAAAACTCTTGGCTACGATGTTTTAGTAAAATTATGCAATATTAATGAACTACAAAAAGCAATATGTAACTATTAAAGTATACGTTTTTTCTTAATCAAATTTTTAAATAAAATAAATATGTAATAAATATTTTTAGAGATAAATTCCGTTTATTTTTATTATATAGGAAAAAAAATATATGTATAAGTTAAATAGTTTGGGGTTAAATGAAAAATATTGTATAGAATGTACTAAAAAGATATATATCTATGTATAAGTTAAATAGTTTGGGGATAAATGAAAAATATTGTATACAGGGTGTTTGGTAAAGAATGAGCCATAGCTTAACCTCAGGTTCCTGAGGTTAAAATAGGCCGATTAAAGCTAACTTCTTCTTCTTGTGCCACTCCTATCGGAGATTGGAAATCATCAAGGCTACCCTGATTTTGTTTACAGCTGACCTAAAAAGTTCATTAGTGGTGCAGCCAAACCACTCTCTCAAATTCCGCATCCACGACATTCTTCTCTTACTAGCTAACTCTTAAAGCTAACTTACCTTAGTACAAAGTTTATAATAAACGAGATGCAGGATGTCAAAGTAAAACTTTTTTTTTATTTATTATTGAATATTTCCTGACAGGTATGAGATAACAACATGAAATTTGGTATGTGGGGG